>NC_043764.1:17658030-18858030 GCF_902148845.1 Salarias fasciatus | reverse complement strand
CGCCGAACTTCAGGCCAAGTGGCTGGACGTCCTCCTCAAAGCTGCGCGCGGCGACGCGCTCCCGGAGACGCAGACAAAACTGAGCGAACACAGGAAGAGCCAGTAGCAGCCATGTTGGAGCCACGGGACTCGCCCCCCCCCCACCCCTCCTCCCTCTTTCCTCCCTCTCCTGTGTATAGAGCACACATTACTTGAATTCACTTTACCTTGGCACTTTTTCTTTGGTTATATTTTCTTTTTAAAAGGACCACTCAATCCTTCCTACGCCACTTCAATCTTATCCTCATGACCGCAAATATTTCCTCTCCTCTCGAACACACTCTCAAAGAAGGACTATGCTGTCAAGCCACCAATACCACTGGTTAGGATATTTTATTTCTCAGTGTCGTCAACAGCTGGAGCAAAACTTTGAAGAACCTTTATTTGTAATATAGCTGAAAAAAGTTCCTTTATGATTTTTTTTTTTAAATATGAAGTTCCTTGTACATTATTCAAAGGTGTTGTGAAGCATTAACTCATGAGTGTCTGTTTTACCCAGGCAGTCGATGGTCTTTTCATTTATGTGGAAGTGTGTCTGTGTGTGTGTGCATATGCGTGTGTGTGTGTGTGCGTGTGTATGTATGAGTCCCTTTTTGTTTATTAAGTATTGAATGTTTAAAGTGTAAGAAACCCATCCCGCCTCTCTGCTCTCTTCACTCCTGCCGGGGGACGCAGCGCTGGGTGTTGTACAGTATGTATACTATAGTGCGATGTAAGGAAACAAAGAAGAAGAAGACATTTAACTTAAAAAAGACAGATGTGTATGTTTGTGGCTGGCCACCCGATGCTCCCACGCTAACAGATCCCCCCACCCCCCCTCGCTCTCGTACTTTGGTAATAATTCCCTCTCCATCGTTATCTTTGGATTCTGAGACCTCTAATCTGACCGATCCTCCACGTTTTCTCTCTCTTTGTTGTCTCGTCCAGCTGAGAGAGATCAGTCAGAGTGGAGTCGCCTGGCCTCAGATCCTCGATATCTCTTCTCGTACACACGCTAAATAAATTCTCTCTCTTCGTCCATCTCAGCATAGCGTCCGTCGGCCTGCTTCTCTCCCGAAGTTGATGTGATGGAAACCAAGTACTGTACTGTAAAACTGTTTATTCAGCCTCGTCCCATTCACTCTGGTCCTATCAGCACCAGCCTTTAACTTAAAGTAGCAAAAAAAAAAAAAAGAAGAAAAAAAATCTTATAAAAAAAAAAGAAAGAAAGAAAACTTGTCATTGGATCTCTTTGTGCATGTAAACTCACTCATATTTATGTACCGTGCTATCTTTGCCCTTGTTCCTCTTTTTATGCTCCAGAAGTCATTATGTTGTACTGTAAGTGAGCAGAGTCAACATTGAGTGTTTTAAACATGGATTGTGCACAGTGGAAAAAGCAGAGTCAAGCATATCATCAATAAACAGACGTGGGTCTTTCAGTACCGCACTGTCCAATAAGATCTTAACATGTCTGGACTTTCTTATTATGTCATTAGTGAGCTGTGTCTCATACAAAACACGGACAGCAGATATCAATATGACATAGCGGCCAGATATTTTTTCACATTTTTTTCATGCCAGTTTTCTCTTCATTTTCCAGTCACCTAACGTTTTATGTTAGCTTGTGTTTTATTGCTGCTCTGTTCACTGAAATCTACAAGCAAAGCTCAGATGTTCACTTATGAAACAGGTCTCCAGTCGTACTGGCCCTGCAGTCCAGCTGTACATCAGAGACGATGTTCGATCGTTTCCAAACATGACGTTTTTCTCCTGTACGGCTTTATCTGACTGTGAGGGTCGTAAAGCTGATCCTGGTGAAGGCAGGCTGCACCCTGGACCGAACACACACACGCACAGCAAAATTATCAGAGGTTAATGTGAAGTTTTTGGACTGTTGGAGGAAATAGGATTTCCTGGAGAAATCCCACATGTGCACAGGGAGAACGTGCAAACCCATAATTCTCACCACTACGCCGCTGTCCTGCCCTGAGATGTTACAACTGAAGCTAATGTCAAAGTTTCTGAATGTGCTGCACTTTTTGACAGCTTTTGGAAAATCTATTCAACAGTTGCTGAGACATTCCCCAAAGCAAATCCCCAGCTGGAATTTACTGGCAGACCGGCCGTCCTGCACTCTTCCACTAATGAAATATAATATGTTGAGTTAAGATCCACAGCTTTTCCCCCTCCCTGTTTACTTTTCATGCTTATTTCTTGGCAGTTGTGATTCAGTTGTTTTAATTCTCGTTGGCACGAGAGGTTTTTAGATTTGGAGTCAAACCGTCGACGACTGCCGGATCAGGAACGTTTCATCGAAATGAGCTCAAAGTTCCAGAGCTTCAAAGCAGAAAGGAAAGCTCCGTGTGTGCAGCTCAGGCAGCTGTCGCCACGAAGTGAAACTCCTTTACCGAGACGACAAAGTCTCATCTCACTCAGAGTGACACACAGACAGACCTACACTACATATCGGTGATTACTTTAACACACAAGTTACACTATTTACTGTTTTTTATTTATGCAGGATTCAAATGACTGAACAGAGTAACAGAGCAGAGCTTCAGCAAAGAACTGCGTCCTTCAGCTTCCTGAATCAGCTCTGAGATAAGTGTGTGTTGATGGAAAATGTGTGGAAATGGGTGCAGAAAAGCTGCTGCAGCTGTCTTGGCTTAATTTTTCAGCATCTTGGTTTAATTCAGCTACACCTCCCTCCTTCTGTTAGGTTTCTCTTCTTCCTTTTTTTTCTTTTTTTGAAGCTGTTTTAGTTGTTTTAGCAGCTCTTTATGGTATTGATGTGTATTTTCACCAAAAATACGACGATAGGACGGCTATTGATGGGTTTTGTGAACCAAAACTTCTTTATTGAGAAAGTCAACATTAGGTGTCAGAATGATGAATAGAGGAAGGCCGGCCTCTCGGTCGAGCTGTGAGCTGTGGAGGAAAGATAGAGAGCGAAATGCTGACTGCCCGCTTCTGTCATAGTTTTGCATGCTGTACATCTTGAATAGCAAGGAGCAGGGTGGCTGCTGTGTCTGCTGCAAGCTGCAGAGCATGCTGGGAAAAAAAAATAATAAACTCCTCGTCATTTCTCCAGAGTCTCCTCCGAGGAAACTCGAGCCTCCGCTTCACAGTTGTTGGGTTTTTTTTCTCTTTTATGAAAAAAATGTGCGTGTTGCATTTCTCAGCTGCAGCAGTGGAGGTTTTTATGGCGGCAACCTGCTTCTTGGTAAATGTTTGTGGAGGATTTGTTTATTTTTTAAGTGCTTTTAGCAAATCTGTCTCACTTACCTTTTTCCTACTGTTTGTGGCAATTAGATCAGACATCCAGATGCTCCGCTTTATTTATCTATTTATTTGAAGAGAAGCTCTTCCACAGAGCGTTGATCTTATTACATTTAAAACCGAAGGAACAGAGTCACACAAAGTAAAGAGTCTCACAGGTCTCTCTCTCTCCTAATGACCATAAATATCATTGATTACATTGATTTACCGCTGAGGTGAACAGATGTCACAGCCCGAGTGCTTCTTGGGCCTGATTTGGTTAAAAAAGGATGGAAATCTTTTCAGACGTGCGTCGATATTCTTTTGAAATCATCTCAGTGACATTTAGAGTCAATACCCGTTTGTACTAACTGCTATTTTGAGATCGCTCCCTGTGTGTTACTCCAGGTCCCAGCGGGTTGCCGGGGGTCCACGGGCCTCTGATCTGAGGCGCCGCTGATGCCGCCGGTTCAAAACGCAAGTGCAAACAAAGCAGATAATTTCAAGTGTATAGACATTCGTTCGGTGTTTCGGATTGCGGCCTCGGTTGAGGAAAATGGATTTAATGGGAAAGCTGTTATATGCCACTGGAGCGTAAGCCTCTTACCAGCTGTTGGAGTGTGTGTGTGTGTGTGTGTGTGTGTGTGTGTGTGTGTGTGTGTGTGTGTGTGTGGCCTAGAAACGTTTGCGTTGTGGAAGCTCAAACCTCTCCATCTCCCTTTTTTTTAGCCTCTCTGGCTTTGTTTTTGTATAAAGTTGATAAGCGCATCCCTCTAGTATATTTGCCCGGAAAGTAAACAAATTCAACTTGTTCATTGTTTCCTTTGCCTCTAATTTTAGCCTCGCAGGCTTCGACAGACTATTATCAGCAGCCTGTCAGATGGAGAGATAAGGAGACTAGTATCACTTTAGAGGGACACATGTCAAAAAGGTTAGAAGGCAGCGCAACAGATAAAACTGACAGTGAATAGTTGTTTTTTTTTTTATTCAATAAATATAACCCTAAAAATATGCAGGGTTTATGTGATCCGGTGCTCCTTGCTGCTGAATGCTTGACGATGCTCATCAGGAACTGGTTCTGTCTGCCATCTGCTGCTGAGCCGTGAGTGCATCGTCAGTTTTTAGGGCTTGTTGGCTGCAACGTTTTGTCTGCTGCGGCCAAAAATGACACTGTGAGACCAATGAGCGGGAACTAGAATAGTGCAGTCGCAGCCTGGACTTGGAAATAATGAGCCGGTGGGCTGCAGATGTCAGGTGATAATTCTCTTTTCTTTTAACACAGGAAACCTTTCACATAATCATTCTTTTTTTTTTCTACATGTGCAGATATTTTACGGCTTAAACTAATGAAAGATGGCGTAACTCTCTCTGTACGGCTGGATGTGAGACCCGCCGGCGCGGCACCTACAGATACTATCATTTCATTTCAGTTATTCAGCAGCTCTTTTTGCTCGTTTCACCCTCAGGTCACACTTTCCATCCTGTGCGAAATAGTAAAGTTCTTCCTCCCCATGTTTCATTCACGTTTTTTAACTCGGACAGTTCTCCCCTCGCTGAAACCGTCCGTTCGCCGTGCAGCTCGCCAAGGGTCACGGCGGTTGCATCATGTTGCTCTCTGCAGTCATATCTACAGCGGCGCCCGTGCACGCATGCAAATGCAGAAAGGTTTTCTTCGGTTGGTGGAGTGAGGGAAGTGGACAGTTCTTCATTCCCGGAGAGGAAGCGGTTGCACCTGCTTCCTGAGAGCTGCATGCAAAGACGTGTTTGTCTTTAACCACTTCGGTTTTGTTGTCTGCGTTTGCGTTTCCAGTCACTGAGACGCGGGGTGAACGAGCTGGAGACTTCCTTTGACCCCTGACCAAACAAGTCACTTTCTAGACGTTAGATGCAGAACTGATAAACAGCAGCACTCTTGTCTTACAGTGATCTCAATTCTGATTTTGGACTTTTTCTTGTGTGGAGTTTTCTTGTTCTTCTTGTGCATGTGTTGATTTTCTCACAGTACCAAACCAGGAAGCCTTTCCAGGATGTTCTCAGCCTTTAGTTTACTCAATGCTTTTGGAGATATGTAGTTTATGTAAAGATTTTACTGAAACAAAACTGCAGACAACCTGAGAAAATGTTCTGCATATTCTAAAAGATACTAGAGGGTCCACGATAAAGATGAATCCGATGATGATAGTAATAGTAACAGTACATCACCGGGGATAAAGCATTACACTGTCGCTGCCCGAGAGGAGGTAGAGAATAAAGGATCTCAGTCAGAATTGGTCATCCTATCATTATATTATAATTAGAAATCTTTTAAGACGGATTAGGTGATGATTACTCCTGATCTATTTGAGTAAATGACCACGGTGTCGTCAGAATATCTGTATTATGCAGGGTTTCATTACCTCCGGCGCCGTGGTATCACGCCTTGCTTAAATCCATTCAGTTATACTGTTTCACACCGGAGATAATTCATTCAAATTTACACTGTCTGCTCTCTTTCAACATCTAAATCTAATTTATTCCCTGGAAACTTCACGCCAGTTTTACATTCTGACAAATATGTAAGAACACACACACTGAATTAAATCTGTCTGCGGCCTAAATAAAGAAAGCGCCATCTGTAACTGAACACTGTCTGCTCTGAGTCACTGAACACATCACAATGTGGTGGAAAACCCTTGAACCAGAATTTCTTATCTCGCAGAACATCAGTCAGTTGCAGGGAACATTGTGAAATGATGTGGAGCCACACGGCGTCTCTTAAAGCTCACTGAAGAACAAGCAGTCGAGTTGAGCGACAGAATCATTTCATAATGGAACATTTGGCTTAAGGAAATAAAAAAAAAAATTCAATGGAGATGGAGCTAAACAAAAATAATTGAGCACATGGAAACTAACACAGAAATGCAGCAAAGCCTTGTTTCAGTTGCTCATTCTTTAAACATTGAGGTTGAGGAGGTTTTTACAGAAGCTTGAATGTACAGAGACGTTCAGGAATATGTTCAGACGCTGTGCACCCGTCAAGAGGCCAGTGTTTTCTATATCTACAATAATATTGCAGAGTCTTCATGTTTTCTCTTGAGTTAATGGAACTGGACGAATGTTCACTGAAATAAACTCAAGATCAAAAGTAGACGAACCTCACAGTGAAACCACCAGACAATGGAAGTCCTGATATATTAAAAAAAAAAAATCCTGTTATCAGAGTCTGTTCCTTTAAGAGCTGTCACTCCTGCAAAAAACGAAAGTGATACAGCTTTCTACACTTTCCCGGAAATTAACAGTTCAGCACGCTGCACCTCACTTAACCTCGCGAATGCCCATCTCTCCGGCTTTCTCCTTATCGCTCTTCTTCCTCTGATGGTTTTGGGTCGGTGCATCCATCCGTGCTCTCTTCCTGTAATCTCTCATCATTTAGTTGTTTTTCTTCTGTTGGGCTACCTGCTGTTTGCTCGCCGTCGATACCTCAGTGGGGTTCGTCAAAGGTTGCACCAGTCCAAACACTTCGAGACCCTGCAGAGCCGCTGACACAACATGGTGCCCCCCACCCAACCTCTCGCTTATGATCACATTCCTCCTCGATCCTTTTGCCAGTTTTGATGAGACGGCAGGGGGGAGGTGAAGGATTTGGACTTTAGGATTCATGGAATCCAAGGTGCTCTGTGTTGTAGAAATTCTAGAGAGGAGCTGGAAGGAATTCACAGGACTCCAGGATGATGCAGAGAGTTTATTACAGAAGAAGTTAAGATGTATCCAGTGCTACACAGCAGACCCAATTCTGAGGATCCAACCTCCAAGGCATAAGTCAGTATCTATAATCGCACGTATTCAAAGAAATACAAAATATCAACCACGTGGATTATTGAAAAAACTTGACTTTCCATCAAAAGAGGATCTTGCAGCAGAACAGAGTTGCTGGAGGCTGAAAATGGAGCTGATAGTGGAGACATAATAGCAGTTGTTCACTGAGGCCTGTGTGAAGGCAGAATTTTCAGGAAATCATCAAGTATTGTGTGCAAATGGACTAGAACAATAAGCTCTGATTGTGTTTTTTAACTGACTCTTTTCTGTGGTTGCAGGACTGAAGAAGAAAGTATCCCTATAATCACAGCCAGTCAAGACAGAGACACAGTCAGATATGAAATTCAGAGCCACCAATTCACCTTAAATGACTGACATTTGGACAGCAGTCCCCAAAAGTCCTGCAAGCACAGGAACAACATGCAAATCCAACACAGAAAATTCTGATCTGAACTGAAGATTTCATCTCTGAGATTCAATAACAGTAACCACTGCTAAACAGAGCAACCCTGTGAGGTTTTTTTTTATTTGATGACAGAATTTTTGAAGAGTCTGACCTGAAATGACAAGACGAACTCATGTGCACTCCTGATTTAATTGCCCACCCACCACCGACTTAATCTGAAAACTCTGGTTTTAAAATTCCTGCCTGGAGTAAAACGCACTTACAATCTAAAAACCAGTCACCAGCTGGATGCGGAAATAACGTAGCATGTAAGCTTATGGGGTTTTAAAATAAAGTCAACTTGCTGTACCAACTTTAATCCCCTCCAAATAAAAACACATACGGCTAACTCTCTGAACTTCTCCCAGCGCTGAGCTCTGCTACAGTAACGCCGTCTGAAAAAAGAGCAGTACATCTGTATCCCAGCGCCTCACAAGCTGTGCACATCTGAAGTATAGCACTGTGGCAAAGAAATGCTTGATCAACTCAATTTCCTCCGAAAGCCTCATTCTTCTTACCTGCCAGCCGTTTCCCATCTCCTCTGCTTTCTATTTCTCCCTCCCCTCCCAGTGAGTGCGCCGAGGTCCAGATTTATGTAGCTGCCTGGCCGCTGATGGCCACAGTCCAGCCAGAAAAAAGTGATTTGTTCGGAGATTACGGACTCAAAAGACAGAGAGAGAGGTATTAATGGTGTTATGGGCAGATCATCGGTGTGTGTCCGTCGGTGTGTGAGAGAAAGCCAGAACACCGGTGTCCCTTTGGGAAAGATTCTCATGCAGGCTGATCGGCCACATGCATCTCAGCAGAAACCAGGGAGACCATCTGTAATCAGATTGTGACGATGACATTAGATGGTCTGTTAAGAAGCCCTTTTTTTGTCTTTTAAATCTTTTCTTTATTGCACCATTTGAATTGCATTTGAGTAGTTTCCACGCATTCGTTGACTTGTTAGGAGAAGCAAGGACAGTGGCGGAGGGCACCTTCACTCCCCTCCGCCCGGACCTCCGGCCATATGCAGCCTGGTTTGAGCGGCGCGGCGTCGACGGCGCGGCTGGCAGCGTGAGGCGGTTTCCCCTCCTGCTCTACTTAATTACCTGTCTGATGGAGTGGTCCTCCCTTCAGCCCCGCCCCCGGCAGAGCCACAGTGTCACACTGTGTCAGGAGCGGGGCGGACATGTCGGGCTGACCACGCTCACCTGCCTCGGCCTGTCAGGGGAGATTAATATGAAAACAGCAACGATCTCAGGAAATAGTCCAGAAAGCCCCGTTGACCTGATTCAGTTTGCAGTGAGACTCACGGGCTCATGTTCTTGGTTGAGTACCACATTCAATACTTGGATACATATATGATACAATAAGTGTGGTGGGATGATCAGTGCAATATGACAGCCGTGAGTGACCGTCCAGAGATTCGTCAGGACGTCTTTTGGATTGCAGACGGCACGGAGGACAGAAAGCTGGGTGCAGAGTAAAGTGGAAGGCACTGAGTGTCCAAAGTGTACTCCCCGAGACCCTGCAGAACAAGTTAACTGTTGCTGTAGCAACCGTCTCCAAATCAGAAGAAAACGCCACCGCTTTAAGCACACTAATTTCTGAAAATGTCCTCACCCTGCGTCTCATCCCCCTCCTTGTCCCTGACCCTCTGAGGGAGGAACGGCACTGAATTCTGGATTCCTGGAGGGAGACAGGCACTCAGAATCTGAGGGAAAATAGAAAGATTGAAGCATACGTGCTCAGTTTGGCTTTTAACTGAAAAAAAAGCATAAACAATTTTAAATGATTTTATTTTTGCTTCATCCTTAGTCTTAACTTTGGATCATATGGCTTGCTTTCATTCATCATTTTTGTTTCCCTTCCCTATGTGTTGTCCTGTTAGAGGTTGCCACTGCCGTTTTCTCCCAGTTCGCTCTCCCACACCCTCACAGCTCTGCCTGTCCTCCCTCCTCATTAACCTTCAACATCTCGCCTTGCCCAGCAGCTCCCGGGCTATCGTCTGTCCTCCATGTAAGAGTAAAACTATCTCAGCTCTGTCTCTTTCACTTTTCCGCCAAACCTTCAAACACGGGCAGATTAAATGTCCTGAGTTTTATTCCTGTCTGTTCTACTCCCAGTGAAAATCTTAACGTCTTCAGCTCTGCTCCATCCAGTTCAGCCTGCCGTGTTTTGGTCAGGACCATCTTTTCTAAATCACCCACCTTCGATGTACCTGGGAGCTCTCACAGATCACAGATACTCTCCATTCGCTCCATACTTTCCATTTCCTCTTCTTTACCCCAATTTTATATTCTCACTGCTCTGGATTGTTGACCCCAAGTATTTTAATTTGTGTCTTTCTGCTGCCACCATGGTCGGCTCTACATCCTCACTGTTTCACCATATTTCCCATTCACGCCTTGTTTTACTCCGACTCCCAGGCATTTCTCTCCTCTCTAATGCAATTCTCCACTTCTCCAGGTTCTCTACAACCCATCCCCTATCCTGAATACAAATCACTGTCATCTGCAAAGATCATAACCAGTGTGGAGTCCTGCATCCCATCATTCCATGCTCTCCTGTTTGATGTCATTTCTTTTCTATTTACATTTCAAATGTTTTCTCTTGGTTTTTTTTATGATTACAATAATCTCAATTTTGTCAGTTTAATATTTCACCTTGTCTATGCTATTTCAAATGATCACAGTTAGTATACACTCTAATACGTATTTCTCTTAGTTCTTGCCTTGCATTTATCATTTTCCTGTCTCTACCTGTTTTGCACCATTATATTTCCATCAATCATTTTTTAATTTCTTTTAACAGAGCTGACCTGCATGGCAAATGCTGCACAGATAAAATGTGTCTGACTGATGTAATTTCACACGAAAGCTTATTTAAGTTGGGAATCACAACTGTGATCGAGCTTACTTTCAGTTTTAGCTGTGCTTATCAAAATGCAACAGACAAACCACACAGAGAAACGTTATGGCCATCTGTGATGCTGGGATATAGACTCCCACTTCCCTTCCACAGTTACAATGCAGAAAAGGACACAACAGGAGACTTTTTATGTCCCTAAGCTGAGACTTTAGTGGTGATAATGAGCTTTTCTTTTTACATCCTTGCCCTCCTCCTCTGGTACGCTTTCCAAGACGATGCTAAACAGCGATGTCGCCTGATATCGCTTTAATCAGGTAAGACAGTTGGTACAAAAATAATGAACAAAGGCTCCCAGAGTGTGTGAGGAGGTGCGTGGGGGTTTGCTCAGGTGAACGGGGCTGAGCCTGTGGAGACACTTATCACCCACAGCAGAAACACACTCACGCATGCACTGAATTTTCAACGACATCAGGCCGACTCGCTCTTTGAACAGGGGAAGTGTTGTGCTTTCAAATGTGGAGGCAAAGTTAAAGGGAACCTCCATTTTGTCTGTGTGGAGTGGCTGTTGTGTGTGTAACGTCAGTTTTTGTTGTCACTGTGAGTGCTGTGTGCACAGGTGGAGTTTCTGTACAAACATCACTTATTTTTCCTCCTTTTGTTTCATTCCATTCCGAATTAAATTGGTTTATTTTTCTCATGTGAACACATTTAAAGTGTTCATTAAAGCTGTCTTTAAAACTACGTTAAAGATTCACATCAACCACGCTGACACCATGGCCTATGACGTGGTGAGAAACAAAAAGGGAAGTGAAACAAATTTGTGATCAGTCTTAAGATACACTTACATGAAGAAGCAGGGCGTACGTTCGTTTATGGAGAAGCTGTGGTTTTGACATGATGTGTCTATTTGAGTTGTGATATGATGATGGCAGACTGCAAGTTTAAAAAAAAAAAAAAAAGAAAACATACCGACTCCTTTCTCACTCTTTGTGTTTAGTCATCTCTTCCTAATAATTAAAGTCATTTTCTACTCCCTTAAAAAGAAGTGACTTCCTAAATTCTGTTCTATTCTGTTCTAACGTCTGTTGAGACTCATCAGCTCAGTTAAGTTCATATTGCATGAAGATGCTCTGTAATCTGGATTTCCTCAGTTCTGTAAACAAATAGAACAATGAAGCAATGACAGAGAAGAAGCAGCAACAACAGATCTGTAAAGTGAACCAATGTGGCTCGATCAGCACGTACAGGAAGTCTCTCACCCCATCTGATGTGTCTTTGAGTAAGATGCCGAAACATAACTTGCTGGTGTGTGGTTGGTGTGAATGCAACAGACAATGTGACACAAACATTCTGCGGAAACCACAGGAATTCACTCTTTACATAAAATACATCCTTTTGCATTTACAGCAAACAGCAGCAGCTGTTGTTATCCCGGTGAACTAATATTTATGCTCCTGCAATTCATCCAAAACTGTCTACTGTGAATTTCTTTCAGTCAGGATAACTTGTTGCAGTCGGTTAATGGGGCTTTCCTGTTCTGGTGAACAAAAGTTTAGTGAAATAGTGACTGACAATACCAAGCAAAGCATTATCAGGACAAACAAAGTTAAAGTGCAACAAAATTACCTTGATTAGTAAATAATCTGTGCAGCCAGGGGTTAACGTTCGTATGTTTTTAAATGTGGATCTAGTGCTGTGTGAGTTGTACACTGTTAGTCATGCATTTCCGAAAAAACAAAACAAAGAGTCTGTCGTACGTGACGAGTTATTGGCCTTTCTCACAGTTTGAACCCAGAAGCGCCCTGATAGGCTCGAACTCGGCGGCGGCGCAGCATCCTGCTCACATCCTGAGAGCTGCCGGCTGCTCGTCCGCCCACTCATCGGACATGAGGCGCAGCTCCGATGCCCAACTTGACCTGACCTGATGTAACACGGGGGAGTCGTTTCTGCTTCGCTCAACAAGGTCTCGACTGATATCTCCGTTCGTCCTCCCCGGCGCTCATCCTCTTGCGCGACAGCGGCTCCGACGCGCCGCTTTAGTCCCGACCGGGTATTAGAGCTGCAGGGGGGGGGGGAGGAGGGAGGGCAGTGGGGACCGGACTCTGTGGACCACGGTCTGTTCACCGGGAGAAAGAGGAGAAACTCGTCCCGAGACGCTGAAGCGACACAACAAATTGTTTCCCCTGCACCGGGCGCAGAGGAGCGACCGCTGCGCAGTCTTTACGCACAACCAAGGAGAGCTGCTGCCGAGTGTGTGAGTGTGTGTGTGCGTGTTGGAGGGGATCGACCGTCTGTCACCAACATGTCAGCAGCAACAGCTTCAATAGCAGATGTGTCCAGGACGGCTCATCCAAACAAGGATGGCAGGAACAACTCAGGTAGGACAGATGAACACAAACGCACGCGCTGTGGGATGGTCAGTCCAGGCTGCTGCGTTCTGGCACTTCTGACAGTTTTATATTCTACTTGTCTTCATGTTGCCCCCTTAAATAATGTTCATTTCCGTGTGTGTGTGTGTGTGTGTGTGTGTGTGTGTGTGTGTGTCCCTCTTGTGCAATATCCCTTCAGGGACTTACAGTATTTGCAGTGATAGTGTTTGCATATGTTTGTATATATATATATATATATATATATATATATATATATATATATATATATATATATATATATATATATATATATATATATACCCATATAATTTGTGTGTGTATGATTTCATGATATGGTTTTCACAAGCATATAGTGTCCAATCAGTGTTTTTTTGTTTTTTTTTTTGGTTTTTTTTAAATATGTCAGACATATAGAAAAACCTAAACCCCCCTCATCAACACTGTGGCTGATGTAAACGTCAGGTGCACAGCTGGATATCTAACACATGCAGGCTCATTCAGCCAGACACTCATTACATAAAACCAGTGCTCTCTCTCTCATGGAAGCGTGTCCTTGTGTTACATAAATGTGGATATGGTGAGATAATGCTCATGGTCCTCATGGTGGGATTCATCCCAGTTGGGTCTATAGTCTGCTGCCGCTGTGTCTGGATCAGGAGATGAGAAAAATGATCGAGTTTTGGTCTGATCCATTCATTGCCTCTGTGTGAATCTCTATGAGACATCAAAGTTTTGATGTAGTTTGGATAAAAGTGCACCACATGGTTCAGTGTTTGTACAGGCCTGAATTAGACTTCATATACACACCAAACACCATCCAGTCCCTCCCATGTCACAGATCTGCTGCATGAAAACTATGAATTAACTCAGTAAACTAGTTTGTTTTAGGAAACTATTCCTCCCATGCTTTTGAAAATCTCCAAATGTATCTTGTCTTGTTTGTTTTCAGTCCACCGTCTTGTGTGGCGATGAAGCCACTGATGTTTTAGGCTGCTGGTTTTTGTGGCGCTGACACAGTGAGCGGCCGCCCTTCCTGTAATGTGCCGAGCGCCCCGCTGTGCTGTATGATAACCAGTTGTTAAGCGTGCCTCCAGATGGTGTGTGCGTTCCCATCAACCTCGCGGGCCTTTTGTTTAATGATTTATCGAGCTTCCTGCTTTGATTCCGATAGGATTGGATGCTGGGCTGTTCCAGGGTGGCTGTGTTTTGTCAGACTGTGTCGAACAGCCCTACAGGGGTGCAGAGCCGATATAGCTGTGGAATGACTGTCCCGTTCTACTCCGAGCATCATTTGCAGCACTCCCTTGTTTCTCCACTTTCCCTTCTCTCTTACAGTTCACTCTCTGAGCGGTTGTTGTGCAGCTCATGAATTTTGAGTTGACTGATCATCTCTGTGAATACAAATTTTTCTTTGAAGACGCATGAATTAAACATGTGGCAAAAAAAACTTTTGGGCAAAGTCTTTGTGATTGATGCATATTCAACATCTGCAGCATAATTCATTCATAACAACCACATTTCTTGCACGCTGCGAGCTTGTTCACCATCTGACCATTGACTCTGTCTGGTTCAGTTCATTCCCAGGCTCAGTGCGCACCCGTGCCTCTCCCGGCCCTGGGCACCCAGAAGATCATCCAGGGCAACGGCACCAACGTGGGCACAGTCATCTCCCTGCAGTGCCCCGATAAGCACAGGCTGATTGGTGGCGATCTGACGTGTGTCATGGGGCCAAACAGCACCCACTGGGAGGGACAGACCTACTGCAAACGTAAGGAGAAACAGAGACGGAGACCTTGAAGTGACCGTCGGTGTGGAGAGAACGACTCCGGTCGACCGGTGCATGAGTCTCAATGAGTCTGCTGAGACATTTTCCCACAGAAATGTGTTTGTGCAGACTGAACTACTCTCACCGTGAGAATTGCAAAGGCTGCAGAACTCCCCCCCCCCAACTCTTTATCAGCTCATTATTCGGGGGAGATGGAATATATATTATGCTATTATAGGCATTGTGGCTAATGAAGATGCCTAATGTAGTATTTGGCTTCCAATAATTGTTGCTTTAAGCTGCATGAAAACACATTTGGGAAGGAAATGATTTGCTGTTCGTGCAAAAAGCTCATTAAAGGACAATATTAATGCTAATATAGGAGAGCAGGAATACTTTCACTCAGGTGCAGAGCTGGACGGGGGGCTTTTTTTGTGAATGAATGGAATAAGTGGAAGCAGGATTTTAATTATAATTCAGAATCAATCACCATGAGAGAGGAAAAGCTGTCTAATCAGACACTGAAAGAAATTAAACATTAAATTTATATTTTATTGTCTTTTCCCTGATGAGCCGGCAAGTTGCAGAATGATTTTCATTTCTGCCAATTTCTCCAGAGTAAAGACAGGAGCAGACTGTGTCTGTAGACGTGAAGCGGAGTCTCTCAGGAAGTGTTGCGGCCTGAAGGATAAAGTTGTAGACGGAGTGCATAACACGGAAATAAAGTCAATAAATTAATCAACCAACCCCCTCTTCCTCTGTCACGCTGCAGCGCTGTCCCCTTACGAGGACTACGGTTTCCGCGTGGCGGTGCTGGCGTCCATCGTGAGCTCCGCAATTATCTTCCTCATGTCTGCGGCCTTCATCACCTGCTGTCTACTGGACTGCATCAAGGAGGACAAAAGAAAGGAGCAGGAGAGGTCAGTGAGGAAGGAATTACCACCAGCTGCAGGTTGAAGCCAAGTCATTTCAATTATTATTACGCCTAATCCAGGATAAATTGGACAGTCGCCAAATGAATGAGGACATACATGTGTAGGAAGAATACATATTACACTGCACAACATTACTGGATCTGGTTATGCAAATGCTCCCTGCATAAGTAGAAACTGAGGTCAATGTTGAGCTATTTTAAGCGCCGCTAAATGTTCAGTCAGATGTCGCAAAGTTATAACACTTTCAAAAATAGAGTCACTGAATATTCATGCAAATTAACAAAAATGCAAAGTGAACCGACAGGACAGACATGTGAGGTGTCCAGGAGGGGGAGTAACTCCGTGTCCTCACGTAGCGACACACAAACTCAGTGTTAAGATGAAGACCAGAAAATCACCTCCAACAGTTTTGGCATTGGCTCAGTGTGAACAGAATAAATGTGGAGCCAATAGATGTGTCTCTGATGGCATGACTTGATGAGTTGCAAAGGTTTTGCTCAGTAATCTTAGTGGTTTAGTAGACTCGTGATGTTATTCTGAATGGTTACAACTTTTGAGGTCATGAATTTACTGAAGGTGTGGTCCTAACAATGTACAAATATACATTTTGACCTTTTTATGGTCTTTTTCTTAAAGCTTGGACAAGTTATCTCTTCTGATTTCTAACAAAAATTTGTAAATAACAAGCACAGTAACTCATAACCATCTGAATGACCAGTCTAAAGTCATGTTCGATGATGTTTTTGTCAGGGCTGAAGAGCTTCTGTAAAGGCAGTCAGCTACTGGTTTTATTCAGAAAAATAATTCTGTAGTTTACTTATTCTTTATATATTTATATTCTGCTGTGATCCAAAAAAACAATACAATATTTTAGAATTGTGCACGAGCAGAATGCGAGTAGTTCTTTTAAATTGTTGGAAGGTTTGGTGAAGATGAAATACTGACCAGCTGGTTTGGTGCGTTTATGTCAGAGAGTCCGATATGTGGCAGTGGGAGGAGCAGGCCCAGAGTCAGGAGGAGAACAGGTCCCGCTACAGTCATAAAGGCCGAAACAACAACAACAACAACGCCCAGGAGAAGATGCTCTGGGACAGCAGTGACCCCGCTGTGAGCGACAGCAGGCGAGCGTGCAGGTGAGACCTGGGCTCTTCTGTTAATACTTAAACCACACTGCTAACTGATCAGAACATTAAATGAGCATCTTCCCGTTGTTTTCAGCAGATGTCAGCAGCAGTACGGCTACAATCCTGCCTGCGCTTTTGGCCCCACGCCTCCGCTCGCTGCTCTGCCAGGACACGACTATGACCAGCCCCTTTCGCCCCACGTCCAAGACTGTGATCCGCCGCGGTACCCCGGGCCTCCTCTGGCTGGAAGTCCAGGCCTGATCCAGATCTCTGCGGTGGGGAACGTGGTGTGGCAGTATGGAGGACAGCGGGACGGCCTGGCACAGGGGAGCACACCTGCTGAGGATGAACTCAGCGCGAGGAATAAAAACCCCAAAGAATTTTCCATAAGGATTATATCAGTGTGAGTAAAATCAGTCAGACGTGTGTTTACTGAACAGATCTGCTCTTCACTCCACTGATGAGGACGATGGGAACTGTCAGCATTTCACCTTAAATGTACCTGCTGTGCCACTCAGTGTGAGGACTCCATGGACCTGCTGATGGACAGACTCTCTGTGCCTTTTGTAAACTGTGATGGCACACTGCCCTCTGCTGGAGAACAGGAGAAATTACGTTTTTCAGCACCCCAGCCTGGACTTTTTACACGTGCTGCAAAATAAATGTAATGTTGTGACTATTAATAGTTCAAAATGCAATGCAGTAGTCTGAGAGGGATGTCTTAAAAAATAGTATATAATTAGGATACTCACATCTGTTGAATTACAGCAGAGCTGAAAAATATTGATCAGAATGTAAATAATAATTTTAAGGAATCTCAATAAATGGATTTTCTCTTATTACTTCTGGGTTTGAACTGTGAAACAACCACCTGTGTTTTCTCCACCATCAGTAGCTGATCCAACCTAAAGTCATAGACACACAGAGACACGCCTTTAGGTAACTTCCTGTAACTGAAAACACTTTTTTTTTTACTTTGGAACTTGTGTTGCTGCTCGCCTTTCTGGCCGAATTGGTAAAACCACAGAGCAGGATGCCTGCAGAACAACAAATACATCCACTTTTATGAAATGGTTCACATTTAATTAGTTAGATTTTTACAAAACCTGAACAAATTCAAATTTACAAAAATATGTGGAATTTCAACATTATACAACTTCATCAATGCCTCCAGTCCTGGTTTCAAATGTCAGTTCTGCCTGCAGAGTTTAAAGCCTTCACTGCTGAAGAAAGTCTAATGTGCTTTGAAAGTCTAGCCTGATAGGAATCAAAGGCATTTTCTTTCATTTTTTTTTTTATCTCCGCCCCAAACGTGACTCTGTTTGAGGTCAGCCGCCCACTGAAAACATCCCAGCATCTCTCACGTGACACTGTTGAACGCCAGCATCATGTGGAGGCAGTATTTGAGAAAAACAGCAGGAAACGGGACTTAAATACGGTAACATTTATATAAAAAAAATTGTCTATGCTTTAAATCGATTCAAAAATAGACACACATGGACAAATAATATCCTTCCAGACACAGAGAGAGAACATGCAGACTCCATTCCAGCTGTGAGATGAGAGTGCAAACTTTACGACTTATATTTAAATTAAATACTTCAATAAAAAAATAAATCGTGCTTCAGTATTTTCAGGAGAATATGTATTTCCTCCGCTATTTCATCACCTTGCCGTCATCGGTCTTTTGTCCTGTAATCGTCGCTCGTGCCGGTGTTGCTGCGTCGCGCGCTGATGTAACGCCGCCGCAGGGACCTTCACCCCGGGGAGCCCTGGAGGTTTTACCGCTCAGGCTGGCGGTAAGTCCAAAAAGTCAAACGCCACACGGCTCCCGAGTCTCTTGTCAGCGCGGCAGGCTTGAGAGTCCAGACAGGGTGAGACGTTCTGACTTCCAGGAAAAGACTCTTTCCGGTGGCACACCTGAGCTGCAGCCGGCCGCCTGCTCCACTCCTTCAGTCTAACATTTCCAGTGCAGTCGTTGCTTTTGGAGGGATGATATCGAACCGGATGTTATTGATTACTTGTATGTAAATGATTATTTGGACGTGAAGACCTGCTCATGAAGGGACCTCCAGTCTGATGAGAGCTGCCCACACTGCTGTTAACATGCTGGAAGATGGAGCTTCTACTTCTGTCAGTCTCATCCCAGTCTGATCTTGGTAAGAGCTTTACAGCAATGTTTGATTTTACATGGAATTATTCCTGTTTGGACCATCAAAAGTGTTTGCTTACTAAACAAGCAATCTTGAAGATATTGCAGTAAGCTGATTGGCGCCATCAACTCTGATTACACTGAGAAAACCTAAGTCACTTAATGTAACACATGATAGTCCTAATTATTGACTAATTTTGCTGATAGTTGGAGCCAAAAACATTGTTTTCCTCTCCACTGAGCTGCTATGCTCCTGATGTAATGTGGTACAAACAGATTATTGTGTCAGATTTGGATCTCAATGAGTAAAACACAATTTAATTTTCTGACTGACTGAAGATTCCCTTGATCAAATTAGCAGTTCAATTCATAATGCACCCGTCATCCTCTATCTGCTCTGCAAGCCCATGACTCTCCCGCCTCATGATATAAACAGGGTAGGACATTTGGCAGAGTAATGAGGCTCCATTACAATGAAAAACAACCACAAGGCTAATTTGAATAATGATCAACACACCACAGGCTCCCTGCTTTCACTTTGCATGCTGTTTTTTTTTTTTTTTTTAATGAATTATAGTTAGCTGAACTTTAGAGGTGTGAGTGTTCACCTTTATAAACAGGACAGTAAACCTCTTAGTGATTTATTTTCAGAACAGGGCGGGTGCCAAGATCAGCTTAGTACATGGGAGCTGTGTCATTTGGCACGACTGTGGCAGGGTCATGACCTGTTTGTGACCTGGTCTCTGTGCTCTTTCATGCAATGGATTTCGCCATAAAATTAGGACTGATATGAGGTTGCTGAGTTGAGCGCACTTACATTCTATACCGTCTTCAATCCTTCTTGGACAGACATTGATGGGTTCCACGAGCAGCTCCAGAACGACGCCCACTTCCTGTGCTCGGATGGAAGGATGGACGCTGAGCTGGTGGACCAGCTGGTGCTGCAGCTCAACAGGATCTACCCTCAGATACTCAGCGACAAGGAAGCCCACCGAGTCGGTACCGCCGGTGAAGAGTCCGTTCATTCTGATCCGATCTGCTGAAATCAAGTCACTGACTGCAGCCTTCATGTACCTGCAGTTCAGGAACCTGAGCGTTCCCATCGAGGAGCGCGTGTTCGAGCTGCTGGAGCATCTGTACGGGGAAGGCGAAGAGGCCTGCCATGAATTCTACAGAGCGCTTCAGATCCACGCTGAAGACGTCTACTCTGACCTTCCCACCACGATGAGAAGAAGAGGTAAAGCAATTAAGATTTCATGATGTAAGTCTGCCAGGACATTTTTATCCCTCAATTTAATATTTTATCCTTCTTGAACTATAAATAGTTCAAGTTCAGGCAGGCCAGATATATTTTCATTATATGGGTGCAGAATCGTTGAAAATATGCAGTAAATGACTGCTTCTAATTTTCTATTCCAGGACAAGTTTCCTGGTAGTCAATTAATATTACTATTTGCTTATGATTTTGGTTCTTGAATGTTTTCCACTGAAATCTTGGATGCCTCTGTAGTTGAAAGTAAAAAGCCTCAAAGATAATTTCTCTGCTTTCTTGGCAATTTCTGAATTTTATTAATCATAGTCTGGAAGTTATGGTATTGAAAACTACACGTATCTTATCAGCTCTCACAGGATAGAAGAAAAAGGGTTTATTTATTTGTGAGATGTACATTTGATAAAACTTAAGCACTGTTCATGGGTTCCTCATCTTTATCCAACAGCCAGTGTGTGAAATATTCCTGTTTGACAGTAAGATGACAGCATCCATTAGGACAAATATTCACAAAACTGAAAAATTAATTTAAAATAGTACAGCAGACAAAAACATAATCAGTACCCAAAACTTCAACAACCAGAACACACTGAAGGAAGGAATCCTGAATGAATAAATTAAAGATGACTAACAATATTCAGGTGAGAAGATAAATAAAAGGTTTGTGTGATATGTGTGAATGAATGTGCCAGGTATCTCTCCAGCATTTTTTTTTTAATTAATTATTAATCATAGGAACAAAGCTGTTTTGATAGAATTTTGTTTTGTAATATTAAGAAGTGAGAACCACCCGGAGAAGCTGGAAAAAAAAGAGATGTTCCTCATTCTCTGGAGTGGAACAGAAGATATTTGCTGTTGCTGAATAGAGATGCCGGAAAAAGTTGGGACTCAATCTCAGACATTTGAAGTAGTTTAACTATTTAACTCCAGGCCTTTCTTTCCTCCAAAGATTTCTTCCTGTAACATGTCATAAAAAAAACAACAAAAGCACAATGAAACACACTCATCAGTTTGTTTAATGCAGACTTGTAAAGCTTTATAAAGGCAGTTCAGATCCTGATGAGCATTTCTTTCCTCACAGTTCAGCGTCACTGTTCCAGTGCACGTACCGGCTGCCTGTGTTCACTGTGGCGTGACATTTAATCAAAGTGGCTTTGACCACGTGACTTTTCCACCTGAAGTCATCGATCAGACCCGCTCTCATTTTCCTGAAACAGAACGATGAATCTTATTGAAAAGGTCCCGTTACATAATGTAATAGAAGCATTTGCAATGCAGAACAGGTGTGCAGTTGGACCAGGAAGAAAAAAAGAAAAACTTCACGGGTATTTTCTTTTTGTTGTGATCCAGGTATGTTTAGCCTCCAACGCGTCCTCCGACTGTGGCTCCCCGACTGTGTCATTTCCTTGCCTCACTTGATGTGAGCTTATCCTCTTTAAGATGCAGAGAGAAGCCAGCGTGAAGCCGGGCTGCAGCTCAAGTAGTAGATCTGACATTGAACAGGGTGTTATTTAAAGCCGAGCCGCTGCTCTTTCACCACTTTCTCTTTCTTCTTCTTGCTGCAGAGACGGAGGAACCGACCCAGGCGGACGCCGTGGCGGTCTACGAGAAGCAGTACGTGCTAAATGACAAAGGTAGACTCAATCAGCTCGTCTCTGCTGGGAACTGAAAAAGCTGTATTGAGCTTAGTACTTTTCATTCATGTCAATAAGTTTATTAATGAAGATGTTTTCAGTTTGAAGAAACTGTAGCCCAACAAACTGTAAAACAGAATGCCCAAACCGTTTCCCATACATGTCTGAAGGTTTTGAAAAGGTTTGCATCAAAATAATTTAGTGTCAATGACTACTGGAAATAAAAAGCAGCCCCCCCCCCCCCCCCCAGAGCACTGTGTGAAGTTTTGAATGGGCGAGTCTTACAGTGTGTGTGAGTGTGTGTCCAGTGCCTCTGCTCCCCTCGCTGATCCCCCGACGATAAGCCCCTTAAGCTCAACTAAGCTTCGTTCTTCAGCGGGCGCAGTTGTCTGATGAACCTTTCAACCCCGAGCATCAGAATGCGGGCCCCGCTGCCCCCCACCTCCCTCCCCCCCCTCCACGCCATTCATCGTCCCGCTCACTTTGTGGGTCAGTTAAGCCCACGTGCAAAGCAACTTCCTCTGTCCTGCATTCCAGTGAACAGTCAGGGGCACAATCACTGGGTCAAAGGTATGTCAGCGGGAAAGTGGGTCATGGAGGGTGCATAAAAACACACACTCCTCATCATCACCAAAATTAAAAGGTAGGGCTTGTTTAGGAGGAGAAATGGAAATATGCCAGCTGATGCTTCAGCGGTATCAACACACATTTGAGTGCAATCTTAAGTTGAACCACCGACACGAGAATTGTAATATTTCTTAGAAACTCGGATGAGAACGTCTTTATTCTCTCTGCCTGCAGGGCCGATGTTCTTCCTGAGCTGTTTCAGTGTTGCTGTTGGGATTGCAGTTCTCTTCTATTATGGAGGTGAGTGATAGAATGAAGAATGATTGTTTAGACTTAAAGTAGATGAGTGTTTGTTTTTTTTTTTTTTGTTCGTATTTATTGTTTCATCTTAGATTTCTTCTCTTTGCCACTCATTCTGCCCACAGATGGTGAAACCTTCAGGTGTACCGGAGGGTTTCAGCACTGCTCTGCAGCAAGACTCAGTACAGATGCCTTTGTTTCCTACGCACACGTCGGAAAGCAGAAATAATGGTGGTGAAATGCTGAACAGCTCACCATGTGAAGGGAATAAGCCTTAAAAATGACCTCTTTGTAGTGCCAAGCCAATTTAAACATGCGGAACAAAAGCATGTTGTTTCCAAAGTCACACATGTAACTATTTAAATGTGCTAATTTACATATTTTGAAGTTGGTGAGAGCTCAGATTAGCATGTTTCATTTTGTTCCAAATTACCTAAAATGACATTTGCTATAATGACAACACGATCTATCTTCAGCAGCATCTCTGCGTGTGAGTCATGGCTGTTTCTCTTCCAAGTGCACAGCAGTAGCTTTTGGTTTTTAACTAAAATGAAGCATGGCAACTACAGAAAAAGAAACTTTCCAAACAGTCTTTCAGCGGGGCACCGCAGCAGGAACTACGTCAGGATTAGGAGGAAATCTTTTATCTGCAGGATTTTTTTCCGATTGAATTTGAGAGTAAATGGTCAAATCAAAAAAGCAGATGATAGAACCATCAGCTATCCATTTTCTTTTATGTTGTAAGTTTGATTTGAAACAATACAAACTGTAAAATAAACCCATATATGTAAGAGGTTAGCTTAGAGAAACTCTGTAACTGGGGACACACTGATAACCAATCGGCTCATTAAGCCAGTTCTCAGCAGACCTGTAAAAATATCTCATAGAGAACTAAACTTAAAGAAAGATAATTGAGCCAAAGTGACATTTATCCACAGTGTTGACATGCTTTAGTAAATGGACAAGAATTTTGCAAAACCTTGAGTACAAAAACACTGCAACAGTTTCTAAATGTACTTTTTGTGCCTTTTATTACTGTAATTCAGAACAGTTTTGTAATGTTTTGTTCTAATAAAGAGCAAAAATGATCATCTGACTCATCATCCTAATTTTAAATTGAGGGAACTGGATAGTTATGAGGATCTATACTGAAATAAATATTGGTATTATAGGTACAATTGGTAATTCATACTGATAAGGAGAACACTTATTCCACCTGAGCACCACTGCACTGTCCATGTGATGAAAAGATTCTCTCTTTTATTGAGTATTTTCAGTAAACACACTAGAGGGCACTGCTTCCTCATTCAGAGCGCCAAACTAAAGCTATGAGAAGATGGAAAATGTAGACGTGTGCTATGAAAATGACCACTGAAAGCATAAGACAACCCTCATTTATTAATCATGAAAATCAATGGATAAAGTTGACTTAATCAAATGCTACAATAAATTCTGTTTCCACGGCCGCTCAAGTGAGATGTGTGCAGGATGGATGCCTTTGATACTTGTTTGAAAGACACTCTGAAATGTCAATATAAATCAAAGATGGTGATGATCTGAGGTGTCGGGTGATACTGGGAGGTTTGCTGCACTGAGCAACGCTTCCTGTCTCCGTCTCCGACAGCAACAGATGAGCGGGGAGGCAGCTCGAGGGAGAGGAGGGACGGGGAGGTGTCGCAGGGGGTTGGAAAATGTCACTAAAAGTGATTGTTCACTTTGAAATACCAGCATCCGCATTCCCACGAGGGAGCTATTAATAGGCCACTGGAAGTGAAACTCCTCGTCGGCCGTCGGCCTCCTCTGATGTCCGTTTAGCTTCAGAACTGGAATAAAACCAGAGGAGCGGCGGCCGCACACGGATACATAATGTATATCAGTCTACAGATCTGCCCTGAGTGGAGCTGTGTGTGTGTGTGTGTGCGTGCATGCGTACGTGCACGCGAGCATCATCAATCTGGCCTTCGCCTCGCCTGGTTGTTTCCACGGTTACCAATGGTAGTTGTGGAGGAGGGAAAAGATAAGATTGTGACGTTAGTTTGTCATCTGAAAGGTGCTTTGTCACAGTCACATTGAAGAAAATTGCGGATTTGAATACAACTCAGGTATTTGTCTGATAAATATGTTAAACAGGCCGCTTTTATGTTCTCATGTTAAACCAGTGAAGTGCATAAAATGAGCACTAGCCCGGGGTCTAATTGCTGTTTCAGTGACATTGCTGAAACACAAGTCTAATTAGGACGTCCAATTTAACAAGTAGTTCTGCACAGACCCCAGCATTGTTCACCGTGACTCACCAGCTGCTGGCGGTCCACTGAGCCGCAGCCACGGCTCCAGATTGCCGATAGACAGACGGATGCTGGACAAACAGAGAACATGAGTTGCCCAGTAAACATGAACTAAACCCTTAAATAAATACAAAGCTGAAGTTAACAACACTCGACTCAAAGGCCGCCTCAAGAATAACAATATAAAAAGCACAGCTTCCAATCTAAAACGCCAATAGTGTTAAAGGCTACTAAATCACAATAATGTACACAGGAAATTGGAAACCATGAAAGGGTCCATATGTTTTAAAAATATTACACAGAAACTGAAATATTCATGTTTTATTCTTTATTTTATCCTGTAAGTCTTTATAATCCAAAATATTAAAACGTAGGAATATTTCATATCAAATATTTCTCCCTTTTTAAAAAAAAAATACTTTATAAAGATTAAATCTTTATAGTTAGAGGTATTAACAGATATGATAATACCTGTTATAATGATATAGTGTAGTTAAAAAATACCAACCTGTGTGTCTCACATAAACAAAGGTTACAAAGGGGCAGAGAACACATCATTTTGAGCAGATAAAACACAGGCCAACAAGTAGGGAAAATACTGCCTCGCGTAATAAAGTGTGTTGAGGTTTATTGTTACAGCGTCTCACTGCAGTCTGTGTTTGGTGTGTGTTTGCTGTTGTGGCACAACCAAACATTGCTATAATTGAGCGTTAGGCTTCACGCCTGTGTTTGTGGACAGATGTGACGGCGAGGTTAAAGCTGCAGAGGTGGGTCGGAGGCGCGCCCTGCCCTGCCCTGCCCTGTCCTGCCCTGCATGCACGTGCTCGGCCGACTCATTCTGAGCCGTCTGGAACAGAACCTGTCATCCCACTCCGACGTCATCGGCGCTATTAAAAATTGAAGCCCTGTGTGCAAAAAAGGCCGCGGTGGCGCGTGTGCGTCTGGCCAGCACTCGGGGTCAAAGTCGGACGGCGCAGGAGGCAGACGGCGCCAGGCCACATGTGCCCGAACGCCGCTGTGTTCACTTTCCTGTTTGCGCACAAGGAACAAACGTGTTTGTGTTTCACACTTTGTCACCGAGGTTGTTTCTCTCCGGTTCGCTGCATTTTCTCTATTCGTCTGCAGCAGGGCCGGACATTGTTGTTTTTTTTTTTCTTTTTTTTCTGGTAAATGAACAGCAGCAGTCTGACTTCACCTGTTTTCTGGTGGAACCTTCTGTGGGGGTCTGGAGAGGTCAGTGTGTTTGTAGGTCAGGGAGGGGGCTGACTGCGGTGGTCGGGTCAGAAGTGGACCAAAAAAAAAAAAAAAAAAACCTGCTGACGACATGGATGTCTTTAGGAGCAACCTGCACAGTGAGCGGGGAGACAAAATGCCGGGTTAAATAGAGGGCGGAGCAGTGAAAGAGGGGGATGAAAAGAATGTATGTGATTAGCAAAAAATAGAGAGAATACCTTTGTGTCAGTCGCTGCCGTTCGTCCGATGGACTCCGAAAGCTGCGATGAAGATGTTCACCACCACGATGATGAAAACCAGGCCTGTGGCCACGCTTTCCATCAGGTTCAGGCGCCAGTGTTTCTGCTCATCGTTCAGGTCCCACCGAACTGCGGACAACAACCGGCAAACAACAACCGTCCGTTTCATAACTCGCTAACTCAATAAACATTAAATCAAACCACGGTGATCAAGTTTATTCAGGGATTCAAGTCAGCTCATAACACGGCTTCACAGTCAACCACAGATCTTTATAAACTCAATTCTGGGTTTGAATAGGTCATGTGAAAGAGAGATTCCTCAAAGGATTCGGCTTGACAAGCCGTTAACAGAGAAAAGCATGACTATTCCTTTTTTACCGACAGTCACGACTTTACTGTAGTCACTCTTTTTATTTTGCTTGGCAGAATCTGTGATCAATACTTCATCATATTGATGGATGTCTAATTAATACTTATTTTGTGACCATCTATTAAACACTCAAGAATTCAATAAATAATATTGGGATAAGTCAAAAGGTCTGGAAGCTTCTTCAATAAAAGAGCCTCACTCCCTTCCCGAAGCAGCTTTGTGTGGAGCCGCAAAATATAATTAACCTTCAAAATGAAGACAGAAAAGGAAATGAGTCAGTCCACATTGAATTTAAATGTCTGCCTGATTCACAGACTTACTTTTTTCAGGGATTCATGGATGTATTTAAGGAAAGCAGGGAGATGGCTGCCGTAAGAGTGGAGGGGTGAAAGGTAAATGGTGAGATGGATGCACATTATCCACGAAGACAAGGAATTCATCAATAGTTCAAACACTTTGCTCAGAAACTCGACAGTCAATCAACAGCAGTGAAAGGCAGAAGTAATGTCTCATGATGTGAAGCTGACTTTGGTCATCACTATATTAAAAACCTGGACAAGAGTTACTTTAAAGGATTATGTCTAGAGTAATAATTTAACATGAAATGTTTGATTCTGTAAAAGAAACAGTCAACACAAAAAGCCTAAAAATGTAGCTAAAGCAATCATCTATTCATCCATCCATCCATCCATCCATCCATCCATACACACAGACACACACTCACACCAACTCACTCTAAGGTCAGCAACTGACACAAACATGTTTTTCTTTTTCGTAAAAAAGGAAAAGTGCATATTGAAAACATAAACAAGCACAGGAGAGAACATGCAAACTCTCCACTGAAAGGCCTCAGCATGTTATTCAACCCTCATATTCAGCTGGTAAGCAGGGGTCATGGGGGTCAACCTAACCCTAACCCTAACCCTAACACCACTCGATTTGACTATGGTCCTCCCTCACGATGATTAGAAACATGTTTACACACACAGCTAATGACAAAAAACCAACAATACACCCATCAGGGTTTTATAGTGCTTTGTGTAACTCAGGGCTGTGGGGCTGGGAGTGGATGGGAGCACAGTACGTGCTGGACAGCTCATCAGTCCATCAGCTGCCACAATAACACACCATCGAAACGGTGTCTTGACAAAATAAATGTACATTTATTAAAACTGTTATTCTTTTGCATCAGATGTCAAGAAGGATTCAATATAGTCACATCGGCAACATTACAAGCACCAAATAATCAGATTTAGTAAAACAACAATATAGAGGAAGGCTAAAAAAATAATTAAGGGGATCTTGAGTTTCTCTCATTTTTTTAATCTGCTTTGTTTACACAGAGTCAGGCTGAACCAACTGATTCACGGTGATAACATCAAGGTCATCATTACTGACCTGTGATTAATGTTTAAACTAATGTCTAGAAATGTTTGTGCAGGGGTATAGGTGTGTGTGTGACTTCGCCCTGCAGCGGTGACTCCACATGTTCCGTATACGTGCATGTGTGTATTTGAGGACAATTACCAAAGGTCAAATGGTGTAAGGACCGTGCCTGGCTGTGTGTGTGTGAGTGTGTGTGCCTCATCTGCATGGGTGGGGGCGGGAGTGAGGCTCTGAGGGCGGTATGTAGGCCGCTCACATCACGCACCACTGGCTCTATTAACAGAGCTGGATCCACGGGAGAGGGAGGGCGAGGTTTGGAGTGGAGGGTTTGGGACAGCGAGGCCAGCCGGGTTCAGGAAAGGCAAAAGAAAGTGAAGGCGGAAAAAGAAAAGAGCGAAGAGAATGGCCGGTGTTTGATATTCTGGTGGCGACTGATTAGGAGGTGCTAGAATCAGAAGATTTTGAGGGAGCGCAGAGGAAGGACCAATGAATTATTCTTAATTTGTGGTGCTCAACTTCTTGCTGACACCTGAACTCATTAAAATTCGAAGCTCAGCGTGCGCCTCTTAACTGTCAATTACGTCTAATTATAATCAAGATGATTAGTAATGATTGTTGTGATCTTTTTCTCCCAACATAGAGCAGATTAACTACCTGATAATTATGAAGTTGTTTCATATTTTGCAGGAAAAAGAAAACAAATATTCAGCTGGGAGTGCCACAAAAGGATTATTTCATGAATATTTTTATATCATTACATGCAGGAGGGAGATATGTACTGTGTACAGGTTATTTTTTTCAGATAAGGTAATCTCATGTGACAAAGTGTTTATTCACTCATCCTGCGAGCCAGCTCACGCCGGCTGAAGTTCATGTACGACTTAGTCTGCATGAGAAAAATAAACAGTGAATTTCCTCCTAACCCATCTCACTCACTTTTTTCATACATGTAAAATCTCCACTAAAATCACCAGATGTGTGAATAAAGTGCATTCTTTGATTTGTTTATTCTTTTGTTATGATTCCTGTTTGCATCAGATCATGTACAGTCATGCCCGGCGATACATACTGACACGTTTAAACACACATTACACTGAATTTTATGATCCCCTCGCCGTCGTCTCCCGCGAGTGCTGACAGAGCACTAAAACCTAGTGAACTCTGACCTGGTGTCAGGCCTGGTCTCCATAGTTACAGCCAGTGTCCCGCTGGTAATGGGCTGTTTGTTGACAGTCAGTGGACGTGACATTGGTGAAGGGGGGATGCACTGTGGGGCGTAAGGTGGAATACAGAGAGCTTCGATCTTACTGAGAGATGTGGAGGAGGGGGTGGGACATGAAGGGAATGTTTAGAGACCCCCGACATGCCAGAAGTAGCCCGGTTTTGTTTGTTTTCTCACCTATAAAGATAAGCACAATCCCAACCGTGACCTGAAGACACAGGGAGATGCTTATGAGGGCGACGGTGGGCGCGTAAAAGGGAAAGTTTGACCCCTGATCCAGCACGGCTTTCAGCTGGGAGGCGTTGGCCATCAGCAGAGCCACATCCAGCATGCTCTCAGCTGCACTCTTCTTATTGGCGTACTGGTTCATGTTCAGAGGGGCTGGGTTGCTGCGCCAAACATCTGGATTCGTGGCCTGGGGGGAGAAGAAAGTAACTGGCACAGAGATCATGTTTATGCATCGCAGATAATGCCTGGAAATAGACAGCAAAGCATGCACTGCGCCGCATATTGTTCTCCCAGCAGAGCAACTAGGCAGCATACTGATGAGACTAGCAGTAATTTTGTGCTTCCTGTGCAGTGATGGTGAGGATCTGGTTATCATTCTGACCTAATTAGAGTAAGAAGCAGCTATTGCAGAGGAGTGACCATTAGCGCAGCAAAGAGAGACTGACGAACTGGTAACAGACCCATTAAGATGTGGTGAGGCAGGCAGCGCACCAGGGTGTGTCTGCAGCTTCAAATCATCTCTTTCAGTCTTCCCTTTCACATTTTCTTCTTCCTTTTCCCCTCTCAGCGGTGAGTTGGAACAGATTATTTGTTTCTGTAAGCCTGGACTGTTCTCCGTCTCTCAGCTCTCAGCCTACTATTCCAGTGTTTGTTGACTTTCCAGATCAAAGCGGCGATGGCTGTGTATGGAGTGTAAGTAAACACACTGGCAGTGCAGAGTAATGCAATGACCCTTCAGTCACATCCTGTTCATATCACTGCATGATTACAGTGTTAGCCGCAGAAACGGGATGAATAAAACCAAGAGTTTAACTCTAAACCTTATTTAATGACAGCCGTTCTCCTCAGTGACTATCAGCACACTGTGCTGCTTTTGAGAGAAAAATCATGTATTAATACTATAAACTTTAGAGAGGATGTAAGGAAAATAATGGATCAGTAGGTGCAAATTAAAAGGCTTAAGAGAAAAATTAATCTCACACTTTATACCTTATTGATTTGTGTGTGGGCAATGATTACATAACAAAGGATTTGTTAGGTCTGTGTGTGTGCATCCACTCTATTCCTGAGGGCCTTGTGCTATAAAGAAAAAAATATATATACAGCTTGCACATGCTTGCACACATACAGTACTTCCCTTGCACAAAAGAAATCACTCTCATTTAAAATGATGGCAAAATCTCTTCAGTTGGAGCACTTCTGCTAAACCAGCTACCACTTACACCTACTTTTTCAGCAAGGCCTGGCCAACACCTGAGCCCGATCACAAAGGATTCAACAGCACCAAGGCCAAAGCCCGAACATTTACACTCTCAGCGAACATGAAATAATCAGCACTCTCTTCCTGAGCACCAAAATCTCCTTGTTGTTCTCACAACACGCCCCTGCAGCTGCACAGATCGCAGTTTGTCAGAGATTAACCAAACCACAGAGCTGGTACGAGTCGTCTTCCCTCTGCTCCCAGGATGAAGATGAAAACTGAGAGAAGAAGCGCTGCACCCTCTAATTTGCTGGAGGGGTAGGCTACAGCAGAATTACAACGTCTTAGGGAGATTCACAACAATCTGCTGGCGTCGGTTAGGTTGTTGTGCGAGGGGAGAAGGACAAGCTGCACAGAAGGCGTGGTCCTTCAGGTGGTCTGGATGCAGTAATTATTTTTGATGAGTTTTTATCAATCCTGTGATTACTACCAGACCAAAAAATGATTAATTCTCCTAATAAGCCAAAGCTTGATGGGACACGGATCACACATGTCATTGGGCAGGTTCTTAATCTGGCAGTGAACCGATCAGTTTTGATTTTCTAAACTGGCACAGCTTAATTTGAAAGCTGTAGAGATGTGTCGACAACATCCAGCAAACACCCATCTGCTCCCAGAAAAATCTGTTTCACTCTGAGCCATAGATCTCTGCAGTGCCACCCATGAGAATAAATTAAAAGAGCTTTTCCAGGACCAAAGCATGCCCCCCTGGAAGGCAGCGCGGTGCGGTCAGGTGTCCTTGCGACTGTGATTTACGGCGAACGTCACAAACGGCACACCGTCATGACGTGTCAGGGTCAGCCATTCTGCTCTCAAACACTGACACAGGCCTTTCAAAGACAGCCCTTTATCCCAGAGTCAACAGACCACAGTGAGATAATGCTTGTTGTGAGAACTTGGGTTGAAAACATGGAGTCACTGTGTCTAGAAACAGAGCAGGAGATTTTTCTCCAAAAATCCCCCTAAAACATGTATGTGGGTTAGAATGGTGCATTTGCACGATTTAAACTATTCATTCGGTCCAAGTCTTTTCCCGGGTATAATCCTGCTGTCTCCTCCGATCATATGGCTGAAAACATACAGTCACAGTCGTAACCATAGAGACGAGTAGGGCAAAGAATATGTGGCAATGCACGAAGAAGCACACTACAGACGATATCCCATCCAGGGAAAAAGGAAGATAACCTACATTTGCACACTATTAGAGACTTTTGTTTGCCGAAGAAACGGAACGCTTGTCAGTCATCCAGCCTTTCAACATGTATTGTTATCTAAAGTGAAGGAAAGTTTCTCATTAAGTCAATCGCTCTGCACTGGTTCTTGGTTTCGATGCTTATTTTTGTGGGTGAATTATTCAAACTGCAATTTCTTGTTTGAATTAGACTCGGGGGACAAGCGGAGGGGGAGAGACAGAGAGAGCGATGGGAGGAGGGAGGGAAGATAGTGGGACTTGAAAAAGCTGTTTGAACTCTCATCAGTGCATCGCAGAGGAATGACAGATGGCTTTGGATGGTAGTATTTATTATATCCCTGTTTTCACAGAGTAAAATCAGGTGTCAATAATATTGGACTTTGTGAATATAAGATGGAAAACAAGAATTCAGTGGTTTATTAATTCAAAACATCTTTAAATGATTAAAGTTGTGCGCTGTACTGACAAATTAAAATGCATTTACGTTCATGAAAGATAAATGAATGAACTCAAAGTGAAAAATAAATGTTTCTTAACCATGCGATGATCTTTTCACAGTTATTATGTTGTGTTTCTGTGTATTTTTATTTAATCTCTTGATCTGTGATATTAATAATGATCATAATATTGCGTTCTAATCTTATTCTGCAGTATCAGCACCATTTGCCTTGTCGGGGGTGTATAGGGATGTTCACCATGATTGGCTACTGAACCGGTCAATAAAAAATGAATCCTACCCACTCTATCCCAAAGAACTCTGCATTAAATATATGAATGTAATATTTATAATCAAATATCACACATACATCATTCCAGAGGGTATTTAAGTCTCTTTTAATTAAATGCAAGTTAATTGCAGAGTATTAATTTCAGTTTTACCTTTGTGTTTTAGTTTTCAAAGACACAATTCACATGGAAGATGGAATTATCAATCACAGCTACGTTCATGAATTCAGGGTGGTTAAAAATCAAACCTTCAGCAGAAGACATGATATCAAAAGGTTAACATTCCACAGCACACTACAAAAGTCTTTTAATTTTCGTTACGTTTCATTTCATCTTTTATTTCGAGCAATAATATTCATAGTCTTACAGAGAGCAATCAATCAAATTTTAGCTTCGATTTGAGAAAAGTGAACTCAAAATGGTGAAAAGTTCTTTTCCAATAGACTTTCACTCCAGAAATGAAAAAAGCTGCTTCTGCACACAACCTGCAACCTAAACCTTTGGAAAGACTGTGGTTTCTAAACTGAAGGAGGAAAAAAAATCACTGTAATCAAAAGCTAACTCAGGTTGTGGCTGACTCCCAAGCTGAAGAAATGAACTCTTTCACCTTGTACACCTAATCCTAAACTTTTTGCCTTTTCCCACGTCGTCACACTGACTGATTAAGGAAAGCGGAATATCTCTGTGTCACTTGCTGAGAAACCACTGCTTTGTACTCTTAAGCTCTGTTTCTGACATGAAAAGCCTTTGTAGCAGCATTGCTTGACACCGCTTGCGACTTGTGGAAACCCTACATTTATTATTCAATTAACTGGACTTTCTGCATTTGGATAAAATGATGAAAAAAGTCACTTTAGCACTGTTACTGCACGGCATGTTTCCCCCTTCCCTTCTTTTTCATACACGAGCACTTCTTCTCATCCCATCCATCACGTCCTATCAGCAGCCTTCCTCTCTTACTCACCTCAAACTCTGGCCCTCCTCCAGATGAGGATCGACCCAACAGTAAATCTAATTTCCACGATTCTCTGTAGAGCTTTTAGTTTTACAGCCTTACACAATGCAAAGCAAACATGGCTGTTTCAAAGTGGTTCTCTTTCCAGCTGTGGCACTGAATGAAATGCATTTTAAAAGATACTGATTACTATAGATTATTATAAAAAAAAAGAAGAAGAGATAAATAGTAAGGAATATGCCAGTGCTGAGCTAAAATGTAACACAGATTAGTCTTCAGTGTAACACAGATGTGACTCTTACAGTCTGCAGCTGAGATCTTCACTCCACAAAACAGCCATGGATTGATTTCAGTATTATTGATTCACACTAGTGGGGGACACATTGTAAATGAGATCAATTTCTCATTTTATCGAGCGTTGAAGGCATTACGTTTTGCATCTGCTGGCTGAGCTCTGACTATCACCAGGAAGTGTCTCCGGCTGCCTGGGTCTCTCTTCCTCCTCCCTTGTTCCCCATTCACAGACGACACACATTTATCTGAAATTAAATGGTGTTATTAAAGACAGCGACGAAGGAGATGAAAGAGTGAAGTCCATTTCCTTGCCCTGTAAAACTGGGTGCAGGATGTGCTGCTGAGTAACGGTATATTGTAATTACTCGTCAAATGGCAAATTTAATTGCTACATAAAACACTATAAACACTGCACGCTTAAACAGTTGTCCTGCAACAATGTAGCTGTTGCATGAAGAAGGATGACAGCAGATGAAAGTAAAGCTGTGTGTGCATCCGTGTTATGTGTGCATTTAGGCCAATGAAGTGGAAACAAAGGAAGGCATTCATTATTTATAAGGTCACTCAGGTGCCAACAATACCTCAGTGCTCAGACTGTCATCTGACCCATTGTGCATGCAGCAGACATGAATATCTCTGCTTAAATGTTTTCCTGTATTGACTTGTTTCTCTGCATATCTATTCTGACATCACTCATATTGTGAGAAAATGCATACAGTTTTCCTTTTTCAGGCAGACCAAATGTAACTTGAGAGACAAGAATGAAATTGCAAGGAAAAAAACACATGAAGGGGATCAACTTACCTTAAAATGGAACAGCCCCAACAAAGTCTGGCTATATAAGGAACACTTTACTCAAGAAAAAAACTACTTTAAGCTTCATGGTTGGAGGACAGCTGCACTGAAGTTTCATTTCTTATGAAATGCTGAATATTGAACTTGTTTGGATTTTATTTCGATGGATTTAACTCTGTATTGCTGATGCACATCTTAATTTATCCCTTAAACAATATTTTCAAGTAAAGAAGAATCTGTTGTTTGGCAGAACATTACATCCAGGTCATGCTCCGAATGTTTCCTTCTTTAATTGTGAGCTGCTCAGCTATAACACTCAGTACACTTCAAGAGTCAATACACGGTGCAGGATTTGTCTATTTCCTTAGTGATAAATGGTTTGAAATGCTCTTACCTCGGTCCCGCCTCCCCTGTTGCTGCTGCTGCTGCTGATGTCCATCATCTTCCGTCCTGCAGCTCTGGAAGCTGAGCTGCAAAGAGAGAAAGAGGAAGAGGACGGGACCTGCAAGCATAAAGACAGCAAGAAATGTGCATTTATGGAAATTATTGAGATGCAAACATTATTATTTCTACCGTGCTGTTGAAGGAAGACACGTGACTGACTCAGTGAGGGGCGTGTAAAAAAATTTGTTGTTCTTTTATTTTTTTTTTTCTTTTCTTTTCTTTTTTTTTTTGTTACAGATAAGAAGCTTTATTTTTTTATTTTTTTTTTTTTGCATGTAAGTAGAAGCTTAATTGCTGTGTATATTTTCCCTCGGCTGGTCTTCTCGTGTCACCGCGGCCGCGGACGGGGCGCCACACCGTGACGAGCAGGCTCTCCGCGGCGTCCCGGCGCGCGGTGTGATTGGCCGCGTGGCTCCGCTCGTTACCAGGGGCGTGGAGGGGAGCCGGGCGGGCTGAATGGGAAACACACCGCTGCGCCTCGCCGATGCATAGACCCTGAATGATGGGGGGAGAGAGAGAGAGAGAGGGGGAGAGAGAGAGGAGACGATGACAAGCGAAAACAGCTGTCCGCGTGAGTTAATTGCCGAGGGGGAGAGCAGGGAGACGGAAAATGCCTCCGCGTGTTGAAGGGCTTTAAAACTACAGCGAGCGGAGAGCGGAGAGCCGCGGCCGGGAGGGAGGGATGCCAGGACCCTGAAAGGAGATAACATTTACATTTTTTTTTCCTCCGCCTCATCGACATTGGGTGTGTGCGTTTGTAGTTAGCGGAGCCTGAGTTGAGTGTGTGTTTTGTTGTCGGTGGTTTTGCGGCGGCTCCCGGACGCCAACATGGACAGAATATCCAGATAAGGGCGTTTTTTTTTTTTTTTTTTAAAGTCCACCTTTCTGCCGTGGACAGCCTGCTAGCGTTAGCGAGGTTTCACCGATAATAATAAAGACAAAACTGGAGCTGGCAGGTTCCTCTCTTCGCTGTCTGCTCACCTTTAAAAAGCCACGTAAGTGATATTTTTATTTCCTTTATCGTAAGTGAAATGCCAGCGTTTGGGACTCTAATTAAATGACCATTTAGCTGCGGTTAGCCTGTAAACTTGTGTTAGTTAGTTTTTGTCGTTCACCTGGACGGTAATGGCTTCTACCGTCAGCATGTCTAACTCGCGTCTTCTCATTCACCCGTATTTAATGACGCCAGTTCACTCCAAACAAGTCATTAATCCCTCGGAGAAGGTGGGGGGGAAATCCCGTCTTTTTCCTCATTAACTGGCCACATCTCTTCCGCAGCTCTCATATCCGATGAGACCCGGAGAGTGTCCTCCATCCCGGAGCTGTTGAGGGCCTCTGCTGGCGGACTGCGTCACCGAGTGGGCGCTGCAGGTATTCATCTGGCCATGGCAGGAACCACCTGGAAACCAAAGTGACTGAACTTTTATTCATCAGCATGGAGCCGGAGTCTAATTCAAGCTCCGAGGCCCACCAAGAACCTAAACACCCCTCCATCATGCCCAAATCTCAGTGCGGACTGACCATGAATATGCATGAGGTCACGGGTGATGGAAATGTCAACCTTGTGGACCCAGTAGTGAGAGGTGGGAGTGACCCCAGCGCATATCCGTCCTCCAGCTATCAGAGGAATGTGCATCAGAGATTCATCAGGAGGAGCCTGTGGTTCTCGGACACGGACGAGCAGGCCTTCGAAGCACTAGAGTGTGACAACAGGAGTAAGATCCTCAACATCAACCTGAGGACAATCGTGGACAGGACTCGGGGCACGAGCTGTGGGATACAGGAGGGCTCCAGCACTGAGAGTCAAGGTGGGCAGAAAGACAGTGCAACAGAGAGCGCCAGTGCCGACGAGGAGAAGGAGAAGGGTGGAGATGCGTTGAGTGTCACATGCAGCGATGGGAGCAGAGCTGCCATAAAGGCTGCGAGTGAGGAGAACGAAGAGGAAGCAGAGATGAAGGCCGTCTCCACGTCTCCGGGGGGAAGATTTCTCAAGTTCGACATCGAGCTGGGGAGAGGATCCTTCAAGACGGTCTACAAAGGCCTGGATACTGAGACCTGGGTGGAGGTGGCCTGGTGTGAGCTACAGGTATAGTAATGGCATTCTATCTAACACCTAAGTATGATTTTTTTTAAAAAGAAATTAAATGTGTTTTTTATTTTAAGAAAGAAACACCTTTTTTGCTACACATCCTGAAGGTGAAATTATTATTTAAATCCTGTTTTTTCCTGTCTTGTCTTGGTTCCACTTGAGTAAATATGTTGCATGTATCAGTGATTACTCTTAGTGGGGAATGCCTCGCTCCCTCAGGATGGCCTCTACTTATACTCCTCTCTGTTCTCAGACATCATGATAGTATAATGGAGATGTCTGTTGGGAGATGTCAATCTCGGCTTCATGAAGGAGTCCTCTAAGTTGTAAATGGGTTACCGCCGAGTTTTAAAAGGTTGCTACAGGTAAACTGACTCACATTCTTAATCTGCTGAGGAGCAGTGATCAGCGGTTTGCAAATGCACAGGGAGATTCTATTTTGCATCATTCTAACCTAAGAAAATCACAAGCTTAGACTGTGTTAAAGGTATTAACTAATTATTTCTGTCCTTTGGAGACTCTAGCGGGGATTATCTTTCTCTCCCTCTCATTCTCTCTCTCCCAGGAGGCTTAAGAGGGACTGTAGGAAGCATGACTGGCCCCCTCAAAGAGAACACCTGTGCACCGATTACTTTTTCAGCATTCAGATAAAAATAGGCTCAGATTATTTTCCAACAGTTTATGTATAATCAACTTACATTTTTTTTCCCCCCCAGAAGCTTCTCGGTTGATAATGCTTTGATGCTGAGTACAGTTACTGGAGTAGACGAGGCATGGGGACAGTTGCGTGCGCTGTCCCACAGCAGTGTGTCTGCATGTGATGAAGTGTAGCTTCCCTCTGCATCCCTCCCTCTGTGCAACAGAAGGGAGGCAGACAGGAAGCAGCTAAAGTGAGTTGTAGCCTGCTGAGAACAGTGTGGCGGTCAGTGACCTCAGTGAATACTTTGCCTATGGAGCTGAAAACGTGCTGCGTCAGTCGGCTGAGACCGAGCGATGCAGACTGCTTGAGGCGTTTGAATATAACCAAACCTGCTTCTTCAGTCCCGTGGCTCCACAAGGCCATGACACATCTTAAGCTCTTGTAAGGACTTCAAACACAACATGCCATTGATGAGTTAGAAATGAAGATGCAGTCGCTCGGAGACGCTGTGACTTCATTTAGGTGAAGTCATGCAGACCGATGACAGTGAATGATGTAGTATGGCCCTCAATATGACAACACAAGGCCTCTGTTGATCAGGGAGCAATTGAAGCTATTTTATTTTTCCCTGATGACACATGAAAACTCACTTTAGCGTGCGATCTCTGGATGTTAATCATCAAAATTTTCATCTCTCTTCTGTAGTAATTGCAGCCTTCAGCGTTTACCAGAAGTCATTGAATTAGAAAAAAATACTATGCAGAGGACATTTGATATTAAAGTTACTAAGGTTACAAGGTGGCAGTGAGTTGATGGACCATTTTTGTTGTGATTATTTAAATAAGAAATTTTAACTAATGCCTTTTTAAAAATCTAAAAGACTATAGTTGTAAGTCAGACCAAAATACAAATCTTTAAAATCATGATGAGGGTGCAAATAATCTTGAGTTTGTTGTAGTCTGCAGTTGTATTTACATATTAAATTTTTACATTTATTAATTTATTGGTCACTTGATTAACAAAAGATGTATGTGTCCTGAATTTTTATAGAATTTGCTGTTTCAGATTTTGTACTGCTGTGGAAAGAAACTGTATTCAATTGAAATTTGTATAAGACTAAAAAAATAATAATTTTTACATCAGAACTGGTAGAATTTTGGACTGATATTTACCAGCATTAGCCTAACTGATTAATTTATGATTTTGGTATTTCAGGTGTTTTTGTGTTAAAGAGCTACCGTAAAACAGGAAGCTACAGCTAATATGTGAACTGTCTCATGCAGGGTGATGCATTCATGGGACAGCTGTCAGAGTGTAGAATTGCACTAAATTGTATTTACTTCCGTCTTCCTATACGTATGGTTTTACTCTCGTATGACAGCAGTTACAGTACTTGTCTCGCTCTTTTTTTTCCTGAACCATGTGTTTTTTACACATTTGTTCAGCGAACACTTCAATATCAACATGTTTTCTTTCATTTGGATTCCTTTTTACACCACCCAGCCCACCATGCGGTGCTATACATGGTCAAGTAACAAGTCGTAGAGCTAATGGGGGGTGAGCGGTTCAGATGGACTCTGCTGTGTTGGTTTCAAAAGGGTTGAATTGTTTAATGAGTATTAAGAGTTGCTTCATTGTTTGAATGAACATGCTTGTAGTCTAAGCAGTTAAAGTAATCTTGGGTAGACATGTAGCTCTGGTGTTGAGGTGCTTTATTGTTTTAAGAGGGTACGATTATAGCAAGCCACATTCAAGGGAACAAGCACAGGTATCAACAAGACTGGAGTTTGCACCTTGAATAGTTAAGGTTTCACCTGCTTTGTTATGCGTTTTGACTTCTTAGTGTAGCAGGAATGTGATGTCAGCCCCGTCTTGCCAAACTACCTGTCTCATAAAACACAAGACAGACGAGCTTTCTGTGAGAAGATGAAGAAACATGAGATACGACTCTGTGATTTTCCACCGTCTTTCCTCCTTCCTATGGTCACATGGCTCCTGCCTAGAAATTTTAATCTGGTCTCGTGTTTATTTTTTTCTGCCTTTCCACCTCCCGCCTCCTTTTCTCCCCCCCTGCCCCCTTCCTTCCCTGCTCATCTCCCCTACATCTCTGTTTCTGTGCCAGGCAGTTGGCATAACACAGATGGCCCTGTCTTAGCCAAGGATGTTAATCTGAGAGAAGGATGCCTGTTGTGACTTTTTCATTGTTGAGAAGAAGCAATACTTGTGCTTCTGTTTGCCCCGGCTCATTCCCTCACTAGTCACCGGTTTTATTTCATTTTAACTCCATAAACTTTGTTTTTTGTCAATTGTGGTTCTGTGTGGAGATTTTTATCTTGGTGTGTAGAATGCTGTGTGCTCACTCGCAGACATAGTTTACTTCTGACTTTCTGCAGACTTCCCTGTGGTATTTGGCAGTGAGCTTGTTGTTCTGCAGATTTAATCTGGCTCTCAGATTGTGAATGCGGAGCTAGCCGTGATGCCACAGCAGTGATATCAGCCTGTGTGTCTTTGCTGAAGACTTCTGCCTTCCTCGAGCCAAACAAGCCCAGTAGATAACCTCCTGTGTCACGAGGACCGAGTCTTGATTCCAAACACCGGCTTGCGCTGTAACAGATTAGATGGAATCATGTTATAGGATAATAATGTGCTTTTTAGCACGTCTAATCGCCGTCTCTTTCAGTTAACATGTGTTGCCCTAACAAACAACTCCTCAACCACTCAGTTGGAAAACGGGAAGCAAAGTTTGAGACACCCAAGTGGGTCATTGGTTATGGCCCATTTGGCAGTGAGAGACCCAGGGCAGCTAGACTGGGTGGCTGCGGCTTACAGTGGCTTATCAGTGCCTCCATCTTCTAACCCAACCAAGTCCCTGTGTGGCTTATCCAGTTGAGGAGCCTGAGGGGAGAGAGACAATCATATTTAAGTCACAGCCGTGTATTCTGCAGTGTGTCCTCACCAGGCACGATGAAACATGCTGGGTGATTAAAATCTACATCTGACACACAAAGCAGACACTGGTCAACACTGATTAATATACACCCACAAAAGATAAATGAATTAGTTTGAAAAGACAGTTGAGAAAAAACTGTTTTAATGACTAACAACAAAACTGTTGTTTATTACGCACACATAAGTGGAAATGGTCTTTCTTTGTCAGTGGCAAATAAAAAGCTTATGCAGTCGACAAATATAGCCAGTCAAAGTTGTTGAAGTAAATGATGTCTTCAACGTCAAAACACAGCTTGCATGAAAATATTTCTTGGCATGTTAGTCCTGTCTGTAATCTTTTGTCCCACTTTGTCTAGAAGAGAAGAATGCCATGGGTAAATGGTCCAAAATCAGCTTCCCTTTCATCTTAAGCTAATATATACTTAACTGTCTTGTATTTTCATGTTTTGGAAGGGTCATTGAGAACACATGTCTGAGCACACAGCACTTTGAGTGGAAGTGACTTGGGAATCCAGAGTGTTTTCAAGTGGGGAAAGCTCTCCACCTCATTTACTGCAGCTAAAGAGGCTGCAAGCAGGGTTTTTGGTTACTGAGGCTGTAATGAGAGTTTGATGACTATCCAAAGAATTCAAATGCTTCCATAAGTTGAATTTGTTATGCAGCAAACACTCATATTTTAAGAGAACTGAGCAAAACTTAATGTTTCAGTGCATTTCAGAGCCACTTCCAGTCCTACTTGTGAAGCTCATATCTGACCGACGTCTTCAGGTATTTCCAGGTATGAGCTCCATTTCTGTTTTCATCTCTTTAGAGAGGACGTGTCTGTTCATACGGTCTCTTTGTCAGTTCATTTATTAATGTGTTGATCCTCCTTACTTCAGTAATTGGCAGTCAAGTTTTCACATAAGTGTTTCACGATCCATCTGTGTTCTTGTTTGGACTACAAAATTTTTAGAAAGAAATGCTTGTTATCTTTCTCTTGATGCCTAAAGTGATTTGTATGCAAGAGCCCAAACTCTCCAAAGCTGAAAGATATTCAGATTGAGGCTGATTACTTATCAGTTGGTGTCTATTTATTGACAGATGGGTTTTTACATGAATCTTTGCTTCGAGATGCAGCAGAAGTACCAGGACTGCATGCCTGACCTATTGTGAGCTGCCTTGTTTTGACTTGAATACCACAGCGGTCAGACGATTATTGAAGCTGACACACTTTGCTAGTGCTGTACTGTAACCGCTCATATGTTGTGGTCAAAATATAAAGTTGTACTTGTGCCAGCGCATCGAATTGGTGCCTACAGTGATGACTGTATATAGAAACGTGCAGAGGCTCACTTTACATTAAAAGATTTACCAAAATGACCTTCGACCTCCTCCTCCCCTCCTCCCAACAATACAAAGTGTCACAACAGCTCATTAGGACCAGTAATCCCTTTTGGAATTTAAGAAGGTTATTTGTATGAATAAACCTGGAGCACCTTTGTATCCTGTTAAGGCCTCTTGCTTAGGCTCTGCGGTATGAAGACAAGGGTTACCTTTAATACACACTCCGGTTGACCTCCGCGTCACTAAGATGTTTATGTAATAGTGCTTAAAGACAAATATCCTTAAGGTGGTATTTCCATTTAAATTCATCATTGCTGTAATTTTTTGATTGTGTCAGTTAAGACGCAAAGCTTCTTATCTGTAAGGCTTCTTTATCAGTTTTTTTCCATATGATTTTTCTAATAACATAAGTAAAACTGAGTCTATTTTGACTGTGTTGTATGAATATTTTTCCTACGTGATCTTGGGATTTTTTTTTTTTTTTTTGCAAATCTGTTTATTGGATTGTCACATATAAAAGCAGCAATGGTAGTCATAAAATCAATACTGTGATCTTGGGATTTTTATTGCAGTTGTTCTCTTGAGGATTCCGCCCCCCCCCCCCAGTCTCATTATAGCTGAAACAGATTGATCTAACGGAATGTGCCCCTCATAGACCGGAAAACACATTATGATCTCAGTACCTTTTGTTGTATATATGCCTTAGAGAAGTTTTTAAAGAATACATAGCCATTTGAGACTTTTTATTTTTGAGGATATTGTTAAGGAACTGGGGAAACTGACAACACCTGCAAGTCAATTACAGACATCATGTCAGACATGTCATTTACTATGTTAAGAATACTATAATTTCAAAAATGACTCCAAATGTTCTATTTCTCTTTTTTTGGATTTATTTAACTGTATAACCAAGACACAAAAAGAAGGCAAAATATCCTAATTTTTCATTAAAGGAGCTCTAAAGTCAATGCAACTGCCCTGAACCTGCCAGCCACACTTCAGCAAACACAGCACAACTTTTATACCTGATATTTGGAGCTGTCCAGACTTGAGCAATGCAACCTTTTTTCAACCCACGGAGGCCTTTCCCCTTATCGCTCTGTGCAGTACATATCTTTCTCCCCATGTTTGTCTAAAACCTTAGGAAACTGTTCCGTGAAGCCTTTTGTGGCTATCGGTGGCAGGTGAGAGACTTTCTGTGCAAAGCCATGTAGTGCAATGGGGTAACGTTGCAAATGCTCCACAGTGTTAAAATGTGGAAATGTGTGTATTCTAGAAAATATGTGGCAACTCAGGAAAATGTCAAACCTGCAGCAAACGATGTGTCATTTTGTTGAAATTGAACAGAACATAGAAGCCAGTTGAATTGGCTGTTTTCATTTGCTTTGGGCAGGTAGCTGCATTACTTGTGTGGGCATGACCTGTTCACCTCAGAGCACATTAAGAAGGATATGGTTTCAGCAGGTCAGAGTTGTATTGGGGAGCTGGACCATGAATGTTGAGACTAAAATTTTACAATGAATTCTTAAATTTGCTGGTAACCAGTGAAGAACAGCCAAGACTGGAGTAATGTGAGACCTTCTTTTGGTGCCAGTTAAAAGTCTTGCCAGTTGCCACATCACTTTCCACACTCTGAAAACGGTCCACTGCTGATTTGTTTAAACAAACATTATTAAAGACTGCAGCAATAGTCCAAACGAGAAGAGATTAAAGTGTGGATAAGTCATTTCAAGTTTGGCTTTGTCACCGGCAGTATGAGTTTCGGGATTTTTCCAACAGTTTCTAACCAGCTGTTTGGTGTGATGCTCAAACACTGAACTGTCAAAGAGGACACACTGGATTTATCTAAAGAGCTTAAGAGCTGATGTGGGATCACCTTGCCCGGGGCCATAATCAAAGTTTCAGTTTTCTCATTGTTTTTCTGAAGAAAGTTGTTTAACAATTGCTTGATTTCTGTCAGACTTTTTTTCTTTTAAACAAAGCAGTTCATAAAATTCAGAAGCTTGGAAAGAATAATGTATCTGGATGTCAGCAACACAGACATAACAAAATGTCTCGTCTGTCAACCTCTAATAATTTGGCCAAGAGGCAATATGTACAGCAAGAAAAGCTCAGAACAAATCCCTGAGGTACAACATAGGGCAGGTTTGCTGCATCAGACATTACTACATTTAGACAAACACTGAAGGCCTCTGTTAGATAAGATGGAAAACATTTTAAAAGACCAGTTATTCCAAACAAATCTTTACACTTATTCATCATGATACTGTAAGGACAGTAAGTCATGTGTGAAAAATGTTTTGTTTCAAACATGCCACTGTCCATAATTGATTAAAAGCCTAATGAAAGAAAAAACGGCGCAGCCATCTGAACGTATTTCCTTCATGTGAATAAAGTCCTCATTTTGCTGCCATGTCTGTCGAGAACATAAAGTCTAAAGATTCCTTTTTAAAAAGTTTGTTCAGATTTCATGATTGGTTCCTGATCGAACTAGTGTTGAGTAAGGCGACCTGGAGCCACAGGGAGTGATCTATCAGCGCAGTGCGGTGTCTCCCGTGCCAGGAGGCAGCAGGAAGTCGTCACCACCAGCAGAGAGGTGGACAGATGCCACACAGCGAGCGTCCCACTGTCAGACCGAGAAGTTGTAGCAAACAGGTTCATGTCTCCACTGGATGACAGGAAAAGGATGCAAAACTCCCCGCAGTCAAAAAGCTAACGTCCAGCACTGCCTCCGCTTCTTAAAGACCCTGGTTCTCCTTTTCATGAGAGTGAGAGACCCACGTGTTCAGCAAAATAGTGAATGCTCAGAAAGGTCACACATCACAGAGAAGGACAAACATAGCATTTAAAACTATCATTTCCTTCAGGCTAAAACTACAACAGCAAGCTCAAACAATGGCAAAGCCCGACACAGGAGGCGTTTTGCTCAGCTCCACCCATCACATATGCACACCTTGGGTCAAATATGTTTATCTTCTTGATCTGAAATAGTTTACATTTTCTTCTCACTGTCAGTTTGGCTTCATTGCCTTTCTCGTGCAGTTTCAAGTTTCTTTGAGCCACTGACAATGTTTTTTTTACTAAATGTTGAAGGTTGCATTACGTGTGGCACATGAAGTGCCTGAGATGGCCAGGGTGTATTTTGGAAAAGTGAGCACAGGCATTAAGTGAGAGGGATGCTTTTAAACGCTCCACGTAGGAAACAAGTTTGCTTGTGTTTTTTGCCTATGTGGTGTTTAGTCTGGATCCCAGTATTTTGCTGAATCAAGGCTGTCTCTCTCCCACACTGCAGCAGCTGATAAAGTATTCAAGAGAGAGTTCTGTGCCAAGCTGGCCAGTTCGACTCAGGACATCTCTCCCCAGCTCACCACTCTCACTTTTTCAGTTTTATCTCAGCCCCAACTACCATCATCATCATCATCATCATCACCAGACCCACATGTGTCGGACTTCCCACACTCTCACTCGCTCTCACCAGTCCACACTGGCTTCATTCAGCTTCATGCATTGACATGAGCAAGAAGTACACTTGAGAATATTTTTCTGAAGTTCGGTTAAGATGGGTAAAATCACCACCGAGGGTATCATAGCTGCTAATTTAGCTGCTCCAAATTATTTTTACCACAGCTTTGAGAGTCTGTGTGACCATTAGACAGGAGTGTGTGTTGAAGATGTCACTACCAGCTGTTGTGTGTCAAGTTCTGCTGGACACAAAGGGAGATGTTGCTTTTTGCCTTCAGTAAGAACCTGATTAAAATTCTAAAGAAAATGCTGCTAAACTATACAAACATGATGCAGTATTATGCAGTATTCTGTGTGTGTGTGTGTGTAATGTATAGTTAAAATTAACTGTTGGTTGAACGCATTACAAAGTTCTGTGCTTTAGTTGTCGAAATGCGTCAGGTTCTTTTTTAGGAAAAAGTCCTTTATGTAAGGTCCATGTAGGAAAGAAAACGTCAGCCGTTTCTACTTAGCTTTGATTTGAGCGTTGTCAAAAATCTAATATTAGTCAGGCTGTAAGCTTGATGTACCAAGTCAACAATTGTCATGGCCACTGCCTGAGCAGTGTTAGATTTTGAGAAAAGATGTGAGTCATCAAAACTTGCTTTTCTTTGCTTCTGTGCAAAGAATTCCTCGCTTGTCAGCCAACATTTACTTGAAGACAGAAAAGAGGTTTATAGGTTTTGTGCCCTAATTCGCATTGGCTCAATCACAGTTGGCCAGACACTTTCATACACTTAGAAACCCATCCAACAAACTTGAATACCCTCACTGTAACACCCTTACTGCCTTTTGTATTTGTTCATGCAGCCATTACCGAATATTTCATGTCTGCCTGTACTGTGTGTGTCTGCTATAAACTTCCTCCTCATCATGTCTGCTTGTTTCTTCCCCATCATTTTTTGGCTCACTTCTCTCGCACTCAAACAGGAAAGTAGTCATTTGGTCACAGTCTGATTATTGTTTTACTGTCACCGTGTCGAAGTGGCTTGTCATCTCAGGTGTTCCTGTCTTTTGGCTTTTTTTCTCATGCTGAGCTCGCTCTCCACCTGTAAGACATCTCCCCAACCCCTTCTTGTTTTAAATATTATACATTGCCACCCTGCCAAGTGCCTGTGTGCCGTTTTACACAGCATAGGTGTGTGCCTTGGCTGTATATTGGGCTATAACACTCGGGTCTGGATAATGGTGACTGGCACAGCTGCTGGTCAAAGCCTCCTGCAGACATGACTGATGGGACACAATTCAGCTGTGGGCAGACTGCTGGCTCATGGCTCGCGTTGCACCAGCTTTTGTTACAGCGGCGGAAGCACAGCAATAGTCATCTGTTATTAAGGACGGATGCAGAATGCAGCCAAGGGAATTATCATGCCTCCCTCACAATGACACCTTGGGTTTATTTCCCATGATTCCCAACATCCTCATTGTCGGGATGTCTAAATTCACTGAATAAGACACAGCCGTACGGCTGGTGTTCTGCAGCAGTCTGACCTCTGATATAGAGAACAGGTCCACCATCGATCAATAAAGCATCACATTCTCATTGTGAGTGAGACTGAATTTGAGCTTTTCATTGCGGTGTTAAGAAACTCGACTGTGGCCTATTTGCGCTTTGGCTTTACTGTGTTCGTATGTGTGTGTGTGTAGGAGTCCACTGCTAGTCTGTTTCAGTAAGTACTGTACATCCTGAGGTGGAATATTTCCCTTCTAAATCTTCTTACTCGTATTGTGACATACGGAGTTTGCTTGGTTTAGTTGTCTAGCTTTTCTCGTAAAACTTGTTGACGAGTTGTTTAAATACAAAATCTCTGTCACACTATTGTTATTGAGTCCAAATGTTGCTAATCCGCTTCTTGTTAATGAAGGATCAAGATGAGGCCGAGTTAATGAAGGAAAACTGGAAATGTTAATTAGGCACACAAAGATGTGGATAAAGAGCAGCCAGACGTGGCGTGCAATTTGCCTGCCATAAATAGGAATTGAAAAGCTGAAAGTAGCTAGTCTTTTAATGCATTTAGACTCCTGTGTATGGATGCCACAGGTTCACCGACTTATTTGAATTTTTAGTCGTTACTTGTTGGCTTTGTGTCTCCAAGACTAAAGTGAAAGTGAGAAACCTTGACTTGCACTGCAGTGTGATCTTTCCAGCTTGCCTAATGTCAGTCAGATGCTTGGACAGTTATTTTTTTGATCCATTGGAGACTGCTTACAGGAACATTTATCAACTTTTGTATGTGACACATCTTCATTCAAGATTGCTCGATTTCTGAAGTTAAAAATATTTATGTCTCGATGTGAACTTAAAAAAAAAACTTTAGAATTCATTGTCAGTTCCTGTGGTGTTTTAACATTTTCACAAAATCATCATATGACTATCACTGTCTGTTATTTGTGTATGTCTTTATCAGGTAATGGAACATCGTATAGTATATTTTCTATGGATGGTGAGAGGTGTGGTCTGCCTCAACACTATGCAACATAAGAGTACCTACGCTGAGAGCAGTGTGATTCCACTCAAAAGTTCTTTTAGACACTTTTTGTTGAGAAACAGAAGTACTAATGAGGAAAAAATTCACATATGTAATTTTAGTCAGAATTCAGCTGTGTTTCAGCTCCTCTATCTATATAGAAACGAGTAAACACGAGTTGTCCTCTCATAACAGATTGTCTTTGCCGCCAAATCTCATGATCAATTATATCACCTACTGGTCTATTTTTAGTTTCTGTCTGATTCGAGTCAAGCCTTGTTTGTACGCAGTGTTTATCTTGTTGGGACATGAACGGTTGTTTTTGCTTTTCATGCTTCTGTTTGTGGCAGGAATTCCAATTTCATGGTGAATCCTCGGGAACACGCTCGCAGAGCTCTTTGCTGTTGGTCAAGTGCTGGTAAATGTTGAACACCAGGCTGTTCCAGAACAAATCTCGCATGAAGTGTGCTTATTGTTTGAGTTTGTTGGATTACACGTGTTTCCTCCGCTCCCTGCATGAGTTTGAAAGACCAATTACCAAGCTTGATGAGACACGGTGATGAATATTTTGCGTGTCTTTTTCTCTCTTATCGGGCCACATTAGTCTTCAATGGAAACCTCTCATGTGTCCATGTACATGTCAGTAACTGTGCCTGAGATGTTGCATATTGACAACATATGCATTATATTCAAATGAACTTGATTATGTTTACTCACTCAGTAGATCACAGTAGACATATTGTCTTTGCTGGCACTGAATAGTAAACAGTGATAGCATCTATGCTGCATGTTTTTAGCAGGTCTCAATGTCACGTTAACTCCAAACTGAGGTTATATTCAAGCAGTGCTTCACCCAAAGAGTTATATTCAGCACTGCTGACTATTTCAGAAGCCATCAAGGAACCAGCCAAAGCCTTTTATATAAAGTTGGTAAGCTCCTCTCACTAAGAAGTGCAACACTTACAGCTTGATCATACTTAGCCCTGGATCCTCAGGTAAAGGGGTGATCTCCTCATAATGGCCAAACGGACAGTCCGCAGTGAACTCGACATGTGACATTATGTCACAAACCTGATTTCAACACATAGTTTCACAATTTCACGGTACATTCGACCACAGAGTTCCCAGGACAGTTATTTTAATCTATTACCTGGTCTCGTCAGTACACAGGAGCCCACTGGTTTGGTGTCTCACTCTGATTTGTCTCAGCTGCTGTATGAGCTCCCAGAGCTACAGGCTTAATAGAGTTGAACACACAGATGTAGTCGATGGCAGCAATGTGAAGCACAGCTTTAAAGATTGCTTCCTTCTAATGTCACAATCTATTTTTCTGTCCTTGCTGCCCAGCATAGTGTTGTGTGTGTGTGTGTGTTTAATCTCGCCTGGGTGGCTGCACACATTGCTGAGGCCAGCTGAGTCTTTTCTTTAGCATACACTCGATAAGATCACACGCATACAACAAAACACTGAAAGGTTTGTTTGATCTGTTTGGAGTCTAAATCCAGTTTAATGAGTCATACCTGTGAAGAGGTGTCATAATTCACAGTAGCTATAAACACACCAAGCTTCATTTATGTTAGGCATTTGTGTAATGGAGTGATATCCTTCTGCAGCCTAAGGATGTATACTCTGTTATCTGTCTATACCGTGAACAACACCTCTGAGCCTCCATGTGGCTCCTGAATTATGCAGAAACCTCAATGTCTACTTAAAGGGAAAGGTGTAGGGTGGGGGGAGCAAATGATCGGGTGTGTGTTGAGTGGAATACAGACTTGAGGGAGGCTCCTATTTTGGAAAGCAGCACGATTCCTGAAAGATGAGGGGGAGCTAGAAAAGAGAGGAGTGATGTGGGGAGAAGAGGAGAGCATTGCCCAAAGGGAGGAAAATGCTGCAGTGCTCATTGGATGAAAAGAACGCCCTTGGCTGTCTGTTCGACTCCTCACTGTTGCAATTCCTGACTCGTGTTTTAGGTGAACTTGGACCACGTGCTGCTCCTGTGCAACAAAGAGCACATGGGGATAACCCAGCCCAACTTAGGCTGTCCCTGCCTTGCATTGCTCAGCTTGCTTCAGTAGAAAAGAGTTCTCTGCAGAACTGAATTATTCATGGGACTTAGAAGAGTGCAGTGAAAATCCCCCACCCCCCAACACACTTGCACTGAAAACCTGATATGCCACATTATCGCAAATGCCTTTCTTTTATCATCATATCACTAGTCGACACGTTGCATCACAGCACATCTTGGATCGCTGTTAATTTTTAGGCAATCCTGCTTGATTTTTGCAACGCCTGTTTCATCGCAGAGGGAGTCAGCTGCAGTTGAATAATTGAATAGATTAGATCCGGCTAGGTTGTGTTCGTTGCATTCCTCTGACAGTGTCGTCCGTCTCTGTTTCTGTGAGGGGTGGGGTCTTGCCTCCAGTCGCCGAGCGCGTGGATGTGTTATGTAAGTCATTGATGTGGTGGTTATGAAAAAAAAAATTGTAGGAAAGGAGCCACTATAAAGCAAGGTGCCGCAACAGAAGGGATTGGTCTCACGGGGGAGGGGGGGCTGGGGACGGCAGCGAGGGAGAGCGCTTACCGTGGAGGTTTCTGGGTGCGTGTCTGTGTGGGGATGCTGGGTGCCGAACAAGGGAGTGGTCGGTGTTAGGGTGCAGAGAGGAAGATGGATTGCAGATGTTGCGGGGGGAGGGGTGAAAGGAGCGAAAGGTAGTGGGTGAGAACATTAGCAAGCAAGTGAAGGAGATTGAGCAGGATTGAAGAGATCGATGCGTAACCTTTAGCTGCAGCGTGTTGTGGGTGTGTCCATGATAACGTCTGGGCTCGTTCTCCCCAGGGTCGCTGTGGTTAGTCGCCCCTCAGTCTGGATAAACTGAAACTAGGAAGGGTGAGGTGATATGTGACTGTCTCGCTAAAATACGATGCCCATAGAAAAATAAAGCTGCAGCAGCAGTTGATGGATCAGTTGACTGACTTAATTCAAAAATCAATCTTGCTTTGTTTGCTCGTTCGTTTTGTTTTGACTGTCCTGTGGTGATAATGGACTGTGAATGCCAATTGAGACCTATCGCAGCTTTTAATATTTAGAAAGAATACTTAAGTTGTTGGGTTTTTTTAATCCAGGACACAGTTGTCCTAATCTTGCTGGAGTTATAGACTTGATGTGTCGAATTTAATGTCTTCCTGTTAAATCTTCGTCACTCCTTTTTTTATGTTTTACTCTTAAATCAGAATGATCTTAAACTATTTGCACATATACAGGGTATACATTCCAGGAGGGATGAATGGGATCTGTCCAACCTTTGCTCTCTCTCCACTTCTGCTCCGTTACTTTAATCATGGGACGAAAATAATTGATCTCCCTGAGTTGCGATCAACACGACTTCACCAGTGTAATTAAATAATAATGTCATAATATCATTTGAGTAAAGCTGTCAACTATCACACGTCAAGATTGGAACTCACTCAAATAATTACACTCACATAATAAATCTCAAGTAGTAAACTGAATTTAATTTTGGATTTCTTATAATTTAAAAATATAATAAACAGCTGATCCACACAGTATGCCAGTGTTGGAATGCAGACACATGCACACATCATTCATGGCTGGCACGACTGTTCTCTGGACACATGACTTTAAATCTGCAGGAAATCTGGATGGAGGTTTTGTTTACTCGGATCCAGAAATGTCACGAATATCACGATCAACTACTTGATATTCATCATCTCTCTTGCATCTGTTTTTTGTTTTATTTGTGTTTTTTTCCCCCAGGATCGGAAGCTATCCAAAGTTGAACGCCAGCGCTTTAAAGAGGAGGCAGAGATGCTGAAGGGTCTACAACATCCCAACATTGTCCGTTTCTATGATTTCTGGGAGTCTCCTCTGAAAGGAAAGAAATGCATCGTTTTAGTAACGGAGCTCATGACGTCAGGGACGCTGAAAACGTGAGTAGCGATGGCACCTCTGACAAGCTGCGTTTGAGGGCGTCGTGATGTTACTACTTTTTCATGTCTCTCCTTTTTCCCACAGCTATTTGAAGCGCTTCAAGGTGATGAAACCCAAAGTCCTGAGAAGCTGGTGCAGACAGATCTTGAAAGGACTGCACTTTCTCCACACCAGGACACCTCCCATCATTCACAGGGACCTTAAATGTGATAACATCTTTATAACTGGACCGACGGGGTCAGTGAAGATCGGTGATTTAGGACTGGCAACCCTCAAAGCGGCTTCGTTTGCCAAGAGTGTCATAGGTAGGAGACTTGAACATACGGCATGTCACATTTTTAATTCTTTCGGTCAAAAAAAAGTAGTGCAGTTAGTTACTCCTCCATTTGCCTCCTTCTCTCTGCAGGCACTCCAGAGTTCATGGCTCCAGAAATGTATGAGGAGCACTACGATGAGGCGGTGGATGTCTACGCCTTTGGCATGTGTATGCTGGAGATGGCCACTTCAGAATATCCCTACTCTGAGTGCCAAAATGCTGCTCAGATCTACCGCAAAGTCACAAGTGTGAGTTCAGCGGTTGTACCATATACACTGGGTTTTGTGACATTGCATATAAAGTATAGTCAGGACTGAAAACGCTTGGATTCTTTTTTTTTTTTTTTTTTTTTTTTTTAAATCTGGCACCAATGACAAATTATTTTTGGTTGTTTTCCCCTTATGAAAAGAAATAGAGACAATATTAGTTTGAAAAATGAACGCACACTTTATGATTTTCCCCCATAAGTAGTGAAATATGAAGTCCTCTTGGTCAGTTTTACACTTGACAACATTTTTATGCCATATTTGGAACATTTAACTTTATCTTGGGGTACTGACTGTAAAGTGTCACAAATGCAAGAAAAACAAAAGATTAAATGTTCTTTCAATTTCTCATTTTCTTAATACTTAAATGAAGGCCCAGGCATTTGGTTTGATTGGTCAGGGATTTGCTTTGGCTGCTACCAATGAAATTGATCTATGAATTATAAACGCATAAGGGAAAAGAGAACCTGGCTCATTATTTCCCCAGGACTGAAAACCAACATCTGTCCTGCTGAGTCTGACTCTGAACAGCAACAACAACAAACTTCTGCTGTTCTGGTGTTTCTGTCTCGACTCTCTCATGCAGTCATAATTGCTTTTTCACAAGAAGCTGTCCTGTGCGAGCAGCAGGAGAGGCCGTGCGCCGTCCAGCACGCTGCTGTGTGCAACATGCTGCAGCGGCTCCAAAATTCATTTCCTGTGTTTGGTACGCTCTATCGTCTGACGGCGTGTAACAGTGGACATGGACAGCGCCAGGTTTCACTTGTTTGGTCTGCACCAGAGTGCGGAATTTACATCCACATTGAGTCCACATTGTCGGTGTTTAAGATGAAACCTAAAGATTGTCCTATTCTGTTTGAGTCTGTTGTGTCCCTGCTAGCAAAGCAGTGCAAAACCTTCATCAGGTTAGAGGGTGTCTGAAATTATGACATGCCTCTGGATCTGTAGGGGAGTATTGATTTTCCACTCTTGAGACTTGGCTTTGTTAAATGATGACTCTTTCACATGCTGTGAAAACACAGAGGACTTTTGTGGCCTTTTGAACGGTTGGGCCGCATCAGGGCTGCTTTTTCTAAATCATGTTTTCTGCATTATTTCTGTGCCGTTATTACACAGCCGTGCAGGGACCACTGCAGCATATTAATAGGACATTGATCAAAGAGAAACCCTGACAGTGTTACACTGTGACATTCCCGGACAGATCCAGCTCTCAGCTGCATAACTGAAAGAAAAAGGTCAATTTAATGGATGTTTTTCACTTTACATATTTCAGATGCAGAAATTGATAAATTGGGCTTATAGAGACATTTTTTTTTATTAGCTCTGCAGAAGTAAAGTACCCGATCACTCATATTTTTACACACCGTGCAGTCTTCTTGTCCACAATTGGGATTAGTGTCTTTTGTTTCTGTTGTAACGATGTCACAAGGTGCTTCACAAGAACAAGTAAGATCCCATAAAAGAAAACTGGAATATGAATATCATACACAAGTAATTTCAACCTTAATAAGTTGAGAAAATGTCCAGTACCTTCATAGTGCCCAGCTCATGAGACTCATCAGAATTTAAACCAAATTAACAAAAATAGCAGATGACAAAGCAAAGTTCTTATCACTACATGACAGAAGTGTTTACAGTGAAGGTTTTCAAGGCTACCAAGCATCTTCTGAGAACTGAACTGAGAAAAGGTCTATTAAGAAAAAAAAAAAAAAAAATCAATCGGCTAAGCAAAATACCGCAGTTTGAACTCCAACTCAAGGGGCGATAAATTACAAAATAAAAGTCATCCTTGGGGTTCTGGGAATCTTATAAAACACAAATAATATTCTTCAGGAAAGCTTTTCGGGGGCAAGATATCATTAGTCAACAGAGCACTGTAAAATTGTTGAAGTTGTGTTGAGTTTTGTTTCATTCGAACAAGAGATACAAAAGTTTAAGTTCCAAATAGAAACTGCTGCAAACAAAAGTCCTGACTTTGATATGAAAGCTTAAGCAGACATTGAATATAACTACCAGATTTCCAGAAGCTTACTCAGTACTGCAAGAAGGATGCCCAAGAACAGAGACAAGAGCCTGAGTGTTATGTGAAAGACCTAAAAAGATGATCTCGGTTTCTTCGTCTTTCAATTTGAGGAGATTAGTGGACATCCAGGATTCAGTTTCAGGAAGCAAAGTGATTAAAATACGGTTTGTTTTTTGTCTTGCACAAGAACCCTTAGATAGACAGCAGTATCAGTGGTATCAGTAGATTTAATCCATACACAACTCTACACTGATAGAAAGTAACTGTACCAAGTTGTAATTGTGTAGAAAATATGAAAACATGATCTTTTCTGAATACTAAACCAGGATCCGCAGTTTGTCAAGCTCTCACGCAAACCTCCAGAATCAGTCCTACTGAGATGGATGAAAAGTCGGAACATAGAGTTGGAACCAATTCCTAAATGTTTATTTTGCAAATTGCACAATATAGGAATGCTCCAATGTACATATCAGCATTTGGATCCACAAGGATTTGAGGTCCGCTGCTGCCATGCCCACAACTAGGAGTATCGCAGAAACATCCCCAAACATTTCCCGTGTTTTTCTTTTGTTATTATTTCTCATCAGCACAGCATCCTTTCAGTGGCGTACCCTCAACATTTTGTGTATATTTCCTTTTCCTCAGGGAGTGAAGCCTGCCAGCTACAACAAGGTCATGGATCCTGAAATCAAGGAGATCATCGGGGAGTGTATCTGCCAAAAGAAAGAGGAGCGGTGAGTGATTGTCCCCACGGTAGCCCAGTGTCCAGCCAGCAAGGCCCACAAGGTGCCCCCTCGTCTTTCATGCCTTATCTTGCCACCTCCGCTTTATTGGCTCGGCACTGACAGTCGGGCTCTCAGCAGCACTGCGGTCTGCCTCCATATCTGCAGGGTGTCTTTCACTTCTGTTACATAATCAGTTTGTGTGTGGAGGGAAAAAAAAATTAGTCCTAATTAGCTTCCAGTGGATTTTAGTTATTTATTTAATATCGAAGTGTGATTAGGTGCAGTGAGTGTTTCAGAAGCTCAGGTTCACACATGACTGTTACTCTTAATTAATATCTAAGACGAGGCCAAAATAACCTTTCTGTATCGCACTTCGTCTTTTGTTGCACAGTTCAATAGTTTTGTCCCCTTCAGTAATGTGACTGCCGAATCAAGACATGTAAACAGAGATTTGGACTTTAATCGCTTGTAATATTTACGTTTTACGTCATTGCTTTAAGCCTATTTATTGTTGGTCTCATTTCCCTGAATTGTTTTTAATTATACTCCTATATATACTGAGGTATTTTTTTAAATTCAGATCAGAGTGCTAACCTTTACATCATTTTACGGCCTGTTGTCACATTTGTAAAACATTGTTTTTAGGTGGTTCATAAAAACTGACAAAGTCATACCGGGATATGCAAACAATTTGACACAATAGCTCTGAGCTGCCGTCTGAGCTGTGCTCTTTCATCTCTGCAGATACACAATCAAGGACCTGTTGAACCACGCTTTCTTTGCTGAGGACACAGGTGTGAGGGTAGAGCTTGCAGAGGAGGACGACGGGAAAAAGGCCTCAATAGCCCTCAAACTGTGGGTGGAGGACCACAAGAAATTAAAAGGGAAGTACAAGGAGAGCGGAGCCATCGAATTCACGTTCGACTTGGAGAGGGAGGTCCCTGAGGTGGTGGCTCAAGAAATGGTGAGTGAATTCTTCACAGATGCAGTAATCAGAGGAACTGACTTATTGATAAAACTATGAGAGGCTAGATCGGATTCAGAGTGCTGTGACTTTGTGCAAAGTTGTTTTCATACGTTTCAGTGGCAGTAGAACATCATGTCGAAGTGACTGTTTAAAAATAATAGTTTGAATAATCAATTTGGAAGTGTGCTGGACATTGAGTTGATCATGCTTTGCATGTCTTTGCAGCTTCGTGTGTCCATCCTATCCCCAGTAATCATATCTCATGATCTGAGGACATGTTTAAGTGGAGATTGCTGTTGATATCTTACTTAGCTGTTCCGGGAATCTGTTGATTGCAGTTTTATTTTTTTTTTTTCCTTGTGTTTACATAGTTTGTCTGATCAGATAACAAAGCCCTCAGAGAAAATGTCCAGAATAAGGGTGTGGATTAAGACTGGAGTCAACTTATAGTCGACAATGTAAATTTTATCATTGTTGCACTTTGTGCTTTAACAGATAAGATGATATTTGCGGGAAAGCTGAAGTGGTACTAATTAACGAATTGTTCAATAACTTAATTATTCAGCTTTGATTTGTATCAGGTTTGTTTAGAACTAATAACAAATGTATTAATGCGCTACTGCAGCAGCATGGAAGCAGAACTGAGGTGTATAATACTGCAATATTTAAGCAATATGATATTATAAAAAATATTTGGACTCGCTGTTTAAATGAATGAATGAGCAATTAAGCAGTGAAAAGAGGAGCTGTCACAATAGGTCATGTAAGCTGAGAGGAAGGTGTTATCATTTTAATAACTATGCTCGCCCTCAATTTAATAAAAGACGGATTTGTTTTTTAATATCCAGCCAATTGATCAAATGATACTCTGCTTGTGCATCACAGTCTTTTATTCATTCATTTTTGCAGCTGCTTTGACCAAGGTCATTATTTCACTTGCCTCCTCTTTCCTGCACATATTTTTCCCTCTTTCTCGTTTGGTCTCTTTGTCTTCACACATCTGTGCCATTTTGGCCTCAGTCAGGATGTGAAGCAAGAAATAGACTGAAATATTCAGGACAAATGCTTTCCAATGAGAACAGATGTATGGATCAGCAGCACAGTGAGACCAGCATGCTGTCGTTTCCTCTTTTACAAAGTTTTTTCTCTACTCTCTACGTATTATTATGATTTTACTAAAATTACTTCTGAGGAAAGTTTAGCTCACTTTGCTCAATCTTTAATAATCATCATTTGTGACTAAATTGACTTTGAGGCATGTTCTGAAAAGTTATTAAAAACCAGATTGATGGGAGTACATGCTATTCCTCAAGCTTGATGACTTTAAGCATTTGATGATTCATTATTTTGCACAACAGTAGTTTAAAACAAATGAAAAAACCAGTAAGGTTAGAATATCGAAATCCAGCAATAGAATTAGAATGAAACACTGATTTCAAGCTTGTGGGTTGATTTGGTGTTTTTAACTCTGTTTTGGATGGGAGTGAGGAAAAGGCTGAGGTACAAATGTTGAAGTTAAACGATATGACGGTTCAGGGTTCTCCTGATAAAGATCAGAGTGGGTGGAAGGGAGGCGATGGTGTAATAGGTTAGTGAGGTAAATGAGTGATAAACTTTAAAGGGCTTTAAATGTTAAAAGCAGGATTTTGATTTGTACACATTGTTGAACTGAGAGTCAGACTAATGGAAAAAGCCAGAGAGAACAGAATTAACATTTTCAGTTGGCTTTTTATCTGAGTGACGATGCGCGCTCGTTTCTGAATAATTTCATCTAAGTGGATCAGATGGTATTCTGTTTTGATTTGACCAAACCTTGAACAATTATTTCAGTAGACAGTTGTGTAAAGATTGAATATAATCTACAGACATTTTCTAAATGGAAAATATACACAAGGTATGTGTGTTTTATGTGACTGCAGAAAGGTCGTGCAGCCGAAGTTAACTTCTACAGCCGAGGCTGTACACTCTCACACTGCAGAAATGGAAACTAGTGTGTCACTGAAAATGAGGCTGGCGGTGTCACAGAGTAGTGCCAAGCAATATTGTTGACGTAGTTTTATGCCTTCCTAAAAACTGACCTCGCTGACCTTTTGTGACTTAACCTTTTGAGCCATCTAGCATCTTTTGTGCCTTACTGTGAGGGTAATTCATTTTTAATGGGTTGATCATATTTCTTACTTTATACGTCAAATGCTGTCTGCATTTCATTGTTAATAAAAATATGAGATTTAGGGTATGAGATATGAGATTTACACACCATTACATCCTGATTTACAATGTATACATCATCCCAAGCTTCGTGGTGTCTGAGTTGTATAACCAGGTGCATGCATTGTGCTTTCTTCTCTATATACAGATGTGATGGTTCAGATGGTTCTGTAGTGAACAATGAAGCAAATCATAGACAATGGTCTCCCAGTGCTCTGATGCCCTAAAATAGAATTCCTATTCCTTTCCTTTCTTGCTCTTTCTCTTTGCCTCACAACACCCCCTTTAATGCACCCTCTCTTCTCTCACATGCTCATCGCTAAAAATACCCTGAAAGTCATGCTCCTCTTTCCTTTTTTTTTTTTTTTTTTCCTTTTTGTTGTCAGGTGGAGTCAGGCTTCTTCCACGAGAGCGATGTAAAGACTGTGGGGAAGTCGATCAGGGACCGTGTGGCACTGATCAAGTGGAGGAGGGAGAGAACGGTGTCTGCTGCAGTCCAGGGTGACGGAGTGCACCGGATCCAGATGACGCCGTCTCAGGGCATGTCTGCCGGGGCTTCGCATGTAGGGCAGCCCCTTTTGCTGGAGCCAGAGGAGACGGAGGCAGACCAGCACAACAGGCTTCGTAACCTGCCTGCCAGTGCCACCTCGGTCACATGTAAGAGCTGTTGTTCACATCCAGTCCTAAAAAAACAAAAAAACAAAAAAAAAAAAGGTCAGACATTGAGCTCATGAGTGTGGGATTTGTGTGTCTCTGCAGCAGACAGCACGCTTGACAGTGGCATGGGCTCGACTGTGTACTCGGATTCCCACAGCAGCCAGCAGAGTGTCCTCTACCAGTCCCTGCTGGAGCCTATTACTATGGCAACACCGCAGGTCTGTATCAGCAGCTTACACACCCAAGCGGACCTCATACATTCAGATTTATTAAGATACTCTCTGAACATCACTTATATCCCTCACATGATGTAAGACTTGAACCCTCACGCTGCAGGAACATATCGAAAGAAGTTAGCTTGCATTTACATCCTTTGTGCAGCTTCAGCACAGTCATCATAAGACATTTATTTATTTATTTATTTTTTTGCACATGCCATACAAACGTTGTTTTCCCTCATTTCATCATGTAGTTTGTTCTGTTGCTGGGTTATTCTATGTGTATTCTGAGTAACATCTGTTTTGCTTCTGGGTTGTTCTTTGATCAGTGGAAGAGCAGTAGCCCTTTTGTGACAGATCGACCTCGTTCCTGTGGCAAGGGCGAAGTGTGGGGGGCAACGCTGAGCCCAGAGCTCAGGGCTCGATTGGGAGCGGCGGGCCGGAGGGGAAGCGCCCCCGTTTTTGACACTCAAAGGGCAAGCCAGATTGCTCAACTTCATGCCCTCATTCAGTCTCAGCGATCAGTCAGTCCCACCCTGACGGTGGCAGAGAACCCGTCCGAACTCAGTCCCACTGAGCTGAACTCGGAGGCCGAGGATGGGTTTCCCTCTCGGGCAGCTCCGCCCGCGCTGCAAGTTTCCCCCGGCACCTCGCCTCCTGAGTACCGTCGACTCAGTGACACCAGCGTCCAGCTGCCCTCTGAGACCAGCAGTGAAAATCCAACAGTGCCCACCTCCGGTGCACGAAGACACTCTGACCTCAGCAGTCTACTCAGTCTTACCTCTCATCATCACCACCATTTGGCGACACAAAGAGGCTCTGTGTGCCAGGCCTGCCTCGCTTTGGTTCTATTGAGATCACAAGACAAGAGTCACCGTCGGCCTTCCCTTGGAATATCAACACACCATGGTCCATGTGATTCTAGACGTCAGTCATTATCTGGCGGAATATCTAGTTATGGACTGAAAAAATGTCCAAGTGATTCCAATTTTTCACTGCTCCAGCAGTCGCTGTTTAACATAATCAGTCGCAAAGCAGCCCCTTGTCACAACGCCCACGTCCAGGCCTCCCTGCAGCACCCCGTCGCTGCCCTCAAGCCTTCCCACAGCGACTGCAACCTGAAGAGTCGTCTTCAGAGTGGCAGTGTGGTTTTGGACCAAAACTCTCTCCAGGAGTGTGAGGGCAGATTCTGTGCTGGACGAAAGCAAGTTGCCGGGGCTGTAGGAGTGGTAGGTCACCGTAGCAAACAAGCTTTAGTTCCCTCTACTGCGACAAGTGCCTGCTTAGCAGATCTCTCCCCACCTGTAGGAGGCATCGCATTATTCTGCATGGAGCTGGTTCAATTTCCTGTCTACTGTCTTGAGTTTTGCTGCCTTCCCAGGCCACCAGAGCTGACTGTTTCCTTCAGAATCCTAAACCTGCTGCTGTCAGAGGACAATGATAAACCTCTGACTACATTTCCCCGCTGATTAACCCTAGCAATCCTTTCTACAACTGATGTAGACTTTAACATTTCCCTTTCTGCATAACGGACCCAATGCAAGAGCTCTCTGTCTCCTCAGCTTGCCAAGGAAAGATGGCCTTTGATAAAAGGACAGGGGTGGTGGCATAATTTCCATCCTCTGGATCTCCTGTTTCTCCCTTTTGTCCTAATTTTAACTCGCAGCTGTCATCGCCTGCTCCCTGTTGATACAGATGTTTCATTAACTTATTTTTATCCCTCATCCTCCCCATTATATTTACATCCGGTCTGACTTAACTGTAACCTTTTGCAGGGCAGCAAGTGCATTCATTTTCTTCTTTGTGTCCTCAGGCCAGTTCTGCAGGTCATCAGAATCAGCCGTCTGCCCAGGGCTTGCCCTCTTCCAGCACAGCAATGCACACACAGCCACAGTACCTCCAGCACGGACACAGCTACCCCGCTGCTCCTTATGCTGGTCAGCTGAACGCTTCTGCACCAACTCCAGCCAGCATGTGTTCAGTGAACATCCAGCAGTCAGGCGGTGCTTCTAGCTACACACTTCCAAATCTGCAGCAGTCGCAAGCTGCAGCAAGTATTGGAACGTCAGCGCTGCTGCAGCAGCACGTGCAAAGCTACCAACCGCCAGGTCCCCAACAACAGCAGGCCGCATCAGCAGGCGCTTCAACTTTTCCCTTGCACATCCAGAACTCTCAGAACTCTGCTGCTGCAACTCAACAGGCTCCATCTACACTGGGTTATCCCGCATCAGTACCACAACAGACTGGAGCAACCACCCTGTCAATGCAACAGCCGGCGCAAAGCTGCCCTCTTGCATCTGTAGCCACAATCCAGTGTCAGCCTGCACAAGCTCCCAGCACGCTGCAGCAGGTCCAAGCCACAGTCAATTTGCCCAGTCAGCAGCCTGGCCAGAGCTCCTCCACACCAGCACTTTACAGTCAGCAAATATCCATTCAGCGAGAGCACCAACAGCCCTTACCACAAAACACTCAATCTAGTATACAACACTCGCAAAACACTGGGCAGGCATTTATTCAGCCGCAGCTGCAGCATGGCCAAGAAATGGCGCACGCCATTCACCAACAAATGGCACAACAGTCCACCCACAGCTCTCTTCAAACAGCAATGCCACAACACAGCCAGGATACGTCTCTGTCTCATCCCCATTCAACACCAACTTCAGCTGTGCAGGTGGCAGCAAACCATCAGGGTTACTCTGCCGCAGCTTTACACGATGCTCCATCTCAGAGTTATTCACAGTCAGTCCTTCAGCAAACAGCTTCAGGTCAGAGCCAGTACCTGCTGGGACAATCTGCTGCTCCCTCTCAGAATTATGAAGGAAGTAACCAGGTAGTGACTCATCAGGGCCTCCCAGCCTCTTCTCAGCAGAGCCAGCCTGCACATTTGACCCCACAGGTGAGATTCAATGCTGTTGCAAAACTTACATTATTGTGAGGTGGCTCACAGAGAGCGCTCACCTCTGACCTGACCATTGCTTTGTTTTTACTGGGTTTACCTCTACCAATGTGATGCAATGGAAGAGTTTTAAATAGGTTACTTTTGTATTTATGCCTGATGTTGCTCATAGTTTGGTGCCTGGGTTTGATTTGGTACGGCTGAATTGAAAACGGCTGTGTTCTACAGTAAAAACAGAAAACAGCCCAATAAACAACAGTTTCCTCGGACATCAGCCAGCAGAGAGATCATGGACGTACCAATAAAAACAGTGGTTTTAGCCACTTAAATCCACAGCGCTTCCAGGCTCGCTGTATTATATCACAAAGCTTATTGTGTATGCTGAAAAGTGTTGATTTTTCATGTTCTAAAAGGATGGAAAATGTAAACTATTGTGATTGCCAGGAAATGCAGATTTCCGAGTAGAGAGAAATATGCAGTGCTGGTCATCACTGAACTTCCTCTTTTTTTTTCTCTCTTTTTTTTTTTATTTGTTTCTCCAGAGTATCCCTGCTGGTCAGTCCATTTCACAGCTTGGACAAGACGAACAGAGTCTTAACCAGTCAGCCTCCAGTGTGTCAGCTCATTCACATCCTCCCCAACACTCAGTGACTCAGACTGCTGTCCCACAACAAATACAACCTCTGCAGATTTCAGCCTCACTCCCACAATCACACCCGTCCCAGGTATTGTCAGCCGCGTCTGTTCTGAATATTTTCATGTCTCGATTTGCTAATGCTCCTTATTTTTTCCCCCGTTTCCAATTTCCTGTGCACCTTAGCACTCAGCTTTTCTAGCTTGCTTTACATTTACGGACCAAAACAAATAGACTTGTTTTGATGCACTTCCTCCTGTGTTTTCTTTATTCTCTCTCGACTATTGATTTTTCTTTCTTTCTTTCTTTCTGTCCTTTTTATCTTTTCCCTTCAGTTTCCTTCACAATATCCCACAGTCCAGGTGATGGCAGCTGTGACTGACTGTGAATCCTCCTCCTACCCTCACGCCTGCACTGCTCCTCACCCTTCGATATCTTCCTCTTTTAATCACATCTTCCTTTCTCCCGGACAAGCCGTTCCCGTCACCCCCTCTGTCTCCCCGCTGTCCCCTCTGAACATTGAAAACGCTTTAGTTTCCCCCGTCCCGGTGTCCCTCATCCCTTCCCCCTCGCTCGTGCCGGGTCAGTTGGAACCAACGTCGCCGCAGCATCAGTCCACTGCTGCTCTGCAGCACAGTGCTCGATACGACGCTCCTCCTGTACAGCCTGCTTTTATCGCCACATTAGCCCCCATGCACACACACACTGTCCCATGTCTGAATACACACACTGCCGCAAATGGCAACAGTCAGCCTCTGATTCAGGTAATTATGCCGGTTGTGGTGGAGCACAGATGTTTACCTGTAAGGTGTGAACACGAGTTAAAGTGTTTGTGCTGAAGGTGTTTTTCTTAGTCTTGTTTGACTCTTTAATTCTAGAGAATGGCTATGTATTCATTATATATTTTTTCTTTTTACCAGGTTCCTCAGCAGGGCCAGGTCAGCCACCCTGATGGTCTCCCCTGCACTCAGTCTGTTCAACTCACACAACCTCCGGTCTTCTCTGCACCGGCTCAGAGCGGGACAGACTTGGGACCGGCCACTAAGGCTGCCCAGCTGGACAATGTTGGCTCCTGCCAACAGTCCCCACCGGTCCAGCTCCAGAGTCACATTCAAAGCCAAAATTCTGTGCTGCAGTCCTCTGACTCTCAGAAAGCCTCGTCGGGGTCTGCCAGCTCCAGTTTGACTCAGCAGAAACTACTCAGTTCTGCTTCAGGAGCTGCAGCTCAGGGTCCGGCAGAGACCAGCGCAGAGGTATGAACTTCACAAGCCCCTTTAATTCCTCAGTACATATTTTTTAACAAAGAAATCAGCCTGCTGAGACTTTACTTAAACATAAATTACTTACAAACCAAGTCTACACCAGTAAAATAAGAATAAAATAACCATGTATCTGATCTCACCGTTTCTCTCTGGGGTTGTGTGTGATGTGTGTTTATATACAGGACCAGTTTGCAGAGAAACACACTGCAGGACAAAGCTATGACAGGTACTCACTTGTTTCATCTCACTTATCGTATTTGAAGAAACGTATTGCATGTGACTTTATGATCATTATCATCAGTGTAATCTTGACAAGTGCTCATATGTATTTTAACACACATCAGCTCCTTAAAACGAACCTCTTGCTCCATGAAGAGCGGCCTGCATGTTCACACCGTGCACAGTTTGGTACATCTCAGAGTTCAGACTTTAACATGTTTCATTGTTTTGGTAATAGTAGTTTATGATCCACAAATCCATGTCTGCTTTAAGCTCATAAGGCATTTAGTGTCATCTGCAGACATCTCAGCAACCTGCACAGTAAGCTTCACACCAGAGGATTTAAAGACCATAACTCTCTCCCCGTTCCCAATACACAATAATTATATTTACAAGACTGTGCTTCTTTTATTTTGTTGTTAGTCATTATGTCACAAATCATACCTGCTAAATGTTATTTTGGTAGTTGCTTGCGTTTAGTAGGGATTTGCTATTATTGGTGTCAATGATTATGAATAGGAATGTTTGTTTTTTCATTCGTTTTGATTATAGTCTCAAACCACACTGGCAGTGTTCTGTTTAGTATGGAGTGAACTGAACTTCCCATTCATTCAGAATAACTGTATCTCCCCTCTAAAACAGTGTCAATTCAGATGCCACGTCGGGAAAGGAGATGAGTGACGGTTACGAAGGGACACACGGAGGCAAAGGTGAAGGGAAAGTCCGTAAACATCACCGCCGGTCGACTCGAACTCGTTCTCGACAGGAGAAGATCAGCAGGCCCAAGCTGAGCATGTTAAACGTGGGTTAACAAAATGCACACACATTGTACAAGGAAAAACAAGCATTTTAAAACATACAACAGGGTATATAATGTGTTGATTCCTGTTGCAGGTGTGTAACACCGGTGACAAGATGGTGGAGTGCCAGCTGGAAACTCATAACCATAAAATGGTCACTTTTAAATTTGACCTTGACGGAGATGCGCCAGAAGAGATTGCTACCTACATGGTACGTGTGATGGAGGCAAAGTCATTGATAAATTAGTCTACACTTCTACAGTGAGCGGATATATTCATGCTTCAAATGCTCATGTATTCACTAAAATCTTTTTTTTTTTTTTTCTGGCTCTTTGTGCTTCCAACATCTTTAAACCAATTTATGGTGTATTTATAGAAGAATACAAAGTTACTGATATTTGTTATGTATGATATCTCCAAGTGACCCAATTAATAATTGTGTTAAAAACTAACAATAATAGATTATCTTGTATAACAAAATGTCAAATCAATCTTAATTCCATTAAAACAGAAGCAGCCATTGGTTTGTCAGTATCGCAGAATTTGAAAGAAGCATTTTTTTTTTTATCTTGACTTCAATTAAAGTCCTGCACCAAAGTTTGTCTGGTTTATTATAATGCTACTTATCCATCATGTACTACCAGCAGGACAGCATCTGATTGGCTCTGAGTATATTTTGAAGCAGATGCAGCCAAGTGTTCTGATCTTAACACAATCGAGTCTGTCTGGGTTTACATGAAAGGGCACAAGGATCTGAATCATCCTACACCCATAAACAATCTGTGCTTCGTTGGTTAAAACAACTTCTGGTCAAGTTTTTCTCAACGCAGCTTTTGAGGAAACTGGCACAGAGTTTGTTTTAAGGCTGCATTGATGGCAAAAAAGTGTTCACACACCTAATGCTGCTTCATCTCCTGCTGTTACTCCATGCCCCTAGCCTAAAACTCAGTACTATATGAAAAGAAGATATGAGATTTTTTGCATTCTCCATCACAAACACATTCTTGTGTTGTGCTCTATTACAAATCCTGATTGTTCAGGTCAAACCTTAAAGATCTGTCTTCTCCTCTTTTCTTCTCTCAAGGTGGAGAATGATTTCATTTTGCCTCTGGAGAAAGAGGTTTTCATTGAACAGCTGAAAGACATCGTGGACAAAGCCGAGGACATGCTGAGTGAGGACACCGAGGGCGAGAGGAACTCGGACCAAGGACACAGCCCCAAACCCAGCGACGGAGCCGACACTTTGGGAACAGAGGTGAGAAAGAAGCTGTTGACAGTTTAGAGTCGAAATGGTGCAATCTGTCTGCCAGGGCCTCTGCCGCGGATTCATCATCCTGACAGCACTCGCAAAATGACTTTGCATGCGACGCTGCCAACAGAAGCCGCCAAAACTACAAGTCCTGCTGATGTGACATCTTGATCTAACTGAATTTATTTCCGAGTTTCAACTATTTAGGTGGTCGGGGAAAACTTTTTATTGCCTTTTTAAAAATTCCTGTGTGTAGTCACCTTTCTCTTTTCTTTGAAGGCCTCTGCACCGAGCACACCACAGCTGGTGTACCAACAAAATGGTAAGTTATGATTATATCAGGAAAACCTCAATGCAGCCCCCACTTCCCCAATTTGCATCCTTTCAATTGCACTATGGCACAACACTGGTAATAAGATAACTTTACATTAAACTTTAAAAATGTGTTATTCTTGGTTTTGGATCACTTTAGAATGGTCCGTCATTGCCCTTGGATCTTCTGCTGTGTGTTACTTTTAAAATAGATTACAATAAATGGGTTTTTCTGTCTCTGTTCTCTGTAGTCCTCCATACTGGAAAGCGCTGGTTTATCATCTGCCCTGTGGCTGAGACACCAGCGCTAGACAAAGAGACCACAACATCGCACACCTCTACGGCCCAGGGTATGCAGCTCACTCAGGAATACTGAGTGCTATTATTTCTTTTGTCTTTAGTTTTCCTGCCTAATGAGGGAAAAAGTGTTTCATGAGGAAGTAGTCTTAATGGCAGCCACTGCTGATTCTCTGCTGAGCGAACTCGATTGTCTCATTTGCTGCTGTTGTTACTGAAGATGGCGCACATGCATGAGCGTGTGCGTCTGCATGGTTCAGCCGCTGAGGTCAGTTATGTAAGCATGCTACTGCGGTGGTTCCAGGCAGAAATGAAAGGCAGGATTTCTACTTCAGCTGACAGAGCCTGATAGGGAAAGACGAGCTGTGATGTAACACTCTGGCACCCGCAAGACCGAGCTCCTCTTCTTCAAGGCCTTTGCTGCTCAACTGACAATCTGTTCACCTCATAATTACCTCTGATCTTTTCGTTTCACCAGAGTCTGAAAAGTCCGCCTCGTCATCAGTCAGACCGACCGGTAGCGCAGCTGCTACGACTACTCCGGTCACATCTTCATCCTCCCAGAACTCCTCCTCTTCTCTTCCCACCGCCGCTCAGACCTCGGTACAACCTCCAGAACAAGCCAGTGGAAAAGGCCTGGTCCAGCAGACCCAGCCGTCTGTGGCTAAACATTCTCCTGCTGCTGGCGGACTCGGCCATCACAACGCCCTTCCTGTGGAAGAACCCTGCATTTCTGCCGTCTCCATGGTGTCAGACATGCCCTGCTGCGCTATTGTGCCACCTGTCTCTCTGGACGTGAGCACCATTGATAAAGGAGGAGCCGGTGGTTTGGCCTCATCTCAAACTAATCAGTCGAATCAGAAACTCAGCCCTACCGGGGAACTTCCCTCTCAGCTGGCCTCCCATCAGTCTGTGGTGCTGCAGCAGCCGTACGCCACACCCATGCAGCCTGGGACGGTGACTTCACAGCCGCAGAGTCCAGCGCATCAGAGCTCCCAGGGCTCCTCGGGCCAGCAGCAGGGCGGAGGCCCGGGAGAGTCGGACGGCGAGGGGCCACGCAGGGTGGAGTTTGTCGACAGGACGATCAAAACTCTGGATGAAAAGTTGAGAAACCTGTTGTATCAGGAGCACGGTCCCTCCCAGCCCAGCAACACCACCGCCGACCCCCAGGCCTCCAGCACGGAAGGAGTCAGCTCCCCGCCGGTGTCAGACGGCCAGAGCTCGGAGGGAGCGCACACAAAGAAAGGAGAACCACTGGTAATGTTCACTCTGCATAAAAAAATTCAGACACTGGTTATGCACTATGGTAATGGCATCATCACTGAATCATTTCCTTGTGCTGCGCTATCGATTTAAGTATTGGCTGTAAAGAGGCCAATGCTGTGTTTAGAGAGATAGCCGGGTAACTAAATTACTGCCTCCCTGCGATAATTCATCCTGACCTCCTCCTCCTCCTGTGTGTGTGTGCATGCTACTAAAAACACTTCATGATCTGACTCATTCACACAAAACCGAGGTCAGCAGAGGCTGTAGCGTATGCAATGGTTTACCACTTATCACCATTCAAATGACTGCAGCCTCCCACACACGTACTCTTCTTTTTTTTTTTTTTTTGGTCTGCTAGCCTCAGATTCCTGAGCGCCTGGATAGTGTGGGTGCGCTGAGTGACTCTGCAGTTGCAGGTAGGTGACATTATTTATTTAATATCTACATCGCATCATTACTGCATTGTCAAAAGCGTTTAGAAAGAATTCCTCTTCTGGCTTGTTCAGCTACAAACAAGGTCTTGAAGCGAAGAGATGTGTCTGCAAGCTCCACTTCATGCAGCTCCAAAAGCCGCTTTCAAGTAAGAATCCACTTTTAAACCTAATAATGAGCAAATCTGTTCACTATAAATGTCATTTGAACAACTGGAATTGTATTATATTGTCTGTTATGATTTTTGCTTTCATTTGTCCTGCTTCCAGTTTGTTGCTCAAACATTGCATTAGTTTGCATTGTGCTTGAACGTTAACTGGGTTTTCTTATCCCTCCAGATCGTCCCAACTCCACCGGATGTCATTAGTCGTTTGGAGAAAAGCAAGACCAGCTGCAGCAGCTGCAATTCCCCAGCGCCCTCTAGTGGTTCTGGAGGTTCTCACAGCCAGACGCAGTGCAGGGACAGGAGGGAAAGCGGCAGTGCGGCTGTGTCCGCGTCCCCAGCGCCGCCCGACGACGCAGGAATATCCAAACTCCACAGTCACCGTTACTCCGCCCCACCAAACTTCTATCAGCCGACCCCGACGTCCAGTCCCGACATCACCCCGCGCCACATCCCCCGGGCCCAGACGATGGACGCCACGACCCGTCACCACAATCACCAGCCGCCGCACGTTTACTCCGATTCGGCAGATGAAGAAAGCAGCAGCGTGGCTCCTCCTGCTCACCACGCTCCACCCGCTCACGCGCTGTCGGAGCACAGCGGAAGCGACCTCATGAAGAGAGCCGTCGCCTTTCTGCGGCGTTCCGGGCGGAGCAAAAGCGAGCAGAGCTCTGATTCACCGGGCCGGCAGCCAGTGGCCATGAACGGTCACACTCCACCTGCTGCGGGACACCCCCACTCGTCCTACATCAGCAGCGACAATGACTCCGAGTTCGAGGATGCAGATATGAAGAAAGAGCTCCAGAAACTGAGAGAAAAGTAAAGCCACACATTTGCATGAAAGCAGAGCCGCAAAGATGCGTAACACAGCCTGTTGGATGCATTTTCATAATATATATACAGTAATTTGTGATTTAAAAAGGCTCACAGCTCTGTTTCCTCTCAAATGGTCCAAGCTAATTTATTCCTGTTGTCTCCCTGTGAAACCTCTCATCAGACACATGAAGGAGATCTCAGAGCTGCAGGCGTTCCAGAGGAGTGAAATTGAACACTTGTATAAGGAGCTGGGTAAAGCTTTGCCCCCGAACGTCAGCCTCCTCCACGCTGCACCGCCAACCGGCCGCAGGCGCAGGACCAGCAAGCACAAGCTGAAACCTGGAAAACTGCTCAATCCCATGGTGCAGCAGCTCCGGAACAATCTCAACACCAGCAATGTGGAGAGGAAAGGTGTGTGGGTGGGTGGTGGGGTGACAAGTGGGTTATGTGCAAGAAGAGAGAACTTCTGTAGTCGCCAGCGCCCATTTTGTCTGTGAACAGCGCAGGAATGGCAAGATGTCAAGAAAACAGTAGGAGTGTGTGATTCATAGTGATTCACTCTGACTCACACTCGGATTGTTTTATTTATTTATTTTTTACTTAAAGGTGAAAGCACCGCCAGTTCATCTGGCTCTCCGGCCAAGAGCTCACTTCTGTCAGATGGCTCTCCTCACTCCAGCGGCAGCTCCAGCTCCAGCAATCAGAGCGGCGCCGTCCCGGAGCAGGTCCACACCCAGCAGCCCTGCTCCCTGAAGGGCTCCTTCTCCTCCGACAACATCTACGCTGGGCTGCATGGTGACGGAACGGCTCACCAGGCTGGCAATGGCCAAGGTACACATATGTTTATGTGCGTGACAGTATGTCTGCGTGGATGGGACGTAGAATCCACAAAAATATCTTGAGAACTGTATAAATGCTTTCAGTTATTGATGTCTTGACAACTACATCCATTTATTCATGTAACTCCTGCAGAGACGTTTCAAACACTACATATATTAACGTTATAACAGTAGTAGACCTTCAGGTTAGTAAATGTGCTTTGCTCCATTGGTACAGTTTGTTGGAATAAGCAAAACGACGCCTCTTGTGCTTTACATGTAGACTGTGTCCTGTCATTCTGTGTGTCAGATACACCGTTTAGGAGTTTCTGAGCCGATCAAGATAACACGTAGCTCAGAAAATCAACTGTTTTCCAATGAATGAATTATTAACCTATTTATAGACATGTTTACATTGTACACACATTGTAAATTTGGTTTTAGAAGCTTAAGTCGTTAGAATTATGTAGCGGCGGGGGTAAAAACCACTGAGGTAATGCGAAGTGCATGCCAAGAACTCCAAACATAAAATAGTCTTCAGTGAATCTGCCATGTCCAGCAGTTTAAAAAGATGATAAATCTTTAATGGACTACTACTGCATAAAGATTGTAGCACCAGGCTTGTTTTGATTTTATTTTCAAATGCAGTATCCAAAATATCTTTATATCCTTAATTTCCCCCCAAAAAAGGCGCTGCTTTTGGAACTACTGCATTGTTTCTTTTATAGTGTTAATGTTTAAATTTCTTGATCGTACATCGGATTTTCTCTCTAGTACAGTTGTATTACGAAGGTCTTCACAAAGTGAGTTCAGCATAAGAAGGTCAGCAGCTCTGCAGCTTATTGTGGAGACTGAATGTGGATTTCTCTCTGAATTCTTTTGTTACACTTGGTCAAAGTCATTCTCATGAAACCAGCCTCCGTAACCTTCAAGGTTTTGTGTAACAGGCTGGTTTCACACTTTTTTTTTCTATTCAATCAAATAGGTGTTACGTAGAAAAATAATCCAACTTATGGCATAAACACAGAAAAAGCTTTTCTGTGTAATGAATGTGCCGTCATGGGTCCATTCATCACCTCTCCACAATACATCCATCTGAAAGCCGTTTTTAATATCAGATTTCTCCGTCACCAAATGTAATTTATGCCTTCATAAAATTTATTTGTAGTAGTTTTTCATTCACCATCGGACAATGTAGGGGGATCCTTCATATCAAATTCCTTCTCACTGTCCTTTTTCTGGTGCTTTTATTGGTGGGGTTTCTCATCCCAGTCTCTGTGCACTTTTACAAAGCATCTCTCTTGTTTCTTCTCTTCTTCCCTCTTATATTCATTTTTACAGGCTGGACGGTTTACCACCAAACGTCAGAGAGAGTCACCTATAAATCTAGTAGCAAACCACGCACTAGATTCCTCAGTGGACCTGTGTCTCTGTCCATCTGTTTGTATTTGTTCTTTTCTATTTCCCCTCACTCATTTCCATCTCCTCTTTATTTAGCCATCCTTTCTCTTATCTATCAGCCATATTTTTCTCTCTATGTTGGATATTTTAGTTAACCCTTCTCTCGGGTCTTGTCATCTGACATCTATCACCCATTTTCTACTCCAACCACTCCCACTACCCCCCCTCTCAACAACCTTGAGGCTTGTGTTCTGTTTTTAGTTTTCCTTTCTTTTTCTGACCGCCAGAGGATTTCCATCACACACACACATGTGATCTGTATATGAAGTTTAAAAAAGAAAATCACATCAATCAAGGCACACAGAATCAAGATGAAAGGTTTGCACAGTCGGAAAACGTTTATTTCTTTTAATTCTGGTCATTCTTTGACACTTGCTTTAGCCTATGAGCAACTTAATGTGTTGCTACTGTTGAGGTATTTAGAAATACTTTTTTGTGGCATTTAAAGACAGATGCTGATACTTATCAGTTTGTCACTTCTCTCAAAAGAACTCTGTAAACAACTTCCTCTAATTAAATAAACAAACATTTGTTTGTCTTTATTTTTAATATTAACAACCAGTCACTTTTCAACTGGCTGTTTTTATTGTATTTTCTTCTGTTTGCTGATGAACTGGAGCAACTAATTACTCCTTTGACTGTGACATTTCCTTTAGGTAATTATTGTTATGAAGTCTTCTCAAAGTTTTTTTTATGTGTGGAAAATAAAACCGTCTAACTTTAATCCTCTGCTGAAGGGAGCAGCAGTTAAAGATAAGGTCTTTAACCAAACTTGGAAATGCATTCAACTAAAACATTGATGGAACAATAAAATTACTTGAAAATCAGTATAAGCAAGAGAGAAACGGTTAAAACAGTACAGAAAATACAAAAATGAAGCTATAGTGGAGAACATCGTGGCTGGGAGTGCACTAATCTGTACACAGCTGAAATGTAAAAACACCACTCATTTCATTAGCTCTTTGTTTTTTAGTCAAATATCTGCATCTTCACACTTGTACTTTCTTGTGCGGGAGTTGTCTCAATCACATTTCTGCTGAACTTTTTAAGTTACATTTTTAATCGAACTAAATTTAATTTCAACTTGAAGAGTGTTTTCCATCTTGCACTACTCTAAAGTAAAAATGGCCACTTTACCAGTCTTTCATAGACACTTCAGTGTTTGTTGATTAGATGAGTATTTGCAGCACAAAATGATCAACCGTGTTTTATTAAATTCAGAATGACCTTAGATAGAAATACAAAACGGGAAACATTTCCGGACTGTGCTTCCTCTCGTCCGTCTGTGTGTGACCTTTAACACTCTGGTTGAACACGTCCTTCTCCGTACACAGACTTTCCTCTGGCCATCATCCACAACTTGCAGAGCTGCAGCTGCATTCATAACCATTAATTTGTGGGAGCTTTGCCCTCCTTGCCCCTCCTCGCTTTGTGCAGCGCTTCTGGCTTTAAAAACAGACCCTACAAGCACAGTGAGGCTTGTGAATGGCTAGTCCTGTCCAAACATGGGCCTGAGGTCAGACCTTAAACAACACAAGTCTGTCTTTTTTTTTAACAAGCGTGTGACCCTATTTATTTCTGTTTCCATCCACTCTTAGTTTTGATTGTGTAACATCTCCCAAGTCAAGGCACTTTGCCCAAGTTTGCACTCCTATGTGCACTAACACGGAGACACCCCCCTCACCCCCACCCCCACCCAACCCTCCCCCCGTAGGCAGGGCCCTTTGCTTTGGTAGAGGAGAGCTCGCTCGCTCGCTCGCTCGCTCTGTCCCTCATGTTTGGATGGAGAAGACGTGCATGGTGCAGGCGCCAGGCAGGGCACTGATGGAGACTTGCTCCGCCGTACGAAGGGCTGTATCATCAATATTTCTCCTTTCTTTACTTTGTTCACCTCTCCTGAGTTACCTGCATGGTTCTGTTTGTTTTTGTTTTTGTTTTTTTTACGAGCGCGGACTCTTGATGGGTTCCAGCTATTGTTTCTGTGCTCTTTCAATTTTGTTCAAGTTTTACCTATTTTAGTTTGTTTTACAGGCTTTCTCACATCGACTAAGGGATGTCTTCTTTTTTTTTAATCTAGGCTTCAGCCTTCTTTTCTTAGATAACACACTTTTCTTGTTTTAATCTAGCCTCACCAACTAAGAGACCCCCTTTTTTTTATTTTAAACTCACAGTATTAACAAATACCAAATGACCATCTTCTCCATGTTGGCAGATCTGATTACAATTATATCTGCATTTGACCGGACACTTCTGTCCAACTCAGGACCATCAACAATGCTTTCTGTATGTTCAGTCCAAATAGAAATGGTCCTGAATGGCATAAATACACCAGCAGAAAGGAACATGTAACACCTGAAGCCAAAGCAGAGGCTCACTCTCCACCCCGTCACTCAGTCCCTCACTTCAGAGAACACCTAGTTTCTTTCTCTCCAGCCCTCCTCACCTTTAATCCCCTTGTCTTCCCTCTTCCTCTTCCTCTCTTCCTCTCTCTCTCCCTGATCGTTTTGATAGCTGAATGTGCTTTTGAAGCAGCTTGTCCACATACTCTGTGGTGTGCAGTGTGTCCTGGCCTAACTGTTTCTGTCTTGTGCTGTTTTACCTTCTTATAGGGTCCACTCTGAAACGACTATGTCTAGGCAAAGAGCGCAGTAGTAGTAACTATCTCATTTACTTTCCTACTCTCTGTCCTCCTTCCTCTGTCCTCACTACGTTAGTCGTGTTTGTGTGTATCCTGTTTTTCTCTGCATTGTTCTGACACTTGAATCTCTGTTGAAAACGTGGGTACTTTATGGATTTTTGAGTTGATTTTTTTCTTTTTTTTTTCGTCTTGCATGGCAGTGTGCCTTTATGTCTTGACGGCAGAAAATTGTCATTGCTTGCACATCAGACATTATCATTGTTTCGTAATTACACGTTACAAAAAAATCTGTGTCTTCTAATCCTTTGGCTGCTATGCTGGCAAAATGTGTCACAACTTAAACACATTTACTCACCAGAATCATGAAGACTGCTAAAAGGCTTTCATGATGATGACATTACGGGTCTATTTTGTCCAAATTGTTGTTCAATCTGCCATACAGCAGTCAACTGGTTTGACGAGGTTATTTCTGTTTTTAACGGTGTGGACGGACCGTGCCTCTGACACGTGCGCGTGTCTTCTCAGGGTCTTCTCTCAACCCCACATCTCAAACGGCCTCCGGTCAGACGCAGACCCTCAACGCGGCCACCTCCTCGCCGCCTCCTCAGCCGATCACGCGGCTCGCTCAGGTCCAGACCAACAACAGCAACAACAAGAGAGGCACGTTCACCGACGACCTCCACAAGCTGGTCGACGACTGGACCAAGGAGACCATAGCGGCGGCCAACCCGCCGCGACTCTCCCTGAACCAGATGAAACAGCAGAGGCACCAGCAGGGCCTGCAGCACACAGCGCCACCCATGGGAGCACGTGAGGTACTGCACTGAAAACATGCAAAAGATGTGCGAGGAGGCGCTGCTGGTTTCTGCTCGATCTGTTGGATGTGATTCAGTCTAATTATCATAATAGCAGAGAGAAGAATAAGATCAATGTTACTCAGCTACCACAGGCGTTTATTCGTGATTTGTTACACTGTGTGCCCTACTTGGTTTTTGTTCTTGTCTTAGCGAACTGAAAGAAAATTTAGAAAGAAAATACTCAAAACAAAATCATCCCGGGGCCATTTTATGTTTCGTTTTTAAGAAATCAGGATTTTGGAAATGGAAAAAAAACAAAGTGCAGAATTGATATCACGTAACATCATCGTTGGACATTTGTGAGTCTGAATCCAGAGAATAATGTGTTCATTCATTCCAGAGCAGCAATGACCAATTTTTTTTTTTTTTTTTTAATTATTTTTTTTTTTAGAAAATCAGATAATCCAGTTAGTTTCTCAATGTGACCAAAACATATTCTGGAAAATTCTCATTAAACAGTTTCCATGAAGGAACATTATCGATGCTTGTTTGTGTGTCTCAGGAGAACATTTTACATGAAATTTGTTGTCCTTTTTTCATTTTGTTGAATTGCTTAATGTATACATCCCTAATCCACTTTTCCAGTTGATCATTATAATCGAGTGTTTGAAAACCACTAAGACTCAACAGATGATGGTAATTAAAAAACACGCTTCTTCTGCTTACATTTCGAAATTATGTGCATGAGCCATACGGCTAAAAAGCAATCCGTTTTGCTTTGTTTTAATCAGTGCATTTTGTTTCTCAATCAGCTTATGTAAAGGTTCAACCCACCCCTTCATTACCACTGAAATATAAGCCTAATTCAGCCTGTTATACAGATTGAATTATTTACATAGACCATTTTTTGTTCTCTTGTGGCCTTTGAACTTATCTTATCAGGATCCATGTGAACGTACCCGGAGACAGATCGGCCTCATGATGCATTTCAGAGGGGAAGTTTTGGATGCGTCTCAGTCTTGGCACTATTTTTAACAATATATCATCTGTTTCAGATGAAACGTCCTCTTGACCGCAGCAAGTTCCATCTGCCTCTCTCCTGCCCGCTGACGGCTGCTCTGGGCCCCGCGATGCCTGCGACTCTCGCTCCAAGCTCCTCTGCAGGGCTGGCTCCTGGTTACCTCGTGCCTGCAGGCTCCTACGGACGGAGGGTCCCCAGTCCTCTGTATGCCCAGCAGTGGCCCACCATGCCGAGCCCCGTCGGGTCCGTGGTTCCCATCGGCCTGCTGGGCACCGCAAGGATGATGCCCTATTCCACAATGGCAAATCCTGGGATCCAAGGTTACCCTGTGGTCATGCACAATCCTGAGAATGGCCCCTGTCCAAAAACCACGAGGACTACCTGATCTGTTGTGTTAGTGTGTGTGACTGTGTGTACGTGTGTGTATGTGTGTGTGTGTGTGTGTGAGACTGTGTCTTAGCAAGACAGTTCAGCTTCTCTCTGCTCTATTCACCAGAGTCACACATGTACATAGTCTGGTCTTGTAAATAACATGGCGCAAGTGTTGAAATTCCTTTTACAACACGTGTGTGTGCGTGCGTGCGTGTGTGTTTGTGTGTGCGTGCGTGCGTGCCTGTAGATATATGTGTATACTGTACAGTACATGTGAGGTATGTCTGAAAATCTAATGCTTTCTGGTTTTGGTCTTGACTGAACTTAGCCATACAAGACATTTTATCTGTGGTCACAAAAGCATATTTAACTTTCTCCTGTGTTACTGCGGTTTTCACATTGCTTTTTGCCTTTCTGTGTTACGTACACTTTAAACACTACATTGGAATCCAAATACCAGTGGCGTGCGATAAACTTAAGAGGACAGTATTTATGATGGAAATATGTGAAGGAATGTAGTGCCTTGAACATTGATTTATATTTTTTTTCCTTTTTTAAAATTTCATTTGACAGTAGCTTTGAGTGCAGTTATTTTTTTGGTTTTTAAATGCATTTCAGACAATTTTTCTTTGGTTTACATATGAATGCCCTTGTAGAACTGCACTATTAACACAGTACATTCTCTTTATTTAAATAATAAAGTTATGTTTTAACTCTTGTTTACTTTCCCACCCCTGTGACAGATGGAATGCCATAGTGGTGAGATGTACCGATGCCTTGCAGAAACAAATGGTTGACGTGTGACTGATGAGGGAAGGAAAAAAAAAAAAAAACGCCAGCAGCCAAAATCCACTCATTCAGGTCGAATGGTTCAGTTGGACACAGCCTCCTTTTTTTGATAGGACAGCCGAAGCGTTGGGCAGCACGAGAGCTGGCGGTGTTGTAGCCTTGTGTGCGGAGGAAAACGGCGGTGTTCAGAGCCATACATACTGTACATAGTTCTTTCTACAGTATATGCCTCTGGTAGTGTTCTGGTAAGAATGTAGCAATTAATGTGAAGCGTTGAGGCTCAAAAAGTGCAATTTTACCCCTCCACAAAGCTTTGATCGTGGCCTTGCCACAAGCCTTACCTCTTTGTGCGACAGGAGCAAGCTGAAAAGTTAAACTACGCCACAAACCACCCACAGCAGCAGATATTACCCAGTATAGTATAAAAATCACAAACCACAAAGCAAATTCTGAATTCACTACTGATAAATGTTCTTAAAACTTTGGTTGTTACTCAGCGTACACTTTATATATAAAAAAAAATAAAAAATAAATCTTTGCAATGACTAATTAATTTTATTTATTTCCTTTTTTGTAATGCTGCTATCATCTGACAAGGTGATCCCACTGTCTACTTCTGTTCACACATGATGGTACTTAGGATGAGACTCCTCAAATATGAAACCACCTCCAAGCAGTGTTATTGCCTTGTTGAAATTTGGACGTGTTGATTTCCCAGACGGCATTTAATGACATCCTCTTTTTGTTTCCAGTAATATTCAAATGATACTTGATGTGGGAGATTTGCACAACATATGGTCTCTCTTTATTCTGTGTTGAAGAGTTCCTACACTGTATATAAAGTGGGCGTCACCCACCTGTACTTTTTTTAAACCACTGACAAGCATGGCAAACTTTTCATGTTCCACAAGGCAAAGATAAACAGTCGAGCTCCTACAGTGTAAAACGTCATGTCTACACAACACATTTGAAAGATTTCAGCACCCCAATCCTGCCAAGCTGTGAAATGTACAGTTTTTTTGTCGTTTGTATTTGTAAATTTGTTCGACTGCCTCGGGGTAAGGGTGGCGGTGGAGGAGGGGTTGCTTTTGATGTATATTATTCCATCAATTCGGTTTGAATTGGACTTTTATAGGATATTATGCAGAGTCTTCTGCTTTGGTGAAATACTTCCAGTAGTAAGAGATTTCTGTTCTCTGTCACTCGTATCTGGTATGTTTCGTTCCACCTCCTTCGCTGCTGAACTCGCAGAGAGCAGAGGAGGCAGTAACTAATCCTGGCATATTCATTTGGATGCAGAAAACTGAGGGCTGAAATGCTCACAGGAGGAGGGGCAGAGAAGTCCCAGCTGCTTTTCTCACTGCTCCTATCGATATCGACAACAGCGCCCCCTGGTGAATATGTTGCAGATTGTCCACGGCTTGTATTTAAAGTGGTGGGATTGCTTTTTGCCTGCTGTATGTCCCACTGCATTACCCCACCCTATCCTGCTGCACTCTTATCACAGACTGTATGTTGAGAGATAAATAAATATACTTTTGTGCTTGATTACGTCTCATTGTTTTCATTTCAATACATTTTTTTTTTATTCCCAAAAGCTCACAAAGCTGCAAAGGTGTTATAGGTCACGATAGTCTGTAGGTCATGTTTTCATTTAATATCACATGCATGATCTAAAGTACATGCAGATCACGTGTTTGTTGTGCTCAGGATAGTGCATCACAAGTAGGCCTGAAAAATGAATTTCTTTGTCATTGTTATATTTGTGATTTAGTTTCTTCATGGCGGCACTGATATCTAGAGAAATTTCTCTGGGAATTCGGTGTATCTTAAATCGTCTTTATTAAAACCTTTGAGAAAAATTTGAGTCTGGGTTTGGTGTGAACTTTACACTGTAAAGACTTCAAGTTGATGAAAGTTTTGAAATTTCTAGAGTATAAATTCAGTTAATGTTTTGATGAATGTATTGAAATTTCCAAAGTATAATTTCGAAATTTGGGGCATGTTTTAAAGAGATCAAGCTTGGAAAGTGTTTTCGCACCCTCACTCTGAAATAATATTAGAGGTCAATCATAACCAATGCTAATGTTTTTCTTGTTTGCCTCAGTTCAGATTTGAACAGTCTGGTTCACGTTCACACACTCACACACAGCCATCTTTGAAACCAACCCGCAGATTCGCCACACTCAACACGAAGCTTTTAAAGAAAAAAAACACGAAGAAAAAAAATAAAATAACCTCATATAGACGGTGTTACTAACTGTATCTCACGTGAATATTAAAATCCAGGTTAAGATGTTCCCACGGGTTTTATTTGAGCGCCACAGCAGAGAGGGAGGAAGCCCCCCTCCCCGCCGACAGCGCCGCTTTGTGTGTCGAATGTGTCAAGCCGCGTCCACGGCGGCGCAGTATTACAGCAATGGTTGCCCCTTTTGTTCCGCCGAGTTCCTGAATTATTCCCCGCACAATGAAATGATCGGGATATTATACTGTCTCATTAAAACATCCCGCTACTCCCGCTGCTCCCGCGGCCTCGTCTGGGATTATCCAATGAATTAAAAATCGATCTTCAACCCGGTCCGAGCTGCTGCGAGGTTTCCGAAGCACGCAGTCCCGAGGAACGTGGAGTAGTAAGTGTTTATAATGTTACAGCAAATCTGTGAGGGATAACGATCAAAACAGATCATGTGGCGGGGTTCTGGAGGGAATTTAGTTACATTGTGTCTGCGGAAGCTGATTTTAGGGGAAGAGTTTGCTCTAGTTGCCCATCGTATTGTGATAACAGGCTGGCGGAGCCTAAATGCAACACGCCTGTTTTCCTCCTACTAAAACATTTCAGAGGTGTGTGTGCCCGCAGAGAAACAGACTAACAGAAAGACCAGAGTTTCGTGAAGAAGTGTCACATACCCTGCTGGAAACGGTGAATCACAAGTTGAAATGAGAAGAGGGGATTGACGGGGGGTGAGGACATTGTGGAGGGAAACAGTGACTGGAGCTGAATGGACATCCGAGTTCCAGCTACACTGCAGTGTATGAAACCACGGAAACACTGGGGCTTTCTGAGTTATTTCATATGAACTTGTCCAAATAAAAAGCCCTGCTAACGGTTATCTGTGTGTCCGAGGCTAACGCAGAGCTGTGGTCCAGCTACGAGCTACGATTTAGCTTTAAATAAGACGAGAGAGAGCCACGGTCAGGACGAAAACAATAACGGCTAAGTTGTGTTTTGTTAGTTTGTTTATGCTACTTTGGTGTTTTAAAGCTGTTTTGTCTTCATATTAAGAGTCACTTTGGATTGTTTTTCCCTGCTAGTTGCTGTTAGCTCGCTGGCTAACAGCACCTGCAATGTTTCATTGTTTGAGCTCTAAAATGCTAAATGCTAACATTAGCCCGGACTGAAAATGCCCATAACATGTAGTGATTGTTATTGTGGTAATGTTTTCTTTCTGCTGTTGCATCCCACTCAGCAGTCAGGAAACTACAGTTAGCTGTGTCGCCCGCGCTCCGGGGTAACCCCACATGGTTGTAGTCTTTAGGGAGCAGAAGCCCAAATTGTTGACCTAAATTGCACCTGTTACTAGAAAACATTACAATCAGTTTGGCCCTGGGAGTTTGGGGTCACGGCAGTCACGTGACCTCTCCATATAGCAGGTGCATAACGTGCAGACAAGGCTCCCCTGCAGCATCCTGAGGGCGGTGGTGACCCACTGCCCTGCATGCTTCACAATTCCCTCCCCCTGCTCCATCCCTCCCAGCCACTGGAGACAGGTGTGCTGAGGCAGCATGTCCTGCCTCACAGCAGGGGGGATTGTCAGTGATCAGACAAGCATCCACACTGGAAACAAAACAGCATCTTGAGGATAAATCGACTGTCCACTGAGACAGACACTAAAACACCGGAGCAAGGAAGAGTCAACTAAGCGATTGGCCATTAAAAAACAGTTTTCCAGTCATAACTTTTCTCGTACACACACAGGATCAGGATCTCGTGAGCTGCTGTGCTTTTACTCTAACTTAAGCAGTTGAACATGCTGTCAAACTGGTCTTGTTTGTTTATTCATGCTCCTAATGTTTGGAAAAGTGAGTGTTTGGGAACGTCCTAGTTGTGAGTTGAGTGTTTATATGACTGCAGTAAACAGGCATCAGCGCTGCCTCTCTGAAAGTCTGCAGTGATCATATGAACTAACTCCTCATCACTCATGTAACTCAACAAACTCTTGAATGAAGCTCAGGAGGGCACTTTTATTTGCGCACTGTATTTTCTGCACATTTTATTGTACGTCTGTTTTGCCTCTGCTTCAGAGGATTGCTGTTTCCATTAGTTTTATTGTTGCTCATTATTGTACTTTTGCCCAACTAAAATATGGATCACATTATTTTCGAGTGTGTTGATGGAAATTGCATAGTCCAGGCAGCGATATGAGCTCTTGCTTGTCAAGGGATCTTTGGGATACTTACCTCTCTCTAAGGAGAATATTCAGATTGAGAGTCATCTGTCTCAGAAAGATGAATTTTCTACCATACACAGCTAGTTTGTCTCGAATGCTTCATAACTTGTGTTTTTAACACTGCCGTTGTTTCTCTGTTCTCCTTTTTTTTTTTTTTTTTTTTTTTTTTCTTAGATGTAACTTTGAACACCGCCTGTCCCAGCAGTGGCTGTCGGCACAATGGGACTGGACTTTGATGTGAAGACGTTCTGCCACAATCTGCGGGCCACCAAGCCTCCGTACGAGTGCCCTGTGGAGTCTTGTCGGAAGGTCTACAAAAGCTACAGCGGCATCGAGTATCACCTCTACCACTATGACCACGACAACCCGACTCCCGCGCAGGCGATGCCCCAGAAGAAACGGAAAGGCCGGCCTCCTCGTGCTTCCCTGGCTGGTTCAGGGGACACGGACGACGGCGGAGGGAACGGAGGAGGCTGCGGCGGGGGAGGAGGTATCGGCGGCGGAGGATCCGGTCACGGAGGGAACACGCCCGGCAGCCCCAACCGGTCCGAGCGCTCCCACTCTCCGGGGAGGGAGACCATGACGTACGCCCAGGCGCAGCGCATGGTGGAGCTGGAGATTCAGGGCCGCATCCACCGCATCAGCATCTTCGAGAACATCGACGTGGTGTCGGAAGAGGACAGCGATGCGGAGGACGCTCTGTCGTCCGGGGCCGGCGGTGGCGGCGGAGGGGTTTGCAACGGCAGCGACGGCGGGGCCGGGGGCAATGAGGTCGTGGGCAGCGGCAAGGACCGCTCGGACATCCCCTCCTCTAATGGGGGCAAATCCACACCGAAGTCCGGGAAGCATAAGAGCAAAGAGAAGAAGAAGGACAGCTCGTCTCATCACCACAGCGCCCAGTCCGGTCCTGCAGTCAAGCTTCCCGAGGCGGTTTTCAGAGAACTGGACCAAGACAGACCCGACGCCCCCCCTCGGCCGTCATCCTACTACAGGTCTGCATTCAGAATTGCACCAGGATTTATTCTAAAGACACAGGAGTCTGACTCAGAGGGAAGATTAGTAATGAATAAATGATTAGTTTTTTAAACACACTGCTGGGCTTGCAGAGTAGTTTTCATTTATAGATAAAACATATTGTAAAAGTCATGTTTTAATGAGCAGGTGAGACAGCGGATCTTCTCAGCAGTTTAGTTCCACTTCTCAGGTCAGCTGCTGTACGTTTATCAGTACCCAGTTTTTACTAATACTGGGCTGTCCCAAGCTGTCAAAAATCCACCATCAATTATTCTGTCAGTATCGGAGCAAACTGAAAAAGATAATGGTTTCATTTATTATTTTATCCACAACCTGGTTAAAAACACATTTGTAAGACTGAATTATACCACCACGTTCACCTGGGAGGAAATAAATCCAGATTATAAAACAATAATACACACTAATACCACTTAGAATCACCAGATTACTTGAGTACTTTTAAAAATGATAAAATGTCTGGTAAACAAACAAAAAAAAAACAACTTAATCTTGTAATGTTTTGCTGTTTAAATATCCAGTTGACAATTCACAGGCAACAACCTCAGCGTTCACGCTGCATGGGAACGTTTCCCAGGTTGAACTTTTCTCTCTCTCTGGCTCTCAGGTACATTGATAAGTCTGTGGAGGAGCTGGACGAGGAGGTGGAGTACGACATTGACGAGGAGGACTACATCTGGCTCGACATCATGAACGACAAGCGGCGGCGGGACGGCGTGACCCCCATCCCCCAGGAGGTCTTCGAGTACCTGATGGACCGTCTGGAGAAGGAGTCCTACTTTGAGAGCCACAACAAGGTACGTCAGCGTGGAGGGCGGCGTCTCATCATCCAGACGCGTATTGATTACTGATGCGTCCCTGTGCTCCTCTCTCTCAGGCCGACCCCAGTACCTTAATCGATGAGGACGCCGTCTGCTGCATTTGTAACGACGGCGAGTGTCAGAACAGCAATGTGATCCTGTTCTGCGACATGTGCAACCTGGCGGTGCATCAGGAGTGCTACGGCGTTCCCTACATCCCGGAGGGCCAGTGGCTGTGCCGCCGCTGCCTGCAGTCGCCCAGTCGAGCCGTGGACTGCGCCCTCTGCCCCAACAAGGGCGGCGCTTTCAAACAGACGGACGACGCGCGCTGGGCACACGTGGTCTGTGCTCTGTGGATCCCAGAGGTAAATCCGCCGCTGCGTCTCTGAGGAGGATCACATTCTGATGCAAACGCAAACGAATCAGAATTTTTTTTTTTCCTGCTTTTTCCACCAGGTCTGCTTCGCCAACACGGTCTTTCTGGAGCCGATCGACAGCATCGAGCACATCCCTCCGGCGCGCTGGAAGCTCACCTGCTACATCTGCAAGCAGCGCGGCTCGGGCGCCTGCATCCAGTGCCACAAAGCCAACTGCTACACGGCGTTCCACGTCACCTGCGCCCAGCAGGCGGGCCTCTACATGAAGATGGAGCCGGTCCGGGAGACCGGCGCCAACGGCACCTCCTTCAGCGTCCGCAAGACGGCGTACTGCGACATCCACACGCCGCCCGGCTCGGCCAGGCCGCTGGCCGGGGTGGGCGGGGCCAGCATGGGCTCGTCTCACAGCGACGGGGAGCTGGACGAGGACGACGAGCCCAGCATCGGCCACGACGAGGACTCCAAGGGCTGGAGCTCGGACCGAGCCAAGAGGGCGAAGGCCAAGTCCAGGCTGAAGATGAAGCGCGCACGGAAGATTTTAGCTGAGAGGAGAGCCGCTGCGCCGGTGGTGTCTGTGCCGTGTATCCCTCCACACAGGTCAGCAGCGTTACTCTCCCGGGTTATTGTTTCAGCTACAAGTGACAGACATGTACTATGAAAGAAGTTTTGTTATATTAATGTGAATCACTCGGTGCTCTTTGCTTCTCTTCAGGCTCAGCAAAATCACCAGTAACCTGACGGTACCCAGGAAAAGCCAGTTCATGCAGCGGCTCCACAGCTACTGGACCCTGAAGAGGCAGAGTCGCAACGGCGTGCCGCTGCTCCGCCGGCTCCAGACTCACCTGCAGTCGCAGCGCCACATCGAGCCGCTGCCCCCGCAGCCCGCCGCGCAGCTCCCTGTGGTACGGCGCTGCCCGTGCAGCTCAGATCGCCGGCCCGTCCCCGTTCAGACGCCTGACGTTTTCACAGGACTGTGCTTGTCGCTGTTGCAGAGGGACACCGAGGAGAAGCAGTCGGCCCTGAAGGAGCAGCTGAAGGCCTGGCAGCGGCTACGGCACGACCTGGAGAGAGCGAGGCTGCTGGTGGAGCTGATCCGCAAGAGGGAGAAGCTCAAGAGGGAGACGGTGGGGCGCTGCTTTTCAGACCAATTTCAAGCAAAAATAACACTGGAATCTCTTACCGGGTTTTAGAAATTAAAAAAGTGTCTGTGTTCAGATCAAAGTGCAGCAGATGGCGCTGGAGATGCAGCTGACGCCCTTTCTTGTGCTGCTAAGAAGTACGCTGGAGCAGCTGCAGGAAAGAGACACTAACAACTTCTTCACTGAGCCTGTTCCGCTGGCTGAGGTGAGCGCTTCATTGGGAAACGAGTCCCTCCATCTGTTAGTGCAGGGTGATCACTAATCTCTGCCTCCCAGGTGCCAGACTACCTGGAACATATTGACACTCCAATGGACTTTCAGACCATGTGGAACCTGCTGGAGTCTCACCGCTACCTCACGTTCGAGGCCTTCGAGGCCGACTTCGGCCTCATCGTCAACAACTGCCTCAAGTACAACGCCAAGGACACGGTCTTCTACCGCGCCGCCCTGCGGCTCCGGGAGATGGGCGGGGCCGTCCTCAGGACGGCCAGGCGCCAGGCCGAGCGGATCGGCTTCGACTACGAGGCCGGCATGCACCTCCCGCGAGAGCAGAGCCCGGACATCCAGCGAGAGCAGGAGAGAGACCGAGAGAGGGACCGGGAGCGAGAACGCGAGCGGGAGAGGGTGAGGGAGCGAGAACGAGAGCGAGAGCGCCCCCTGTCTTCTAACGAAGACGGTAAGTGCTCCTCTTTCTCCTCGATTTCTCAATTAAAGGGTTTATGGAGCCAAGACCGTCTTTATAGTTGGAAGAAATAACATGTTATGACAGTTACATTAGTCATAAACTCTGAACACGACCAGTATGTGAGCAGATGCTTTTATCTTTTACAACCTGAGAGTAAAAACGGCCACGAGAGCCTCTTCCAGCTTCCACTGCTTGGACAGTCCACCACAGGAAATAAGACATTTGGGTCAGTACATGTTCATGTCCAGCAGGTGGCACATGTCTCATGTAATCCAGGAGGGTTCAATTGATTCCAGTTCAAAACCTAATACACATTATATTTCACATTGAAAAGCCTCCTGATGTTATTAAAGCGTGCTTTCTTGAGTTGCTGAACCCGTCGTCTCTCGCTGCCCGTGCCAGAGCTCCTCCTGCCGGAGAACAGGCGCCGGCTGCCACTGGAGGAGCAGCTGCACTACCTGCAGGCGCGTCTGGACGAGGCCAGCTCAGGGAAGCACAGCATCGGGCAGTCCCGAAGAGCCAAAGCCCTGAGGAAGGAGATCAGCGTGATCAAGAGGAAGCTGGCACACCAGCGGGAAGGCGGCTTCGGGCTGGGCGGCCGGGACTCGATGGGCGGAGGGGACCGGTCCTCTCTCCCCCACCACTCCTCCTCTGGGGGGCATCTGGACGAGGGCGGAGAGAGCAGCAGCCAGGAGATTGGAGGGAAGGGTGTGTCCCAAGAAAATGTATAATCAGAGATCATGTGGCGTGGGAAATGTGATAGCTGATGGATGTGTGTGTTAATGTGTGACTCTTTCTCTTTGTTTAGATCTGAGCGTCTCCTCCTCCGCCCTGGCGCCGGAGGTGGGCCGCAGGACGTCTGTCCTCTTCTCCAAGAAGAACCAAAAAATGGCAGGACCTCCCAAAAGACCTGGACGCCCCCCGAAGAACCGGGACGCGGGCTACGGCGGGGCGGGAGTGAGCCAGAGCCCCATCGGGCCGCCCCAGCTGCCCCTGCTGTCGCCGGGCAGGCAGAGGAAACGGCCCCGCAGCCCCCACACCAGCTCCAGCTCCGACAGCGACAGCGACAACGACGACCTGCTGCCAGGTGCCGCCGGCTCGCTCAACCCGTGCGCAGGTCTCACGTCTCACTCACCCGCTCACCGTGTTTCTTGCCGTTTCGCCCGCCAGGTCTGCCCAGCAACGGTTTCGACACCGGGAGCCAGCCGGTCACCGAGAGCTTCCGCGTGTACAGAAACGAGCCCCGTCTTCCCCGCTCCAGCTCCGACTCCGAGTCCACCACCAGCAGCAGCAGCAGCGCCGCCTCGGACAGGACCAGGTGATCGCCGCGCGTCTGAAATGTCCCCGGCTGGATAATTCACAAATTCACACCAGTTGTACAAATAAACGCCTGTTTTCTCCACCAGCACAACTCCCTCCAAGCAGGGCAGAGGAAAAGCCTCGTTCTCCCGCTCCGCCTTCCAGGAGGACAGCAGCGAGGAGACGTCGGGCACCGAGAACGATTCCTACTCAGTCGGAGGGTCGCGGAGCGTCTCCCATTGTGAGTGCATGAATCCCGTCTTAGGCGACAGCGGAGACCGAGAGGATGAAGAAGTGAGCTTGTGTTTGGATGTTGGCAGAAATAATCTACAAGAAATGAAAGAAAGGAATGTTTTCCCGCGTAGACCGAAAGTCTCACTCATCTGTTTATATCTACACGAACTCGAGCAAATCCTCATTTATTCAACTTTCGGTGTTGAACCTCAATCAGATACACCTGCACTATTGTTTCCTCCATCTGATATGGTCTGTCTAGAATACAAAGATTACCAATAATTTCCATGTCCTGACGTTGCTGAATGCTCACTGAGATATCTGTTTGCCTTGAGTTCAGATTAATTATTTCATTTTTTTTCCTTTTTTTTTTTTGTCGTTTCAAAGAAAAGAAACAAAGACTGCACCAACGCTGGTCTACAACACACAAACCAGAACCACAGAGACGGCACCCATCATTCTTAGAACCTATTTCTATATTTGGTTACTGGCTGATAACCATCAGAGAGCGTTTAAGCTGTTCCTTCTGTGTCATAAGCTGTGAGGTTTGAGACGCCAGTAGATACAGTCATAGTGGTTGGCTATGTGTGTGTGTGAGTGTGAGTGTGTGTGCGTGCGCTGGTGGGACAGGACGGGTCAAAGATGCCATAGAAGGTCTGGTTTTCACCATCTGGAGTGCTGACATAATTCGTTTGTAACCCTTGACCCAGACAGAGTCCTCTGCACAGAGTGAGATGCTTGCTGACACACTCTGGTGGCGTTCTGTTAACACTTGAAGCAGTTTGATCATGTACACAACACAGAAGGGGGGGGTTGCGTAACGGTGCCTTCCTCCCTTCCTGTCAGTGGTGCGCGGCCGGGACAGGTCAGGGTGCTGGATGACCTCCGATGACTACTCCTCCCTGGAGGCTCTGGACCTGGTGTGGGCCAAATGCCGAGGCTACCCATCATACCCTGCTCTGGTGAGACACGAGCGGACGATACCGACGGTTTCCACGGCGTCTGATGTTTTTTTTGGCTGGATGCAGCTTCAGCTCTGCTTCCCGTATTCATGCAGATAATCGATCCAAAGATGCCCAGGGAGGGGGTCTTCCACCGCGGCGTCCCAATCCCCGTCCCCCCGCTGGACGTGCTGAAACTGGGGGAGCAGATGACCCAGGAGGCCAGGGAGCACCTGTTCCTGGTGCTCTTCTTCGACAACAAGAGAACCTGGTCAGTGTCTGAAATGACGAGGCGGCGCGCAGGAAAAACAGGCTCCTGATCTGACTGCGCGGAGCGCCCGAGTGGCGGCGCTTCAAAGCAAACTGCGGTTCCTCTCTCGAGGCGCAAGACGACAAAACAATGAGCAGAACTAGGGCAAGCGTGGTTTTTGACAAGAGGAGACGAAGAACGCATGTTTTGGGGTCATCGTGTTCTGTGCAGTCACTTTATGTTCTCAGTATGAAACAGTGAAGTTGATGACGGGAGGAGTTGCGCCGTCCTCCCTCCCTGGTTTTCAAAGGCATCGGCTTCACCTGTTTTGAGGTCACAGACTAAAAAACAATTCAGTAGCCGTGAACTTTAGCCCACACGGCTTATCGGAGCGCAATTAATCTTTAACGCGATACAAACTCAGTTACTGAAGTGTACTTGCAGTGTACGTGTAGCGTTCTCATCAGAGAGCCTATGTGTGTGTGTGTGTGTGTGTGCAGGCAGTGGCTGCCGCGCTCCAAGCTGGTGCCGCTCGGCGTGGACCAGGAGCTGGACAAGGAGAAGATGCTGGAGGGGAGGAAGTCCAACATCCGCAAGTCGGTGCAGGTGGCGTACCACCGGGCCATGCAGCACCGCAGCAAGGTGCAGGGAGACCCCAGCAGCGAAACCAGCGACAGCGACTAAACTCACACACACACACACATACACATGCACACACCTTTAAGCGCTGGTCTGTGCGAGCGTTGCGGGGATCACGTGTGTCTCCGTCGAGCCCAGCCCCACGTCACAAACCACGAGAAAACAGTGCCAGTAAGAAGAGAGTGGTAGAAAGAAAAACAAAGCGAAGCCACTTCCCTGATCCAAGATAACCAGGCTCACACACACTAAGCTGTATTTAATCCGACATGTAAAATATTGTATTTAAGAGAATTGAAAAAAAGGTATTGATAATAATGATGGAGAATTATGCTATGTTCGAAATTATGAATTCAAAGTATTCCTCCTACGTGGTCGATATATGTTTAACGGCAGATGAGGTGATGGTTTACAGAGTAATGTTACACTCATGTCTGCCTTTCTCTGCGGCGATCACACGCGTAATCTCACATCCAGACGGGAGCGCACGTAAAGGCACACACACACACACACACACACACATGAATGGCGTTGCCCCATTCGTCATCCACGTCTCCCAAAAGAAGAAAAACAGGCCTGGTGCTAGTGTTTAGTCAGAGGAGCACAAAGAGACTGTCGCAAACCCAATTTTACTCTAATTTATTCTGTCGACTCGTCCCTCACCGAGGTCCACAAACGCGTCTCACCACGGACTACTTCGAATCACTCCGGCCTGCCGCCAGACGCCGCGGCGAGGTCCACGCCGTCCCGTGGGTCTGTGTTCATCATGTCCCTGTTTTTTTTAAAGCTTTTGTTAACACATGTTGGTGTCACACACGCCGTCGGTCAAACCAATAATGAGGACTAAACCGAAACACACGATTGCCTCACTGTCTGTCTTAGTCTCAGGCTGATGGCTTTAGAACTTTTATATATACAGATTGCATAAAGATAGAAGTTTAATAAAAAAGAAAAAAAGACCTGGGTTTGTGGTTGCTGCCTTTCATTTCTATTGATTTCTTGGTCTATTCTGTCCTTCGATGCAACTGTGGTCAGATTTTGTTTAAAATGAACAGATAATTAGAGGAAAAGAAACAGCCAGCTGCCACCGCTTTCGGTATCAACGTGACCTTCTGATGTTGATCCAGTAATTCGTCTCGGGTCGCTGAAGCTCCTCCAGAGGAGAAACGACCATGACGACTCTGTGACATTTACCTTAATGCCCTGTTTACTTTGGAAGGCTCCACGTCAGGAAATGCCCCGACGGCAGACTGTTAAATATTTACGGCCCTGCATCACACATCTTCAGCTGTGCCATTTGAAACGCTCGCCTCGTCTCAGGCTCAGGTGTCCTCCGGTGTTAGTTCCTGCTCCGAGGTGAAAAGTGTGAACCGCTGCACCACTGCGGCGCCTGGTTTATCATCCCTCCACTATCTGTGAAGGTTTCAGAGAGATCCACTCTCACTGTATTTTTATTGATTAGTTTGACTGAAAGGTCAAAAGCCAAGATTTTCAGATCAGATTATAAAAAATGTTTAATTGATCTAAAAAAGTATTTTATTTCTTGATGTAATGGGATCAATTTTACCAAAGAGGAAACTCTTTCGCATTTTTTTCCCCCACATTGACTTGACACACAAACAAAACAAAACTTTTGAGTTTACCTGGAGTTCTGAATCATGTCGGCCTCAACTCAGTCAGCGTCTGTGGGCTGCACTCTGTCATTTATAGACATTTCTAAGAAGGGTGGGCAGGAGCTCAGAGGACAAGTTTTAAAATGTTAGTCGCAGTCATTAACTTTCACTCAGACCTGGATCTGTTTTCACACCTTTTATTAGAAAATAATCTTCAGTGCATTTCCTGTGAAAGTCTGATCTGACATGAAAAACACGAAATGATTGGAAACTGAACACGTGAAACGTTGATGTTCTGCAGAAAGCGTGAACCCCCCCCCCCCCTCCAGCATGACCTCTTTCTGAGGAAATTGCCAGCACAGATTACGCTGCATGATTGTGGTTATGTGGTACCGAGTCACGCAGACTGCAAGCAGCCACGCCTCAACTGTGAAATTAACCTTTATTTTGTGGAGACGCTGCCCTCCTTTTCAAGTCTCCAGCTTTATTCTCCCTTGAAAAGGAAAAACACTGCATGTCCGGACATCTGACACTCTGAAGGCAGCCCTTTGTTAAGAAATCTACGTTCAAACACAAAGGAACAAAACAGAATGCCTGATTTAAATGTTTACCTCCCTGAGTCCACTCTCCTGTAGTTGACTCATAACCATCAGTCTTTTCTCTGGTTATGCAGGTTCTACGAGTCAGACGGCCTTTAAATTCACACAGGCTTCAAGTGTCGCCTTCGTTTTCATTCAGATGGATCATCCTGAGTTTTACAAATGTGATTTGTACCTTACTTAAAAAAAAAAATTAAATCCCAGAGATATATCTTCGGTCAACACGTCACTGCCTTTTAGAGATTAAAGCCTCGATCTGGTTAAATTACTCATCCGTTTAAAACCACATTTCCCTGTTTATCAGCTGTCGCGTCAGTTCGTTTGGTTCTGATGATAAATAACTGTAAAGCTCATGCGTTTCCTCGTGTCGAAGTGTTTCACCTTTTCCACACATAGAGAAACATCCCCCACCCCGCAGACACACCCACGCACCAAAACATCCACTGCATGCGTGTCTTTACATCCGCACGCCCCGACGATGCCCCTCCCGGGGAGGAGAAGGTGCTTCACTTCCTGCTCAGAGCAGCAGGAGTTATACAACTTATGTGCATCAGTCAGGAGTTTAAAAATCCAGCTCTCGGCACAAATGGTGACCTTGAATTGTTTTTCATGTAAATGTTGATTGTTGAAGCCATAAGACCGGGCTGGATTGAGGTGAAATCAGACCTGATAAGGACAACTGTAGACCGAAAACATCACTGACATCCAGAACTGAACAACAAATTACTGACAAAAAGCTGCAGGAAAATCCATGAGCATCAAATCGACACTGTGGGAGTGTTTCAGAGAAGGCCGCAGAAATTGTGCAGGTGGTGAAGCGTCAGGCCTTTGTCAACATGAGAAACACGAGTTCAGTACTTCTTTAAAAAATATAAAACAACTTCTAGGTTGGGGTCATTATGATTTGAGTTGCTACGTTATCGTTCGACTTGTCCAGTCATGTTGAGAAAGAACAAAAGAGGCAGTTTGAGGTCTCTGAAACCAATCCCAGCTCACACCTGGTGAAACGCAGGGTTCAACTCGCCAGTCAATCTCAGATAAACACACCTTTATGCTTTATATGCATGGTTTTTTTCTGTCTTGTAAGGGAGGAAACCTACACACACTTTGAAAGAAAAGGAAAACTGAATCAAGAATCAAGCGGTGCTTTTTATCACTGCTAACCACTTCACCTCTGTGCAGACTAACAGTGTAGTTTATGTATACAAAGCCACATTTCAGAGTTAAAGTCAGAACAATGCTGTGTTGACATTTGGGAGATAAGATTTTTATCACTGCAGAACAGAAATCTTCTACCTCTCTATAAACTTGTCGGCTCAGGAATGAATTTCACTGCGTGGCGAAAGCGGTGGGTCACTGCACGGCTGCTGAGAGTGCTGGGAAGTGAAAGCTCAGGAGGCTGATGATGGCCTGGTTAACCACTAAATGGAGCCGTTAGTTAAATATCCTCAGGGCTCCTCCATGTTCGGCAAAAATCACTTCAGCTCCACCTTTTTATCCCCGTTACCTAAATGTTATTTGCTGTTTGTCACAAAATCTCACTGTTGAGTTGAAATTGCTGATAATTTGCACGAAAAAAATAACGCGTCGAACTTAGATACAAGTAAAGTAAATAAGTAGTCACGGTTCAGAGTGATGCACATGGGAAAATGTTCATCATCTTTAATCTGAACCGGTAGTCAGAAGGATGGATAAATATAAACTCACACCTGATGGTGGAATCAGATTACCGTCCTGTGCTGGATGTGGGTTTACGACACGTTATCTAAAACTGTGAAAACAGAGTAGAGTTTGGTTCAAAAGCTGCACAGTTGTGCTTTGATACAAATCTGGAAAAAGTGAGGCGTCCTCAGGTAGATGGCTGCAGCACCTGTCCCATGCAGCTCTATTTTTATCATTCTTCTCTAAACTTCCTTGATTTTTTTGTCACATTTGATAAGAATCAGGACACTTTTCTTCCTTTCTGCAATAAACTGCGACTATGAAGATTTACAGTCTGCTTTTTTTCTTTTTTTAACTCTGTCATTTAAAACATCAAAGTTTGTTTAATGTTTCACTCACATTCACTTCCTCATATTGGACTTTATTCACTTGAAACTCTTAGTGTTGTGCTTGTGACCAGCTCAAGTTATCTTTATTATGTTGATTTACTGTAAATCTGCATACATTTTTTTTTCTTGGGTGAACCTGATTGTTTCCAGTGAACTTCCTAAGACGTTCTGGCTGTCTCTGAAACTAAAATCTAAATCATCCTGGTCTAAACTACAATTTGCAACATTCCTACAGTTAACCTACTGAAGTGTCTAAAGAAACATTACGCCAGTTTGCATTGAGAGATCTGCAGTTTCTACTTTCTCTATGGTATCAGCTTTATTTAATTAAAAAAAAAAAAAAAAAATTAAACCAACTCCAATAAAAAACATCAATGAAAAAAACAAACTCGAAAAACAATTTTAAAAGAATATTAAACAATGAAACCAGAAAAAGAACAACTACAATGATCTATTAATTTACAGCCATCAACAATGAATGTGAGATGAATGAAATCATCCAGTCAGTGATCATTAAGGTCCGGAGGTTATTAAGTAATAAAAAGCAGTAGTTGGTCTCCTGCTGTGAGGAGGAGGAGGAGGAGGAGGCGGAGCTGTGCCGGATCACTCATGAGCAAGGCAACAAGCCGCCTTCAGTGTTTGTCTCTGTCTCTGCCCCGCTCGGACCCGCAGCCAGCCGGACATGGAGAGGAGGGATGAGTGCGTGTTGACGGCTCGGTGACCACCGCCGGTCCTCCCCCGGGCTCTCCCCCCGGCTCTCCCCCCGGCTCTCCCCGCGCGCTGGCCGGACACGATGCGCCTGTGCGCCGCGGCGCTCCTCCTGTGCGCAGCGGCCGCTCCGCTGCTGCTGGACGGCAGGACGTGTCAGGTGGGCTTCTCTCCTCCAGAGACCGGGGTTTTAATGGAATCAGATGATCTGCAGCCGAATCGTTACTTTACGTTCCAGACTGTCATTTTATCGCTCCTTTAGTCTCTTTTAGCGGCTATTCCCAAACCCAGAACGTCCCTGAGACATTAGATGTAAACAGAAACTGTTGGAATTAAGATATAATCTTATTAGATGCACAACGATCCCCGTGTATTTGTCTTTAAGCTCTTATTACTCACCACAGAGAGGAAGAGTAAATCCAACCCATATGTTCCAGTGTTTTATTGAAGGTATAACTTAAGGCCATTTTCCAATTTAAAGCCAACTTTATTTCAAATCAAACATACTTTATTTCAATCTTATTGCAATTTCATCTCTCTGATTTTAGATATCAGGTGGAATTAATGTGCCTAATTCGTCATTTGTGTCCTTTCTGCTTCAGATGGCGAGTCCCCATGGTGAGTGTTTGGACTCCTGTGCTCTTCTCATCACATTGCAGACTGAAGCTGAATCACTTTGCTGCTTCATGTCCTCGCCCTGCTCTGTGCGGACAGGTTACGCTGTGGGACAGTGTCCCGTCAACTTGACCTCGGTGCAGTCGGGTGACTCCAGGGGGGTTTACACAGTCACGGTCCGTGTTTGGATGAACGCTGACGGTATGAAGTCCAGCCTCAGCTCCAAGGTCCGTCCTGTTATCTCGGCGGGATTTGTGCTGAAAAAGTGTGTCGTTCTGTCTTCCAGACTTGAGCAACTTTCCCAAAATTGAAATCCAAAGAGAGACCATCAAACCAACCCTGAAGAAAAAAAAATGTCGGAGAAATGTGAGGATGGCTCTAACTGCAGCAGCTTTAAGCCCTGCAGATGTGTCTTTTTAACAAATACAGCGCCGTCTTCTTCTCCCGTCCTGTTTTAGGACAGAAGGTCACGAGAAACGCCAGTCTGCTGTCATGGGAAAGTCAAAGAGAACGATTTAGGGCTGGTGGGAAGAGTTTCTGTTATCATTAAATGTTAGAGTACTCTTTGGAAATAGATGTAAAAATGTTATTTTCTGTTTTGTTTGTCCAGTGGGAGCTGAAAGATGAAATAGATGAAGTTAAAGCAGGAAGGACGCTTTCTGTGAGGTACAGTGCAAGATCAATAAACTGCACCGTCTCTCACACTGTGCCAGGTGGAGTATTCACTATTTCTCACGTCATTTTTAGTGTTTCTGCATGATTTCTCTGTTTTTAGTCACCTTTATGTTTTCGTCTTCCTTACAAACCAAATTCAATTCACGTTAGATTGGAACCAAAGCTTGTTTCAGGAAAAAGGTTGTTTCAGATTATCTTCTAAATGGCAAAACTGATTAAATTCATGCTTGATAAGATAAGGGCTGCTTAACAGTCTCTGAATTGGTGATCTCTTTATCGCTTAATGATGCATTTATACAGCAGCTGTGTTTTCATGCTATCAGGACAGACTGAATGGAACTGCCGTAGTGTCTGCCAGGTAGCAGGAAAAATACACATCAACGTGTCAGGTGGGCTGCAGACCTTCAAAAAGCTGCACAGGGTTTGAATGATCATGAATTTTTAAATAAGATCATATAAGCTGCAGCCAAACTATTCATTTAAATTCATTTCATCCCTTCATATTTCTCCTTTTTTACCCTTATAGAAAAGTACTGATTTTCAGTCATTTCCTTCCTGCTGTTTATTTTATTCTGATCAGTTAACACAAGAATTGATTGAAAATGAGACCCATTTCCAGTATTGATGTTCATTATTGATCGACTCACCACAAACGTCACCTTAGGTGCTTCAGAGGAGATAAAACAGTTTGCAGGACGATCATCTGCTTTAATAGGAGATAAAGCTGAAGTCACTGCGACTTTTAAAAGAATTGATACCCCTTGTAATTTTCCAATGTTTGCCAGTTTAGTTTTAGTTATTTTATTATTTTAAGTGACACATCAACACCGAAGGAAGGAAAATGAGACATGGTTTTGAGTTTTTTTTTCCCACAAATGAACTGAAAAGCATGATGTTCAAAAGCAGTCACCCCCATTTACTGTGGACCGAATCTTATCAATATCCACGTTTCATCTGTTTGAAGTCTTGATGTTTTTACATCATCTTTACATCGTCCTGTCAGCAGAGGAAGCTGATGAACCCATGCATGTGTTTTGTTGTGGTGCAGACTTCATTCCTGACTTTGAAGTCTCTGTGAATCGCTCGTCCAAGACCATCAACGTCACTGTGGAGTCTAGAGAAAAAGTCTCCGTCAGATGGTGCTATAAAAGTAAATGGAACTGTGGCGGGTCGTCTTCACCACCAAAAACTGTTCGTATTATTTTCAATCATCTTCTCTAATTTTGCTGGAATATAAAGTTTTTTTTTTTAATTCTAAAGTAAATATTTACATTTTTTGAAATGTATTCTGCTTCTTTCAGGTTGTTCCACTGGAGTCTCCGTCCGTTCTCCTCTCCTTCCCCTACCTGCTGTCCTGCGTCTGTGCACAGGTCAGATCCACTTCCTGTCCTCGTGCGGACCCTTTTTTCCTCATGTTCATTCATAGAGATTTTTTTTTTTCCTGCTTCAACAGGTATTTTACACCACTCCGGATTCAAAGAGAGCTGAAAAGTGCCCTTTTGAAAAGGATAATGTCATGGGTGAGCGACTTAAAACTGAAAAAAAAAGCAGCTGGTAGAAAGCAGATGTGGTTGACTGGTAACATCAGTGCCATGAGATGGATGGCGGTTAGATAAAGTCAGGTGGAGATTGTGGTGAGGTGTGCAGCAGTATGTTTTCCTACCATATAGTATCTCATCTCTCATTATCTGAAACAATATTCATAGTTGCAGTTTTTTTTTTTTTTTTTATAAACCGCTACAGTGTTAGGATTCAGAAACATAGACTAAAAACCATTTATTTTGCAGACTTACACAATACTAAATTAAACATGTCACCCTGTGTTTCCCCTCTAATCTAAAACACGGTCAGGCTCATGTATGGAAGGATTTTGCTAGAACAGGGTGTTAAGAAAAAAAAGAAGAACAAGATGTTATCTCGCTCCTGCAAGCAGACTCGATGGCTTTACTGGCTGCCGCTCACAAGTGTTCCACATTCTGAGGTGGAACAGGAAAGTACAGAAGAACACGTCTTAACCACAATAAGAGCAAAAGTGTGACACAACTTTTTTCACTGTAAGGAGGACAAATTAGTCACAAGAAACACAAAAAACCCAACTTCTGGATGCAGATGCTTGCAAATAGCAGGTCAGAAACTTACGTTAAGATGCGGGATGCAGACAGATAAATATTTTTCTTTGTACGGTTGGGACATGACATTTCCACATATGGAGCCTTTCCTCAGCAAACAGGGCAGGACAGTAAATATCCTGCATCACGGAATGATGAATTTCCTCTGGAAGTGGTTCAGATAAACTACTGGAATCAGCAAACATTTAAAACTATGTTGTTGTTTTTTGGCCGTTTGTCTGTAAGTCACCGTCACTGTACCGCCGTGTCATGTAGTTAGTTTTACATTAATGTGGGAGCTTATTTTTGATTTTCAATCTTTCCCTGGTTTTCATCCTGAGAGGAAATGATCCAGTGAACTTTGTAACTCTCTGTATGATAAGAAGTTGTGTTTGAAAAAGTAATCTTTGCCCATCACAATCAGTGTGTGTCTGCTGTTCTGTCAGTTGTGATCTCTATACGAACTACCTGCAGGAAATGCATCAGGCTGAAGGATTATTTGTGATATATGCGTCTGCATGATGGTTATTAATTAGCACTCACAGTGACAGGATCCCTGGTTCGAGTCCGAGCTCGGGGGTCTTTTCATGTTGGGTTTAATTGTTGTCATTGCGCATGTGTAGGTTTTATTTCTGTCCCAAAACACACGTTAGAGGTTACTTGGTGATTCGGTGGCACGACTAAACAACAGAGCAGCTGTCGTCATGGTGATGTAAACATCTGCATCCACATTGCCTTGACAGATGTTGGGGATGTTTGGCTGACCTCCGAGATCACACAGTATCACAATCGACTGGAGTGGGACTTTCCTTGTCTCACCCCACACCTGAACATCTCTGCCTCCCTCTGCTGGAGGCAGCAGGGACGGTGCACTCCTGCACACAACTCCACCCTGCAGAAGAGCTACGGGCCACCGCTGGTGAGCAATCTGGCGCTGATGATGGATTCTGGTTCAGTTCAGTGCATGCGGCTGGCATGAATCTGCACTTTGTGACTCTGTTTCAGAATTTCAAGACAGACTCGGTGGACAGACATCCTCAGATGTGTGTGCAGGTAAGAGTTCAGACCAAACGTGAGATCAATATCTTGTGCTGCCTTTATTTTTACCTGCAGATTAACAAACGTGTGTTTAATTGTTGTAGTTTTCTCTACAAAAAAGTCACAACATCTATTGTCCCTTTGAGAACGGTGAGTTAAAAAAAAGACTTTACTTCTCTGTGGTCGGTTTACTTGAGTGTTTGACCCTCTTGATTGTTTTTGCTCTTTACAGACAGGCCGACCTGGGAGGCGACGCTTGGCCCAGGGAGAAGGAGCATCCTGGTGTCTGTGACCTCCTCTGCCCCGGCGGAGTTCTCAGCTCAGCTCTGTGTCCTCTCTGAGGGAGGATGCTCTCCCACTGGGCCAACGCAGTCGCTGAGAATGGTCAGTACGGAGAAAATCATCAAGACCAGGACAGCAGTTTTAGCAAATGTGTGATTCTTCCACTCTACGTTCCAGCAAAGGAATTCTACTGAGATTAAGATAAATGTGCCCTTCCTCATTTCTGCAGAGCAGCTATGTGTGCAGGTGAGTATTATCTGTCTTTTTTTTTTTTTTTTTTTTTCCTGGGCAGTCGTGTGTTTTCTCTCCTGTCACATTCTTTATCTGATTTTGTGCAGGTGTGGCAGTCACATCCTGCTCTTCAGGGAACTCGAATTCTTTGTCCGGACCGTGAGTTTACTCAACATATCAAACACACAAAGCCGTAACCTGTCAGTGTATCGGGTTATATGTATCTTGTACAAAATAAACAGACTCACTCTTTTCCAATTTGCAGACGCGCACAACAGGAGAGGCATGTATGCAGTGGCCGTTTTGGTATTCGCGGTTGGCGTGGCGTTACTGGGAATATTCATCCGAAGTGTTGTCAAGAGCGAAGCTGCAGGTCAGTTCATTTTTATCGCAACGTGGCAATGGTGATTTTAATGTGGATGTTCCTCGGCGACGAGGCTGGAACAATGGAAAAAAAATCATCACTAGTATCAAAAATTACAAACTGCAATGATAAATCATCAACTATGCGTTTGTGTATGGAAAATAGTTTTGGAAGTAAAGAATATTTTGGGTGAAAAAAGCTGTCTTATGGATCCATTTTCTATGAAGCTTTAAACACTGATCTCAGTTGAGTGTGAGCCAAAGCAGACAGTCTCACACACACACACACACACACACACACACACACACACACACACACACACACACACACACACACACACACACACACACAGTCACACCTCCAGGAAACTTAGACAACCTCAAACACATGTTTTTCAACAGTGGGATGAAACCTGAACGCTCAGAGTAAACCCAGGCTGTGTAAACTCGCAGAATGATTGTTTTTTTTTTTTTTTTTCGGGTCGTGTCTTTGCACCATATTCACTTTAACTTTAAGCAGCCATTATTATGTCTTTGCGAGGCCCTATCGACAAATCATTCAATTATCACGACTGTTTCTCCGTTTGATGGACTTCTAAAACTCCATCTACTGTGTGATGACTTTTTTTTTTATATCATTTCATTAATAACACTTAGATTCTGCTGTAAGAGGCCTATTCTTCCATGATTGTAGGTGTTTTGAGGATATTAAAGATCCACCTGAGGCATCCTTTAAAGTCCTCTGAAGGAAAGACTGTCCTTGCAGCATTCAGATGATTTATCATTGTGAAAATAATCCTCATCTTGAGCTGCCGTCAGGATGCGTCTTTGCACCTGAGCCCAGCCTCTTAGAATGACGTCTTCAGATGGTTTGGATTTCATGGATCTGTTGTCTCAGTCAACATGTTTCTTTTATATTTGGCAGCTTTACAGGAACATTTAAAACACGATAAACATTTCATGTGAAACCTCCTTTGTTTTTTTTTTCACTCCTGTCTCTGCTTCGTCCAGGTTGGCTGCGCTTCCAGAGGCCGCTGTTGCTGGTCAGTTCGTCAGACCAGTCAGCCCACGTGTCCGCTGTGTGCGCGTTGGCCTTAATCCTCCAGGAGGAGCTGGGCGCCACCGTGCACACCTCCCTGTGGGCCCAGAGCTCCCAAACGCATTCAGGCGCCGGCGTTCTGGATCTGGGTCCGCTCCCCTGGCTGTACGGGCAGTGGGAAGCTGTTTCCAGGGAACAGGGGAAAGTGATGATCATTTGGAGTCCCGAGGCTAAAAACACCTTTGAGAAATGGAGGGAGGAGAGAGCCAGTGCGGATAAGGATGAGAAGAAAATGGGAAATCAGAGGAAAGCCGGTGAGGGACTTGAGAAGGCTGGAGTGGTGGGGAGGGGGGATTTCAAGCCAAGCAGGAAAATACTGGGGAAATGCAAAAACGAGAAAACTGAGTGGTGGCAGCAGAAAGAGCCGTCCGCAGTGATAGAGCCGGTGTTCATGGCGTCCCTGGCCTGCCTGGACGGGGCGCTGCGGATGTGTAAGAGTCAGAGGGTTTCCATCGTCTATTTCCAGGGCCTCGGCCACAGCCGGGATATCCCGAAAGCCCTCAGAGGCGTCCCTCGCTACTGCCTGCCGCAGGATTTCAGGGGACTGATACAGGAGCTGGGCGGAGTGAAAACACAGACCAAAGCCAGCAAATTGGGAGGGCACTGCTGGCCCAGACTTCTGTCGAAAGTGCTGTCGATCTATCTGGCGCGGCAGCTGGCCCGGAGGCTCCGGACCGTCCTGCCTTGGACTCGAGGCCCCAGTGTCTCATCATCAGTGAAAACGGCATCAGATAAGACCGCAGCCAGGCTCAGGTTGCCGCTGGCGGCCAAGCCGGAGACTGCGCCGGAGCAGGAGCCTCTCCACGGGTCACCAGAGGAGCTTTAAACCCAAGTTTCACATTACAGACTTTTGTTCTGCGGCAAACATGATCCGGGAGACATGGGAGCTGATGTTCCACTGCGAGCGCCGCCCGGGCCGACGCTCGCCGAGCCGAAACTACTCACCGTGTCCAAAACACAACCACCTGCTTTGCATATTAAGGAGACATAAAGACTTTTTGTAAGTTGGGAACACCTGCCTTTTTCACTGCAAATATGTTAACCACTATGAAAATGTTTTTGCAAATTGGGCCTCAAGCTTACATGGAGACCGTCCATGTTGGAAGGTGTTGACACTGTGCAGATGTCAAACTGTGGAATGCTCATTTGCATTTTTTTTTTTTTTTTAAATGTGCACAAAGCCAGCATTTTTATGGGATTATTCATACACCCTGGATGCAAATTCTGTGTTTGAACGAAATTGAATATGTGGATGACAGCTGTCATTTACTTGTTTCTCATGTTAGAAGCAGAACAGTTGCCTTCGGAAGACTAATGTATCATGATAGGTTAGTTAATCTACAGTATGGTTACTGAACATATTTCATCCAGACTACCTCTTATATTAAAAAGATCTTTTTTTCTCTCTCTTTTTAGTATGCAGCACGTCTGTAAATGTTATTGTTGTGAATTATTAACAGAATTGTATTTGCAAACAGCTGTCAGTGTTGAGATGTTGCTAAGGACTAAAAACTGTGAAAACAAGAGTCAGTATTATTTGCAAGTCTTTACAGTGTTTGTACTTTCCAATACGTTACAAATTCAGAGCATTAGAAGAAAAGAAAGAATGGGGAACTTTGACACGTCTTTTTTCACTGCTTTTTTTCATTAAATTCACTGGTGAGAAAAATTGAAAATTCATCCATATAAAATAAAACATGTTCAGCTTATTTTCTCTCTCTCTCTTCTTTCTCCGCTCTTCCCTTAAACCCGTTTCATCTTCTGAACTCGACAAGTGATCACAACGGTGACAAGGGGCTGAGTGACAGACCTGCTCAACAGGATGAAGCGGAATGTTAACTAATGAAAGTCAGGCATTGCTTTTCAGCCATGATTCAACTGAATCGCTTAAAAAAATAAACTCAAGAAACAGCGATGGACAAAAATGATGGTACCCCTAGAAAAGACTGAAAATGATGTGACCAAAGGGACACGTCAATCCAAGGTGTGTCCACTAATTAGCATCACAGGTGTCTGCATTCTTGTAATCAGTCAGTGGCTCATATAGAGGGCGACAGGTGAAGCGTAGCACACTCAACATGGCCTCTTTCATGTGGAGTGCCGCAAGGGAGTTTTCTAGGACCATTGTTATTTTCCATTTTTACAAACGATTTGCCTTTTATTTTGGAGCATGCCACTCTTGTTCTATATGCAGATGATTCAACTATTTATGTGTCTGGTGACAATATTGTAGAATTGAATACACGACTGAATAATGAATTAAAATTAGTAGAATATTGGATCGATGAAAATAAGTTGGTAATTAATGCTGAGAAATCTAAATGCATGGTCATAGGTTCATCATATTATTTAAAAGACTCTCCTGTTTTGCGTTTGTCTGTAGGAAGCACAATCATTGAACAAGTCACTGAGGCTAAGCTGCTTGGTGTGACTGTGGACAGCCTGCTGACCTGGAATCATCAAATAAAACTGATATTAAATAAAATGGGTAGAAGTATGGCAGCAGTTCAAAATTGTAGAAAATGTGTACCACACCGAATAAGAAAGATTTTGGTTGAATCAACAGTTTTGTGTCATTCAGATTATTGTTCCGTTATTTGGTCTACTAATATAAACTAATATCAATAAACTTCAAGTTGCACAAAATAAAGCAGCTCGGCTTGTCCTAAACTGTTCTTTTAGGACAAGCATTGAAGACATGCACAACCAGCTGGCGTGGCTGAGAGTAAAAAGTAGAATAAATTATTCTCTCACAAAATTTATTAGAAATATTATAATCACAAGAACACCAGCAATACTCTATAATAAGCTGACCTTTTTCAGTGATGTGCATCAGCATTCTACCCGTCAAACAGTTGAGGGGCATTTTCTGTTACCTGTCTGTCGATCCAGTCACATTCAAAGATCGGTGCACTATAGAGTGATGGTGGCCTGGAACCATCCGCCGCAGTTTTTGATTTCACAGATGCACACAACTTATTTTTGTAAACAAATGAGACTATTTCTATTCACTCAGGAATAACATATGGAACTGGTTATTTATGATTGTATAATGGTGAGCTATTTCGTCTGTTTTGATATTGTTGTGTTTTTGTTAATGTCGTCTTTGTTGAAAGTTTTGTTATTGTATTGTCGGTATGAATGTTGTCTGTACATCGTGTTGTTGACGTGATGCTAGGTGTTGGTGCAGAAATATTTCTGATGAAGTTTAGACCCCAGGAAGAATAGCAACTGTTTTAACAGTAGCTAATGGGGATCTCAATAAAACAAACAAACAAATAAACCAGAGGAAGCAAAGTAAAGCTCAGGAGATTAGAAAGAAAATTATAGACAAGCATATTAAAGATGAAGGCTATAAGACCATCTCCAAGCAGTTTGATGTTCCTGTGACAACAGTTGCAAATGTTATTCAGAAAGTCAAGACTCATGGGACTGTAGCCAACCTTCCTGGACGTGGCCGCAAGAGGAAACTTGATGACAAATCAAAGAGACGGATAATAAGAATGGTAACAAAAGAGAGCAGAAAAACTTCAGAAGAGATTAGGTGAAGTTCACGCTCAAGGAACATCGGTGTTGGATCACACCATCCGTCGCAGTTTGAACCAAAGTGTGGACTTCATGGGAGACGACCAAGGAGGACACCAATGTTAAAAACAAATCATAAAAAAATCTCTGGGAGAATGTCCTATGGACAGATGAGACAATAATGGAAGTTTCTGCCAAGGCACATCAGCTCGATGTTCACAGAAGGAAAAATGAAGCACATCAAGAAAAGAACTCTGTCCCTACTGTGAAGCATGGAGGAGGCTCTGTGATGTTCTGGGGCTGCTTTGCTGCATCTGGCACAGGGGGTCTGGAATCTGTGCAGGGTACAATGAAATCTCAAGACTATCAAGGGATTCTGGAGAGAAATGTGCTGGCCAGTGCCAGAAAGCTTGGTCTGAGTCGCAGGTCACGGGTCTTGCAACAGGACAGTGACCCAAAACACACAGCTAAAAACACCCAAGAATGGCGAAGAGGAGAACACTGGACTGTTCTCAAGTGGCCTTCTGAGCCCTGACCTAAATCCTATCCAACATCTTTGGATGGAGCTGAAACATGCCGTCTGGAAAAGACACCCTTCCAACCTGAGAAAATAAAAATGTAATTGATCGTTGAGGATGAATTTCTAAAAATGAAAATCTCACTTCGTTCTGATCATTTAGCTGCTGATCTGCAAGTCGACCGACTTCCCCACAAAATATGTAAATAGAAATGAGCTGCAGTGACTGTTGGACACATCAACATGTTACCTTCTTTGCATCTGCTCAGCTGGTCCGTGCACCAGTTGGTGCAGGTGTTTCAGTCTTACAGATAAGCCAAAACAACAACCGATGAACTGAATTAACCTCAGTTTGAAGGAAGTTAATAATTAAGCTTTTGAAAACATGCAAAAACAGTAGAGTGAGCCATGCCACTGAAATATCACAAGGTCGATTCTGGGGACAGAAATGTACCGCTGTAAACAGAATGACTATAATTTCACTGTAACAAGACCTTAAAACACTGAAAGGCTTTATGAGGTATTTTAAATTCCTTCACAGATAACTATGAAGAAACTGACCTGGTTTGATGGGCTTATCATTAACTACATCTCTGTTTTCATGTCTTACAGCAGTGTGAAGCAGGTTCTTTGCCAAGCAAACTCTTCTTTGGATATATGATATTAAAGTAAAACAATCACGAACACTGCGAGTGGGTATTATTGTTAAACTCTTTGAGCAATTTTACTCCTACTGAACTGCAGATCACAGCATCTAATCCTCTTTGATTTTTTTTCATAAACACATTTCACTACTAAATCCTGCATTTATGGAGCCACTTCATGTTCCACAAGAATATTAATTACTTTGTTATAGCTGTATTTTTTAATGAAATGTGTACTTTTGCAAGAAAAGGACTGCAATTCTAACAATGTGACAGCAGATGAAGATTGTTGGTGAAAATGATCTTGGGACCGTTTTTAGTCTCTCTGTTAAATGGAACTGTAAATATTTACTCTTTTTTTTGTTTTGTTTTTTTTACAAATGATCAATTTGCTTGGACATATACATAAAAAAATCACAATGTAAATGTGAAAGCACTTTTTCGACTCATTTGCTCTCACTCATGTAGAAAGTGATACTGAATAATATTATGAAAAGTGATATAAAAAACTTTTTTATTTGGCTCTGGAGAAAAAAAAACTTCATGTGATGGTGTTTACCCTTTTATCAATGTACACTTTTTTTTCATATTCCTGCCAAACTAACTGGTAAATTAAAGCTATAGTAACACATTACAGGATCAAATTTGAGATAACACGTCTGTTTGTGGTCATTTCATCCTTTCATGTACTGATTTGATTATAAAAAAAAATGGGTTATTTGAAATAACTTTCAATAAAATCAGTCCCTGAGTGGCAGACTTCATTTTCAGTTTGAATCCTGCAGAAGGTGGACGCCGTGCGGCAGGTGTCAGCTGAGACCCCGCCCCTTCCCCCGGCTCCCGGAGCCGTCAGTCGCCGGGAGGGCGTGGACCGAGAACCCGGAGAGTCTCCGCGGTGTGAGATCCGCCGCGGGACCGGACCCGGTCATGTCCAGGGCTGGTGAGCGGGAGGGAGGCCGTGTGTGTGGACCGTCCCGGGAGAATGTGCGCGGCTGTCCACCGGGGACCCCCGGTCCTCCGGGTCCTCCGGGTCCTCTGGATCCTCCGGGTCCTGCTGCTGGCCGCTGCAGACACGCTGGACCGGACCCACCGGGACGCACCTGAGCTCACCTGCAGCGAGGTAAACACACACTCACAACTAAAACCAAAACTCATGTGAAACCAGAAAGGAATAGTTTTTAAAACACAAAACAAAATGGAACAAACTGGAAGATTTAACAGAGGCAGATAAGAGATAAGGGGAGATCTCAGATCCGAGTTTAATGTTCATTACTTATTTACCACCGTGTCCGAGAGCAGGACACCTCACTCCACTGCTCCAATTCCAGGGACGCCAGCTTGAATGGTATCTGCACTCTCGTGCTCTCTCTCTCTCTCTCTCTCTCTCTCTCTCTCTCTCTCTCTCTCTCTCTCTCTCTCTCTCTCTCTCTCTCTCTCTCTCTCTCTCTCTCTCTCTCTCTCTCTCTCTCTCTCTCTCTCTCTCTCTCTCTCTTTGATTAAATGCAGGGAGAAATGTGAATGAAACACATTTGTTTATACTGGTATTCATGTGCAAAGTGAATTTCACCTGCAGGCTAAGGACAACTTGTGTTTGCAACACACCTTTACAATAAGTGAATAAAGATCTATTTAAACAGTGACACAACAAACACACGTGGGTGCATGCCTTTGCAATCACACAGGTATGCACGCACGCACACACACATACACAGACACACACACACACACACACACAGTGAAACGTGTATTTAGGAAGTCTTGGTAGAAGTTTAGTAATGCAGTAGAGCAGGAAGAAATTTTTTGGCTTATCAAAAATTGAGGATGGTCATTCTCTTACTGTTATGATATTGTTGCAGCTCACTTTTCATCTGTCATGATCTGAATCAAACAGTCACTGTTGCTGGTAAATGTATTCACCCCATAATGATTTAAATAATCTGCTGAAATTACTTAAAACGTTTTAATTGGAATTAGGTTAATGTAATAGACTATGTAGACAACCTGTATAAACATTCAAATAAGTTATTTTTACTTACGGTGAAGTGCCAACCATTAATGTGAAATCATATGTATTAATGTTGAATAATGCAGGAAATTGGTGAATTTTGTGGTATTTTGTGTGGAATTCTAAAACATTTGGAATCAGTGGTCTTCATGTTCCCCCTGCGCCTGTTTGGGTTTCCCCCTGCTGCTTCAGCCACCTCTCACCTCTCACCTCTCACCTCTCACAAATCTACACACATACTTGTTGAGCTAACTGATGGCTTTACATTTGGCCGGTGTGAACTTATTTTGGGTGGTCTTTAAAATAAGCATTAATATGCTTCAATGATCTCAGGTCCTCCACCTGATCAGTCACATACCAATTCTGATACGTTCAGCTATTTTGTTTTATTTTAATTTAAAACATTACACTCAAAGGCGCTTTTTTTTTTAAATCTTTTAATTTAATCTTTTCTTTTTTAAAACCTTTTCCAGTTTTTTTTTATTAACTTTAAGTTACAATAAATATGAATGTGTAATACAAATGTGAATTACAGACAGCGAGGTCAACAAAGCCATAATTTCCCATCATGTTGCTCTATAATGCTGTCGTTCCTCAGCAAGCTTTCCAACACCACGGTGTCATTAAGCCACTTCTTTTAATTCCAGTTACACATCTGTTGCAGCTCTATTGTGGTTTCACTTGTAATCTCCTGTGATGTCTTCTGACAGGGTTTGGCCCACTGCCGCCTGAGCTCAGGTAACAACACCATCGATGTGCGGCCGTCTTATTTCTCAGTCCGTCTTCTCAGTAAATGTGCAGTTTGTCCAATCTTCTCTCCAAACAGGGTCTTCGTTCCCTGAAGCCTTGCCCGATCCTCGTGGGCCTCTGACTGTCTCACAGTTGAAACTGAAAGTCGTTCTGTGCTGTTCAGAAAAACAGGACTGCGTACTTTGTCTGCAGATCGTCGTCAGCCTCCGAGGTGACTTGGCCGTGAATCAGACTGGGGGATTTGTGTTGGGTTTTGATAGCTATCAAGCTGGATCGTGTGTTCCGACTCCGAGTCACAGTTGTTGGTGCTACGCCCATTGTCAAGCAACTTCTGAAGAGCTCATTGTTTAGAAAGATATAAAGACGATGATGTGTTTCTATATGAAACCTGCTGTTGTCGCAACTGTTTGGCTTCATAACAAGATTGTTGTGAAAAATGTGAGTTTGAATATAATCAGTATTAGTTTTATCATTATCTAGATTATTTTATGCATTCCCTTCCAAATGTCTGAAGAGGGGAGTATGTGGCAAAGTAATGCTGAAAATAGAAGCAGCAGTGGAAAAGCTGAAATCAACTCCCAACAAGCAGACGAGTGAATACTTTTGTTAATGTTGCTGATGTCTTTGCAACAGATACCATCAATAGAGCCGAATGTTCGCGTGACTGACTGCTTACTGATGTTATCAGAAACAGAGACCATCAGTTCCAGCATTAGAACCAGTAAGCTTGAATTTGTTGAAAAAGTATTTCTGGGGAAAGCAGCTTCATATAATGCTGAAACAAATGGTCAAGTAGTGAGTTGAGTTAACAATCAGCCATTTTCAGTGTATTTTTAATCTGACAGTAAAAACTTGGCCAAAAGGCAAACTGGTGTGACACAAAAGAATAGTTTGCCTGTCGTGACCTCATGTGACCTCAGAGGCAAACCGGTGTCATAGACATCAGTTATTGTAACTTATTACTCCCAAAAGTAGAGAACAGTAACACTTTATGAAACGTTATTCACAATGCTGCTAGTTTAGTTAAACAATGAGACCTTTTCAAGAAAATGCATGTAAACAGATTTATTCTTAGAGGGTTTGAAGTTTTCCTCTTCTTTTTTTTATTCGTCTCCTCAAAGTTCACTTTAAACTTGACAACAACGTCTTGCAAACACAGTCTGCTCTTCTTTTCACATAAGAAATTAGTTTCATATTAAGAGACCATTTTTAGTATTATTCAAATAAATCTTCTTTAAATATATACTTTAGGTAATTTTATGTATTATTTTCAACTATATTTCATATTTTATATCCTTCCTTGTCTCTGATACCATTTCTCTGAAGGAACAGTTCCTAACAGAAAAGCACACACACACTTAGATATGCGTGGAATGCAGAAACGTTTGCAGGTTTTATTTAGGTACTCATCTGAAGCTAAGTACTTTTTTTTCATGTGGCATGGCGCAATCTTACCAGCTCATCGTATGACAAAACAAAAAGAAAAAAGTTTAAATAAATGTACAGTAATATTGCTGCATGAGGCCCAACATGTGTTCCTTACGGGGATTTCTGTCACACACGTTGCTGCAGAGATCAGTGCTGGAGAGGGTTTTTCTGGTGAATCGGGAGACGACAGCGATGAGGAGCGGACGAAGCAGCTGGCAGAGGGAAGTGGTGAGTTTTGCCTCCAGGAGGCTAATAGTGGCTCTACTTTGACACGGATCCTAACAACGTTGTCTCTTCGTGGTTCTCTTTCTTTACCCTCATTGTTGAATTACTGGCCTTACTCACCTGTCTACTCTGTTTCACAGTGAACTTGTGTCTCAGCTCTCCAGCGACTGCTGATCGTTGTAAAGCTCTCCAGTTTGAATGGGCTTCATCAGGCCGGGCGTCTCAGCAGTCCACACATGAGGTGAGTTTGAGTGTGTGTGAGGGAATGACTTACTGAGAGGAATTCTTTCTCATATGTTTCTTTCTTTCTTTCGTTTTCTTTTGCAAATGCAGCTGCTGTTGACAGAGAAAGTGAATTTTGAAAGTCCGGTTGTGGTCCGAGCGTATTCGAAGGGAGGACTCATCTTCCAAAACATCTCAGTTCCCAGTTTGTTGGAAGGTGAGTCGATGTGAGGAGGAATCTCTGAGGGGTTACAGCTGAGCAGCACCACTCAGCACTTTCTTCTTCCCCTCTTGCAGTTTGCTCCATGAGGCTTGACGGCAGCTTAAAGAAGTGTGAAGGTAATTGTTGTAGACTGCACTTCCTTCTCTTGTGCTGTTCTCGTCTGTAACAGCAGCTGTAATTGATGATTTACGCAATTCGGTCTCAGTTCCCAGACTCAGAGTCATGACTGGTGATCTGAGAAATTATTCGACAATCGGGGAATTTTTCCTACGACTGGAAAACACTGACGCCAGAAAAGATGCGTTGCGCTGGCAGATGGTTTGGAATGACAACGCTGGAGAGGTCCTGACGTGGGTCAGTTAGTCCTCAGTGTCTTCCCATCAGTCTGTTCAATCCACCTGTGTAACTTTTTATTCTCTCTGCAGCCCAGAAACAAGAGTGAGGTCGTCATTCCGTCCCATTTGATCGTGCCATGCCTGTGCTTCAAGGTAACAGATGTGCTGATCGAACAGGAACATTTTCAAGTCAAACGAAGTGTGGATTAACGAAACCTTATTTGTTCACAGGTGTGGTGGACAGGAAGTGACCTTCAAGGAAAATATTGTCCTTTTAACAGTCAACAAGGTAACGAGTAGTCAGGTTAAATTTAGAGAGCGGCTGACGCCAAAGCTGCTCAGAATAACAGCATTGGTTTATCCAGATGCACTTCAAAGGATGTGGCACAACGTGACCGTGTCCCTGGAGGAGTCTGGAGCGAGGGGAGGGCTGACCTGGAACGTGACGGCGCCCTGCAGGCTGGACGCGGAGCTGTGGCTCTGCAAGATGGACCCCGCCGGAGGTCACTGTGAAGAGGTGACGGGCTCCCGGCAGAAGCTCCTGTCAGACTGGCGAGCGACACGCAGAGGACACTGGGTAATAACCTGGGCTTTTAATGCATAAACAGCTAGGCTCAACTCACCCTCATTCTACTCATCAATCACAAAATAGGAGCTATTTTGTCTGAAAAAAAAAAACAATTGTTTGCATCAATTTAGATTAAATGGTTGTGATTAATATTGAATTATTTATATGTCATATGTGCATGATTTCTGAAATTCTGAAGAATCATGACAACCCTGCACAGTTCAGCTTTTCACTTCTCTCAGTAACATAAACACCCTCAGGCTGTGTTTTTAATCACCTTTTTTTTTTTTTTTTAGAAAATGTTTCTCCCTTTCACTCTGTGCACCTGATTTTTAATTTGAAAACATAAAAAAGTGACACCATTTGATCATGCTCTCCATTCTCCATCTGACACCTGACACATCCAGCAAGGCATATTCCTGAGATCATCTTTGCAGAGGTTAGAATGCTTTAGCACTCGGTACCAGATGTGGTTCATTTTAGCTCTCCAGAAATGTGTGCAGGTTTTTAAGCAATAAAGTGGATCTCACTGCAAATATTTTCAATCCCCAAGCATTTCAGCGAGAGCCCTATAAAACGACCAATCCTCAACTGTTCAGGTTGGATCAGGAAGGATTTCAGAGGAAAAGCCAAGGTGCCAAACTAAACACGATTGCTTGAAATGCAGCGGCGACGTCAGAAGGGAGCGGTTAACACACACCTTTAGTCAGATATTCAGTTACACCGAAATGTGATGTCCCGACACGCAGCTCTGCAGTAAACTCTTTCTAAACTTGTAGAACACTGCAATGATGGGTACTTTTTTTTTTTCTTGAATTAACTACAATTTAAAGAGAAAATCACTATAAAATGGCCTGAACAGCTAAAGATAAAACTTTGGTTAAAGTGGCTGTAAAATCTATGAAATCTTTTAAACTCACTGAAGGAATATTTCCTCAACCTTTCAGCAAGCGGGGGAGTTCAACCTGTCGTCTCAACCTCTGTTTTGTATTCAGGTAACTCTTTTAATACTTCACACTTATCAATTACATTGTCAATATTTGTTCTACAACGTCCATGGATTTATTTTCAGATGCAGATCAAAGGGATGGAATCATACTTGGAACCACACTGCCCATTCACGAGTAAGACTGTTAATTATTGTCCAGATCAAATGTTTTATGAACAACTTCCTTGAAAACATTCGGAATGTTTAACATTTTTTTTTGCCAGCCTCTCACTCCAGATGGGGCCTGGCTCTCCTCGTTGCATTACTGCTGGTGTTTCTGGCTGTGCTCGGAGCATATTTTATACAAGGGATCCTCAGAGGTCAGCTTTCCACCTCAGAGTCTATACTGCTGTACTAATAACAAACAGACCAACCGTCTCAGTGTGAACTGTGTCTTTGATTCAGGCTATGTGTGGAGATGGCTGAAGGAAGAAGACGTGAAAGGTAGGAGACGCTCATTTCAACTATTCACCACTTTTTACATCAGCTCTTTTAACTGTACTGTGGTCCTGAATTTTAGTAATAAATATATACAGTTCGTCAACAAAAGAAGAGGCTGATGGAAGCCGTCCTAATCTTCTTCTGCAGGCGCCGTGGGCGGTGGTCACGTGTTGCTGCTGTACTCTCCAGATGACGACAGGAGTCTGCCAGGCCTGCTGTGTCACTTGGGCTCCAGCCTCCAGGCTCTGGGCTTCAGCGTGTCCCTGGACCTGTGGAGCCAGGCCGAGCTGGGCATGCTGGGCCCCGTGCCGTGGCTCCACTCACGACTGGACCGGCTACAGAGGCAGGGAGGGAAGGTGGTGCTGGTCCTCACCCAGGCCACCTGGACAAGGGCTGAAGAGTGGGGGGTTCGAGGCTGGGAAAGAAGCCTGGCCAGGGATAAGAACGTGAAGGAGGAGGAGGAGGAGGAGGAGGAGGGAGGAGGAAGAAGCGGCCCTGCCTCTTCTCCGTGCGGCGATGTTTTCAGTGCCTCGCTGAGCTGCATCCTGGCAGACTATCTGCAGGGCCGCGCCGGCGAGAGGTTCATGCTGGTGCAGTTTGAGTCCCTCCCTCCCGAACCTCCGGGCAGTTTCCGGCCGCTCCCTCAACTCTTCCGCGGCCTTCACGTCTACAGCCTCCCCTCCCAGAGCCTGGGCTTCCTGACCGAACTGGCCGGAGCTCGGCAAATGGCCACGGCGTCGGCCAGACGGAAGAGGGCGGGGGGGCTCAGGATGGCGTCCCGCACTCTGGCCCAAAAGCTGTCGGGCTTTTCAGCTGGGGCAAACGTGTTACGCCTCGCCGGGGTGTCCCAGAGCTGCGTTGGTGCGGGACTAGAAGACTCGGGGGAAATGGTCCCCTTGCAGACATGTCTGATCACCCCCCCATCCAGCCCAGACACAGACCCCAGGGACAGTGAGGTGGACTGGGTCTGACAGCAGGGGGGTAAAAACTGTTCTGGGTTCAGCAGAGTTGAAGTTTTTCATATTAAAAAAGCACAAAATAAGAGTTACAATAGTCTTCCATAGTTTGATAGTTACTAAAATGTGTCTGAAGGACTGGTCACAGTGTTGGAGGGATTCCCTGCACTGGATCAAAGAAGAAAAATATAGGTATTCACACTACTGTCGGTCATTTTGTCACAAATTGTCATTTGAAAAACGGCACTTAAAAACCCAAACAATGCTCACAATGGAAAACAGATTTTTATGTGACTGTGTGTCTGAAGGTGTATGTCTGTGATGTATCCGATGCGATGCATTGAAATAAGAGCATCGTGGATACTGATGGATCATGTAAAGTGTGCTCTTGTGATAAAATGCTCTATAAGAAAAACTCCATTTACACATGAACTCTCTTTTATCAACTGGATTTTACCTATTTTGTTGTGGGTTGCTCACTATTTTACCACCTTTTGTGTGTGTGTGTTGGTCCCCTGTTTTCATTGTATTTAATTGTATATCTCTGGATGTTTTGAGTGTGTTTTGTATATGTTTATGCACAACCAGTTTTTTTTTTATTTTCAGTCATTTGTGAAGCACTTCACTTGTATTTTATTGTCTGAAAGGCATTGTATACATAAAGACTGATTTTTTGACGTTAGATGCATAGATCAATGTTAACATGAAACTTTTTCTTTTTGAATTTTTCCAACAATTTTTGTGAATGCAAGTTCCAACAGGTATGGCTGTGTGTTTGGTCCTATTTGCTGGTGAAATAGCACCGATCAATGTGAATGAAGGTAGATGGATTCAGATCCAAATAATTAAACAGAAGGAGGGATGCATGGGAAAGAGGTGGGGCAAGTAAACGTTCAAGAATCAGTATTACTCCCAAGCTTGGCAATTATTTCTGAAGACAGTAAAAAAGAAACAGAACTGGAGATGAATCAGGAATTAGATGACTGATCATAACAGGAATAAATGAGTGTGTTGGTGTTCTTGTCTTGCATCTGATCAGGAAAAAAATGTTACATTATAGTAAGCATAAGTACTTATAAATTAATAAAATGTGAAAATATGAGCGTGTCTGTTTTGCAGTGTATGCATGTCTTGTGTAAAATGAAGCATTAAAAATGTAAGCTCTGATAGGGGGACTCGTTGATTCTTGTAGATGTTGGATGACAGCTGGCCGTGCAGGGGGATGCTGACAGGTCTGTGGATGGAAGGATCGAGTCCCTGCAGGTTTGGGCGGTGCCAGTCAGTCAGACATCCTCCCCGGAAAGCACAGAAGCGACTGGAAGCTGCTCTCTCGTTCATTCATTTCTTCACCCGCTCATCCGTTCATCGCAGACGGTGTTCGGGTCTGCTCGCTGCTAAGATGACGCGTTTGAAGCGCTGAAAGTGTCCCAACATGTGAAGCTGTGTGTCGGGGAAGCAGCCGGGAGTCAGACAATCATCGGTGGCGCAGCGGACTGGTGGTTTATCCAGCAAGGTGAGGAAACCCGGTGAAAGCACAGCGACTGGTTTAACTCACAGAGGTTCAAATGTCGCTTCGAGGACGGTGTCGCGGACTTGACGGACTTTAAAGGCAGATTAGCTCCGGCTGGCAGCTAGCTCCGTCCCGACCTTAGCCACATGCTAGGCGGCTAGTTGTTGTGGTGCTGATGCTGCTGAGCTAACGAAGCTAACAGGGACGCTGAAGCATCACAAACCAACCGAACTGCGTTGTTTTATGTTCCATGTTGAAAACGGCGTTAAGCAAACGTGGGCACTGGTGTAACTCGTTGATTGCATAGGAGAGACAAAGTCTTATGCTGTAATAATGAGTGGATCTGAGGATGTTTGCAGAATAACGCCGCAGTGTCGATGCTAATGTGTTAAATCACCAGTCTGATGGTCATAGCAATATATTAACGTTTCTTATTTACTAAATATAAAATGAGTAAGGTTATTACCAGACAATACAGTATAAAACAAATGGTGTGGAGAGAGTATAAAACTATCCAGCATCCTGGTTTTTTTTTGGACACTTTTCAGACAAATTTTAATGAGAGATGATCGTTGTGCTGAAACTGGATGATAATGACATTTCTACAGTAATGATCTGTTATATCGTGTGATAAGTCAGAGCTCACTGCTGAGTGTGTGTCTGTATGGAAAGTGTTCATCAGATTATTAAAGGATTAGAGTTATTAAAACTAAATTGTGCAAAGGGATGACTGCTGAGGCAGGTGTGTCTGGTCATCTGGTGAAAAGGTCTGCATAATTTAGGAAAAGCAATGGATGAAATTAAAATATTAAAACAACCAATCTATTTAATCAGGATTTCAATAGTTGCTATCGTGTATACTGTAAATGTATTTTACACTATGACTTTGAAAATTGTTCCCTCGCTGATTTATCATTTACTTACCTTAACAGCACATGGTCACCATCAACCATTATACGTACTCTGGTCTGAGCTGTAACAAACACGATCAGCTGAACAGCCAAGTGCATGTCCTCCTTTGGCTATTAAAACAGCCTTGACCCATGGAGGAGGAAATTTCAAGGTGTTATGCAGCAGATCCTTTATCCCCTGTGTGCCATGTGAAGTGGAACCTCCGTGGACGTAGATCCATCAATGAGACTTTTCTGGCTATGATCCTGAAAGCGCTTCACTGCTTTTCTTTGAGCAACTGCAGAGCGAAGACCCCCTCAAAGCCCCCCACCCCACAGAAGCTGTGATTTTGGAGATGCCGAGTCATTTCTAGATCTGACTCGAATCCAGATGCTTTTTCTGCTTCTCGTACATTAACAAAAAAACAAACTCTTGCCTGATGCATCGGACTCTTTACCGGATCCCATTAGAAAGAGATTTTCATATTAAAACCACCAAAGATTGGAAACACAGACAAAGCTGTTTGAGGATTTTATTTGACTGATCCAGGTCATTTAAAGCGATACTTCAACATTTTGGCAAATTGGCCCATTTAGTGCAATTCCTTAGTCATTTCGAACAGCATACTTACTTTTTTGTGAGGGCGAGCTGTTTTTTTATTCAGAGGTGAGTCGGGGAAGGTTTTCGGGATGGACACAATGGAGGTGGATGGTATTTTTGGTTCCCCCTCGTCAAATTCATCAAATACAAAATCCAACAACCCCAAAACACTTGGGTGGACACGTTATAATCCGCACATTCACTACGCTGTGGAACACCAACAAATAATATTGTAGCGTTACGACACTGAAGCAAATACTGGGAACTACTTTTTCTTTTGAGATCACTACGCCCAGACGCCATGTTTAGTAAGTAGTTCCGTCTTAGCAATCTTCGCATAAAAAAACTCAATCTGGTAATTTTGCATTAATATTTCACAGCGTAGTGAATGTGCGGATTATAACGTGTCCACCAAAGTGTTTTGGGGTTGTTGGATTGTGTATTTGATGAGTTTGACGGGGGGTACCAAAAATACCATCCACTTCCATTGTGTCCATCCCGAAAACCTTCCCCGACTCACCTCTGAATAAACAACAGCTCGCCCTCACAAAAAAAGTAAGTATGCTGTTCGAAATGACTAAGGAATTGCGTTAAATGGGCCAATTTGCCAAAATGTTGAAGTATCGCTTTAAAGTCAACCCCAACATAAAGTAAACTCAAATAAATGGTTATATTGCCAATGATGAGAAATAATTGAAGACAATAATGAGCAATGGAAAAACTAAAATGAACAGCTCTCCGATCAAATCCATTCCTCCTCTCGAGTATCTGTGAATATTTTCATTCATATCATTGATTATAATAAAAAGGAAAACAGGAAATGAGAAATGACATTGCCACACCTAAAAGTATGCATCGTATTTTCAGTATGTGACATTAATATTGTTGAAACCCTTCTTCAATGACGTCTCGATTTGGATTGTATAGATTTGTGGTGTTGGCGATGAAAGTATCTAATGCTTCCGTTAAAGCTTGTTGATGTGCGTTTGAAGATGTTTTCTCTTGTGTGTGGGTGTGTTTGTGTGTGTGTGTGTGCGCGCGCACCCTCTGACAGACCATGTGGTGGGCTCGGCCCTTCCTGCCCGCTCTGGTGCTTCTCTCGGAGCTCTCTGTGGTGAGAGTCCAGACGGCGCCGTGCCAGACGTGTCGGAAGCTCACGGAAAGTTTCATCAAGGTACGGCAGTGATGTTAGTGAAACATCAACTCTGAGACGCGCTTTTCTCCGCACTGTGAGCCTTTATCTGTGCCTCTCATTTTAGGGACTGGAGAGAACGGCCAATAAGAACTTTGGTGGCGGTAACACCGCCTGGGAGGAGGAGAAGCTCGCCAAGTATGCACGCAGGTACCTTTTCCTCTGACTCATTCAGATGACACAGCTGGTTCCAGGTTTTAGCTTTCCTACATTTGTGGCCTTCTTTTATGATGTTTTGACATCTAATGAACACATACTTATCTTAATGTTTGTGTTTTGTTTCTTCCAGTGAGACTCGGCTTCTTGAGATTGTCGAAGCTGCTTGTGAGAAAGCAGATTTTGAATGTAACCGTCTGCTGGAGCAGATCGAGGATCAGGTGGAGACTTGGTGGTTTCACAGGTAAATGCTTCGCTCAAACCTCTAATAGGGCAATTTATCCATAAACTAATCTACCATACTGAGAAAATGAAAGCTATTTCAGATCAAAATGAAAAAGTTTGGGATTATAGCACCATTTCAAGCAAACAAAGAACTGTGGCGTCTTACTTCATCCCAATCAGTTTAGATAACCAATTTAGTGTTAAATACTTTGTCCCAGAACCAGGTAATCAATTTAAATAAGCATACTAATAATTTTGTTTGTTGTTGAGATCCGTTGTTTGGTCTCAGCTTTTCCTCCCTGACTGACGGAGTCTGTCCGTCCTGCAGGCAGCAGGAGGCCCCGGACCTGTTCGAGTGGCTCTGCATCGAGGAGCTGAGACTCTGCTGTCCGCCCGGGCGCTTCGGACCCGACTGCAAAGGTGAGACAAACGATAAAACATTAAACTCAAGCAGCCTGATGTCGGCAGTGCGGATGTGAGTAGAACAAACCCCAGAGTAGCTCCAGTGTTTCATAAATATGTAAAACATGGACTTTAATTAGAACCATGCTAATTCAAACCTTCAAATATATTCTCATTCAGAATGTCCGTCTGGAGCCGGAGGTGTGTGCGGAGGTCTGGGTCGCTGTGAGGGGGAGGGCACCCGCCTGGGAGACGGAGAGTGTGTGTGCGACCCAGGATACTCGGGGAGTCTGTGCCAGAGCTGCGCTGACGGATACTTCAGGGAGACGAGCTCCAACGACAGCGCGGGAGCCTGCGCAGGTGCCCGAGATGGCGGCTTTTAGAAATCCTCATCAGTTCGGGGTCATCTTAAGCTGACCTGTCCTCTCCTTGCAGCGTGCTACCACTCCTGTAAGAAATGCTCGGGGCCGCAGGACTACAAATGCCTGGACTGCAAACCCGGCTGGATCCTCCATGACAACAAGTGCGTGGGTGAGTGTGGATTCGGAGGCCCCTTGGTCACTCGTTTGCGTTCACTCTGTGGTCGCACGCTGTTTAACTCACCTTACATGTCTTTCAGATATCGACGAGTGCGGCACGGAGCTCGCTCGCTGCCCATCGAACACCTACTGCCACAACACCGACGGGTCGTATGAGTGCAGAGGTCAGCGTTCCCACTACAATCTTACCTGTTCTTCTCACAGGGAGCAGTTTTTATGATAAGAGGCAGACATTTGGATTGTTAAATAATTGCTAGGAGTCATCGGAGTGTTTAAATAGTCAGTTTTTCCTCCTGCGGGTCAAGAAGTTTTTTTTCAGCTGCAAATCATGCTTTTAACTCGGCATAATCATCACCAAGAAGAGTAGCAGGAATTTAAATGAAAGAAGTTAAAACCAGGCACTGCTCATTATTTTGCTTGAAAAATGACTGGAAAGATAAATTAATTTCCCCGGGAATCAAAATATTCCCTTTTTATGCCCCAGAAATTAAAATAGAAAAGAATTTTTTGGGGGGGCAGAATTTTAATGTTTTTTTTTTTTTTTTTTTTTTTTTTATTATCTACTGTCAGGCAGAAACTGATTCATGATTTGTGAATCCATAAATAAGCCTGCTATCGCAGCTTCATAATTTTGACTCTTGCATCTGATATGTACAGCTGTGTGATTTTTTTTTTTTTCACCTCTGTTCAGCCTCATAAATTCGCCCCCTTGTGCCAAATATATAGCGAATGTCAGAACACTGAAGCAAGAAAACATCTGAAATGACGTTCAGATTCACTGCAAAAATAATTGGCCTGTTTTATGGGACAAACTCATTTAAAAATGAATGCGTGGATTAACTGACTCGTTACTGTCGACGTAATTCACTCATGAATTAATTTCCTCGGTGTGACACATTTACGCCAGCGTCAGTGCGGCCTTTAATCTCCCGTGGTTCAAACCGTCCGCAGGCTGCGACCAGGCGTGCGTGGGCTGCATGGGCAGTGGTCCTGCTCGCTGCAAGAAATGCGCACGTGGCTACAGGCTGAAGGGAGCCAAGTGTCTGGGTAAGTGTGCAACTCCTGGATAGATTCTTTATCCTGGAATTATCTGCTGATACGCTTCCAATGCCGTGTGTTGTGCATGTAGACATAGATGAGTGCAGCGAGCGTGCGATAGCGTGCCCGGGACTCAACGAGGCCTGCATCAACGAAGAGGGCTCCTTCCACTGCGACTGTGCCGATGGATTCATCAGAAGAGACAGCATCTGTGTGGAGAATAAGCCTCCCGGTGGGTGGCGGCTGCAATAAAAGTAGAAAAACGTGTTGTTGGCAGTTTCACGGTGAGCTTTCTCCTCCTTTCCTGTCCTCAGTCGACCCAGACAAGGGCCTGTTTGACGACATATCGGACGACGAGGTCCTGGTCCTGCAGCAGATGTTCTTCGGGGTCGTGATCTGCGCCCTCGCTACACTGGCCGCCAAAGGCGACATGGTCTTCACCGCCATTTTCATCGGAGGAGTGGCGGCCATGGCGGGTTACTGGCTGACGGAGAAAGGAGACTACATGCTGGACGGGTTTCTGAAGGGACGCTAGACCGTCAAGGTACCACCACTAAAGAGAGACCTCGAAGCACCAGCCGACTAAGGGGACTAACTCTCAACTGGAGGCAGGAAACTCGCTTTACAGTTGCTAGCCTTTCAGGGATTAACTTGGAGAGTGACTTTAAAGGGCTTGGGTTCATTACGCAGGAAAAAAGAAGGAAACTTGAAGGCGGTGAAGCCGTAAATCCAAAAGAATATCAAAGCAACCGTGCACTGATCTAAAGGGACTGAACTGAATCCCCTACCTCAACTCTGTTGGGAACAAGGGTGACATGAAGACCACTACTGATTGTCAAAATCGATTATGCATTTGGATGTCTCCTCTGGCCTCTATGTTACTCAAGTAAAGATGTCGATTTCCTCCACACAGAGAGAACCTCCTATCATCACGCCCATCCATGTTTTCCATCATCTCGGTGTCTGAGGCAGAGGTCTGTTGGTAGTTTGAATGCCGAATGCGTTTTGACTGTGGAGGCTTCCTACAATGCTTGATGTTAGAGTTTTCTCCGCAGAGCTGATCCTGAATGACTGATTATTTATGTTCACTGAATGACTTTTTACCTCCTCCTTCCCGCTGAATGATTGTTTTCAGTAGTAATGCATGATAATAGGATCTATGATGAAAGGTAAATACACTGTACGTATTAATTTATTGTTTTACTTTGGCATGAAAGGGAAACTTTTAATATCTGCTGAGCTCTGACCTGGAAGATGCAAATGATTTTCTGTTGCCTTATTTATGTTTACGATAATTATGTTTGGTCTTTGCTTTTATTCCACCCGACATTCTATCATATTTATGTGAAGATTTTAAATCCTCGAAACTTAGAATTCCAGCAGATGTAGTAGCACCATTGGAGAGCCAACCACGCCTCACTTTTTCTTTGACGATTAATTTATTTTCCTGTGTGGAATGATGTTAATCATTATGGATATTTACTTTACAATAAAAATGTCTGCCACCATCTTAAGTTGGTTTTTAGGTGTCATGGCTTTTATACTTGCCTTTCTTAAACCTTTTTTCCCCACTGCTTGCTGCAGTAATAACGGGGAGGCTGTGTGGCTGATAAATCCCAATCTGGAGGCCTTTTGAGAGGCCGGTGCCTGGGATCACAATCTGAGATTGTTTAAATAAAATCATTAAAACTCAAAGAAAACCACAACGAGACAGTTTCTAGAATCTAAAGAAATTTTGAAAGCTCTTCTTCTTCGCTTCTTTTGAACATTTTTGAAAATCGTCAAGATGTCTGCAGGGGCAATAAAAGGAGTAGAAACTGTCGACATATCAAACAATAACCACTTTTATTATGTAACAAAACTTTGACGACTTCCACATCAACCCTCCCTGCTGAGCTGAGCGTGTCTTGTGGCATCGCGGCTGCACTTTTACGAGGCCAGAACTTGTAAAATGTTTGACGGAGTTAAAACGGCGTCGGGGATTCCCACATCAGGCTGTCCACCAAAGATCTGCTGAGAGGAGGCTGTCGTCTGGACGTCCGTCTCTGTCTGACTTCAGGATGTTTTGGGCCCGTGTTGCTTTACTGTTTGCAACAGAGTAGTAGAATCCAAATGGCAGCAGCCAGAAATGAAGCGCATGAACAGAACTCTATTAACTTAATCAAACCATGAACAAACTTTCAATGATCCTCTTGTACAACCAAACTCAAAAGACAAACTACTCCCATTCAGATGAAAGTTTCAGTTCTGTGATATGTTTTATAGAACGACTACTTCTTTGTGTGCACTTCTGCTGTCTAATGTGATTCAGTAGTTGTGAGATTTATTTAGAGACGTTTTTCTTATAATGCCAATTTTGTGTGTAACATGTACACATACTGCATCTCAACACCACTGAAAACTTAAAAATCAACACATTTCATCAAAACCTCTTGAATATGATATCTTGCAGGAAATAGTTATGGCACCGTGGTCACACCGTTGGATTTTGTTTCCCTCTGACAGTCATGCATACTGAAGAGCAGGAGTGCGGCCTGAGTGTGAGGTTTTGACTTCTGCAGGAGGCTCGGTCTATTTCAGCGTTCCACTCCAGTTAATGGGGTTGAGGCGCAGCAGCTCTCGCTCCTTCAGGGCCTCCTGGGAACGCGTTAGTGCTCGGTCCCTCCAGCTCTGCTCCATTAGCTGTACACGCGCAGCACAAAGAGACAAGAGAGAGAAAACCCTCTGACACTCCTTCGTATTGTAGCTTCAGAGCATGCCGTAGCATTTTCAGGACACTGTTGTAAAGAGCATAAACACAAAGGCATTAGCGGGGAATGCATAATGCATGCTGCGTGGGGTTGTACCCTCTTGTTTTCGTCTCTGTATGCAGACATGGCTTTGCTGTGCCGGATCCTTTGCTCTCTCTCGCTCGACAGGGCGAGCCGGTCCACTTCCTGAAGATGCTCGGCCTCTTGCACCCTGGTGGACAGCTGCTGCTTCAGAGCGGTGCATTTCTCCTCGATCTGCCTCTTTAGCTGCTCTCGCAGCTCCTTCCTACAGAGATGAGAGCAGCTGTTATCTGCCGAAACACAAAGACTAGTGAGGCTGAAGTGATTGTTTTTATCCACCTGTATTCCTCTCTCTCACTGCTGCTTCCATAAAAAGGTTTTCGCCACACCTGATGGTACCTGATGATGGGATTTCAAGTCAAACAGAACAAACAACACCTGAGATCTCTGTGAATGATCTTCTGATGGGCAGACCTACCTGTAATGCTCTCTTCTCTGCATGATCAGTGTCCTCTGGTGGTTGTGGTGGTGAACAGCTGGCGTTTCCAGGCTGACGGTGCGCTTGTGGACCATCGGCGGATGTAAAGGGTTCAGCCTGGGGATGTTCTAAGTCACAGATTTACAGACCATGTTATTATGATTTCTATTTTTGTTTAATGACAGACACAACACAGGATTATGCGGTGAATCTCTGCCCACCTGGGTGCTGGTCCACAGCCGGGCCGAGTCGGAGATGTTGGGAAACGTCATTGGAGTGACCACCAGGCAGCAGCTCTGCCGGGCAGCAGGCGTGCTGTGAGGAAAGCAGACTGGCGTGGAGGGCGTAGAGATGGATGCTGTGGTCGTGAAAACATGAGCGCATTCATAAAAGTCTCTTCTAATGCTGAGATAAACTGTAAATAGGATCAAATGAAATCCTTGTTTTACTTACGTAGTTTCATCTTCACAGCTTTTCTTCTGGTTGCAGAAGCGATGTCCCGTCTTTGCGTATAATTCAGCTTTTCCAAAGTATCAAACCTTATCATGATCAACCTCTTTCAGTTTCAATCATTGCACAATTCCAAAAGTAAATAGAGAAAACTCCTGCAGTGGCACTAGTTGAAGATTAAACTGACAAGCCGGAGCGTTCAGTGGGTGTTTTGCGGTGGCAACAGTTGCCCTGGGAATCGGGTTACCAGCCACCAAAAGAAAGCTGCTGCGTACCATGCATCAGCGCACTCATAAAGAAAGATTATTAGCCTGTGACAGTGGACCAGCCAGACACAGAAAGATGATCACTTCTGGGTCTCATCTCTGTGTAAAGCAATGAGTCAAGAAACCCAATCAGAGGGAATCAGTTCAACTTTAAACCATTTAAAACATTTTATTCATTTATAGCGAAGCAGAGTAAAACTTTTTCAACAAAAGCTATTAAGCATGGTTTTAAAACGAAGTAAAACTTTTTATGCTGATGATAGTGCAGGTGTTATTGAAACATAACTGTTGTTAATACGTGATATGACAGAGAAAGATCTGAGAAAGTCCGAGCTTCATCCTCCTGGGGTTCAGATTCCCAGAGCCTCGTGGTTCTCCCACAGCCAGGCGTGATACTTGTTCAACATGTGATCAGAAGGGGTCACCTGTCGCAGGCACATATCAGCAAAAAAAAAAAATCAGATTTCGCATTAGGTATGATTACAAGTCTAATACGTAAAATGTAAAAACGTTGTGGGATGACCATCACCTCTCTCCACTCGTTGACGCAGAAGATCCTGTACGAGTCGTTGCCGTACTTCCCGATGCCGTGCAGCTCAATCGGGTAGTGCCACACTTTAGACAGATATTCATCTGTGAAAGACAAACGGGATTTTGCAGATTCCTTTAGCAATTGATCCTGCCTCACTCGTCAATCGGCCATAAAAATACAACTACTGTGAGTGAAGTGAATGAACAATAATGTTTGAGTCCATGATGGGTCTTGATGGGTCGACTTCCCATGTGCTATTATGGGAAGTAAAAGCAGGAGGGAAGAATTTAAACTATTGACAGAAAACCGCATTCACCTGAGAAGCGGATGATTGTTTTGGCTCTGAGCTCATAAAGTCCGAGTGGCTTTAGGAGCTCAGAAATGGGCTTCCAGTCGGCCTCTCGGGTCACCTCTGCAGACGGGTAATGCTCAAAGAACTGCCACAGCACTGGGATCGCCATCTTACCTGTGTTCAAAGAACAGTAGTGAAGTGTAAGGTTTTGATGAAGCACTCATGAAATGAGGGAACATGTGGAGGATGTTACCGCTCGTCTTGTTCAGAAATATGGTGGCCACCAGGAGCTTCCACGGGTCATGGAAAAGGGTTTCCTGCACAAGGTTGAAAGGCGATCGGGGGGGCGTCCACTTTTTAAAGGCCTTCCTCTTGGGTGGACTTGGTTCTGAGTTTGGACAGGAAAAAAAAACAACTCTAAAGTTTCATAAATCTTTTGATTGTATGGCGGTGTGTCCCAAACAGAAATGTATCAAAAGAAGTATTCAGACATTACCATCTCTGAGGGGCTTCCGGCTGAAATAGGGGCTAATATTTCGTTTGATTTTGGAGCTCTTGGTCTCTAGACAGACAGCCAAGACAACAGAAAGAATAGAAATTTCTAAAAAAAATGTCAGTGATTGACAATAAGCAAATCTTAAAAAATAAAACCAGTATCACTGAATCAATGATGTACATAATAATAAATAGTCCTCCATTATATTTTTCAAATGATGTTTTAGATAGGTATAAAACACTGTTAAATGAAATATTTATGTGCATGTGCATAAAAGTAGAGGTTTTAATTATCCATAAAATCCACAACCTTTCAAATCTGACTTTCACTGAGCTCAGGGAGCCTTTTGCCTTCAGATTAACAGTAAAGTGGCAAAGCTCTGAGAAACCTGGTATTAAAGTGGCTTAACGCCACCATCCCAATGTATAACAGAGGCATAGTTCAAATTTTAAATTATTTCCCTTTCAACTTAAATCTGTCAAACACTTCAGCTCGTACTTACTATTCTGGGAATCCTGCACTGGAGAGTTACTCCCACCGTTCATGTCAGGTGACACCGCCTCGTCTTCCACATCCAGATTACTGTCAGCGTCAGCCCCAGGTTCAGAATTAGATTTATTCTCACCTTTGCTGTGAGAAACAGGCTGAACGAGCTCCTCCTCACCTTCGTTCTCACTGTCAGTGGCAGGTTCAACATTCAGAGCCGGGACTGAAGGCTGTGAGTCTGCCTGCACATCCTTGTGAACGATCAAAGTGTTTTGTTTATCACTGGAAGGAGCCAATCGGAGTAACTTTTCACGCAGCAGCTCCATGCTTTGAGGAGTTTTCTGCAGATTCACATCACACTCTATTCCTGAGGGCACAGCTTGCAAGCAACACTTCTCAGTCTCATCAGTTCTCTCTTCACAAGCTTCTAGTGAATGTGTGACTTTCTCCGGTACAAAGTCTGCTTCCTTATGATCGGTATCTTCTGCAGTTTTCTCTTTCTTTTGTTTAGAATCTTTTCTGGAGGGAGAAATGGTGCTTTCAGATTTTTGTGAGGGTGTACCCAGCATTTCTTTCATCTGTTTCCTCTCCTTTAGTTTGGAAGACAGAGTTTGTGAAGAGGTAATAACATGATCTTTGGGTGTGGTGAAATCAAAGAGAGATATGTCCACATTATCTTCCCCATTCTTCAGGAGAAAGGCTTGCAGGGATGGCCTTGATCGAAACTTCTGCCCCTGAGGACTTAAGATCACACACAATACATGAATTAAAATCTTTTCGAACTGCATTCCTGCTCATCTAAGTCGTTATCAAGGTTTTACAACTCACCTTATAATGTACACATCCAGTTTTCCTGCAGTTTTCCCGGCTTTGCGCTGCTTCACTTCTTTGATCCAGCCAGCTGGCATCGCAGACGTGGAGCTCAGATCATCCATGTCCCTGTACCTTCAGCTCAAGTCTCTACTAATAACGTGGGGAACATCTTCAGATGTGTCACAGATAGCTGACATCTTTCAATGCTGCCACACCACCTGGAATATTGAAAGCACTTCTGGAGTCATCCCTGATGCGATCGCCAAAATTTAGCTGAGGGAATTACGAAAAGAGCAAAATCACACCGTCATTTATCTATCATTATATTTTAAAGCAAGCAACAGTGACAAAGCAGAACACTTGAAGCAGCACAATAGGCTTTACTTACATGGCAGACATTCTGGTGCTGATTTTGGTGTGCGGATCTCTGTTATTTTGCTGCGTAAACACTCCACTGACATCAAGCATGTTACAAACAACAAAGGAGGAAGTGGCATGCAACTCCGCGCATGCGCAGTGCGGACTCCTCCTGACAACAGCCTCTGGTATGAAGAGAGGAGAAACAACCTGTTGATTCACATAAAAATACTGCAGCTCGGATTTCCATTTGGAACTGGAAATGAGAGCGGTACTTGCATGGAAAGAGACGATTCGAGACCAATGGTAAGAAATGTGATTATTACAATTAAACCACTAATCTTGTCCGGATGCTGGGTGGTTAGCAACGGTGGTTGCTATGTAAACTAGTGTTAGCTAGCTGAGTAGCGTTAGCATCGCAGCAGTCACAGTTAGCCCGAATTAATGGCGAAGACAGTGAAGCGGGTTTTTACAACGTGCATTCAAGATATTGTGCAGACTACGGGCTTTTTAATGAACGCAGTGTGTCTGTGATATTTCCTAATTTTCGATCAGAGCTAACGGGATGTTAAGCTAGCTAGCGTTCGGTAGATTTTGGTATGTGCAATGAAAAAAAACATATCTGCTTTAAAAAGATCAACTAAAATCAGATCGTTAAAGATATTAATCATATAGTTTAACAATTTAGTTTGTGTCAGCTCGTTTTTATTTTTAATGAAGTTGTCCCGTACTAAGGAGAATTTCAATTGAGTAAAGCTGTTTATTCATCAAATGGTATCAGGACTCATGTAATTATTTATCTAGTTGGATCAATCATGAAACATTTCATCTGAGATATTCCGGCTGCAAGCTTCGAAAACAAAGTCATCTCAGCGGATCTTGAGATATCAATTTGTTCACAATTCTCCGACTCTTTTCTTCGTTCATCTATATCGGATAAATCCATCAGCTGCTTTTTTGGCTTTATTAAATTCCAACAATTATAGTCATAAAATGCACTCCAAGCCCACAGAAGTCTATACTTTCTATCATTTTTCATGGTGAAAATTCCACAAACAGTTAATTTATCTTTGGAAAAAAGACATTGGAGTTGCAGGACCTTATGACTCTGATTTTGTCTTGTGTGGACCCTTGCATTACAATGAACATTTGCTTGTAGCTTTATATATATATTTTTTTTAGTTCGGAAATCTCTACATTACTGGACAGTTGATTTTTTTTTTATTCAATCGCCTAGAGATCAAAAACACTTAAAGTATTTCATATGCTCATATGCTGTTTGATTTTATGACTACTTTTTTGTATTCTAGCATACTGAAAATAAAGTTGACTTAATTCAATTAATTTCAATTCAGCTTTACCTGTACAGCCCCCCTTCCATTCAGATAAAGGTAAAGCAAAGTACTTGACAGCAGTTAAAAACATTACAAGATAAAAACATGGAAGGACAAAGAAAGAAACCTTTTCAGAACCAGAGTCAGAGTTTCTGTTGGGTTAGAATGCTGAAAGAGAGAAACAGATAAGACAAAGAGAAACAAGCAAACAGACATAAATCCACTCACTACAGATGTGATGGTGGCAGGAAGTTCAGACCACAGCATCCAGTTCCATCCATGAACTTCTTGTCCATTGTGTGTAAAAAGCACAGTTTGATGCATTGCCAACATTTTTTTGCAGTGTGTACGACATTGCCTTCAAACCAGATGGAAGCCAAATCATAATTGCTGCAGGGCTTCGTGTGTTGGTAAAACCTCACTGTTACCTTAAGTCAAACATCCTAATATCATTATTGATATTATTACTGGCACCACTATTGAAACTCTTGCATTTCTTTTGTTGCAGGTATATGATGCAGCAGATGGAGCGATTATTCATCCTTTAAAAGGACACAAAGACATTGTATACTGTGTGGCCTATGCTAAAGATGGTATGCTTGACATATCTTCCATTTGCATGCCACACTTCCTGCACTGATTATTATTATTATTTTTTTTTTCACATAATAATGCCTTATTCTTTAGGTAAAAGGTTTGCCTCGGGGTCAGCAGACAAAAGCATCATCATCTGGACTTCTAAGTTGGAGGGAATTTTGAAATATACGTGAGTGTTGCTCTCATATTACACAGATAATAGTATCTCTGTTCTGTCATCATGCATCCATTTTTCTTTGAATTTGTGTATCTGTAGTCACAATGACTCTATCCAGTGTGTTGCCTACAACCCTGTCACTCACCAACTTGCCTCCTGCTCTTCTGGTGACTTTGGTGAGTAAATCAAGAGTGAAATTGTACATTTTGAAACCTACTTAACACTGTGTATATTTCTGGAGGAGCAATTTGGAGCAGTGAACATGACTGAACTCTTCATATCTTTAGGTCTGTGGTCTCCAGAGCAAAAATCTGTGAATAAGCACAAAGTGAGCAGTAAAATAACATGCTGTGGGTAAGCAAAGTCTTCAGCTTTAACCTTTTGACACAGCAGCAGAAATACATGCGATGCATTGTTGCTGTACTCTTGTTTTCGCTCGCAGGTGGACAAACGACGGGCAATACCTTGCCCTTGGCATGATGAATGGGGTGGTGAGCATACGGAACAAGAACGGAGAGGAGAAGGTCAAAATAGAGCGTCCAGGAGGCTCCTCCTCCCCTATCTGGTCCATAGCCTGGAATCCATCTAAGTTAGTAACTTGTAATTACTGTAGCATAATGGTGCGAAATGTAGAATAGATCCTATCTGAACCAACAGATTGCTTTTAATGCTTCACACTGTCACATTCAATTTTGTGCTGTCTGTCAATGTGACCAAGGATGAAAAATTTGCATTTTAGTGTTGAGTAATAGTGGGTGGCCAGCAGGTGGCAGTGGCGAACCAGCGAGTGGTTCAACTGTGACTGAGAGGGACAGCATCATGATGCCTCGGAGCGGTTCTCTCTGCTCTCTGAATCCCCCTGCAGCCAAATGGAGGAGTAGTGAATCACTGACCAGGCTGTGTGAGGAGGTGAAAAGAAGCAGACTGATGGAAGCTGTAGGAAACAGGGTAAAGGTGGCGCGGCCGAGGGACGGTACTTTTACGTTGAGGCTGCTTCGTATAATCACCTTGAGGTCACAGCTTGAGGTCAAGAAGGGACCAGAGGTTCCTGCACTGCAAGAGACTCAGAGTTTTATTCGTCACTGAAGTCTTGGGTAAATTCCCCTCGTCATGAGAGGTTTGATGCACAGTTTAAACGAGTCAGGATAAAATCACTGTAAAGCTTTGCATCATTAGCAGGGAGAAAATAGCTTATTATGTTGTCCTTGTTAAAGCCTGGCTACTCTGCTTTTTCCCGTCATCAGCACTTCAAGCCAGATCCCCGTCAGCCCAGACCGTTGTGATGAGTTCTTTCGCCTGAAGTCATCTTGTTGTATTTTCACAGGGATGAGCACAATGACATCCTGGCTGTGGCAGACTGGGGCCAGAAGCTCTCCTTCTATCAGCTCAGTGGAAAACAGGTGAATATCAAGTCTGTGATGAAAAAAAAAACATAAAACAAAAACAACCTTAAAGCACTGCAAGCTGTTTCTAAGCACAGACACCATGATGATTTTACAAGATCTATATACTGAGTGTTGTTATTGCAACTCCTTTCACTATCAGTTTTCTTCTCTGGGGAAAACAAGAGGACTTATTGAATCTTGAAACACTATCAAGCCACTGTATGTGCTACAACACACCGTGGCAAAACAGCATAGTGTTTGTTTGAAATATATAAAATTGGAAACACTTTACTGAGTTTAAGATCTGTGTTTCCTGTTGTAATCAGGCTGTCAGGCTCTATTGAAACCATAACAGTACACTGGAAGTGATCCCACTATGCTTTAATGGTACCCTCAGTATCCCTCCTTCCTCCTAAATTCCCTGTGGGCACCGCCGTAATTATAGATAAATATGCACTGTTCATTACGCTGCCGTTATGCCCGAGGCTCGTATATTGTCATCGGCCAATTTATCTGTTAAAATGAACATTCTGTTTTGATTACAACACCAGGAATTGTTCACATTGAAAGAAAAAAAGAAAGAAAAAAAAAAAAAGCTCTGAATTGTCAGAGAAGCTTTTATCCGGGGTGACGAGAAACAGATGTGGAGAATTGGGTGACCTGATATGATGCTGCTCAAATGGACTTTGAACACTGATACAATAGAGGCTATTTAAGTTGGAGAAAACTCTTCTTTGTCTGTCTTTTCATCAAACACTCAAAGGGACGGTTGAATGTTCCGAGCACTTTGAAGTGTGTCAGCCCAGACAGTGGGAAGCGTTGGCTCGGGCCCCTGGGCAGGACAGACAAGAAATACTTGTTTTATTCTCGTTTTAATTTCCATGTTTCTCTTTGTCTTCCCCCAGATTGGAAAAGACAGGACTCTCACCTATGACCCGTGCTGCATCAGCTATTTCTCCAAGGGCGAGTACATCGTCATGGGAGGCTCCGATAAACAGGCGTCGCTCTACACAAAAGATGGCGTGCGGTTGGGAACCATCGGGGAGCAGAATGCCTGGGTGTGGACGTGCCGGGTGAAGCCCGACTCCAACTTTGTGGTGGGTCCGCAGCTTGCAGGGCCATTTGCCTGGAAACCTTTTGAATTATAGAACGTGTCACAACGCGAGACCGGTGCAATATTTTAAAGCAGAGCAGTAAAAGCTTCGACCCACACCTATCATTCAGAATGCCCGTCTGCTTTCAGTGCGCTGTCTCGATGTGACAACACGGCCCTTCTTTAACCACACAAAATATTTGATTTACAGTCACACATTTACAGCTCTTCATTTCACTATATTTAACTAAAAGTGACGAGGCGCACAGCAGACAATTGGTTGCTGGCAGATTCTCTCGGTTCTGAGGTGTAGATGCTTTAACAACGGGGACATTTTCCCACTCTCACAGTCTTTTCTTAGAGGTGTTAATAGGATGTACTGCTACATTGTTGTCTCCTATCTAGGTGCTGGGCTGCCAGGATGGGACCATCGCCTGCTACCAACTCATCTTCAGCACGGTTCACGGCCTCTACAAGGATCGCTATGCTTACAGAGACAGCATGACTGATGTGATCGTGCAGCACCTCATCACCGAACAAAAAGGTTTTTTTGCCGGAGTTTATGATTTAGAGATATTGTTCCGCTTCTCCAAATAACAGGTTGAATGTGACACACTGCAGACAAAAGTATCTGAATTCTGATTTTTATGAGGCCATGTGTGACTCATAACTGAATTCTTTTACAACACAAATTAGAATTTTTTTTTTTTTTTCAAATCGGATCCAGACCACTTGCATATGTGGGCCTAAACTACATACATATGTGGTCTCAGTCTAACCTATCACATTGTGTTACATCCAACTTTTACGTCACTAGAGAGAGAAACCGTCACAATTTGGTTCAGGAGAGGGCGAGAGCTCTATGATCTCAATTTTATTTGAAGTCATTTCATGATAATCAAAAATGTTCAGAGAAAAACATACTGAATGAAACTTTCCTCAGTCTACCTGCATGTCTCTTTCTCATCCCCCTCTGTTTTTGTAGTGAGGATCAAGTGTCGTGAGCTGGTGAAGAAGATTGCCATCTATCGAAACCGTCTCGCCATCCAGCTACCTGAGAAGATCCTCATCTACGAGCTCTACTCGGACGACTCAGCGGACATGCACTACCGCATCAAGGAGAAGATCAGCAGGAAGTTTGAGTGCAACCTGCTGGTGGTTTGCTCCCAGCATATCATTCTCTGCCAGGTCGGAAGACATTCATTTCTATTACAATGAGAATAACTACATTATTTTGAGCTGCTTCGCAGGGAGCATCTTCAGACGTTGTTGAGTAAAGTACTCATAAAAACATGCTTTTTAAAAATTACATTACTGTACACTTGACATTTGAACACCACCAATAATGTGAATGCAGGGCAGATCGATGATTAGTAATTTACTTACAAGCATCAGCTGCACAGAAATGGAGTTTTTGCTTCCCCAGATGTTTCTGCCTTACTTGCAGAAAGCTCCAGCTGTGCATATGCTCTGCAGGCCCTGTGTTTCCCCCCCCCCCAGCCCTCTTCACACTAGATACATTAAGACAGTTAAATAAAGGGGAAGGCCACAGTCTGCTGAACCAGTGAGTGTCTCTTGGGGTTCCTCCCTGCCTCTCGTCTGTGTGTGTTTGACAGAGGCTGGTAGGGAGGAGGAGCAGCCATAACACTGAGGTTATATCCTTTTAAATCTGCCCGTGTGTGACAGAGGTGCTTCAGATCTCTCTATTGGGCAAACTCATGTTTCATGCCTCAGACGACTTTTTGGGCAATGTAAATGGGCTGTGATCGTACGTCTTTTTCAAATCACAAAAGTGTCGAAATTATGTTTAATCCACCTTTTATACCATTTAAAATGAAACTGTGGGATGGTTAAAAAAAAGGAAAAGTATTTCTCCATAATGAACCACTCTGTCTTTCATGAGTTACGCAGAATTGTGGTTTCAGCTTTCACTCATTGCTCTTGTGCAGGAGAAGAGGCTCCAGTGTCTGTCCTTCACCAGCGTCAGGGAGAAAGAATGGGTGATGGAATCTCTAATTCGCTACATCAAAGTGATTGGTGGCCCGCCGGGCAGAGAGGGTCTGCTGGTGGGGTTAAAGAACGGAGCGGTGAGTATTTCTGGAAAAAGCAGACCACATTAGGTGACCTTTAGAAATGGCAGACGCACTCATGGCCCAGAGGAAAGGCTGGAAAGTTTATTTTGTGCTCAAATGGGACTAAGTGTTGTAAGATACAGATGCATTTCAAATGATCAAAATATCACTATAAAATTCAACAAAACAATACAACAAAACAATGTCAATCCAGTGTAAATTTAAAGCATATGATAGTTTCACAGTTTTATTTAACTTGAGGGAAAAATGACCTTATATTTGCAGCCATTACTGCAGTTTCCAGGAATGAGGCAGCGTCACTACTGCCTCCTTACTCTAACTTTGTTCTGCTGGTTTTAATTTTTTTCATGCAGATCCTGAAGATCTTTGTTGACAACCCATTTCCCATCACGCTGCTCAAGCTGTCAACATCGGTGCGCTGCCTGGACATGAGTGCCTCCCGCAATAAACTGGCTGTGGTGGACGAGCACAACACTCTCCTGGTCTATGACATTAACAGTAAAGAGCTGCTCTTTCAGGTCAGTGGGCAGCGGAAAGGTTAGGATGCAGGAGCATAAGCTCGCTGAATTTTGAAATGCTTTTCAGTGGCGCAGCGGAGTGGAGATAAACAGAAACATGCATGTGGGTTTAATTATTTGCACTGCGCACAGGAATGTATTCACTTCAACGACCGGCTGGCCTGCGTTCAACAGTCACCTCCAGACCTTATTATTCCTGTACCTTCTTCTGGCTTCTCCGTAGGAGCCTAATGCCAACAGCGTGGCCTGGAACACCCAGTGCGAGGACATGCTGTGCTTCTCCGGGAACGGCTACCTTAACATTAAAGCCAGCAACTTTCCCGTACACCAGCAGAAGATGCAGGGCTTTATGGTCGGTTACAATGGCTCCAAGATATTCTGCCTTCATGCCTACTCCATGTCTGCAGTCGAGGTGCCTCAGGTGGGTAACGTGAACCCAGTCTGTCCTTGTCTGGAGGTAGAGATGACTATCGTAATAGAAAAATGCTTCATTATATAAATGGTAGCTGCTACAAAGATAGGAATGCACATTGTGAAGCTATAATGGTTTTCCTGTATTGTTGTTGCCTTGAACAGTCAGCGCCCATGTACCAGTACCTGGAGAGGAAGATGTTTAAGGAGGCTTACCAGATCGCCTGTCTGGGTGTGACAGACAGCGACTGGAGGGATTTGGCCACAGAAGCCCTGGAAGGACTCGACTTTGACACAGCAAAGAAGGCCTGTCACATCTCATTCTTTATAACACGACGGCCGTCATCTTACATAATTAACTAGTTTTAGTAACATTTGCAAAAAGGTTGTTGTTTGGTTGCGTCACTTTTCGATTTATTACCTGGAAACCACTCACCGCAAATTAGTTGTCAACAACCAAATGGACAATGGCGCAGTGTCCTTGATAATTGAGGCTAATTGATGATTCTAAATTGGCTGTAGTGTGAATGTGAGTGTGTGGGACTGTCTGTGTGTGATGGACTGGCGAACTGTCCTGGCTGCACCTATAACCAGCTGGGATGGGCTCCAGCCCCACAACCCTGAATTAGATAAAGTGTTATAAAAGATGGGTGGATTCTAAGAATCCTATAATGCAAATAAAAACAGTGAAATCTTGTCTAAATCTTATTTTTCGTCTTCCTCTTTCAGGCCTTTATTAGAATACGAGACCTGCGTTACTTGGAACTCATCAACAGCATTGAGGTAATATTTACTCCTCAAACATGGAAAACCCCTTCTGTATTGTGTGTGAATCCAAATTTCACATTTTTTTGCTTGCTGATTTCAATTCTGGCAACCGCAAAGGCCGACATAACCGAAGAGCCAAAGCACGGCTGTTATTGTTGTCATATATTTAACTGTGAACATTTTATTTCTTGGCTAAACTTCTAATGATTTAATAAGGGAGGCGCACATGTCCCGACTGACCGTGTCAGGCTCGGTCCACACATGACGGAAACATTTAAACACAGCGAAGCACTATCTTTTATCTTTGACAGGGTGTTTGCTGGACAGCGACCAGCCTGTCTGAAACTGTCTGTTTCTGCTTGTTTTTGCACTGGCTAATGTCCATGTTTGAAAATAAGCTTTTTTAAAGGAGTGAATATGGAAAAGAAATGTTCATTAGGTTTAATAAAAAAGTTTTATTGTTTTATCTCGTTTGGATTGGTTGTAAAGTATTGTGGTTTGAGTTTTAACAACCCGACTCGCTGCGTCAAGCCAGCCTCCCCCGTTTCTGGAGTGAATGTGTGTGCATGCAAAACTGTTGTGTATCAGTGTCGAAATGTGCGCGGCTGTTTATCCCTGCACACATGTCCTTGTTTGTGTTGACTGATCTTGCAGGAGAGGAAGAAGCGGGGCGAGAACGACAATGAGCTGTTCCTGGCAGACGTCTATGCCTACCAGGGGAAATTCCACGAGGCAGCCAAGCTCTACAAACGCACCGGCCACGAATCCCGAGCCCTCAGCATGTACACTGACCTGCGCATGTTTGATTACGCCAAGGTGATAAAGACGATCGACAAAAACGCAGGCGCACGCGACACGCATTATCGTCAATACAGACAAAGCGCTTCGCAAAGTATTGCATGTTTTAGGAGTTCGGAACATGTGTTTTCCTTCACCGTGTGCAGTTATGCCAAGTTGGGGCCCTGCGCTGCGTTCAGACGCCCCCCCCCCCATCCCGTCTGTCTCTCATCTCCTCATATATCACTGGAATCTCCACATACATCATCTGATCAGTACACAGATGGCGCACGTCTGCTCACATACCTCGCACAACTCCAGTGTAACTTACATTCAAAGTTGTAGTTGGAAATGGGGCACGAGTGGGGAGAAATGAAGTGGGTGTCTGCCCTTCCACCAACACTTTGATGACGGGGTCAGCTGGAGCCTCGACAAAGTCATGCTTTATTATGTTTATACATGGGGGGAAACTTTTGATCATCGGCGTTATATTCACTTTGTGGGAGCGGATGACACAGCCATGACTCACCGATGTATATTTGTGTGTGTGCGCGTATCAGATTATATGTGTGTTTGATGTGGCTGCTGTATATTTATGCGGCTGTGTGGCCATCTGGTCCCACAGGCTGTTTGTTTTAGGTAGGACGGACACTGGAGGGAAAGACCTTTTGGGAGCCTGGTGTGTGTGTGACTCTCTTCCTGCTGTCTCAGACCTGACCCATGCGGTTCAGTTTGCCTGAACTGGACTTCTCATCTTACTCGTTGAGATTGCCTTTTGTTATTGTCACGTCGACGTAAATCTGTCAGCCTCAATGAGACGTAATGCCGGACCGCTGCATTTCTAACCGGTTCTGCTGCTTTGCAGGAGTTTGTTGGGGCAACAGACCCGAAGAGCTCCCGGATCCTGATGACCAAGCAGGCAGATTGGGCTAAGAGCAGCAAGGAGCCGCGGGCGGCAGCGGAGATGTATCTGTCAGCAGGAGAACATCTCAAAGCTATAGACATCATAGGCGAACACGGCTGGGCGGACATGTAGGTGTCACTCATTTTCTAGAACAAGCTACCTATTTTACTTAGAGCTTGTACTTCATAGCTGATCAACAACCAGTAGTATCCCTTTTCAATTACTCACTACATCAAGATACTACTTAATACTGGTCTTCAGCTTCATTTACATGGCGCTGTGTGCAAGTACAACACATGCAATATACCAAGTACAACAGTCATTTGTGGCCACTTTTATAGAGAAAACCTAACAGTTTAGCAGAGTTACCTTCAGGTAAACTTTGACCCGTGATCCATATTTAATTTCCCTGTAAATTCAAGAATATTAACAGCATATGAAACTTACATTTGTAATGTAATTCTCAGTTTTAACACTGCCTTGAACAAGGTATCTTTATATAACGGCAGAACCGAAGAAGCTCAAGAAAGCAAGTGTCTGCAGAAAATTCATCTTTAGATAGTGGCCCCACCCTCAATGGAAAAACGTTTGGACCCTCCTGTCATAGACTGTATGAGTGTAATGGATTGCAGGTGATTTGTCTACTTCTGCTGGTACTTTCTAAAATGATAATTCCTTTAATCCACATTTAGCAGTGATGTGATGATCCTATAAACGTCTGTGCGGAGCATACTTGTCTGCTGCTTCTGGTTTTGTATGAAACACAAAGACTGCCTTCCATTGCTTTCCTATTTATGCATTGTGCTGAAAGCTTTCCTTTCATTAAGTTTTGTGTAAAAAAAAAATGCAGTCTGTTTGACACGTTTGATGCATTACACTCCAGTGAAACAGGTGGCAGAATGTAGCATAAGTCTGTTGTGGCTGTAATATATGCAAGACATGCAAAAATCTAGCTCAAGTGTTGCATACAATAAGCATTTTCAAAGCCTAAACCTGTTAAGGAAAATCTGTAACGGATAAGAACATATCTCTAATACTGATACTTAAGTCCAGTGAAGATATCGGCTTTGTTGAAAACCAGGCAAACTCACATTCTGTGGTCATGTCTGAACTCCCTGCTGACACCACCTGACCCTCTGTCTGCTCGGTGTCAGCCCCCTGTGGTGCTACCTGTGTGTCGGTGTAACTCACACTGTACTCGTACGCAGTCAGAGCTATTTAACCTGAATCAGATTCAGCCCGTGACCCTGACTGATTCACATTCTTTCTGGGGTCACGAGCAGAGTGTGATGCAGCAGACACCCAGCTTGTTTGAGGAATTTTTTTTTTTTCTATTTCTTCCCTTGCCCTCTCCGTGTGCTCATTCCCGTCTTCTCTCGCTCACAGGCTGATCGACATCGCCCGAAAATTGGACAAAGCCGAACGCGAACCGCTGGCAAAGTGCGCTCTCCACTTCAAGAGGCTGAAGCACCACGGCTATGCCTCGGAGACCTATTCCAAGATGGGGGACTTGAAGGCTCTGGTGCACCTGCACGTAGAAACCCGGCACTGGGAGGAGGTCGGACACATTTATACACACCTGCTCTGCTCATCACGACTTATATATAGAAAGCCCTGAGACAATCACATAAATATAAAGTGAATCATGCCAGGCTATATTTAAAAACTGCCGCGGTCCACAAAAAAACCACAAGATAAACTACTCCATTACCGTGTCTGGTTCACTTTTTCCAAAGAACTCCAAAATAGCCCACCAAATTTGTTGTAGTAGTCGAATGCAAAGAATACTGTGTGCCTAATTTCCCTATACATTGACAAGCTGAAACCGCACACACTCCAGAGCTAATCATCCAGCTTTGGATTTCTCTGTATCCATGCCCACATGATGATTAGGCAGCGAGAAGCTCAAAACACTCTACTGCACCCAAAGAGTATCGGCTTAAAGCTCCATTCTGCTTCCAATCAATCCTCCATCAGGATGGATCACGCTTCTCAGACATGAAGAAAATATTGCATTTCTTTTAATCCATCTGCAGTCTATAATCGAGTTAAAGGCGTTACAGAGATGCACGCCGCGATTTGCATGCTGCAAAAGTAGAGCCAAAAACAGAACATCAAATCACGATCACATGGCTGCGCTGTAGCGTCTGAGGAAGTGTTCTTGGAATATTTATTTAATCCTCCGAGAGAGAGAAGAAAAGAAGAAAGAGGAGGGAGGCCGAGGTTGAGCGAACTGCTTTATGTGTCTCACTGGGGGAGGCGGACACCAAGACAGCAGCATGGGCTGAGTTACAGCGCGGGCCATATGGACGCTATTCACTGCTGCACCTCTCTAAAACAATGTAGTGCTTTGGAGGACTTTAGACCCACAGGCCTGGGACACACACACTTCTCTCTTTTACTGTATGGTATGACTGGAGTGTGTTTCTTGGCCCAGATTTTGCCACAGGACATTTAGCCTAATTAGTCACTTTGACAGGCAAATATGTGTCCGTAGGGGGCCACAGCAGCTCTTTATTCCCTGTCATCCAAGCTGCATAAAAGCTGAAGTTGTATTTCTAACTGAGCATGAAATCAACTTAGCTCTTCCATGTTCTTTCTTCTCAACAAATTAATAATGTTGTAGAAATATTGTGATTGGATCAACGTGTTGCTCTGAAATATGTAGCAGCTCGTAGCACCCTAATCAGCTGCAGTTGAACTTTAATCACCCGGGGCAGTTCATCATCGTACCTGATGCATTACAACCCGAGGGACCAGATTCTGTTTGATGGACTAAAAAGTCTCGTCTGTTTTCTCTATGCTGATGTTCTCAGGCCTTCTCCCTGGTGGAGAAGCACCCCCAGTTCAAAAACGACGTCTTTGTGCCTTATGCTCAGTGGCTGGCTGAAAACGATCGCTTTGAGGAGGCGCAGAAAGGTGAGTAGACTTTATTGAAACTGTAACCCAGAACATTAAGACCACCAGAGAAAACAGTCCTGACCCAGCGGTGCTGTGGTATCTGGCACCAGCATGCTGCTGAATGGAGCCTCCATCGGACTTCAGTCATCAACGAGCCTGGCTCTTCTCTGACCCTCGTGTCAGTTCAGCCCTTTCCTTCCCGGGCCTACGTCTGAGAGATCCTGATCGCTGCAGATTGGGAACGGCACACAAAGAGCTGTACTTTCGTGGATTCACTGAGCCGCTTGTACGGCCTTCACAAACTGTCCCCTTGTCAAATTTGCTCAAATAGACACATTTTCCTCCTCCTGACATCAAATCTGAGGACAAAATGTTCACTTTCTGCTTAATATATTCCACCTACATCCATGTTGGTGGTCATGATGCTGTGGTTGATGGTTGTATTTACTCTATGCAATCATATTCTCTCCTAGAATGTATGATTTCATCATTATTTTACTGAACGCTAAAGTGCACAATAAGAGCCAGTATTCACACGTGGACGTGACGAAGCTCAAACAAGCTCTGGTCACATTTCTACCTCAGGATTCTCTGTACCCACAGTGAAGCACGATCCTCTTTGCTGGAGCAAAGCAGGACAGCGCAGAGCTGCCTGTTAACTGAATGACATGCATGCATGCCTCTAATCACCAGTACTACAAGCGGCTCTGATGATGATTACCAACTGTAACCATAGTTATAATCAGCTCATAGATTTATAATTATGATCTCAGCAGGCATATTTCCTCTTCTACATAATCTTCCTCCGCCTGTCTCGACACAGACGACATGACTGAACAGGCCTGATTGTACATCGTGCTGCTCATGGTCGTGCATTTTGCTGATTGTGTATGTTTTAGTCAAGCGGGGAATTAGTATTGTCTTAGCAATGATTGTTCTAGTTTTTCTCCTGTTCACTTCACTGTTACTTTTTTACTTATCAATAACAATTTCGGAGGCGTTAATATGGCCTCACTCAGATAAATTGGGGCGTTACAGATTTTGGGAGCCTCGGATGAAGCTCATTTGTTCCCACCACGGATTAACAGAAATGAATTGAATCCATAAATCAGATGGTTATTCAAATGGATGAACCCAGGAAGCGTGTTCGCCGGTCAAAACTAGCTTTCAACAAAAGGAGAAGAAAAGTTTCAACAGCCGTTGATGCTCTTCACGGGCCTGTGGTGGTCCTCTAATAGGTTTTAGGATATAAACTTTATTGATCTGATTACTGTAGACAGAAACAAAACATGCTGTAGAAGTGTGAGTTTTCTCTTGGAGTTCCAGTTTCCTCCCAAACATATGCATTTGAAGGTAGCCTTTTCATCAAAACAAATCAAACTCTGTTTTTGTCCTGCAACCCTTCAGCTTTTCACAAAGCTGGTCTTCAGAATGAAGCTGTGAAAGTCCTGGAGCAGCTTACCCACAATGCCGTGGTGGAGAACAGGTTCAACGACGCGGGGTACTACTACTGGATGCTGTCTATGCAGTGTCTGGACATTGCCAGAGGTGGGGTGTTTCTTCATTGTATCTAAACACAGTTCATACTGCGGTGTATAGGTTGCTGTGTTCGTGTTTATCCCCCTTTTTGCTGCATCTCTGTTTTTCCGAACTAGAAAGTGAAGAGCAGAAGGATGAAATGCTTAAAAAGTTTGAGCGTTTCCAGCATCTGGCTGAGCTCTACCATGTCTATCGCTCCATTCAGCGTTACACGGTGAGAACATGAGCCTTTGTCAGCCCTAATCTTGTGCGGCTACACCAGACAGAACTCCGAGGAGGCCTGGGAATTGATGAGGCAGCCATTTGATTGGCTGTCAGGGCGAAATAGCTTATTCCTGGACACAGTACCAACTCTGTCATCGCCTTTCTCTTTCAATACAAACAGTATTTTTATTTGTTTTGTTTTTTAAAAAAATACATTTTTCCTGACAGTTCACTGCTTTTCTCATTTCTCGTGCAACGACCTTTGTACTTAAAATTGCTGCGAATTTAATGAGAATGACTTTGCAAAATTAAATCTGCATGAATTAGCTTTAAAGTGAATTGAATATATGCACAGAGGGCGCTAAGTAACGTGGACATTAGAGGGAGCGGTCGGGATTCAATTTGGCTTTCAATTCATTGAAAGGGAGAGATCAGCTTGAAGAAACCACCATTACCATTTATCAGAGTCCGGGAACCTTTCTGACCCCTATTACCATGGTAACCAGCTGCCTAATTGAACAAGATAACTACTTCGTCAATGGCGCACGTCAAACCCTCAGCTCTAACCTACTTACAAATAGGCTATTCCTTCTTGTGAGAACTATGCGAGTGACCTGGGCTGTGTCAGTGTTCCTCTTGTTTGTTTTTTCAGCGCTTTACTTTGCAGCGGTCACACCCCTGCTGCAGCGAGGCATCGCCGTGATCCAGTCCAGAGCAGGAAGCCTTTATATCTCACTTTAACCCTCCGAGACAGGCACTATAGATTTGAACTATCAACTTCAGGGATAGAGTGCTGTTAGCGATTGCCTCGGAAAATTCCTTTTTCCGTTCCCCTTTGTGAGGAGGACTGAGGCTCTGCGAGGAGTTAAGCTGCTATTAGACCAGGTTAAAAGATGAAAAGAAATTAAGAAGGGAGGTAGGAGAAATGGAGCATTTAGAATTGTTATCTGATATTACTCTTTATAATCCCCTCAATTTCCATCTCTCATTTTTTTTCTTCTTAAATTTTTCTTCAGGATGAGCCCTTCAGCTCCCACATGCCGGAGACGCTCTTCAACATCTGCAGGTTTCTCCTGAACAACCTCACCAAGGACATACCACCAGGCATTTCTAAAGTGTATCCTAATATTTTTGGAAAGAAGAGACCCAGCATGTCAGAAAATGTCAGGCAATTATACTTTAAAGCCTAAGATTATACGTCCTTGGCCTCTCGAAAACTCCCAGCAACAGACACACTACTGTAAAATCGAGACTGGTAGCAGCAGTGAAAATAAAGCGGTGGGTAAGGGACAGAAATGAGAAAACGGATGTTTTGGTGCGGCTGCAGAACCCCCGCCGCAACTGAGAGAAAGACAATGAGAAGTGATAGAGAGGAGGAGTCGATGCCAGCTAGAGGCCCGCCTGAACGATCGCTTTGACTGCTGAACTCTGGGCCTGCTTCACCAACACCCTGCACCCCCCAGGACCATGCAGTCGCCCACAGCGGAGGCTGCTTTGAGGAAGGACTCAGCAGGAAGTGAGCGCGAGCAGCTGGGATCCTCTGTGGCCGAACGCTAAAATTCGAACCACTCTTCACTTTGATTTACCGGCTTCGCTTTGCGTTTAAGAGTTGAAAGCATATTCCAGAAATGCATCAAAAAGACTGCACTAGAAAAGTGACACAACAGGAGGACGTGTATTTATGAAAAGTTCCAGCCATGAAGCAGAATTGGGTGTGTAGGAGGAGCTGGAGAGTCGGTGGAGTGGAGAGGAAAGGAGGGAAACAGCGCGGAGGTTTAGGTGATGGAGAAGAGCCAGAGTGGAGCTTTTGCAGCTGCAGCTCATTGACCTGTGATTGCCTCTCTCATAGCTGCTCTCCTAACAATCCAACTCTACATAAATACAAATAAGCAACTATTTCCTCAACTCACAAACAAAAAAGCCCACACACAAACTAACCAAGGTATTACTTTCAAGGCATCCGGCCAGCAACGCCGGCTTAGCACAGTTGTTCTGTTTATTACCAGCAGCCAGTGAATGTATCTTCGTGCACCAGCATTTATAAATGCATACAAGTGCAATTTTTTTCAGACAGTATATTAAACAAAATATCAGGAAATCGATATTCCTGTGCAGATTCTCTCAATTAGCTTTCCTTGACCCGACCGTCAGAAACACGCTGTACGCGTTGGCCAAGCAGAGTCGAAAGCTGGGTGCGTTCAAGCTGGCTCGGTATTGCTACGAGAAGCTCCAGGAGCTGCACATTCCCTCACGCTTCCAGGAGTGCATCGAGCTGGGCAGCCTCACAATCCGGTCCAAGCCCTTCCATGACAGTGAGGTGAGTATTTAACCTGCTGGTTGACTCTGTGGCACGAGGACTTAGTGATGTTGCAGTGATTTACACGGAATAGCTCAAAAAATGTATGTTTGAGACTGTTTGTTTATTCTAAATTGCCCTCAGGTGTGAATTTGCAACAGAGAGTGCATGGAAAATCTGTAGATACTGATTTGATAATTGTGCAAGTAATTTTCAAAGTTCCAGTCGTATAACCATCCATCCTTTATATCCCGATGTTGTACTGGCTGGCGCCTGATCCCAGCTGACTGGAGACAAAGACGGGGTACAGACTGGGCAAGATGCCAGCCCATCAATGGGCAAACACACACAGATAATCACACACATTCACGTTCACTCCTATAGGCAATTCCACAGTCATCAGTTAACTTCAGATGTGGGTTTTTGGACTGTGAGAGGAAACCGGAGAACCCAGAGAAAAATCCACACAGGCACAATGGAAAACATACAAACCGCACAGGTTCCAGATTTTCTCTGTGAGGCAAGAGTTCTGAACCACAACCACACCGAGCGATCTCTGGCCAAACAATTCCAGAAAATTCAGACTGTGTTTTGGCAAGAATCTGGTGTTATGATGGTTTCTAATTCAGAGTTATATTTTAATTCATCCCTGTAGATCATACATTTTAGAAATTTTGGAAAACAAATCAGATATTTAAATATTTATAATTGAAAAAGGTTCTGACACATTGTTGTATTCTTATTTGAATGATAGGAACTGAAACCCAACATCAACACTGAACTTCAAACGTTCCCAGAAACAAACAATCAGTTGTTTGATTCTTATCCAGCTATTTTCCATCCACAATATAATACCATAAGCCAAGTCATGCTCCCAGCAGCAGCACCGCTGGATAACAGGCAATCTGCTGTCTGGATCAGGAAACTATCAATTTTGGATGGAAAAATAATAAAAATCAAATTTGTTATTTTTTTCCCCTCATATTTTTATGAAAATTTCAAACAAGTATGATTACTAGTAGTGATGTGTGGAATTAGGTTTTTTTTTCTTCTTCTTTTCTGATTCTGTATTTCAAAAGCTCAACAGAATACATCTCTCGATTTTGCACATTTTTTGGTTTGTTTCATGAGTATGTTCACGGACTGACCGAGCCTGGCGCGTCTCCCGCAGGACCTGATTGAGAGCATGATGTGCTACCGCTGCTCCACCAACAACCCGCTGCTGAACAGCCTGGGCAGCGTCTGCATCAACTGCCGGCAGCCTTTCATCTACTCGGCGTCGTCGTACGGTCAGTGGCACCCACACACACACGCGCGTGCGCCACCGCCGCGCGCGGCATTCATCACGTCTGACAGGAATGCGTGTGACGGTGTGCAGAGGTGCTGCCCCTGGTCCAGTTCTACCTGGAGGAGGGCATCGGCGACGAGGAGGCGCTCTCCCTCATCGACCTGGAGGTTCCCGACAGAGACCAGAAGGAAGCGCAGTCGCAACATTTGGACGGCGGAGGTATCCCTTTGATCACACGGAGCGTGTGACTGCCCACCACCTACACACACCCAGAGTAACAGATTATTCACATGAATTATTAAGTCTCGGCTCTGCCCGTCGTCCCGGGAGTTTCTATTCTTGCTTCAACGCCGCACATGTCTTCAAAGAAGCACATGGCTCTCCTCCGCCTTCTGACAGCTCTAAGAAGCTGTTTAGTCTGCATTGGCCTTGATTCTGCGCTTGTGGGTAAGCTGTCAGAACTAAGTCATCTTAGCTCTTGAGCTAATAGGGTTAGTGAGGCTCTCCTGTCTCATCTTAATGACACTAACCCTCCGAGAGCCACAGCCACAGCCCGACTGCAGGGATTAACCTGCATTAGCCAGCAGACACTCAAGGGCACCAAGGTCTGCTCTGTTCTTCCAGAGCCGCGACGTGAATGACAGGCACAACTGATTTTGAACACTTTGCCTCTCAGAATAGTCGTACAAGGATACTTACAGAAGGGCTTTTCCTCTTTCAAAAATACCGTTCCTGTTTGTACCAGAAAACACGTTCATGACAAAACAAGATGCACTGAAATTTGTCAAACGCGTCCATGTTCGGTCGGGTAATGTGTTTCCGTTGAAACATGTGTAGAGTCACAGTCCCTGAAGCTGAACGACGGGTTCGACGATGCGGATGAAGATCCGTTCACAGCCAAAATGAGCTTTGAGGTAAGAAGAAAGGGACAATTTAGATGAGGTGATTAATATTCTGCCAACTGCGCCGAGCAGCTGGAGAGGGTGAAGAGGACGGAGTCCATAATAGAATGTGGATGTGTTCGTCTGTGTGTCCGAGCAGCAGGGGGGTTCGAACTTTGTCCCCGTCAAGGTGAGCCGCTCGGTGCTGCGCTCCATGAGCAGGAGGGACGTCCTGATCAAACGCTGGCCCCGGCCGCTCAAATGGGAATACTTCCGCTCCCTGCTGCCTGACGTGAGCATCACCATGTGCCCCACCTGCTTCAAGGTAAAGCAGCGATGACGCACTGAGTTTAGACAACAGGCTGCTGCTGAAACTCTCTATATTTATATATATTTCTTTTTTTTTTTTATTTCCACTCCGTGTGCTTGTCGTCTGTAGAGATCTCACATGTTTTTAAGTGTCTAATGTCCACTCATTTTATTTTCTCGCAGATGTTTCACAGCGAGGATTACGAACTCCTGGTGCTGCAGCACAACTGCTGCCCGTACTGTCGCCGACCGATCGACGAACCAAACTGATCGAGTGAAAAACCGGAGCAGCTATTTTAAACATTTCGCATTTTGCACCCTCCAGCTAATCTTCTGTCTTTTGCAGTTTCGTCCCGCCGTTGATTTTTGTGCGTTGTGTCACTCCATTTATATTTGCATTTCAAGCAAGTTGTCCCTGTAATGTTCTTGGTGTATTCCGTAGTGTGGATGTGTAATTGAAGCCCCCTTTCAAGAGCGGCTCTTTGTTTTTTCATGGCTGAGTGGCTGAAGTAATACGACAAGCGGTTGTGTGTGTTGGTCATTATAGAGGGAAAGAAAAGTGCACCATCAGCTTATCAACCCAACTGGATTATTAACATCAGATTACCTTGGGCTGTCAGTGTGGGTACACCGAGTCTAAAATAAGAATAGAAAACAGCCCATTTATTTCAAAACGCTATTTTCATAAATTAAATTCTGTTTGTCTGCATGTCCTTCAGCTTCCGCAATGCAGCTGTGCTATATGTTTGACATGACATCTTTTCAGTCATGGATGTCTTTTTTATTGTTCGGAGAAGAATGTTTTTTTGAATAAACTATTTTGGTATTTCAAATGGGTGGATTTTTCGTTTTCTTCTAATATCACAAAAACAACCTTAAGTGTTTGTGAAGCTATGACAGTTTCAGACTCAACTAAAGAATACATGTCAGGAACAATACGCTCTACTTCTGATTGAGCTTCAAGCTATGAGTAGTGCTCCACATGATGAGAACAGTAAGAAATTAAGCTTTTATATATGCAAATAAGTTGGATCGCACAAGAAATGTAATTTAGTTTGTCCACTCTTAAGTATTCAAATCACAGACCTGTTTCTCTCCTTCCCCTCCCACGCTCTCATCTTCTTCTGGAACAGCACTGATGCACCTGACAGTAATGACAGGGTTGGGGTAACCGCGGGTGTAACCTCTCACCTTGAAAATGCTTAACATCCCCGCACGTCTATTTCTGGAGTTTTCGCTTGTGGCGCCTCGTGTGCGACAGACTCTCTCAGATTGAGCGTCTTAATTCCATCTCTGCCAGCACTTTGCTCCTTAATCCGGCCGGCCTCTTAAAAGGTGCTGCGCCTCCTCCGGGGGTGGATGCGGAGCGCCGTCCCACCGCCCGTCTCTTCGCCCTCTCGCTCGCCTCGCCTGCACAGCGAGACTTTCCGACGGTACTTCTGTTCTCAAAAGAGAAAGCTCAGACTTTTCTCCAAGACATCGAGGAGTGCAGCCATGAATGGCACAGAGGGGCCCAACTTTTACGTCCCCATGTCTAACAAGACGGGGTTGGTGCGCAGCCCCTTCGAGCACCCTCAGTACTACCTGGCCGAGCCCTGGAAGTACTCTCTCCTGGCGGCGTACATGCTGTTCCTCATCGTCACCGCCTTCCCCATTAACTCCCTCACCCTCTATGTCACCGTCAAGCACAAGAGGCTGAGGACCCCTCTGAACTACGTCCTGCTCAACCTGGCCGTGGCCGACCTCTTCATGGTGGTGGGGGGCTTCACGGTCACACTCTACACCGCCCTGCACGGATATTTCATCTTAGGGGTCACCGGCTGCAACATCGAAGGATTCTTTGCCACTTTGGGAGGTGAGAGACCAAAAGTGTCGTGTGAATCGAACAAAAGAGTCTTTCCTTTTTCATTTAGAAATGTTTTTGTTCTGTGTTCAGTTTTACACGTGCCTTGTTCTTTGTTCAGGAGAGATTGCTCTCTGGTCTCTGGTGGTTTTGGCGATTGAGCGCTACATCGTGGTCTGTAAGCCGATGACCAACTTCCGCTTTGGGGAGAAGCACGCCATGGCTGGCCTGGCGTTCACGTGGGTCATGGCCCTGACCTGCGCTGCCCCGCCTCTGCTGGGATGGTCCCGGTACTGTATGTTTCAGTATCTACACTGTCGACCTCTGAAACCATTTATAACCTGGACTTATTTGCACCGCGAAGCTCTTGACCTTGAAGACTGTTTTTTTATTATCAAACACTGTGTCAGATTATTTTCAGTTATCACTGTGTGTGGACGCAGGTACATTCCCGAGGGAATGCAGTGTTCCTGTGGGATTGACTACTACACTCCCAAGCCTGAGATCAACAACACCTCATTCGTCATATATATGTTTGTCCTCCATTTCTGCATCCCCCTCTTCATCATCTTCTTCTGCTACAGTCGTCTGCTCTGCACCGTGCGAGCGGTAGGAACCCCGCTGTCAATGCAATCTTAATAATAGGTATTTCATACATTGTTTATCTGGGTAAAGACTTTTTTCTTTATTTATTTTGTCCCCCTTTGCTCCCCCCTGTAGAGAATCACAGTCTCTTGAGGGGCAGGGGATTTAGTGGCTCAAGGACACTTCGGGAGGTCAGATCATTGCCAACATGGCAGCTTATGCTCAAGTCCTCTGGCTAAAGGGCAGTCTGACTCCTCACTGTGTCATCCTGATGTCCTCATTAATACAGTATAGCAACATTTATAATGTAATAACTATGAAAAATACTTGAAATCATGAGAAAAAAAAAGCCATTTAAAGCAGAAATAGTATTTTCAAACAACTGAAGCTATATGATAACACGTTGGAATGGCGGTGAATCGTTGAGTTTCACTTAGCTGGTGAAACACAAACCTTTTGGTTCACGCAAACCATATATTCATTTATTTATTTATTTTGTCTAAAAACAACCTCAAAGCTCCCTCTACACTACCTGCTCATAATCATACAGCAAATATAGCAAGTAAGTGGCGTGTGAGACACCACAAAGGAGCTAAAAGTAGCAGAACACATTTATATTGTCAAGACCGTCCTGCAGTGTGAGGCTCCTGCTCATGTGCTTTCTGAGAGGTAACCGTCCAACGTTCTCTCCGGGAACAGAAGAGGTTTTCCAAAAGATATATGAAGATTCTCAAGTTAGAAATTAAAAGCAAATGAAAAGGTTTGTCAGAAAAATAAATAAATGGAAATATTTGGGAGCAGACACACACACACACACACAGAACACACAAAGCCCAGACAGAAATGAGCAGATTGAAACCCACAACATTCTCGCTCCGAGTTGAGCATACTAACGACCATACTATAACAGCAAGGTGTTTTTCATCCTTCCTGTGGAGGCACTGGCCTTAAAAGCCTGTTTAAACATGAGCTCTATTCTTCTCGTCTTGTTAGAGGATAATAAGAGAAGATCAATAGATCTGCTCCTTTTCCTTTCACAAGCCCCAGCCTCCTAAACCCATACTGTTTAATAATTAATAATCCTCTGATCATTTTTCTGGCTATACAAATGCTTTTTCTTTTCTTCTTTTTTTTTTTTTTCCCAAAAAAATCAAGCATAATGAGGCTCTTTTCCTGATTTTTGTTGGTTAGTGCAGGGTCAGCAGGGGTCACTGAACCTTTCACTCTATGCTAATATACTTACAGCAGAGAGCAGGGCTGTGCTTCATAACTGCACACAGGAAGCCTAAAAACATTTTACAGATGATACACAGAATTCCTCATATTTAATTATTCCAACTATTTGTTTTAAATTTTACTCTGTTTAATTTCAATTTATTAACAATGTAAAAATCAATCAGCGCTTTTCAACCCAAGTGGCTTCAGTTTCCGGACTGTTTGCCTTCATTTTTGTGGCGATAATAAACACAGCATGCTTGTGCTCAGGCTGCAGCTCAGCAGCAGGAGTCTGAAACCACCCAGAGAGCAGAGAGGGAGGTGACGCGCATGGTGATTGTCATGGTGATCTCCTTCCTGGTGTGCTGGGTGCCCTACGCCAGCGTGGCCTGGTACATCTTCGCCAATCAGGGAACCGAGTTTGGACCGGTGTTCATGACGGCGCCGGCCTTCTTCGCCAAGACCTCCGCTCTGTACAACCCAGTCATCTACATCCTGCTAAACAGACAGGTATGGTTGAAAGATTTTACCTGGTTTTAGAGTCATTGTGGGCCCTTCTGGTCCTGGAGGGTTATATATCAGTTTTTTTCTTTCACACAAGAAATATTTTTCTGTTAGTTTTACTAAAATAATCTCCCGCTCCTGAATCCTGCATCCTAACTGTGATGTGACCTTTTCCTCTCTGCCTTGAAGTTCAGGAACTGCATGATCACCACAGTGTGCTGCGGGAAGAACCCCTTCGGTGACGATGAGACCACGACTACGGTCTCCAAAACCCAGACTTCATCTGTCTCCTCCAGCCAGGTGGCCCCCGCTTGACCTGCGCCCCCGCTGCCCCCTCCCCCCTCCGCGTCCCATCTGTCCCCGCTCACCTAGGGACGCGCCACCGCCAAGCAGCCCTCTCTCGGCCAATCCTTTTGACTTACCTCCCCGATTGTCTCCAGCTCAGTGGCACTGCCGTTGGAGGGACGGACTCAGTGAGGAGCCAGCTGCACGTGTGTCTTCAGTCCATTTATTCATGGGACGTATTCAGCTGGTCAAACAGATTTTAGCCTGGCATCAAGAAGGTGTCTTCTTCAATGACCTTAACGTTTTCCCGCCTCCTTCCCACCCAGAAAACACTCAACAGAGGGAAATCCAGCTGTGCAGGCCCCATGCCATGATCTTAGGACATTTTTTTTTAAATCAAGACAGATCTTCGCTGATAAGCTGTATATATATTTATCCCCAAAACATCCGCTATGAAATGATACTCTAAGGAAAACGTAGAGAAGAGTACTTCACGTGTCTTTGTTCGGATATCTTAGATGAGCTTTCGGTGCATCACACAGTGCTTTCCTCTGTTTTCTGTCATTTCTTTTGTCTGTGGTGATGAAGCTGAGACGATCGGCTTCCTCTTAATTTTGATAGAGATTTAAGTGTAAACACATGGAAGTGAACAGAGCCGCTGAAGGAAGAAGGAGCTTCCTGCAAGGAACTGGACGCTTGTGAATATGTGCCGCATGTTTATGAACCCGTATGGATGCCGGGATGTCAGTGTGTGCATTGAGGAGATATGAGAGTATTATTCTGTTCATCATGTAAAGGCTGCTCGTTGAAGTTGTTTTGTGCGCTGCAATAAAAACAAAGCTGCATGACTTTTCCCTTACTCGTCTCTTCTCGGGAACGTTTACAAGGCCCTGTGAGAAGTTCCAGATGCTACTTTGTGAATGTTTGGGTGGAAGGCCAGATTTTAATGGTTTTCAAATGTTGTTAAAACTTCCCTCTGCGGTAATGCATTTAGAAATGAAGCACTGTGACACTTACAACAAAGTTGTCATCATTAGACACTTTAAAATCCTAAATACGGTAATTTATTTCACAAACTCTGACAAGTCATTTGGCATCACAAATACAGTCTCTCTTCCGATTATAGTGAGCTCATTTTTTTTTCTTAAATGTAAATTTTCCCTCTTTTTAAACGGATCAGAATCCAACACGTTATACTCATTCGTTTACACAATCACACTGATCAACACTTTTACATCGGTGCAGCTCTTCCCAGTGAGCCGCATTACACTTGATTTCATAAATTTCAGTCATTTATATTCTTCTCTCTCCACTCCCCCCCCTCGATCCATCATAAACCTGCAAAGCACATTGGGACATTAAGTTCAAGCACCAAATGAGAGTCAGTCGCTCATCTTCACCAGTCACACCTGAGAACGTTGCAGGTTTTAGGAGACGGGAGGATTTTTATGACGGCCCAACTAATCTTGATAAGCAGGTCACTTGAAAGCATTATAACACATCTATAAATATTGCTATGGACATATATTACAGTACAGTGCATCATTGGCTCGTTCCCTTAAGAAAAGGGTTCAGTGCGTAAAGATTGCCACCGGGGCTTACTGCAGGCCCCAGCATCTTTAAAGACATCCACAAGAAGCCTAATCTGAGCTCCTACACATTCCCTCTACTGTAGAATCGACGAGACTGGAATTCTGTCTGCGCCACCGGAAAAGACTTGGGAAAACTGCGTGGCGTCCCCAGTTGAAATGAGGAACACTCTGCAAATGTATGACGCTTGAAAGGCAGGTTTCAGTCCTTTCGCTCTGCTGTATTTTTCTTTTTTTTTTTTTTTTGCTGTTTTTCACCCCTGCGGCAGTCCGTGGGAACAATAATGACACTTATGAGGGACGACTCCTTAGTGACTGACATTCCCAAGTAACCGTGGAAAGCGGGAGAAAAGGCAGCTGGCAGCAGGAGGACGAGACGGCAAACGGGTCCGGTCAGGCTTCGCTGCAGCACTCATAGATGTTGTCCTCCACCAGGGCGATGACCTGCTCGAACTTGTGGTGCAGCTGAGTGCGACGTGCGGTGGGGTTCGACTCCAGAGCGCTCACCACCTGACCGAGGTAGATAGAAAAGAAAAACAACAAAGATGACTTTCAAGCGGCTCCCCGAGCATTCATGCATTCATCTCGCAGAGAGAGAGAGAAAGAGAGAGAGAGAGAGAGGGAGAGAGTCAGCCACCTGCTTGGTCATAGAATGTTGCACAAGAGAAAAGGAGAGTGGCAGAGGAACAAGTGGAGTGCTTCAGCCTCTTCTTTTGCCTTCATGCATGCCTCCACACCACAAAAGCTTTTTGCTCTTCACTTATTTACAAAACCCACATCTGCCGTGTTTTTTCATGCCCAATAGTTGTCACTGTGTCAGTGGGATTTATGGGCTCTTAGCAGCAGTGTGCTACCAGGCACGGCGAACTGAGCCGGGGCGAGAGAATAGGCAATCAGGGGCCATTCATGGAGCTCTGTGAATCAGAGTCTAAGCTTCTGGCCCACGTCGGTACAGTAGCATGACAGAGGAAAGCAGCTAAACGGTATTATCACGAGGGTGCTCCATTAAGGCACAGTCACTACTGACTAAGCCTCTCTGCAGAATAGTCACAGCAGTAGAGAAACATGGGGGAGGACAGCAAGGGTGTGAAGAGGGCTAGTTCAAAGCAACGCGAGGAGACACCAAGCAGCAACTTAACAGTGTCATTAAGCAGATACGGGCGGTGAATAAAGAGAAGGTAAACAGCAGGCTGTTTGCTCAAAGTGAAAGGTATCTGTGGGCTGGAAAGGGAGGATTGTGCACAGCTGCTGCTTTGAACGCAGTCCACATCTGATTGCTTTGCCTCCCAAAACATTCAGCGAAGTAAAAATCAGCTGTTCGTCGCACATATTGAGCTAGACCGTACAGTGGCAGACTGCGAGCTCGTCTGCATTATGTTACATCTCTCAGCGTTACAGCTGATCCTCCACACTGATGTGTCACGCTCCGATCCGAATCTGTGGAAACTCGATCCAGCAGACCGGGTTTCATGGAGGTGTTGTGGCTGCCAAAAAAAAGGGATAGTTGATCGCTCAGATGTATCTGAGCAGCGAGGCTCTCTCACCTGGCTCCTATATCTCTTGGCATATTTGTAGATTTCCGTCAAGGCCAGGTTGGTGTTGAATTCATTCCTGTATTTCTGTGGAGCAAACATCAAAATAATCAATCAGAAAACTGCATGTCTATTCAAAGCTAGATGACAAACCAAAGGGCCTTTAACAGTAATTCCACTCACTCTCGATTCCTCGGCCAGGTGAGCGTTCATCTCCTGCTCGCTGAGCGGGGCCATCTCCTGTATCTGCTGGTAGTAGCACTGCACTCTCTTCTTGTACTCCGGGATCTCCTTGGCATACAGCAGCTTGTTGGTGGGGGAGTCCTGAAAAACAACCATCGCTTCAGTTAAACACTCACATCAGAGCCTCTTTCACTGTAGTATCTGAGATGGACTATTTGTGATATTATGAGTTCAAACTTTATCATACGATGCTGACATATCAATATATCAACAATAAAGTGATGGGTTTGTCTTTCCTCTTGTATTGTTTATATCCTGTACATTTTATTTTTCTCCATCACCAGCGTTTCCTTCCCCCAGGTAAATCTTTACCGTGCCGCTGTAAAGTCACAAGCTAGAACAATGAACTTTCTACCCATGAGATTTAGGAGCAGTATTTTCTGGTAGCCGGGCCTTAAATATCACAGCAATTTGGCCATTGTGTCTTTCACAGCCCTCGTAATGGTGTCGTCTCTCCCAATGGGCTCTTCACCAAACACACGGGCGCATAAAGGAAGAGGAAATGCCCATGTTCTTTACTGAGGTTTAAGTAGAGATAAGGCCTGATCTGATTCTCTGTAAGAGGCTCCCTGAAGGACATTTCAATAAATAGGTTTATGGATGTGGGGATGTTTGCTGTAGCCGTTTTGTTTTTTTTCCTCATATTTCTTTCATCTATTTAATCACACACTTTATATCAAATTCATTTATTTATTATGCCGGTGGATGCAAAGTTTGATATAATTCTTTTGTTCTTGTTTAATCTGTGGAAGTTCAAATAATCTTGATGATGGGAAATCATGCAATCATACAAAAAAGTATATTATGAAATTGGACAGTAGAAGAAATACTTGAACCTAGCACAGTTGTGTGAAAACACTACTTCAGCGAAATAAAAAGTATTTGTATTTTTCTAGTTTCCACCTCTTTTAGCACAGATCACACTTTCAAGGCAAGCTTTTTGGCGTGTCACGCCACGCTCTGTCTGCTTTCATCCTTCAGGAGCCGTGCCCCTTCATCACGCCACAGAAAAACGAGCCCCTCTTCCACCCATGGTGTTAATGTCCCACTAAGTAGCTGTTAAGTTAAATTGGGTGTAATTTGTAGATGACCCGATCCAAACCGACCAACAGCGAGACAATGGAGGGAGGGAACGGTCTCCTCTCCACGCGACGGGAGGCTGGAGCAGGCGGCGTTCCAGTCTGAACCGCTCTCTCCACAGTCACCTCGGGCTCTCGCGCTGCTGCTCACTCAAGCAGGAGGAGACGTAGCGGGGCTAAAAGGTTGTGGGCATATTCCGGTTTTAGTGGCGACTCCGGTTGAGAGCGAGGGGGTGTGTAGGACTTTGGCTTGTTTGTGTGTGTGTGTGTGTGTGTATGTGGGAGAAAGTGAGAAAGAGAAAGAGACAGCAGGAAAGTAGGACAGTGGAGAAAACAAGTGCCGAACAGAGGCGGCCGGCCGCAGCTCTCAGCTTACAGCGCACCTTAATATTTCCCCGTGCCACGGCTGATTTGTGTCACCTATTGTTTGTTTGTGTGTGTGTGTGCATTAAATGTGCTGAGGGACCGAAACGCCGCAGCCACAGCCGCTCCGTCTGATAGGGAACCCGCTCGCTTCCTGTCCACAAGGTCACTTCCTGCTGCTCGCCCATCTGCCTCGTAACCCCCCCCGCGACCCTGTGGCCCTTCATGTCCTGCACCTCGCCAGATAAGAGGGTTTCTGTGGAAACGGCAGGCGATTCTTGGTCTGCTACCCCTCGCTCACTCCTGCTGGGCTCTTGCTAATCCAGACCCCGTACCTTTCATGTCGGAGCAGGCAACAGTAAATACTCCAAATGTGGAGGAGTGTTGTGCCACTCTCCTTGAACCCAAGGAGATCACGTGGCCGTATCCTTGGACCCGGTGACTCCACAGTCCGTGCACAACCAGATGTGACACGTTAATGAGGGAGCTGCTGACACACTCGCTGCAAAAAAAATGTCTCATCACCGGAGATTTCAGATTCGTCTTCGCGTCCGCAGGTCTGAATCGGCCTGCAGGTACAGATGAATATTGCTGCTGTGAGCACCTCGGCTCGCTGGCATTGAGGTAAAAGTATATAAATCAGACTGTTTCTCGGTGAAAGAAGAGCATTATTTGATGAGTCCTCGGCTCCCTCCGGGGAGGAAGCCAGTCAGAGGGAGACAGGAAGCAGAGCGTGCTCAGGGTCACGGTGTCTGAAGGATGAGACGGATTTGTGAGCAGCGAGGACATTGACATGCAAGCGCAGACACACACACACACACATAGATGGACAGACAGGCAAATGCACACGCTCACAGACACACTTGGGCACGGCACAAAAAGAGATCCCCGGTGCTCACGACCTTGGATCAGCCGACTGGGCTGAAATAACATGAGGAGAGGTAGATGGAGCTGACAGTCTGAAGGCTTCGGAATGAAGGTTCACTAGGGGACTCAAGAGGTGTGTGTGTGTGTGAGTGTGTGTGTGTCTCCTTGTTTTTTTTTTTTTTTTACTCTGTAGAATCTCAAAGCTGAGAGCACTCTCACAAGAGTTGCTGGACCTGCCTTGTGAGGACCAGAATGCTGGACGCCACATTGTTTGACATGTTTTTAATTAGGTACGGTTGTGGTTCAAAGGTGAGGTGAGGCCAGTTTTAGGGTTATGCATCAGTCACAGTGGTGATGTTTAGGAGTGAGTGGATGGGAGCTGTGGCAGTCGACGGCTCTGCATGTATCTCATCAGCATTATTTAGACCATGCCCTCATTTGTTACACTCTATGTTGCTTTACTTCATGATATCATTGAGTTAATGTCCAAATCCGCGTCTGATTCCCAACGTGTTTTCAATGCAGTTGTGCAGTCTGCCCGATAGACAATAAACTCTATTATTCTGTCTTTCTTTAACATGTGCAGAACAGATTTTGACGGTCTTCGAACAGTCCCAGACCGCCTTCCTTTAAACCATTAAACTGTGGTTAATATACAGCTGGATATGAGTACGGGTGATGCTTTTGTTTTCAATTCCTATGACAACTGAAATCCATTCACATCTGGCAGTCAGAGAAGAAGACCGGAAATGTCACACATGGTTAAATGGATCTGGAGATAAATGCTGCTTCACATCTCAAAGGGGTTAAAGGGAAAGAGTGATATGTCACTAATCGGTCCATCAGATGTTAAATCCAGAAAATATCAATCATTAGAAAAGAGGCTTATTACAATGCCTTTGAAACTTCTACTCAGATTATTCACCATTAGAAATAGCAGGAGGGGACTTGTGTCATGTGCTTTAGACCATGTGGTTGGGATTACTAAAGAAGGCCGAGGAGACATTTGGGAGAAACAACCCCCTAAATCATAGAGACGGTGGTAGATTCACCTTGCCAAGTTGCAGATCAGAAATGGAGCAGGCGTCGATGAAGGCCTGGGCAATTACAGACAGGCATGCGTCCATGTGATCCGTCTTATCAATGTCGAACACAAACTGAGGATTCTTCAGGATGTTCACCCAGAACCGCAGAGGTAAACTGCACAGATTGAGAGAGAAGTCTGTAAAGGCCTTGCTGTTAAACAGTGAGGCTGACCGAAGGGATTTTCAATCACTGCACTTCGCCGGCCACCTGTTGGTTTTCCAGATGTGCAGCGTGTCTGGGTCTGTGATGCCCCGTTTGTCAGCCTGCTCCTCCAGGAAGTCGAAAAAGTACTTGACGGCCAGCGGAGGGCGGTCCAGAGGGATGCTGAGGATAGCCTGGAAGAGGTCGTCCAGGAACTTCTGAAGAGTTCCCTGCGGAGGAGAAGAAATACGTTCATACATGTTTTCATGTAATGTAAGAGCTCGGATGTGTCTCCCGAGAACGATCGGGTCCACAGGAATCTGAAAATGAAATCAGGCCTGTTGAGCATGAGCTGGCGGCCGTGGCGCGTTGTTTACCTTGGTGGAGAGCAGACGTGTCAGGTAGATCTCAGGCAGCACTTTCTTGCGATGGCTCTGCCTGTGTGACCTCTTGGTCTCCATAAGCTCATCATGAGGTAGGACCTGGAAGGGCCAGAGGTCAGCGTTAGTTCAGAGGAGTTTGAAGCAGAGGCCAGTATCATGAGCAGCGACGTAAACGAACGCACGACTGTCTGTGCTGGATGAGTCGTCGGAGGGGAATTTTCTGTTTTTTGCGTTAGACACATGATCCAGAAACCGCATCAGGGTAGTGCGAGGCACTGAATAATACACAGAATTGAGGAAGTGATGCGAGTTGGGAAATTTTTATGCTTCCCCTCTGCTCGCTGTATACAAGATCATGTCTCTGACTTGCTCATACAAGTCTAAATAGGGGCAGAGGGAAGAAAAAAAAAGAAACGTGTCAAAATTCCACATCCTTAAGTCAAAACGGCCTACAGAACCATCCTGTAAAACTAACTATTCACCCGGCAAATTGTGTTCCGAGGAACTCATTATTCTAAAGTCAAAGGGCCCATATCTTGGCTGACGTTTATAAAAGAGCTTAAGCAGCATTAGTGCTGTCATGTCCTCTCAGCAGCTTTCCTTTTCACCTCCATTCACCCCCATTCTCTCTGTCATCGGGCCTGCTTGGGGCTGACTAACACTGGCACACACAAGAAAAGCTCCGGTAATGAACGCAGACGTCACTTATGGAAACATTCTGATCACCTGCGAGGGGGATACTCACCAAGTGTACATACTTCTCAGTATCCAGATCTTTCACTAAAGAGGAAAGACACACACACACACAAAAAAAAACACATGAGCGTAAAACAATGCGCAATCAGCAAGGTGGAGACCTGAGACAATGAGAGGAGATGGGAGGATGGAGCGTAGAGTGTGACAGATCGGAAGAAGACAAAAAAAAAAAAAACACAAGGAGGAGATTGACAGGAGTGCAAGGGAGATAGAGTGCATGCAAGAGGAGAAAGTGATTAAGGTGGACTGTGGGCCGGTAGGGGAGGGGAGCTGTCTGCGAGAATGAAAGAGAAAGATTACGAGTGAAAGGAGAGAGAGAAAAAAAGAGATTAGGGGAGACAGACACACACAGGCTGTGATTGGTTCTGGAGCCGGTGTAATGAGATGGTAATACTTGGCCAACGCTGGGAAAAAGCATTAAACCTTGATGGTTTATATATAGATCTAAACACAAACACGCTCATGAGTATGCATCAACAGTTATGAGCACAAGGATACATGTTCAAACAACAGGCAGCATCACAGACACAAAGACAAATAAAGAACATTTTTTGTGCACACAATGGCAAAAAAAAAAAAAAAACCCAGAATCAAGCAGTTGTGTGGACACACGTACACACACACACGTGCACACACACAGTGAGTGCCTTCTCATTACAGCCAGCCCTGCCAGAGATGCTCCTGCCCAGCGGGCCTCAGTCCAGACCCTCAGCACTGATCACAGGCAGGCAGGACAGTGTTTTATATTAGCCAGGGAGCACTACAGGCTCATAACACCCTCTTGATGCTTTGAAGCAGGAGCCAGGTTTAGTCCACATAAGCCTATTTTTGGCCCGGTATGAATGAGAAGAAAGGCTTTGATGGACAGAGCCTGAACACAACCGTGCTCTGGTCCGGTACTGATTATGTAAGGCAGACCCCAGACAGTAAAAGGACGGGCCCATTAAAGGCTGCATGTAAACTCATCTGTCAACAGGCAAAGCAGTAATTTTATTCTGCTTTGACGATGGACAATGGGCCAACGTGTTCTCATTTTTCCCCAAAGGCTGACACTTGCTAATGGAATACATCTACAACGTTATACAAAAAGCCCTTAAATTAGGCGGCGGCGGCGGCGGCGGCGGCACGGGAGTGTGTGTTGTGATTTATTAGGTGCGAGTGCGTTTAGATGTCCGCCGTGTCTTTTGAGGACAGGAAGGTGTGCGGTTGCGCGTTGTGTTTACATGAGCGTATCATGTTCTGGTGGCCGGCTGAGCGTGCGCCGCTGTCCATGATTGAGTGGGTGAGTGTACTTATCCGAGTGTGAGTGAGTGTGTGTGACAAAGCGACAGGGACTGGGTGTGTTTGAAGGTGACGTACCTCTCCCCAGGGTGTTCTCTTTCTTGTCTTTCATGCTCATGGCCAACGATGCCCCCTCTGGGACCTGTGATGGTGGTGGTGGGGGGTGAGGAGAAGAAAAGAAGGAAAGGAGGAAGACGAGAGAGGACAGAGGTCAAAGGGTCAGGGGTGAGCCCGGGTGCACTGGAACAGCATCATTAAGCATGCCCTCGAGGGGAGCGAGGTGCTGAGAGGTGCATGTGCGCGTGTTTGTGTGTGTGTGTTGGTCCTGTGTGCATCGAGGAAGGTGGCGGGTTTGCGCTGCACTGGCTGGGCTCATTAAAGTCAACCCGCGGTGAAATGGATTGAACAGCCTTGCTGCTGAACCCAGACTGTTAGTACAGGCTGCCGCTGGCGGCTCTCGCAGCTCCGTCCCCGTGGCTCAGCAAAAAACTAAACAGAGCACTTAACAAGTACAGGTAACGGGTCAAAGGTCGACAGTCACCCAACGTCTGTTTACTTACGCGCAAATGAACGCAGACATAAGTCAACATACGCCTAGAAAAACAGACTTAATGGGAGAGCGGGCTGTGACATTTTACTGGTTCCTGTTTATTTTTCTAAGAGTTTGCGAGACTAAAAAGCAAAGAATTTCTAAAACATTTGAATAAATACGCCTTACTTTAGCTTGTGTTTTCTTGATTTTTCAGTTAGTGCTATCCGCAGGAATTTATAAAATGTAAATGTGAAGTAATGAAGTAATTACAATCGAAGTTTTGTTCAACTAATGAATGTAGCGTATCATTTAGTTCGCCGCAACACTCACTAAATGATACGCTACATTTATTAATAATTACACAAGTACTTAAAACGTCAGTTACAGCTTTGTAAAGGTTCACACAAAGCCCATCGTTACTTTACTATAATAATGCACAACACTCAAACCATTTATATATAGGTCCTCATACAGATGTTTTCATACTGCATATAAAGTCTATGCGCGTCTTTATTGTGCATGTTATCCTCAAAAATTCAATCACATTCACACTTCAAGTACTTCTTTAAACTACAACGTATAATTCTTTTTCCCAGTTGAATCCTCTTATGAATAAAAATGGATGCATCCTGATTCTGTGTCTGCAGAATTGTAAAAAAAAAAACAAAACTGAGCACTGACTGAGTGCCTCCGACTCTTTTTTCAAGATAACTTCAACTTTCAGGACGACAGTCGCACAATAACACTGTGTGTTTCTGACAAGCTCATGTGTGACACTCTGCTGTAATTGGACGGTCTTACTGAGCAGGTCCTGGGGCTTATTACCGGCATTACTGATTTAGTCTTTAACCCTTCATCGGCCCAGTGTTCATATTTGGTAACTTCCACGTTTCCTCCAGTTTCTGACAAACTAATGATGGCAAAAATGCTGAAAGTCACAGAAAGCAGAGATAAATGCTTGTTTTAAATATTAAAAAGAGCTGTTTGTAATGGATTTCTGGAATTTGCAGGCAAATACTATAAGGACAGTGCATTCTTGCCTCTATAATAATGAGAACAATGCTGTGTTTTGGCCTGCTGCTATCGGAAATATTTTCTTCTGCGTCTGATGTGTGCTTTAAATCTAAAAATAGAAGAAAAAATGGAAACAACAGCAGCAGCAAAGTTTATCATTCACTCGTCTATTTCTAAATATATGCCTAAAGCGTTAAATACGTTATGTCTAAGGTACCTTTTTCAATAACCGCAGAATAATAATGGAGTCAAGTCAAGGGATCGAGATGGCTGCTAATGGATCACTTCAAACTTTAAGATTCACAAGGAACGCCGTTTGTGGTCTTCAATTCTAGAATTAATGGGAAACAGAGTGAAAGCAATGTTCAAATATGAAATAATTATAAACGAATGTATAATGATATGATGTTTTGTAATTACATGCATCAATAGGCATGTTCACAGCCATGATGTTTTCCAGCTTTACTGAATTTAGTTCCTTCCTTCATTCATTCATTCATTCATTCATTCATAAAGGAGTCAGCAGTATATGAACATGACAGGAACAGGAACCTCCAGTGAAAACTGCAAGCCATTTATAGAAAGGTGTTATGTTTATGTCTACTTTGCTAAAAAATTCCTCATAGTTTTGTTTTGTTTTTTTACAACATGAATTGCATTGAGCATTATTTTAGGTGGACTCTGACAAACTGATGTGGGGAATAAAAAAAATTTTGTTTAAAAACATTGTAGAATTGCATTTTATTGAGTGTACTATCTAGTTTTAAGAATAAAATACATATTTAATTCTTATTTTTTTATTTAATACATTCACATCAAAAACTCTACACTCTTTACATCATTTCAGAGACGTCAATGTTAATCTATTGCCAAATTTACTGACTTTAACAGTTAAAACAACATAAATCACAACGTTTCACCTCCGCCCTGAAGTGTGTCGGCTCATTGTTATTTCAGACCTTTAGTGCACAATGATTTCCATTATGTTCTCAGTTTGTTTTTCGCCGTTATCTGCTGAAGGAGAAAGTTCCTCCGAGGACACTTTAAATGTGAGAACGAGCAACTGGTTGGAAGCCAGTCATGGTTAACTGAAAAACACAACAGTGTGATACTTGGAGGGCCGAAACCTTCGGGGCACCTGAGCCGAGAGGGGGGCAAGTCAAAAGATGAAATATATTTAATCACGACTTCGGGGATTTGAATTTCTGTCCACATGGGGGAACTTTTGGATGTGACACACCGAGATGATGTTTTTTCAACCCTTCTGATGTTGCAAAAGGTAAAATGTACCTGCGTCAAGAATAACATTATCACAAATACACTGACACCAACTATCAACAATCCGCCCCCGCGCCGCTGCAGTAAATGACCCGTGTGACGCAACCGTAAAAATGAAACATGGCGAAGCCGCAAACGGCGACACAAACAGGAGCATGTTAATGCGTCCAGCTGCACGGGAACCGAGTCTGCATCCATCCATCCACATCATTAACATGGAGCTCTCAGGTTCAGCAAGCCTCCTGCTGGTGTTACAGCAGTGATAACAGCTACCACAGAGGTCTGGTACACGCACACACACACTCACACACACACACACACACACACACACCTGGTAATGGAAGACTGTGTTGAGCTTCTTTCGGCCGTCCTCCATCACTGAGGAGTTATCCAGGTCCTGCAGAAGCTTACTGTTGCTGCCGGAGTCGAACCACTCTGAGAGCGGGAAAGAACATCGTGGCGTTAGACAATTTCATCCTAAATTTGGAGAAGAATATGCGAGACAGGCGGCAGCCGTGCTCTAACTCTCCGTGTCACGACCTGTGGAAATATTCCCAGGCCATTAATCAAATCTGCTCTGCAGGCTCCACAGCTTTTGAAAGCAATAACTCTTTGTGATTATGACTGTACACTCTCCTCAATGCATTCTGTCATTTATTATATTGCAGCCTCAGGTTAGTTGAGCTTCATGAGGGGAATTGACCTTTTGCAAAGGAGATTACTATATCTTGGAGGGTTGGGGAGGGCAGCGGATGAAAATAATCAGAGAAAATGTGCTCTTACCCAGGTCTACGTCCTCCGCCCGGGGCCACTGGGAGAATGGCAGGTTTTTATAAAAGGCTTCTATGATTTTTTCCTTAACTTGGCAGATTGTGTCGGTATTCATGACCTTGACGGACAGCGAGTCCATCCCGCAGCCCTGGAACGACACGTTGATGTTCTGCGAAAACAGACCCGGCAAAGTGAGAACCGTTTGAGAAGAACTGTGCAGGTTTGAGTTTTAAAAAAACTTTCTCGCATTCCACCTGGTGGAACTGGCGAGCCTGACATTAAAACCCCGTGCTCCGGTTGTGGATGTGAAAAATAAACGGAGAGCGCGAAAGGCATCGGACCTGCGGCTTGGCCTCAATATTCTCGCGGAGCAGCCACTCCTCATTGAGGGTGTAGCGAGCCTTCCCCGTGATGGCGTCGATGGAGCCCTTGTTGATTTGCTGCTTGATTGCACACAGCAGCAGGAAAAAGGGCTCGCCCACTGTTTCCTGAGGAATGTGACACAGAGGTGGGGTCAGATTACAGCCGGAGAAGCTCTTTCCAATCAGCTCTGTGTCATTACTCTTGATGAGACGCCGCGTTTTTTTTTTTTCCCAGCCTCACCTTGAGGTAGCTGTACATGCAGATGGACATCCAGTTCGTCAGCATCTTCTCCACGACGGACTCGGTGCGACGCAGCATCAGTTTGGGGTTTTTGGAAGCGGAGGCGTCGATCAGGTCCACCAGCAGGTCCTTCATGATGCTGGTGTAGTACTCCAGTTTGCCGTGGAGGGCGATGGTGAGCAGAGACGCGAGACTACATCTGAGGGGCGAGGGATTAGCAGAGGAGGAGGAGGATGAGCAGAAATGCTGTCGCAAACATGCCCTGTCAGTGTGTGGTCAGTGGAGATTTAAAAATAACTTCATTACTGAAGCGACAATGAGGTTTATCCCTCCCCACCGCACCTGCGACTGCAGAGCCAAATAAAAGCCTGATCTAATGCAGGGAGTGTCTGAGTCAGTAAGTCCAGAGGTGCAGGGGATTTCCCTAACAAAGCCCCTTTAATCCACCCGAAAGAGGGCTCCATCAGTCAGTAAGTGCTGACGCTGTGCTGGGACAGGGCTGTGGTCTCGGCCCTGGAATTTTTCTCCGCTTCACAATGACTACTTAGTTTTAGGACATCAAGGACCAAAACAGCTACGGTGATATATGACCGGGTAAGGCTTGAGCAACCACTTTCTGAGTAAACATCTCTCTCTCTCTCTCTCTCTCTATCTCTCTCTCTCGCTCTCTTTTTGCTGTCTGTGACAATTACATACAACCTCAAATCAGAAGTAAACAACCTGTCACAGTCATCGCTGGGAAAATATAGATGAGAACAGCACACACTGTACTTATGAAAATTCTAGTTATTTTTTTATTGTTTTAAGTGTTGAGGCTGTGGTATGTATGGCTGTGATACCAGGAGGCGTTTTAAAAGTTTTTACATTATTTAAAACCTTAAAGCTGAATTAATCTCAATGCAATTTTTAGCTCGTTTGATACAATACAATACAGCATGACGCTGCAGTCACTTCACAGCAGGGTGCCTGCATCCCGGGTTTGCTTGTACTCGGTGGGACTACATATAAAGTGATCAATCATAAATTAATTAAAATGCAACTTGCAGTAATTCAATTCATTCTCTGGCAAAACATTTAAAGGAAAGAATATTTGCAAACAGACGCACTTGCATATCTGTATGAGCGCACATTCAAACACACACATGGAAATATCCACAGTCAGAGGAACGAGGAGCCTTAACAGGGACACCGATATGGAAGTTTGACGAAATGAGGTAAAGGGAGGAACGTAAACTGTTAACAGACATTTTGGGAATCAAATCCCAAAAGAAGCAGAACATACAAAGAATGGTAATTACATTGTGAGGTTAAAATAAACTTGAATTTAAGAGCAATTTAGCCTTTGCCCAACTTTCTTCTACAAACCAACAAAACACACACACAAACACACATTTAAACATTGTGTGTGTGTGTGTGTGTGTGTGTGTGTGTGTGTGCAGGACATTGTCTCTCTCTGTGGGAGAGCTCGGTGACAGACTGACATCTTGTTCAGGGTGTACTTGACCTTTGGCCCAGTGTCAGCTGAGTTCGCCTCCTGACATGGATATAAAGTGGCTTCAGTCAGGGAGCAAATGGCTGCAGTGCAGAAGTGGGAATATTGTCACTTTAAATTTTTCATTTATCCTGATATAAGTACATTTTACGCGACACTTTTTTTCTTATCTTCATATGACCAAGACTTATTCCAACTAAACGGTGAAGAAAGTCTTAAAAAGACTCAAGAGATGATCTCTATGAGTACAACTAATGCAGAAATTATGTAGAAATTCAACAGGATGTAGAGCAGATACCTGACCACAGAGAAAAGCTGTTGGATGTTACATCTATGAAGTCGTGACTCATCTGAAAGTAAACTAAAACAAAAAGAACTAGCAATGACTCAGCCAAGCAAAAAAACAAAAACAAAACAAAAACCAGAACAAAAAGAACTAGTCGTGATTCAGGTTGAAGCAAACCAAAACAAGAAGTAGTGGTTACTAAGTGGAAAGTAAATAAAAACACAATAATGCAAAGCCGTTTCAAAGATTTCCTCTACACTAACTGTCACTGCTGGAAGAATCGCCTATTTTTATATTTCTTGGAATGAACTTCAAAGGTTGTAAAAAATTTTTTCCAACATTTTCTTTTTCATCCACCTTTCCTCTTGCCTGATCCAGCCCAGGGTCATGGGGGTCACCAGAGGGGATCCCAGCAGACCACAGGTGAAGCCGGGTTACACCCTGGACAGCAGGTCAGTCCATCACAGGGCAAACACCGAGACAATCTCACACACTCAAATTCACACCGACATGCAATTTTAGTCTCCGATTAACCTCAAGCTGCTTATATTTCAACTGTGATCCAGACAAAAGCCATGTCTGCACAGGAAGCACATGCAAACTCTTCCTGGACTCAACCCAGCGACACTATCTCAAGATTACCAACCACAGCGACGCTATGTGGTGAGAATTTTATTTTATGCTTCCTTTTTTAACGATATGAAGTGAACATCAGTAATAATATTGCCGTATCTGCTGCAGCACAGTTAGAAACTGGTATGACAAACGCATTCAGCACTACATGTGACATTTCCTCGGCTTGTATAAGTCTAATAGATATTTCACTAATATTATTGCATCACCATCCTGCGGGACACACACTTGCGTTATTAGCTGATAAATGCTCCACTGTGTTTATCACCAATTAGTTGGTAACATTGTCCTTTTGCTGCTTTTTCTGTTCCTGCTGTGATGATGAGAGGGAAGGGAGAGAAACAAACCAGTAAATGCTCTGGGTCACAACACAAAATCAAGGATGGCAAAATGCTCTGCAGAAACGAGGGGACCTGCAGGGCTGGTAGATAATTATCTCTGTGCTCGTATCCTTAAAATCTGGCCATTATTTTATTTTTTTTCCAGTGGAATTTTTAAAAAAAAAGAGGCTTTAAAACACTTTACTAGACTGGCAAATCCCCAGAAACACTATTTATAGTTCCACTTACTCTATAACCAAGGAATGGAATATTCTAAAATGTGGAGGATGCATCACACGACGCAGCTACCTGTCCCGCACGGCGAAGTCCTTCTGCTGCTCCAGCGCGTGGACGAAGGTGATGAGGAAGTGCTTGTTGTTGAGGAGAGTGGAGAAGAGAGTGATGCCCTCCTCCACGTTCGGCCTCGTTGTGTTGGTGGCCTGGTGACAGAGGGAGGACCGGGCCGTTATTTCTCCGCGATTTCGTCCTAACTGGATTACATACCTGCGGCGCCCTCCCTGAGCCGTTTCACCCCTCTGATCTCAAGTGACCCATTGAGTCAACGCTTCATCTTCCCATCACGTCTCCACGCACACACACCACCTCCCCCCCTCCGGTTTTTCTCCCCAGCATCTGCACGTCCCGCTCCAGTCCCTCACCGTGCGCGATCGTCTCTAAAAGTGCGGCGTCGACTTAATGAGTGTGGCCTATCTATGGGTGCGACTAAGCAGCGGCGTGATGAAGTCTTCCCTCTGGACTGCAGCCATATGGTGTAGTTTGCAGCCTGACAGAAGGAGAACAGGGGTGTCCATTAAGATAAATGCCCGCCTGCGAGATTTATTTGCTGTGACCTGGAAAACACTTCCTGGGAAGACGATGTGGATCCAAGGCACTTCATCACCGTTAGACAGGCTCCCCCGGCTGCCGACCTAAAACTGGTGCTGCAATCCTTACTTTCTCTCGTTGTAATGTTCACGCACACACACACACATGCGCGTGCTTTCACTCCAACTCCCATACTTGCTTGTTCCTACACACACACACACATTGACTGGGTTGCCTGAGAGCCAGTGGGAAGTGTGTCAACAACCTGCCATCGACTCGGTGGGCAGCGTATCTTTTTTTGCGAGGCCGAATTCTTTTTGTCTTACTCACCAGAAACCGCTGAATGACACACATTAGCATTCCCACACTCCAGCCTTTTTCCAGATAATAGAGCGACACGCTCTACACACGCATCGCACAAATGAGGAAAAACTGCACAACGTGCTGTTCTTTACTGCTCATCTGGCTCCCCATGAAACCTTAATACGCTCCAGCGTGACCCAGTTCAGCTGCCCAGGAGTTAAAAATGGACCCAAATCAAGGCAGTCTGGCAGAAGGAAACCTCACCTAACAACCTAATGGCTTAACCCCTCACCTGCCAGTCCTGCAGCAGTGGGTGGGTCTCCGGCAGCGCGCGGGGGCCCAGGCCGTCGTTCTCATAGGCGGGCTGGACCAGGCTCTTCTCATAATCCGAGCACATCTGAAAGCACACGTAAACACCGTGATACAAAAGTCAGCTGTAAACAGAAAACGGACGGTCAGGGGGGAACAAAAAGAGCTGCTGGCTTTAAGTTTACAGTCTCGACCCAAAACACTGGATTCCTTCAACAGACCCTGAATAAACTCTGAGTAAGCATGAAAAGGAAATATGACGCCGTGACACGAAACGTCACGATCCTTAATGGCTTTGAAGACAAAGTGACCCGCAGCTAAGAGGCAGCCTTTCAACGCAGTCCGCCACTGCGGGACAGATACGTTTGGCTTTTATTTTAACTGTGTCTAAGTGTGTGTCTAACATTGTTTTGTGAGTGTGTAATCTCAGACAAGCAGACGCGCTTGTAAAAAGCGAGAGCGTGAAGGGTCATGCATAAAGTGTTGGCTGTTTTAGAGGAAAACTACAGATAAACGATGCAGCGGCGACCGAACGCTGAAATATATGGATTCCTCCTTGCAGCGTTTCAACACTCTCCTTCCAGCATCCTCTGACCACTTCTCACCAGCACGGCTGTCATTGTGAAACATTGTTTATAGTTGCAAAACGGCGTGGGTGTGTGAGTGGAGTAAAGAGTGCGTTGTGAGAGACCAGGGAGAAAGTTTCCTTGTCTCCGTGCCCGCCATTGTTCTGTCTCCTTGAAAGTCCATGCCTGTGGTTGGAAGACAAAGCCTGCTGAGCTGTGTCTGTCTGTACGGGTGGAAAAACACCCGCCCACAGACAGACCCGCAGTCTACCTTCGGGTTGGCTCGCACATCAGTAAAATGCTCACCTATAGAGAGCGCATTAACTCTCCTGCGGGGTGCCAAGCTCAACCGCACTTCGTAAGGCGTCTGCTGTATGTTTAGGAGTTCCAAGGTGAATTTTTAATCCCGCATATTATAAACGGTGGGGAAAAAATGCAACGGTAAATGTAGGAGGGGGTGGGGATTTTTGAAACCACAGTGAGAAAAATAGCATTGTCAGTCTGTCTGTTGAAATCAGATAAAGAGGGGAAAAAATGGGGGCTTCTCACCTTGGGGAAGAACGTGCGAGTGACAAACTGTTTGTACTCCAGAAAGGGGATGCCCTGGCTCCGATTCAGCTCCTTGGTCAGGTCTGTCATGTCTGTCTGCAGCTCTGCAAAGCCTGAAAGGACAAAAACAGGAAAGACACAAAAGAGAGTTGAGTCATGGGAACATTTCTTTGAAGCACAGTCACTTCTTCATCTGGCTCCCCCAAAACTTGGTTGTTAAGCAAAATGAGTGAGGAACGTGTTTGCCGAATAAAGCAATAATCATAAATTTCACTCGGGCTCCCGAAAGAGTCTGGCTGATTTTTCGGAGTGAATTATTTCAAATCAGAGACAGAATTTTATCATTTCACTTCCACGGTCGGGCTTCACGTTCTGGTTGAATACTAAATATAACAGACGCTAATCCTCTCATCTTTTCCTCCTCTCACTGCCAGATTGTGCAGCCCATTATGGCATGCAGGCAAATATTTACCAAACGACAATCACTGCAGCCAAATCCAGTCTGAGGCTCTTATCCAAAACATGTGTGCAGGCTGAGGTTAGTCCATGCAGAAACAGTATCACCATGTCCAGACACAGACTCAAATCTGCATGTTAATATTGTAGCCACTTTACGGGATCGGCTGCACCAGCAGAGGATAATGTTCTCCACTAATGAGACGCTGGAGATCCCTTTATGGAAAAGTGCTTCCTGTGTCGGGATGAGAGACGTATTTGGGTTACAATGGCAGCCTCTTCATACTGTGTTTGTGCATAAAGAAGAAAATACTAGACCTCAGGGATTGAAAACATTTTTCATCACCCCACCAGGTTATTTATCCTCCTGCTCACTAAAGCGGCCTCGAAACCAGCAGCCAGTTCACTTCGTCAAACCTGGACTGGATGTAACAGGCCTGAATTGCAGACCTCCCCTTCTCCTCAAGAAAGAAAAAAACCCAAACCTCTCTTTTTGTTTACACTGAAGATGTCAATTTGCCATCTTTTACTCCTCTTCCAGTTTCTTTATCCTGGTTTTTTTTCTTTTCTTTTTTTTTTGCACACTCACCCTGAACTCGGCCACAAATCTGTCTGAGTCCTTTGACTAAATAACCCCTCGGTTCCTCCTCTCCCTCCCACGCTCCTGCTCCTCCTCGCGCTCGCAGCCCTCACTCCCGCTCCTATCGCTTCCTCCCTCCATTTCTCTTTCCTCTATCCGTCCCCTCCATCTCCAAGCCATAAATCTGGGCGCTCAGACGTGGAGTGGCCTTCACGCGGCTTTACTCTAATGCCCTAGAAACACACAGGCGTTCACAGACACACACAGAAGTGAAAACACACACTCTCTCACACACGGAGGCCTTGTTCCTATAGGGTGAACGCCGTGGAGGCGATGTGGCCACTCAGTGTGTCTGTGTGTGACTGATCATTTGTCAGACACTGTGTTTTATGAGTCACGCTTACGAGGCACAAATCTGTCAACTGCTGCATCTCCCTCCCACTTCAGTCTAGAAAAACCTTTAAAATAAACAAACATCTTACTCACACACAGAAACACACAGTCCTACACAACGAGGCATATATGTGTGGTCAATATTTCTGTCCTCCCAGAAGCTCTTTATTTCATGGCAACTGACACTAAACGGCGTTTATGGTCTTAATGTTTTACAACAAAGCCTGTTGAAGCCAGTGTGTGTGTGTGTGTGTGTGTGTGTGTGTGTGTGTGTGTGTGTGTGTGTGTGTGTGTGTGTGTGTGTGTGTGTGTGTGTGTGTTTGTGTATATTCCTTATACACACCTTTACGTATCTCCTCTCTGATCTGGGACTCCATCTCCTCCATTTGTAGCAGAGTTTTTTGCCAGTAGCGTTCTGCCCTTCGGCTCTTTGTGCAATACACTACGAGAGCTGAGGGAGACAGGAGAATACAAAGAACAAGAGATCGGTTCATACGTATTTTCAAAACATGCATTATCACACTCTCACAACTTCCACAACAGAACGTGGAGTGAAAATGGATTTTAAAGATCCAGAATTTGCGAAAGGATTGCCTGAAATAATTTGGAGCCTGTGAAAAAAACATTTGCACGAATTGTTTCTAAAATTGGAAAGATTTAATTTATCTTCATTTATCGACGCGCATCAGAAATCTGTGAGCAAGTTATTTTATGGCGCGCACACAGAGGCTGGAGAGAGAAAAGAGGCGACATCTGAGATCCAAATTAAAGCAGGAAATGGTGTGAAAATCCACACTAGCACCAATTTTCACCCATACACCTGCCCCGCAGACACACTCACTCACAGATTACAGTGCACACACACGCACACACACACACACAGAAAGACAGACAGACAGACGCGCAAAAGCCCACAGACAGAGCGGTCGCTGAGAGGAACACTGGCCTCTTTGTGCACCGGCGACTGAAGAGGAATGAAGCAAGTGCAGGAAACTATGACCCCCGAATTCCTTTTATCTGTTCCACATCTGGAGCATCCGTCGCTAGAGCAGGCACACATCAATCATCTGCTGGTAAGCGTGTGTACACAACGTACCCACAGTGCACAGCAGCAGCAACACACAACACACCACAATGGATACCACGATGGCCAGCTCGCTGCCGCCGAGCTGCACTTTGGCGATGGTGTGATGAAAGTTCCCGACCTGCACCTAAAGAGGAGGAAAAAAAAGAGAGTGAGCAGTGAACGGAACTGCGTTCTGTCTTTGCCGCAACACAAGAGTTCATTCATAAAAGAATGAACAGCCAGTCAGATGATTTCAGGGATTTCAGAATGAGTGTTTGAGAACATTTGTGTATTTTTTTTTTTCCGACTTCGTATCAGATTTAGATCATTCATTCAGGAAAGCAGCTGATTGTTGTTGATGGTGTAGCCTCGAGAAACCAAAGCAGATGATCAAATGGATATTAGTGGGACACTGGGACTGTAAAAACACATCCAGACTTTTATCACCAATAATGGGCCAATATCGTATTATCTTTCTTTATGAAAGTGCCTGTTTGATGCTATTGTTTTCCGGGGATTTGAACTCTGTCAATATGTTTCTTTGTTTCTAGCATAAGAAGCTGAGTCACAGCTGTATGGATAAAAGACAGAGACAGTTAAGCAGGAAACACCAGTTTTAAACGACCGATCTGTGTTCATGCTTTTGTAGAGAGAAATCCTCGTAAGATCATGCATTTACAACATTACATCTAAAACAAACAGAAATAGTCCCAAAACTCTCCTGCTCCTCAAATCCTTCTTCTACACTGGAGAGTTTCTATTCTGAGTTTCAAGTTAGCTGTCATGCGGTTCACTGTCAGTGTGAGATTTCCACAGAACAGAGCGTCAGCGCTGCACTCCTCCTGCACTCAACAGTTGCCATCTTGGCGACACATCAGAAAAAGAGGAAACCTACCACTGTTGTTGAGCCAAAACACCTCAAAATGCAACCGCATGACGAGGAATTTTCCGTGTTGCAAGAGAATCAGAATCAGACTTCTTCAATTAAACTGAGCAAAGCCATGAGTGAAGAGGGACAATGTTTGTTTCTGAATCCTACAGGAATGCACTGCATCCACATAAGAAAAGCATTAGTGGTAGACATCCCAAATGTTAATTATTTTGACCTAAATTTGCACATCCTGCACGCTTTTGAAAACTTCAGGTTAAAACCCACGTGATCTCTGGCCTTCCTTCAGCTGGGTCACGAACCGGAGGTTTGGATTCAGAGTACAAGGTTAATGCACTGACACTGTTTTGTGCCTAATATTTCTGCCATGAAGAGTCTTTTTCTTTAAATGTAGCTCAAACAGCATGCACATATTTGTTGCAGATGAAAACTAAAGATGCAAGAACTTCATAATACAAAAAGGTACATGGATCACAGAAAACAAAACTGGAGTCATCCCACAATAAGATGTCACGGTATAACCCTTTAATCATTACACAATCAGCATTCAACTTTGATTAATAAATCTCGTCATTGTCTTTCTAGTGAAGGGCGATCACAAAAATACCCCAGTTTGAAGACGAGCCGGAGCTGCTGTTTACATAACGTCACAAGCGAACTCTAAAGCTGAGCAAAGGTGTTAAAAGCGTTGTGGCAGCACTTTGACTACTTTGAGAAAGAGCAATACAAACTGCAGCAGCACATATAAGAAGATTTAAAGGCATGTCGTTCTCCAGATCTGCAACAGTCAAGCTGATTTAATTTTAGCTACCGTCCCTGGATACTAAGTTGCGAAATGATCAAATGGGAGTCAAATAAAACCCTTCTGATGTCCACCCTGCTAAAAAATTCTGCATAACACTTCACTGTTGGTGAAAGAAAAGAGACAAAAGGCTATGAAGAAGGAGCAGTAATGAGCAGAAACAATAGACACATTATATATTTCCTTTGTAGCGCGGTCTATAAACCGATGCAGTATACAACACAGGCACTTCCTAATGGGAACTGAAATATCTGCGCGCATGCACAGGAACATAAATTCTTTCACGGACACAGGTGCAGACACACGGAAAAAAAAAAAAAAAAAATTACACCGCGTAGATTTTGAAAAATGGTCTCGCGCTGCAATGAGCTGGAGGAGTCACGCAGTTCAGACTAACCCAGATGTGACAAGAAAAGAACTTTCACTTCTGCCTTCTGATTAGTCAGCAGGGTCTCTGTGGTCTCTGCTCACATCGTTCCCTCTCCTTCCACAATCCCAACATACTTCATAAAAAGAGACTCAGATAAAAAGCCTCCAATCCTCGGACCAAATCCCTCTTACACTGGTTTTCACTCTGAGGGGGGGGGAAACCGGCTCACTGGGCTCCCTCTTTTCCTCGTTCGCTCCTTCTCTTTCTGGTCCAGGCTTATATTTACTCAGACCAGCAAGAGAAGGCCCTCTTCCAGAGACTGCGGCGGCCAGACTCGGTGTAATGGAGGGGAAAATGCCATTGTTCCGTGTTCCTGTTTCGCTTAGGGTACAAAAACACTGCTTCTCCTCATCCACTTCTGCAGCTCAGCTCCACTTCAGAGCCAAGCACAACACGGGCATGTAAAAATAGAGCTGCCACCAAAAGTAAGTGAAGAAACACAAATGGCCATCAGCTCTGCGTCAGCCCCGACATGTATGCATTTATTCAAATGTGCCGACACAAAGGAAAATATACGCGCTCCCTGTATTTATGCCCCTGTCAAACCTGCACACAAATCACGCTCCCTGCTTGTGTACAGGCGGCCCACCCATTTATGTTATGACATCCCGTCTGACCCTTGCCCTGGCTTTATGTCTTTGCTAATTGCCTGCGTTTATTGGGAGGCGTCCTGGGAGACGGACGGGGTCGGGAGGGTACCGGAACGAGCTACAAGCAGACAAGCAGAGGCAAAGAGTGAGTGAAGGGGGCAGAAAAATAAATAAATAAGGGGTTTCATTCTATTTCTGTGTCTGAGTGGGGAAACGCTTCTTACAATGCAACTCAGCTGAGACTAACATATGTTTCTGAGCTATTTCAGCAAACCACTCACAGTTTGACTCATATTTAAATATAGATGAACGCGCTCTCCTTCAATAAAGCTCGATCAACGCAGAGCAGGATGGACGACAACAGATGGGGAGGCGAGCCGGGCGGAGGAGTGAGGGTATTCGGTTTTATCAGGACCGCAGAAGGCTTGACCACGTCTCGATTAAGACCTTTAATTGTGATGGAGAATACTTAGAAGCAAAACCAAAACACGAGAGCGGAGTGCGAGATCAGCTGCCTGGACGAGGCGGTGAGCAGAGGTGACAGTCTCGGTGTTAATAAATGCACCGCTAGAGGATTTAAGACATGAAGAATCATTTCAAAACACGAAACACATTTTTTTTTTTTTCTGCTGTGGTGGCGGCGGCGGCTCACCACCCCCATTAACCACTGACTCACGGCGGCACGCTCGGAAACTACAAACCATTCATAATGCATGGAGAGTGGCACGCACGTATCACTTACAGCGCACTGGCTTGTGCAGATCAAATCTGTTTCAATGAACATCGCAGATGGTCTGACTAAACGTCTGGATTGAATGCTGCGTGACAGATGGATGATATCCTTAAATTATCAGGGTCCTCTCGACACGAGGCGGGATGTGTGTTTGTGTTTTTATTGTGGTGTTTTACATACTTACAGTGACAGGCAGCTCCCGCTCGCTGGAGCTCAGCAGGCCGTTGATGGTGCAGTGGAACAGCTGGTCATTATGGAAGCTGATGTTACAGGGATAGGAGCCAATCATCACCGAGTACTCCTCCGGCACCAGCTCCAGATCGCTCGGCACTTTCTGCGCCAGGAAGGAACAAAGGCAGCCGTCAGACGGTCAGCAGTAACAGACCAGAGGGACCCTCACAGATAACATTCACGAGGAGCCTGAACCCAGGCGTACGTGCCGACGCGCGGCCAGTCTGCCGCTCGTACAAAGAGAGCGAGCGGCGGCGGGAGCGGCGGCGGGCCCGTCACGCAGCTGTCACACGGTGGAAAAGGCAGCAGAAAAGCTCATCCAGCTCGGGCTAGAGTTCAACTTAAAGCAGCAAACAGTCCTGCTGGCTCTCTCACGTGGTCTGGAGAGTCTCTACAAACAGAGCCACCGACGATCCTCGCTGCCGGTGCCCAGAATAACATTCTCAGGGCCTTTTCCCAATGATATGCCATTAATTAGAGGGCTACTCCTCTGATCCTTCACACATGAGTGGCTTCGCTTGGTCACTAGGTGTAACTCTCAGCCTCTTACAACACAAACGTCTTCTGAGGACACGGAGGGGATTTCTAAAGTCTGACAGAATAATGTTGGTGACGTTTTTATTCAACTCTAACCCAGATATCTGAGCTGTTCAGTCTCCCTTGGAAACCTTGAGCACGGAGGCTGACGAATGATCATCTGGTGGTAAAAGTTTGATTTGTGAAAAAAGGCTGAATTCTGAGACATTTGTCCTGAGACGTCCTTTAATTCATATTTTCTGAACATTTTTTAAGCATCTTTCTCAAATGTTCAAACAGCTTGAAAGTGAGAGGTTTACTAGCTGTAACAACTTCAACAGTCTTTATGGAGCTTTATGAGGCAAGTCTACATGTAGATGTTAGATATTTCTGTGTAGGAGCAGTTAACCCCTTTTAAAATCTATTGACTGCAACTAAAGAACTTTTTACTGGGTCTTTGGTCGCAGCTTTAAACTGCTGTGATAACACTGTACTTTTATCGCTCCGTTCACTCCGTGTTCACTGTCGGACGGGTTGAATTCAGAATGAAAAGTAAATTGTTCTCATAGGCTGTTTAGACTGTTGAAACAAACACTTAAAAAAGACTTACATAAAAACTTAACAACCAGGCTCCGTCATCCCCTAAAACACTGCTAGTCCCATATAATCCCATCACAACACTTTAGTCTCAGAGTGGAGGTTTACTGGAGGTTCCTCGAGCTTCTGACAGCAGAATCAGAGGCTGAGCGTCCAGGCAACACGATCCTCTGTCTGCTGTCTGCATATTTCAGCTCATACTCAAACAGGCTACAGGAGGTTATACATGATTTTACCTTTAATTCATGTGTCAATTCCTGTAATATAATATGGGTTCTTTCACACCTTTGTTTATTCAAGGTTTTTAACAGTTAAAAAAAAAAATCCAAAAGAGCCTTCACTTCAGTGAAGGGTAATTAATCAGCTCCATTTTGCACGGACACAGGCACAAAAGCACGGTAATAGAAAGAGAAAATAAAACCAAAAAGAAAAGCAGTGAGAAAGAGAGCTGCTGCAGGTCCAGGCTGCTGTGAGACCTTCTTCATTGTATTGAGCTTCTCTACTTTTCTCACTTGTTCATATCTTAGCATTACATACATGCTACATTACGTTTCTCTCTCTCTCTCCTCTGTAGCTTCCTGCAGGATCTCTGACAGCAGAGCAGGAAATGTGTGATCTGTGTTTCACACCTCTATCAAGTCTGCAGCTTGTCGATTAGCTTCTGAAGTCAATAGGTTTGTTTGTTTTTCGCTCTTTGTCTCTGTCCCATCCTTTCCTGTCTTATTATCCCCAAACGTCAGTCGGTGCTGCAGAAAGACACCACCTGTGAGTTTGGTTCTGCAGGCATTTCTGCCTGATTTCCACTGGTAGTTGCTTGCTCATGTGGGATTTTTACCATCAAGACTTTCCAAAAAATTTGAGATATCTACTCTCTGTGTCGTATAATTCCTGCTGGGAAAGGTTTGGGAGGCAGGGTTGCTCCAACTACGTCTGTCAATTCAGCAACAGGTCCACTGTACTGCAACATTAGCTCAGGCTTCCAACCTAACTGCAAATATATAAACTGTAGTAAATGTAGTGTAATAATATCAGGTGTACGTTTTAAACTTTCACCTTTCCTCCCAGAGTGCTTGTTTCTTTTTACTTCAGATCTCTGCAATCAGCTTGGTATGCACAATGTTTTTCCTTCTAATCAGAATGATGGCCTGACCTACAGAAACACAAACCCCATTTGTATAAAACTGCAATTTCCCTTCAAATATAAGAATGAGAAACGAGGAAGTGTGTGTCTGAGTCTGCATGTGTGTGTGTGTTTATCCCCTGTGTGTGTTTCCTTGCTTTGATTACACCCTCAGGGCAGTGTCCTGTCCCTGCAGCAGGATGCAGGCCCCTGGGTTTTTGTCAACAAATATTTCCTCGCACAGACATAACACACACACACACATCATTGAAACACACAAAAAAGTCTAACTATCACATAAATATGTTCAAGCATATTGGACAAACATATTTGTTAACACAAGCGTGCATCACATTTTCACACATAAACTAATCCGACCAAAACAAAAAAAGATTCTATTAGCCTAAACATGACGAACGCAAACAAAACCCACCCACATTCCAGATCAGGTCCTTAATATAGGATTCGCCTGGCTAACAAGCTCCCTATTAAACAAACACATTCTCTCTCCAGTCTCTCTCTCTCTCTCTCTCTCTCTCTCTCCCTCCCTCCCTCCATCAGGGCCACCACAAGTGGAATTCACCTTCCTACAGAAAACAGGAAACAACAGCCGAGTCGCCCATGCAGACGGGCTGAGGCAGCGATTCCTGCAGGGGCCTCATCCTGGCACACACACACAAAAAAAAAAAAAAACACGTAAAGAGGAAACTGCATCATGTTCGAACTTCCCTCTCTGTGCTGCTAGCATGTGCGCGTCGTACGGTGTCACAGCCAGCAGCCCTGTAGGCTGACGAATTCGCACAGACAGGTGCTTAGATCAGCCAGAACGCAGGAACAGCAGACCTCCCACCGAGGTGCCCTTCCCCCCGCGGACCGCCGACAGAAGTGAACACGTTTCAGAGGACGGGGCCTTTGATGTGTTTTATGTGCCTCTGGTTTATGTGAATATGAATAAAGAAACTCTCAGCTCTGTCTGCTCTTCACAGTGGGAGCAGACAGGCTTACAGCGGCGCTGCCTTCAGAGCCCGCAAAAACAAGACAACACCAGAAAATAACATCACGGGTTTAATGGATTGAGCGAGAGAGGTAAATATTTGAAGCTGAGAATGTCAAAAGCTTAATATTTGCTGACGGTAATATCAATCTGACATGTCTTTTAACAGGAGAACAAACAAAGGAAGAGACGGCTATGGCAGCAGATCTGTCGACAAATCTGGTGAAGACTGAAATATCTCATCAGAAAAGCCGTCCGGGCTCCAGCTTATAGCCTCATTTGGTCATCTCTGACTCTTTACCCCACTAGGTTGGCAGCTGTTGGATTTTTAACCAAAACATTTGTAAGATTTACCACAAAATGCGATATTCACATTCCCCCGAAGCTAAGTTTGGATAACGATTCAGCTTCAGGGAAAAATCCGCTCCGTGTGCCACCATCATTTTAACTCTGACCCATATTTCGAGCCACAGCTCATACCTGCAAAAGTTCTGTCTATGTTAGTTTACCGACACACAAAACTCAAGAATCCAGCAGCAAAACCATCAAATGGTGGAGACATCATGGCTGATTCTGCATGAAGACACTGGCATTAAGTCCTAGTGGTATAATAGCATCGCTTGTTTTCTGATTTGAATTTCAATGCAGTAATAATTATTTAACATATTTTTTTTTCTTATCTGACTATTTTGACTTGCCTGTTCATGTTTTGTTCTGTCATTAATAGTCCACAAATGAACAATGTTGGTTATAAAGAGCTGCCAATTTGTTAGTTTTGTTTAGCAGAGCAGAAAATTGGACTAGATATTAAATTTTCCCTGACGCGCACAAAAATTTGGCAAATATTTACATGAACATATTATATCAGTAATACTGATGCTTTTACCTTTTATTTCTAGAGGTAGTTGACAGATAATGCCATAATTTTCAAAGCCAAGAGACAAGTTATCAGCAGAAACATTGAGACCAAATTTCCAAACATGAACATTTAGCCTCGACTCAATCGGATAATTTATCTCAAAGTCATAAAGGTACTTACTGAGTTAAGTACTGTCAACTTTAAGAGTCTGATTTCTGAGTTTATTTCCCTGTTAACGATTGCTGTAAACCTGCTTACAGTGGCAGTAAGACCAATGTCAGACAACCGCAACGATTGTGTTACTGCCAAGGTTGTGCAAAATACTATAAACATGCAATCAATGAAGTAGATCCATTTAACTAAGGATGATCAACACGGGGGCACGGATCACATTTATCATAGGGGGAGAACATTTGCTTGATTTACGAGCGGCGCCGCAGTGAGGACTCGGTGGAGGCGTCCCGGCAGCATCACTCACATTGATGATGAGCGTCAGCGGTTCCCCTGAATGGTGTTTAATCAGCTTCTCCTTGTTGGCGGTGAAGAACTGGGGGTTCTCCACGTACTCCAGCAGAAAGTGACCCTTATGAAGCTCCTCCTCCTCTTCCTCGGGCTCGCTGTCGAGGGACAGGGGGCTGTCCCCCGTGTACAGGACCCCGTTCAGGTAGAACTGCACCGAGGTCTGCTGGGACTGGCTGGACGGCGGAGACGGGCAGATGATGGAGGAGGTGGAGAGGACGGAGCAGTGCTGCGAGTGGAGCAGGGGAGACGGGGAAAGTTTAGACTTCTCCAACAGTACCTCATTATCAACGCTTTTTTTTTTTTTTGTGTGTCTCTCAAAAAGTAAGTATGACGCTTTGGAAATGCAAATAAGCAGATCTCCAGTTACAGCATGACATTGTGAAAAGTTTTCACTTTGTTCACCTCAATTATAAACCAACCCCCCCCATTCATTTTTTTTAACATGGCTGAAAGAGTTTCATCAAGTGAAAAGAAAAACAATTCGGTTGATTTCTCACCGTTTGTCCAATTCCCAGCACCTGCATGGTGACACTCTGCACCAGATCAAAACCTTGGCCTGTCACTGTGATGGTCCTGCCACCACTGTAATACACACACACACACACACACGCACACACACAAGAACAGACAGTCAAATCTCAGCCCACAAAAATGTGTCAAACTCTTACTGGTATGCAAATGCAGTGGGAGACTGCGCCAAAATGAGAGAGAAACTGGGGACGAGATAATAATGCAAAACAGTTTGACTGCTGCAGTGAAAATCCGCACATGTCATCAAAGACTTGCCGCTGCCCTGTCACACACACGCTGTGCTATTTAGAGCACAATAGAGGGGAAAATACACAGGACAACATTAGAGTAATGACTTTTTCTGAGGCTGGGATGGAAAAGAAACCGCAGAGTCACACAGCTTGAAATGTTTAAAACATTTCGGCGTTAACAAAACTGATGTCTGAGTGTGTGTGTGTGTGTGTGTGTCCGTTTACCTGAGGAAGCTCCTCTTTGGATGGATAAAGCTGATGACCGGGTTCTTCTCATAGGTGTATGTGGTGCTCAGCTCCACATCCTGACAGATGAGATCTTCAAACTCCACACACACCGACACTGAGTCGGTGTTTGCATGCAAGGCAGCAGGCATGGTACATTCAATCACGTCATCTGTTTTCCTGCAACAAACGCACACAACAAGGGAGGAAATCGCAACTGGACCTACTTTGTCATGTCTACAGCAAATACAATTAAAGTCATGTTTATTGCAGTTTGGATGTCTTTCTTTGAAATATTTTGTATTTCCTGTATTGCCAGGGAAACATGTAGAGACACTAAATTAAAACGTGAGAACTTTATGAGGAAAGTGACCACACTGGGTAACTTTGGCATTTCTTGCTAAACAGCATCATGATGTGCATCCATTTCATACTTTCCGATGGTTTTTTGAGGAAGCATATTGAAATTGAAAAACATCTTAAAATAAGCTCAAACAGCTCTTGTAGGTACTCTTACAAATGTTTTAGCACTTTCATGCAGGCGTCTGTAAATCTAACCAAGCATGTGGCATCAGTTATAAACTCAGTCGACCTGGATGTGAGTCTATGAATCACACAGTGATGCTTTCGGCCTGTCTGTTCCTGCCTCTGATTGGCTTGGCATGGCAAGGTTCTGCGGCTCCTCGCTGAAAGGTCGTTGATTACTTATTGTAACCCCAGATTTTTTTGAACTAACCCTCTGAGAGAGCATCATTGAGATGAAAAAAGTGTTTAGAAAAGCCACACTGCCTGAAAATGCTGGCAAATCTTTGCAGCTGTGTGCTTGTTAGATGTCCACTCCGGCTGCCAAGACAGACAATAGAGGAAGATATCCTCGTTTTGCGTTGGTTGCATAAGTCATGAATGTAAAGGAAGCTACGGAAGTGAAGAGGATGGAAAAGCGGCCTGCGGCACGGCGATGTGGTGATTGATGGTGTCTCTGCGCGGAGTTTGCATGTTCTCCAGAGACGTGGCTTTGAGGCTAAGTGTCTAGCGTTAGCTATATGTTGGACGGGATACTTGTTTATGGTGCAACAGCTGGGAAAGAGCTTTGCTTAAATGAGGCAGGTATCCTTGCTTCAAAGGCTGCAACCGACTGTAGACGCGAACCGCTTCCACCGAGCTGCACTCACTCTGTGATGACGCATTCCAGTGTGTCGTTGACCATGACTCTAACCCGAGAGCCAATGTCCAGGTGTTCGCCCCGGAGGGTCACTCTGGTTCCCCCGGCGCGCGGGCCTTTCCTCGGCTCCATGGACGCCAGCTTTGGGACCTGCGTGCGAAGCGGAGATACATGACATGTTAAACAAGACTTCGGATTCACCAACGCAAGACTGACAGCTTCTGTCACCAGAAAACACAGGCTTACTGAAACCGTGTTTGTGCTCCGCAGTGTTTTTTTCTTGACGCTGAACAAAAGTGTTTCCTCATCCTTTGAGATACAAATATCTCATCTTTACAGATTGGCTGAGACAGCTGCTGACTATAACAGTAAATTAGTGTAGAAAACTGTGAAGACAGCCCACGCTGCAGTATGCTGAAGCGTTGCTGAAGCCAACAAGCCTTTGGGCCCAACCTAGCAGGACAGCTGTACTGTGGTTAAGAGGGAATAATGTTCAGGCATGCACAAGAGAAACTACATACACATACAGTCGTATGAACACACGCACACAAACACACACACGCGAAGGCTCCCTGGGCAAAGATGAATATCCCTGTCCGGTTCTGCAGCTCCCAGCATCAGCATTCCTGCTCTATCCGAACTTTCTATCCCTGCCGTGAACCTCGCCTCCGGGGAAGCCTCTTATCCTCACTGACAGGATTCACTTCCTCAGTGCACACGGACGGAGCGGGCCTATTGTGTGTTTGTGTGTCAGAGTGGGTGGAAGGAGGCAGATGTTTCCGTCTAAAGGTTGAAGGAAGGAGATGCGGTGGAGACACACACATCCTGTCTCCGAAAGTGTTTTCCCTTTCTCCCTCATCTTCTGCAGTAAAAAAACCCCCTCACACCGAACATCTCAGAGATGGATAAGGAAGCCCGATCGGAGTTCCCACAACAGCGCGGCGCAAATGTTTGTTGTTCTGGATTTTCTTGATCCTTGAGTATCAAGAGAGGTTCCGAAATCGGGGCGATTTCTCAGTGGGCTGACTCACAGGCGGTGATCGACAGCTCCAGCATTGAATCATGAAACGCTCTTTGTGTATCAGCAAAGACACACAAAGGACTGACGTGGGTATTTCCACTGGATGAATATTCTTATCCCAATGAGAGACTGCGTGGGCGGAGGTCAATTAACACAATGCTGGCTAGCTCGGCCCGACCGGCGATGAATTCAGAGCGAAAAAAGGGACATTCCAACAATCGCCATATTTGTTTATGCTGGCAGTGAGCGCCGGATGACAATGGTGCTTAGCTGCAGCTCAGATGGACGTTTGAAGATTCCCACACACTTGCATTCCTCTCAGTCATAAAGCGCATCTGTTAACACTCAACTGGCACACTTGGGGAGCTGCTCCCAGCGGGGAATGAAGAATAAGAGCATGGAAGAGGAATGTGGAGGACGGGACAGACAGAGCGAGGAATCAGTAAATAACGACAGAATACTCACCAAGTACGAGAAGCTCTCCTTTGACATCCCCGTCCCGCTCTGATCCACGTCCACTTGGACGATATCTGGCCTGTCATGAGCCGACCTCCCAGTAACACACACCAGCCTGGAGGACAAAGCGCCACAATAGAAGATCAGTTAATAAAAAATGGTAATATAGATAACACACACATGCGCACACACACACACAAGAAAATGCATCTCATAATCATAATGTAATAAAATAATTTGAAAAAGAAATGCTCATGTCAAATTACAAACGAGGGAAACCAATATGAGGAAGAGGAAGAAGATCGCGATCGTGACAGCCAAACAAAGACACATAATTAATCTCAGAAAATGGTGGATATGAACTAATTCATCAGCCCCTGTTGCATTAACATATGGAATCCAATAAAGCCGTGAGCTATCAGATATTAGGAGATGTAAAGTTCAAAGCTCCTCACACCAGATGTGTCGAACCACAGAGGAGATTAAGGACCTGCTGGGGCTCCTCTCGCCTCCTGGCCGTGATTAAACCCTGTGTCATCAGAGCGTGCTCTGCAGGGACGGCTCATATTAATGACACGGCGGCGCACCGAGGCACGGGGGCCTACTGTTCTGGGACCTCGCTGGTATAAACGTAGTAAGGGGAGAACACAACCTTTATCGCCACACATGATCCCCCCCCCTTCCAGCTCGACACCCTGTCGGTTTATTTAGTCAGGTGCCTGCTGCTACAGTGGTTGGGAATGCGCAGCTCGAGCTGAGATGATTGACAGAAGAGTCGAGGGAAATTTACATAAGCTTCATGTAGGAGGGCCTGGCGGGGGCGCGCAGTAAGCCGGGGCTGGGATGGACGGCGTGAGCGTCGGCTGAGGTCAAGCTGCGGGGCTGAGGTCGGGAGGAGAGCTACATCTGCCACTTCCTTTATCTCCCCCAAACTGGAATAAAGACTGTTTCACCTGAGAAGGAACTGCCACAGCATTTAATGAGCCCAATTAAAAGATTGGTTTTGCTTGCATGCTTGAAGGAGCGTTAAAAATAATCAAAGCCATCTGTTGTTGGCTGCGTCTTCATTTCTTCTCATTAATTGCAGGTGCATCAGCTAAAGGACGCCGCCGCGCTGGCGTTAAACTTCTGACAGTTATGTGGCACGAGGGCAGACGAGCACCTGTTTGATGAAAACGCATCGTTTCACACGCGCTAATTTAGAGGAAACACAAAAAAGCACAAAGTCAAACACGACTCTTCACAGGTTCGAGCCTGAGGGAAATCTGAGAATCTGCAGCCTGAGTCAACTTTGACCAGGAGGCTGGCTCCAGGCTGAGAATCACGCTGCTATCGAAACAGCACGTCACGCTGGATGATGTTCTCTGTTGAGCCATAACATAGAAATTATCGTGCAAACAAAAAAGACAAGCACGAAATCATTAACTGTTAAAGACAAAAGCTTATCAGAGACTTGACTCGCAGCTTTCAAACACACGCTGTGACTGTTTAAGAGTCTTTAAATGTGCCAGCCAATGAATGAGTGACAATTACAACAGGCAACCATGGAAAAACTGTTATCTAATATCACATTTAACAGCTGTGAGAAAAGGTTTCATTGCTTGTCTGATGAATATATCAAAGCCAAAGTCCATCCATCCATCCATCTTGTATAAAAGATGGAATACATTTTTCCATCCTGTGTTTAAGTCGATCCCAGCTAATGATGGATGAGGGCAGAAACCACGTCACCAGTTCTTCACAGGACAAACACAGAGAGAGACAGCCTCACATATTCACACTTACAAGCAATTTAGAGTGAGCTTAAAATGCATGTTTTTGGACTTTGTGAGGAAACTTGAATGACTGGAGAAAACCCACTGATGCACTGGGAGAACATGCAAACTCACACTGATTCCAGGGACTTTCTCGCTATGATGCAAAAGTGGCAACGTGGTAACTAGAATTTCGATATGCAATCTCTATCAACTATATTTGTACGAAGGACATTAAAAACAAAAATACAAGAATTTCATTACTTTGTTGAGACATTTCTTGAACGGTAAATGAAAAAGTAAAGTACCTGTACCGTTAAGTTAATCACAGCAGTGTCTCAGGGCATTATGAAATTAACAACAGCAAACACACTGAGATCAGGAGTTCCCACTTGAGAGCTGAATGCGTTATAAACGTCATCTAGCTAATGCATTTTTGGTTCAAGAGTGTGAAATCTTTGCGAAATACATTGTGATCTGCAGAAATATGTGTGGAAAAACGTGATATGATTACACATTCAGCTTTAAAAAGGGAGACACACCTAAATATTGCAGGTTATAAGAAAGGGATATGCGTCAGGTTTCACTAATCAGACCGGATAATCAACTTCCTGAAACATTCAATACAGAGATAAGACAAAGCACATCGTAACGGCTCTACAGTTATCGATATTGACAGGACTGCACAACCTCCTGCACGCACAGTCCATGTTGCGAGGTTCCTACTTTTACCTTACAGTGTAGGTGTGTGACGTTTCCCAGCTGCCTACAATCAAATATAAAAGAGATCGCACTTTAAGACTTTTGCAAGACTTCGCAACACTTGTGAAATATCTTTTGTGTGCGTGAGCCGAGTGTGATGTTTGTGCAGCGTGATCTCAGTCAAAAGACGGGCAGACTCCCGTGGAGCAGGCAGAGCCCCGGTCTGACCCCTGCTCCACATTCCAGCACCGCCCCACTGCGGAGATATTATGGGTTTCAGGGGCCAATATTTGGGCTTTATAATGAGCCATCTCTGATCATTTCCCTCGAGTGGATGATGAGGACCATCAACAATCAAGTCGGCGTGTGTCTGGACGTGAGTGTCGTCCGGGTCCCGCCTGAGCGGATGGGGCGAAGGCCTCTTAGGCTCACATGAAAATGATAGAGAGGCCAGCACGCAGGACCCGAGCCAAATATCCAGAGAAGTACTCCAGTAAATGAGGTGTGCCTAGACCGACTGTGCCATTAATTAACACGCTGACTGGCAGTGTGAGGAGCACAGTCTCTCCACTGCTGCACGTTTTCCTTTTGGCACACAGATGTGAACTTTCACCTCTCAGCACACGAGCAGACACCTGTCTCAACAGCCCCGGTAAATGAGGTCACATGTGCAGGAGTGTCTACGCATACATGTATGTATGAGTGTGTCTGACTGGCATTTTAGTAAGATGCAGTTTAAATAATAGCAAAAAAAAAATGTTATTATAAGTATTTTTTTTCATTCCTGAACTACAATACACATTGGAGCTGAATATGATGGATTTAAGGGAAAATTTAATCAACGATCGGAGTTCACCACAGGGGAAATGTAGGTGTGTGTGTAAGTCAAATGTGCTGACGCTGTCAAACACGCTGACATGTTATGATTTGTCAATGCCACTTCAAGCTGTAAGGATGTGCTCCGCTGTCGTAACGTCCAGCCCGGGGAGCCAATGGGGAGCGGCGACTGGGAATGAGATCACCCCGGGAGTGAAATGCGATTCGCTGTTTTCGCCATGTGCAGTTCGAGGGGGGGTGGGGTGGGGTGCGTCAAGCGGCTGGAGTGACAGGTAGGACCCTCAGGTCTCCCCACAACCGGTCCTAATACAATGACTGGCTCCACTGGAGCAGGACCAGATAAACAGTCCCATTCACTGGAACATCACAGATACTGAATGGAAGTTCGGATATAATTGTGGAGTTACAGACTTCCACTGAGCTCGGTGTCAAAGCGCGGTCCTGCTGTCTCCATGGTGACAGTGCGATGGTCCCTGAGCTACGGCGGGATGGTGTCGGAGTCATTTAAAATGAGAAGTGTGCTGCATAATAATATTTGTGAAAATTAGCTTCATGAATACATGAAAACTAAACCGCACATGGATGGCAGACGTTCCAATTCCAAAAAACTGGCGGACCTGTTTGAGGCAGATATTATTAGTCATCTGTGATGGTGATTTGTGAGAGGAAGTTTAGTAATTGGCTCATCTGGGGCTTTCTTTCAATAAAAACTTGTCAATTACAAACTGAGAAGCATGACTGGGGCATGTCGGCTGCCTCTAATGGTCTGTTTCCCTCACCTTTGCCGAGGTTGTCAAAAAATATCCAGGCTTTGATATTTGCTTGATGTCACACATTCAAAACAACAAAACCTATATTCATTGAATATTCAATAAAAATGAGATCCACGTTTATAGTTTAAGGTCAAATTTACATGGTTGAAACAACAGGGAAGAAAGCTTGAATTTTAGAAACCAGGAATTTCAAACAAAGACCTCAACCTGCTTGTTGCTGCTACAGGTACGTTTATTTTTATTTTTATCGTGGTCCTAAAAGACCATGTATTCAACATACTTTTTAAACTACGGCATTTTATACTGTATGTGAAGATTAGGGTGTGAGTTCCTTGAAAGTGGGGAAAGTTCCGGCTTACTAAACTAGAAAATAGTTTCTCGGAATGATATCACTTCCTCAGAAAAACAGCTGAAGCATTCCAGTCCATGATAACATTGTAAGTCAGATGAGTGAGGTTATTCTGGCACTAGCTCTTATAAATAAACACAAAGTATAATTTAAGAAAAACATTAATTCTGATTTTATTCGCGGGAACAGCACAATTCCATACCCCAGGCAACGCCGAAGCGGAGGGAAGCTCGGAAAACTGCTATGTGCTGCAGAAACAACAATAAAACTGTGTTTATGCCAACGTGTGACGTGGAAATTGAAAACTGAAGTCGGGGTCCTCGAGGGTGCCTCAGGATGTCAGCCTAAAGAGGTTTTTTATTACTTCTGCTTTGCAACACAGCAAGCTAAAAAAAAAAAAAAAAAAAAAAACCTGTGAATTTTGAGGTAGGAGGAAACTGAAGCATAACGGCTGGGTGGGGGGTTACTAGAAAGCGGAAGAGTTTTGTCTTCATAGATGGCGGAAATGCCACTCAGCAAAAACACGTCCGCACTGCTGATGAAACTGACTCCAAAAACATAACATAATATTAACCTGACCTAATCCCGCTTCTTGCATGTTGTATAAACACCCCCATCAAAAGTGGGACCTTCCTAACAGGGCATGGTCATCATTCGGTCAGTGGGAAATCCCCCCAAAATACTCATTTATACTAAATACTCAATATTTCATTATTTTATGCATTAGCAAACATATGCTTATTATTATTATTATTTCATTGTCTATTAAGAATTCCTAAAACTGCAATTTTATTGTGCTTTATAAAGCACTAAAACCAGAGTAAAGATATCCGCCTGAAGAATAAATCCTGAACACGCGCTAAAGTTTCCGTCTCTTTGTTTCTGCATACAGATGGCTTGATATTGTTTTAAAGTGCTGACATGAACCTCAGCTGAAAGCATGAGTGTTAAACACTGCTGACAACGTGTAATGTTTAGAAAGGAGCAATTTGTTTACTTATGTGTGGAAACTGATGAGTTAAGTTTCACATCTTTTTCAGGGTTTCTGCCGATGCATGTTAAAATGGGAGAGAAACCTTATTGGCAAATGACAAGAAATTTGAGCAAAATCACAGAGGTATTGTTAGACGTCGCTTAATTGGGTTTATTTTGAGGTAAATGAGTCGTGGAAATGACTTCGTGGCATTTTGATATTATTGTCAGAACAGAAGATAAAGGTTAACGCCTCAACGTTATATATTCTAAGTGTGCTGTCGTGCCGTGAATTGAGATATTTGTCACATGCACAGTTTTGTCTGTCACCAGAAACACTTTGCCAACACCTCAGAGAAAAAAAAAAATATGTGTTTAATTTTACTCTCTTAGAATAACTCCTACAGCAATGGACACTGAAGTTCCTTCCGCTTTGTTTCTGCACAGAGCTGCAGGGTTTCAGCACCGCAACGTCTCCCTGACACAACAACAAAGGCGACTCCGCCGCTGCAGCTACGAGCCATCGAAACTAACAAAAAACAGCATAAAACCACAGTGTTTATGCTAACACGTCACACTGTGTGCAGATATTTTGGAAACAAAAGTCGGGGTTTCTGTCAGAAACCTGACCCGAAGAGGGCAGATCTTTTATTACTTCCTTAGCAACACAAAAAAACAGCTCGATTTCTTAAAGCAGGAGGAAACTGGATCACAACAACACAGAGGCGACTGTGGTTCACACTGGAGAGCATCAGATTGTCCTTTAAATTCAAAGATTCTGTCTGAGTCTGCCTAAAACAAACATCTTGAATAAAATCTCTGTTTCTAATAGATGGAATTTAAGAATCATGTGAACGACTATTTACTAGTAATGCTGGTAATGTGCAGGGGCGCCACACTTTTGGTACTTTAAATAAAATTCTATTTTATTGGTTAATATCCAATTTAATAATCACAATTTTTCTATTTTCTTCGCCCATCTCTCCCAAATACAACTTAAGCACATCTGCCACTGCCTCTAATACAAATAAAACTTTTTGATGTGGCAGAGCCACACAGAGTATTTTTTTATTCAACGCATTCCTCCTTTTGTTTTAACAACATGAGGAGCTTTGATTACCTGACATTTCAGTTGCAGATTGGCTGTGTTGCCTTCATCGGAGTTGAGGAACCATCATCGCGGGTCCGCTTCCAGCGTTACTAAATCCTCGTCTTGAGATTTCTCTGCATTTTCAATGTTTTTTAAATCAGTTTATTCTGTTTACCTCCGCTCTGCTAGGAGTCATAAGAGCTTTTATATTTTACATCACGCATCCGCAAGTTCCCCCGAAGGCCTGTACGCAAAATTAGTTGACTTTCCCTTTAACTCCGCCACAAATGCCACATTAGAACATTTTCTGAAATGTTGTCGTTTCAAACCGAGGCACCCCCGTATTTTCTTCCTGCTTTTTCCCACCTGATAAGGCCTTCCCTGTGGGAGAGCCGGCTTCCATTAAAAACAGGAGGGCCGCTCAGCGCTCCGTCTGATTTAAGAGCATTTTAGCACACACAGCGTTCATGTCTGAGACGCTCAAGTCAGGAAATCTTCCTATCACCTGGAGTGTGTGCGTGCGTCTGTGTGTGTGTGTGTGTGTGCCTGTCATCCACCTGAGCACTCACCTGCCTGAAAGCATGTCAGGTTACTATGACAACAGGTAATTGTCAGCTATCATCTCACACGTCCCCGCTCCACCGCCACTGCATATTTTAGCGGGGTTTTAAATATCGTATCAGACGACGTATAGGAGCAGGATTTCCTCCTGCCGGCTCGTAATTTGCGACAATGAAAAACCAAGTAAGACGTAATTATACAAGTGCTGCAAATCAAAAAGAGGAGAACGTCGCTCATTCTTTGTTCTGCCCGAGCAAACAGAGGGAAAGCAGAGAGGAGAAGACACGGCAAATTTGTGGATCGTAATTGAGTTGCGCGCTGCGCGACTTACTCCGTGGAAACAGTGTAGAGATCAGGAAGTAGAGAGCACGGCACATCTCCGATGAAGACCTTCACAGCGCCGGCCCTCCGGCCCAGGTTCCTGCCCTGTACTGTCAGCAGGGTGCCTCCTTCCACCGGACCCCTGAGGGGGGAGATCTGACAGAGACAGAGAGAAGAAACGAACAGAGAGGGAGAGAGAGAGAGAGAGAGAGAAGCTTGTGAAAATACTGTAATATGTGCAATAAATTAGAGCTCGTAAGGAGATTACCTCGCTAAAAACCCCCCACTAATGACGGGTTTGTAATGAACATGACAAAGATTTAAGAGAGCCGAGATGCCGGCCCTGATTCTGACGCTGAGTGTGGCACACACAGAGATAAGGGCCGGTCTGAGTGTTCTTCTGTCAAAGACTGGGATCTAATTGAATAGACACGCGGTTTAGGTATATACACACACAAAGCAGACTCTTAACTGTGCCAGTCTGAGACTCTTCAGCCTCTAATCCTCTACAGCACATGCAAATAAAGAGCAGCCTAAGAGCCCCCTTCACATCCCACAAGAGACAGACAGAGTGAGAAAGTGAGGGCTGGAGAGGCGAGGTGGAGAGCGCAGCAGAAAGGTGGATGAGTGGGGAGGCAATTTAGGGAACTGAGTGTCGAGAGGAAAGTGAATGCTGATGGTGGAGAGAGAGAGAGCAAAGCCTCAACAGGGGAATTAATGCACAGTGCTATTCCCTTTCATCTGTTTTCCTGTGTCTGCTCTGTCAAATTCCTTAGTCCCATTTCTGCTGTTGTTCGGAGGCATGCTCTCACGCATCATTTCAGCCCGCGCCTTTGGTCTCGTAACTTTCCATTCAGGAGCCGGCAAAAGAAAAAGAAGAGGACCGTCACCTCTCCAATAACCATGAAAATACAACTTTACAGATAGCATCTCCAACGCCCAGACAGAAGCAATCTACCGTCATCTTGCCACTGTAGCATAGCTAGCACGGTTGCGTTCATGCTTTTTCCGAATGACCCCCCCCCCCCCGGGCTTAGCCGGGGTCACCGCGACCCCTCGGTATTATTAGCCCGGCTCCGTCTCTATCAGGAACCGAGCCGAAGAATGAAAACAGCACTTCTGTTTGGTCTAGGTGAGAGGACGAGGCTGGGCTGTGCATTCAGATAAGGCTAAACCCGAAAGAGTGACAGCGCGGATAAATAAACCGTATATTTCCCGGCGAAAATGGGGAGGCGGTTAAGTAAAGAGAGAATGTATCACTTTTAATATTATGTGAAAACAAACCATAGGAAGCTCACCGCTCCACCGCATGTCTGTGAGACCGACCCCACAGGAAATGATACACATGTTTTTGTGGTTATGCGAAGCTTTCAGATGTCGAGTGTGTCCACCCCGCGCCGACTTGCGCCATCTGTAAACCCCACTTCCTTGAAGAAAAATGCCTCCACCGGCTCTTTCATACAGATGTAATACACAAACAGCACACGAAGGCGCATGGAAACGGACGCAGAAAGTATCACAGCATCGGGCAGTCATTTATTTTCACCGCGCATCTCGTGGCATCGCGTGCGTCTCGGCGGTGCCGTTGAGCACTGACATCAACATCAGCTCGCATGCTGTTCATTTACACCTCTCACAAGTCTGTGAGTCTTGATTTACAGCGCAAACTCTGCCAGGCCTCCGGGGAGATCGCAGGGTGTGAATGTGTCTCTGCAGGAACCTCCAACAGCAACGCCGCAGCCATTAAGCTCATTTCAGGTCTAAATTATTCCACATTCTTCTATTCAAATCAGAAACACTCCGAATGTGCCTACATGCATATATATACTTAACCAGCATCAGACAAACTACCAAACCAATAAAATCCATATGCTTCTTTTCTTTTTTCTTTTTTTTTCCCCCTATTCTGGAGATTGTTGTGAAGTCGGAGCTTTCATCTGCCTCCCTTCACTCCAGTTCCCCTGCATCACAATAATCAGGGAGGACGTGAGAACAAAAACAGGAAAAAGCGCCTCACCATACACTGTCTTCCTCCACCCTCTCTCTGTCCAGCCAGTTCTCCATCCTCTCTCCCAAACCATCTCTCTGTTCTCCCGCCTTTCATGTCGAGGGTAAACTATGTATGGCAGTTCCTGTTTTGGATGCCAGCGTACCTCTAATCAATGCTTACAAAGACAAAAAAAAAAAAAAAGAAAAAAGGACAAGCCCACACATAACATTAGAATAAAAGCAGCGAGAAGATAATAAATGTCTCTATTGTCTTTCGTCAATGCAGTGAATAGAGAGCATTTTTCACAATTAGGTGGTAAGTGGCAAAGTTCAGGGAATAATGAAATCCTCCTCCATATTATTGATATTTTGGTGCTGGGACCTTGCAATAGAGATTGCATGTTGACAAAGCAAGGCATAGAGAAAGTATGTTTCATTATCTCACCGAGCCCATTTAACAAAGGCGCTTGCTGCCGTGCGAGTACGCGTGTGAACGTTTAGGGAGAGTGGATCTTTTCTTCCGTAATCTGGAGAACACGGGCTCTAACCCCTGCGGATTCTCTGGGAAACACGGCTGCCAAGGCATTGCATCACACACCCCGGCGAACCACAGCCCCGGTATCCGCTCTGCAACACACTCGTCTCAAGGAAGCCGAGTGGGAGTGTGTGTACGCATGTGTGTGTGTGCGTAAGTGTGAGAAAGAGTGCGGCAACAATGGTGTGTACCCACGCACACGGCGACTCAGCCCGGCTAACTTCAGTCACGTAAGAAGTCCACATAAGTTAGACTCTCGCCGAGCATCCTGTTAGTCACAGTATGCTGACAGCTCCAAAGAATGAAGGATAATCGTGAATGCTTCAATATGGCCTATTTGGGTGACAGATTGCGGGCTTATGTGAGTGTGTGTGTGAGCGAGCGTGCGCGCGTCCGCTCGCTTTGTTCTGCTCACTTATTCTCCTGGGCCGACCAGGTTTTTATCTACAGGAAGTTCAGGCCGACTGAGTCTCATGTGAGCCATGCTTCCCATGACCGCCTGCCGCGGCCGCGCTGATATAACGCTCAGCAGCGGCGGAGAGAAAGCTTCGGAGGATGACTCTGAACGCGCTCCCATTACAGTCGGACCAAACAAATGAATACGATCATGCAAATGAGCTCGAAAACCGTTTAAAGCGAGGCCTCGCCGGTAATCACCACGACGTGACCGCAGCCAGATCCTCCGTAAGATAAACACTCTGTAACTCCATTTTACCACCGCCGCTTCACTCTCGTTGTGGTCTCAAATCTAAAAGCCCTTATGGTTCCGATTTGTTTTCTCTTAGCGGTTTTTTTTCCACAGAAAAGGGTAGTGCATGTATAGCTTTCGTTCCCCGGCCCACACAGTTTACTCAGATATTGTCGTTGGAGGGGGCAGAAGGTGTTCCCATGCCCTCCTGAGCGATTGCAGATCGCCTGGGCTGCATCCCCCGAGGCCTGCGGTTAAGTGAGTGTTGGTGTTATTGCTGGGCGGAGTGCGTTAATAAGTCTCAGTTCAAACAATCCCCGAGCAGCTGACGGCGGACAGGCAGGCCACGGGGGTTCCACGCCATGTGAGTGACCCCCATGATTCAACATTTCATGACTGGAAAACCGCGCCTGCGGGCCGCAGGAGGATGAATGGAAGGGTCTGTAAGCCCGCAGTCACGCACGTTCATGCTTACCTTGTGGATGTCAGGAGCGGGACAGCTGTCCTTCACGGGCTGACAGTCGTCTCTGGGCCTGCAGCTGTTTTCGCACCAGCCGCAGAGGTGACCCTGGTCCTCCCGGCCCCAGCACTGGGAGCAGTCCACACTGCCCACGCCGCAGTTGTACACCTCCACTAGGGGGAGACGAGAGGTGGGAGGGAGACAGTGAGCCATGTGATTTTTACAGCGTGTATATCACCTGAGAAAATATTGAGCTTCCCAAATACGACCACTTAGACCTTAATCCGAATTCCAGGCTTTAATCACACTTATTCTACGTTCGTAAAGCGAGCTCATGTGCATGAGTTGGGACGATTTGAGAGTAAAATGTGCTTCAGTAAGAAAACACGGCCAAACTGTGTTTGCTATGTCTGGCAAACTGGAGGAACACTCCTCGAGGGATTTTATTTCATAGCTCATGTGAACCATGTGGATTGAGAGCTCTAAATATATACATAAACATTCAGAGGATGCTATATTCATGACTAAAAATAATAAACCAGGAAAACAAAAAAAAAAAACAGCCAGAGGAGTGAAGGAGAACAAAGCCAGAGAAAACAGTTGATTATTTTCATACTCCAATGTGCCTCCTGGAGAGAAATCCCATTTGTATCACTGCATGTGCATCTGCGCGACTCTTTGCTCGTGTGTATGCATGTGCGTGTGTGTGTGTGTGTGTGTGTGTCTGCCCGTGTGTGATAAAGTGCATGTCACTTCTGAAATTTGATGACTCTGCATGTTACGAGAAAAAAAAGCATCTTGTCCTCCTAACGGTGCCTGGCAGCTGTCCAGGGCTGTTGTTCACATGGCGAGCACGCGGGCTGTGAACTGCACATCTGGGGAGAGGCGCGGACCGGGCTCGGCGCTGAGCTGTCGACAACACGCCAAGTTCAACAACGCACGCCGCTTTTCATCATCCCACGGTTGTCATGGAGCTCAAACTGTATTTGCAACAATACGTATGGACACTGCTTCTCGGAGGCATCGATAACACCTTAAAATTGTAGCTCCCTAAGTTTCAGTGATCATTATGTGTAATTAGACGGTAGCTGAATATAACATCATGGTAAATTACTGGTTGTTGGCAAATTATGTGTTGTAATACACAAAATGCTATTATTACAAGTGAAAGGCAGGCTAACATTGTTTGTCCCGGTAAGTGAGTCTTTATTTTTCCAAAGGTTTAATCAAACCCACCACTCTGGCCAGCAAACATCTGTGCACAGGTGAACTGCATTCTGGGAGCAACGGTGTCAGATTTTTTTTTTTTTTTTTCTTGTTTTGGTGGTGAGCTAATTACAAAGCAAATACGGGAGAGCTGTGCAAGTGCAGCACAGCAGCGGGAAGCGTTTTGTTTTGTTTTTTTGGTGTCCGTCTCCATAATCATGGGTTTTATTTCTTACCTGTCATCGGCTGAGGGCTGTCAACAAACGTATCCTCACTCGGTCCGGCAAAGGATCCCGTTCTCCTCAGGCTGAGATGGTAAATCTGACTTCTCTGATTAGTGAGCAGCTAAATGGACAGAGAGGGAGTGCACAGTATAATCATGTCAGTGTTGCTTTAGATAATAATCGGGTATATTCTGCTTATAAACAAGGATTTTAAATAATCACATGAGAAAAAGAAAAAGTACAAATCAGGTTCAGACTCGACGATAATGAGCTCAGTGCGCCGCGACACTTGCTGCAGCTCAACTGATCTTTACTCTGACTTGACAAATTCACTTACTGGTTATTTGTGGTAACTCATTGTCTGTACTTACTGTCACTCCGCTGCACTTGACAGTGGAGCCGTTGAGCCATGAAGCTTCATATCGCTGCTCCGTCCCAAAGTCGCACTCCAGCTTCTCCATCTGTAACACAAAACCACTTCTTAAAAAAAAAAAAAATAAAGAAAAAAAGAATGAAATGTGAAGCATCCTAACATCTACAGCAACACAACTGTGATATTATGCTGTTCCCAAAATGAGATAATTACTACTTGAGAATTGAAATATGGACTAAATTTCTGAAAAGAAGCACTCTCTCAAACATGTCTGGTAACAATTGACGCTGCTGAAAGAGAACCAGGAAACTGCAAGGAAAAAAAAAACCCTACAATAATTGTCCCTGCCAGGAAGAGATGAGATCCATTCAAAATTCATATTCATAAACATCTGGACTCCCACACCTCGGCAAGTCATCTGGGAATCAGAATAATGAATATGAATTCATTCTTCACAAAACGACTGCCATGAGTTCTACTGAGCCAAGATATGGGAGAGTTTAGACCGTAAAGACGATAAGATAGGTAAGAGCAGTAAAGAATAAGTGCTTAAAGTGGAAGAAGTCATTTGTCTGTGAATTCAGCCGGCTTAAATTGGTCTTCTTTGATCGGCCTCTCCAGGACTGCTATTTCTCTGAGCTTTTTGACACTAGAGAAGCTTGATTTTTTTTCCCCTCCCTCCTCTTTGGCAACTGGCAGCTTGTTTTTTTTTTTTTTCTTAAAAAAAAAAAGAAAAAAAACTCCAAAGTACTCTACAAATGTTCTCTGGACTTTTCCTCAGCTTGAACAAATATCCACGAGCAGCCATAACATTATGACCGCCTGTCTGATGCTGTGTAGATCACGCTTTCGCTGCCATAACAGCCCCGACCCACGGAGTCATGGACTCTGCCGGACCTCTGGATGTGTGCTGGATCTGGCGCCGGACTCCATTGGGGCCACATGTATGAGATGGTATGGTCCCCCAAAGACCCCGTTGTGGGTTAGCCGTTTCCCCTTCTTTAGATCATGGTTGACTCATGGTTGAGTTCACTCTATCAGATCCATTGTGAACCTGCTCTTAATTCACATGCCAGAAAGCGGCGTCGTAAGGAAGGAGGAAAAAAAACAAAAAAACAACCTCATTTGGAGGTACAAAGGTATTTCCTCTTGTACTTCACTTGTTTTTGTGATCGCGCTGGCTCCTTTGTAGTTAAAGCTCTCAACTTAAATCATCTTTCATGTGTGTCTCTGTAGGTTAGAGCGCTGAACGTGAGACTCTTACCTCATCTCACACAGAGCTGCAGGTAAATGTTGAACTTTAGATAAACGTGACACTATTAGGTGATAAAAGGTGATTTATTGATGGTCAGTTTCTTTTCCTTGCTCACCTATTTCACATGCTGCTACATTTGTTTAACATTTACTTTTGATTAAAAAAAAAAAACAGTCCTACACAAAATGAACTATTTACCATGATTTCTTTTTGAGGAAGAAGGCATGCTGGGAAATATTAGCTGTGCTTCTCCAATCAATGTTTTTCAGTCTCTCCTGCATCTGATGACTTCTTTTCCTGAGGTACACATCTTAAATTAATGTTTTCTCTAAAAAGAACAAAATCAACTAATGAAGTTCTTAATTATTAATCTAGCATTTGGTGCACAGCTGGCTGAAGAAAAAAACATCTGTGTTTTTGTCTACATATACATGCAACCCCCCCAAATAAAAACTCACTCCAAGTAGAATTCTCATGTGACTCATGTGACTTTACCTGTTAGCTTTGGGGGGGGGGGGGGGGGGGGGGGGGGGGGGGGGGGGATTGTTCCTGACAGCAGGAGGGTTCATGAGAACAACAGTTTACTTCTCACTCTTCTGTTAAAAAAGGAACATTTAACTCTAGTTTTGCTGCTCTACGCTGGTCTATGCGCTTTAATGCTGTGTTCTTGCTTATCTGATGTTTCTCTAATGCACCATCAGCATAAAACCAGCAAGAAAACTGTGTTGATTTATCTCCTTTCTTTCCCAACTGAGCGAGAAAAACAATCATGAACACAGACAGAGACTGTCTCGTGTTTATATGCTTGTTGAAGCTCATTTGCACATCTTGTTTAGTTGTATTGTCATAAAATGTTTATTTCTGGCCCTGGATGATCGATAGTATGACTGCATATAAACACACACAGTCCAGTCAAAGAAAAATGGTTGTCTGCATCAATTTATATAAATGTTTGTTTAAAAATGTTTAATTCGACCCCAGGCTGTGTTAGAACTGCACGGACTGTGCGATCATTTATAACACTTCAGCCAAAATCTTGCTTTTCGGTGTGTTCCCGTTACAGCTCCACCCTTTGACAGAGGACAAGTCTTTAACTTAAAAGATGTTTGAAATATTAATGGGAAAGCGATCTCCCGAACGTGTGGGAACGAGCCGTGATCACTAATTCCAGGGGGATGTGAGTAATGCGGCCGGTGGGAGCAGAACTGACTGACAGCACATTTCCTGCTCTGCTGACTCGTCAGCAGGATGAACACATTATTCAAACGCGTCAGTTTGTGTAAACTTTGAGTATTAAGGGTAGTATGAATGAATTGGCCGATCACAGCGAGTGCTGCCCTCGGGAAGCGTGTGAGTGAGTGTGTGTGTGTGTGTGTGCGTACGCGGGGCGTTGTATGTGGCTCGATGTCTGTCACCATAGCAACACACCAGGAGATGGCTGGAGGGGCCAGCCGGGGTTAGGCATGTGACTGACCACGCCTGGCAACTCGTCAGCGCAGGAATTCTGAGCAGATCCCGGCTGCGTCCTTATCAGGGATGCAGGATCGGTGTCGGACTCTCTCGGAGTGGATTAAGAATGACAATAGGAGTTTGAGACGCTGATGCCGGCGGACGAGCCGAATTCAAAATGAGGGAAATGAAGCCCCCGCCGCGCGCGCCGCCTCCACCTGACTGCACACCGCGCGGCGTGCTGACGAAGACACAATTCGGCTCGTCACAGTCAGATACCGGAGACGCGGCGGGCCCAGACAGCCGAGCGGCGAGCAGCATAAGCGTAAAGACGCTCTCACTCGTTCTTCATCTCCGTCCCCCCGTCTCACGGCTCGGAGATCGCCCAGGTTCAGGTTTTACTCGCTCATTGACCCAAATCACAGCACCAAAAACATCCATCTGTTTTTAACTCTGCTGGAAGCAAACACGCCATATGCTTCTGTTTTATTCCAATCATTTTCACAACATGCATTTTGGACAAAGTCCAGGTCCAGCTCCATGGCTGGAGGCGGCCTGCCATACCTCCTGGACGTTGCTCAGGGTCAGAGTGAAGTCCTGGGCCGCTCCCGACGGCGCTGGAGGAACCTCGGAGGCGACCAGGCTGGGGCAGGAAGCGGCGCTCTGAGGTGGGGTGGGGTGGGGGCGTCGGGGGGCAGGAAGAGACAAACAGGAGTTAAAGAAAACAATAGCTGCCTTGCACACATCCGCAACCCAAAATACCTGTCCTGTTTATCTGGAGGAGGAGGAAATGAGAGGGTGAAGTCTCGCTCTGAGGGAAACAACAGTAGCTTCAAATAGAGAGACGGTGAGGGACTAGAAAAACAGGCCCAGCGGACACGGCGACGACGGGCTCAGCAGAGCAGGAGCAGCCCACCTCGCCACGTCGTCACAACCTTCCTCTCAAAAACCTTCTGTCATGTTTGAAAAGAACATAAAAAAAAAAGGGAAATCAGAAAGCTGCCTGAAAAGTGCAAACCTCCAGTGCTTTCACATGTTTGTTTGTCGGCGTGGTGGGAGCTGGGACAGCGCGTCTGAGCAGGATTTACTGTATTTGTTTTAGAAAATCATTTTGACTTCAGTTATTTCTGCGGCTCTTGTGATAAAAAAACAAAAACAAAAAACAAACACTCTTCAAATCAAACACAAATACAAGCTGATTGTTATTTATTAACAGCGTTGTGCTAGTTTCTGAGACTTTTCCAAATGATCAAAATTTACAGTTATTTCTCTACAAGTAATTTGCGTTTCTTTTACCTTTTCTTTTGCTTTTATCTCCCACAGTTAGTCTTCATGTTTCAGTCATAACGCGGCGTTGCTGTGACACATCAGCTGAGCTGAGTGACCGGCTCATTTATTCAGTGCTGCTGAAGCTACACCAGTTATTTGGGAGAGGAGTTTAGTCCTTCTCGGAAGAAGCGGATTTATGAACTCGTGACAACAACAAGAAGCAGCAACAAAACACCGGAGATAAGCTGCCAACACGCAGACAGCGAACAGATACATCTCAGGTACTGGATACAGGCTAATGTTAACCCTTCATCAGGACTGGGACCAAACCTGCTCAATTCTGCATTTCTTCCTGGAAACTCAGAACCAACTAATACTGAGATAAATACAGCTTGAGCAGGATTTCAGGAACTGTGGAAAACATTTCTGCTTCATGCTCACAATAATACAAACACCACTGTGTTTGATGTTGCTAAAAAAATCTGCATCACTACTTGTGTGATATTATAATATCAAGATTATTTTTCCAGTTTTCAAAATGCCAATAGAGATTTTTTTATCTAAAAAAATAGAACGAGCAGAATTTTCCTATTTCCAAGGAGGAACAGTGAGACATCTTTCATGTTCTCACAGGATTAAGGCTTTAAGAGGTGCTTCTCAAATGAACAGGGCTTCAGTACAACAGTAACTCGGATGATGCCAATGCAAACAAAAGCTCAGTGAGCAGAACAGCAGCTGTAACAAGAAACCTCAACAGTTCTGTCTGTGTCGCTAACTTCAGAGTAACTGTGATATAGGAGGATTTATCACTACAGTCATCTCGATGTGCTTCACATGATCAGTAATCAAACTACGCACACAGTTATTTGCACAAACATCAATTCCACAGGGTTTTTTTTTCATCATAAAAACAACAGGCGGCGAGGCAGTTTTACAAAAGGAAGCCCTGCTTTTCCACAGACACAGACGACAGTGGAGAGGAGAAATTCCCTTTTTTCAGGGAAGAAACATTTGCAGAAGGCTCAGAGGTGGAGAGTTCCTGCTGTTGTGGTTGGAGTTAGAGGATAGAAAAAGAGAAAAGAGAAGATCAATGGAGGCGTTTGTTGTGCTCATGCACACCATTAAGAGCGACTTGAGTTCAGTTTTTCAGATGCTGTTGAGGTTTTTTTTTTTTTTTTGCTGTCTGAATGGAAAGTTTACTTGTGCGGACCTGATAAGCAGATAAAGTGACCGGCGGCTGACCAGAGGCCTGTGAGTCACATCCTCTCCCTCTCCTGCCCGACTGGGACGAGCGCTGTGAGCCGGTGGAGTCAGAGCTCCTGCCCTGAGGGCCGGCGTCTGCCGGGCCGCGCAGACCAGGGCTCCCTGGCTCCGCCGCAAAGCTCCAGAGGCGACAGAAATAATATAATGGCTGACTAAGGCCTGACGATGTCAGGGAAATGTCCAAAGGATGTTAGTATCTGGGGAGATTTAATTGGTTTCAGTGAGGCTGCACTACTTTTGGATGCTTTGTGCACTTTTCCTGCCATTTCATGCTCTTGTGCCAAGCGGCGCACGCCCTACAGTTGCTTTGCATTTCAGGTCGTTTCACAAACGTCACAGGGTTTACGTTAGCAAACGCAATCCGCTCGTAGGATAAGGGGGATGTATAAAAACATAGCTGAGAATGTAGGAGTGAAATTTATCTCGTCACTGCCGTCGGGCAGCGCTGACATTTAGAAATAACACAAACACGGGCACAATCTGCGATTGTGAGTCCGCCCGGCCGCACAAAACTGCCAAAAAGAGAAACTTTAGAGCAGGTCACCGGGGCTTTAAAATGGCAACATTATCTTGTTATGGGTCTGTAAAACCAGAATCTCCTGAGATTTTATAGCTGGCTCAAACATTTCCACACACTGGAGTTGAGACACTCGTAACCTCGCTCTGAATTACCACATGATCGCTGTTGCCCAACTCGTCGGGAACCCAGATCATTACGGAACGCTCTGCGGGCAGCAGAGTCTGGATCATGTCTGAGGTTCCAACTAGACAGATATTAATGCTGCGGGCTCCTGAAGGCCGCGTGGAGCTGACGGATGAAAAGGAGAATTACTCACCTCCAGCAGGCCGGGCTTTGACTCATCTTTACTGGAGACGCAGAGGTGATTCTCCGGATCCCAGTAACACTTCCACCTGGCGCTCAGGCAGCTCACACATCTGAGACACAAACGTGGAGACAGTTAAGAAAACGCTGCCGGAGCTGGCACGTTTTCTCATCTCCCTGTGATCTGTTCCCGCGCGCTAAACAGCTAAACACAGCCTGCTTCTTTTTTTTTTTTTTCTTTTTTTTTAAGATGACTCGGCGGCCCGCTCTGATTCAACATAAACTGCGAGGTCGAGCTGATTACAGGCATCAAAGTTTAGCGTTAATAAAAAGAAGCAATGATTAGTCACAGTAACAGACACATTCATTCCACAGTTACAACACAGACAGCAAAGAGGTCAAACTGGGCTGAATCTGCTGAGATGAGACAAAGCACTTCTCCATAAACGCCCCGGCTGCTCACCGCCGATGCGTGTGCGTGCATGCTGCCTCTCGGATCTCTGTCTTTCTTTTGAGTTTTACACCGCCTGCGTGAAGCAATTCTAGGGAGTGAGTCGTTCGGCATCAGCTGGTTGACTTCCTACGATTCATGCCCACCGTTTCAAGACGAGCCAACGTGCAGCTACAGGTTAAAGATGGATTTAAGAAACTGATGGGTGGGAGTGACTCATGGCAATTTTGACAACTGGAGATTGCTGTTTTTGTAAAAAAAAAAATGAGACATTTATATGTTGAATCATACTTATATAGGTCAGGGGATCACAAATCCCTGTTCAAAGAACAAAGCCTACATAAAATTGATCCTATTAACAAGTGCGGCATGTGTTTCCAGAGCCTGACGCATCTTATTTATTTGCGTTGTTTACTGCTACATCTTTACTGTTGACCAGCGTCTTCAAAAAGGCATTAATGAGCCATGCTGCAGCGCCAGATGATGTTCCTTCATTATGACAAACACAAACAGTTGTAGTCTGTTTTGAATTTAGCCCATATATAGCTTCCTCCTGTTGTATACCCACTGGACTATAAAGCAGCCTGGGAGATGTTTTCTAAAAACTGCAGTGGCCAGATTTAGAAAATTTGATTTTTTTTTTTTTTTTTTTTTTCTTAAAGGGGAAACTATATATTTGTGACCGGTTTTTGAAGATTTGTCACAAATAGGCTTAAGGCTGAGAGCCACAGACAGGGTAGGGTAGTCAGAAAGCATTTAGAGGAGGCAATGCCGCACTGATAGCTTTGGTCCTTAAATAACACAAGTATGAAATATCACCCACCGCATCCTTCAAAGGAGCCTTATGCAACTTTATGGAAATAATAATAATAAAAAGAAACAACACATTCAAAGTTGTGGTAAATTTTGCGGCAGAGGGAATTAATGAATCTGCTTGTCCTGCATTCTCATTTACAATGATCTATTAAATGACAATATTTAACTTAAGGTGTATTATTGGGTTAAAAGGTCAGTATCAAATCAAGGTAAAAAGGTAGTCCATCCATCCATAACACACACACACACACACACACACACACACACACACACACACACACACACACACACACACACACACACACACACACACACACATACACTTACACACAACCACACACACACTTGTGCAATCACACCCATGGGTAATTTAGACCCACCTATTAACATAACAAGCATGCTTTGGATTGCAGGAAAAAGCCAGAGTGCCTATAGAAAGCTCGTTGAGGCACAGAAAGGCCCTGATGAAGGACTGCACCGCTACGATACTCATGAAGAGAGCTTTAGACTGAAATAAGCCGTCAACGTGTGTATTTTTCAGGTTGCTCCTGCATCACTGTGGTGTGTAAAGTTAAATATAGGTGACTGCTTTAGAGTTTTTTTTTTCCCCAACTCTTCAGTTTGAGCCTCCTGACCTGCATGCTGTGGGTGGACAGGAGGCTGCTTCGCTGGCTTCCATCTGTCGCCGGCTGCATGTGAGGGTTTTTTTTTTTTTTTTTTTTTTACAGGGCCAAATGAATGAAAAGAAAACTCTGCTGATATTGCACAGTGAGTGCACAGCGAGGAGTGAGCGAGAGAGTGGGTGTGTGTGACACTGAGGATGATGACTGGACACTGGAGAATCACACACACACTGAGCTGTTTTCGTTCTATTGGCCACTAGAACGATAATAAGGGCTTCTGTGGGCTCCTGATGAGCGGAGGAATGTGCTTCCATTTAACCTTTTGAAGACATTCAGATGAGTTAAAAATATTTGTCTGAGAATTTGCGTTTCTGTTTCTACTCAAGAGGTTAACATATAAACACTTAACACAGGCAGGACCGGAGATTTTTATTAGATATTTGAGTCTTGAGACTCAGAATGACAGAATTACAGCTCTTTGAAGCCTTCTCTATTTGTTTTAAGTGAAAGGGAAAGCAAGGTTACTTTGGGTTGTGGGAATATGGCTCCTTGGATGTTATCCTTTAGCTTTTACTTTGAATATTCCCCAAACACAACCAGAGGAGGCCTGACTCTGCTTCTGATCGATGTTTCTTTCTGGAGAAACGGGGATTTTCCTCTCCCCTCCCCACTATCTCTCTCCCCGATGCTCGCCCATACGGGGTCTGTTTGATTTCTCTACTCTATTAAGTGAAGTGTCTTGAGACAAATGTGTTGTATTTGGCAACATAGAAATATAATAGAACTGGTATTGAGCTGAATTGAATTGGAACATATTGTATGTGAACACAGTTTTGTCTGTTTGTTGTTGTATAAATGCTGGAATTGAAGTTCCCATGCTTCCCAGCCGGTGATTAAAGTGACGAGACTAAGAGCAGCCTGCTCCTAACAAAATAATAACACGGTTTCACCACCGAATGGTCAGTGTGGGATTCAATCTGAGGATGACTTCAGCCTTACCACAACGCTTACATTCCTCTGACTCCATCAGAAAGATAGCTTCAGTATGAGGGTTGCTGCTGTGTTTTTTAAAGGACTGCCAACACCTGCAACTACCGCTATGAAATATTTATTATATATTCCTATTTAGTAACAACTACATCTAAATTAACTACATCATCAACATCTAAATTCAATAGTTTTCATTCATCTATCTTCCATATCGTCCTTATTTGAGTTACTGGAGGTTATGCGATAAAATTGGGCAAAGAGCAATGTACACCATGATCAGGTCGGTATTACACAGAGCTACAATCACCTCCAAACACACACGCACACACACACACAAAAACAACCAACCATGTGTTTGAACTGAGAGGAAATCGGAGTAAAACCCATGCAGTCACCAGAACAACTTGCATTTTGAGGCTCCAGAGCTTAATAATTAACAATTAACCTTAAACATGACTGTTGAAGCACACTCACAGAAAACACACGCACGCACGGGGAGGACGTGCCAACGTGAAAATGAAAATGAAAAGCCCCCCTACTGCTCTCAAAGCAGGGATTACTCTTGCAATAGAGCTCAAAAGGTAACCACGACACCACCGTGCTGCAGCAGCTCAATTTGATTAATCACATTTAGAGGAGAGCAACCAACTCAAACACAACAGCAAACCTGCGCGGACACAAACACACAGAGAGGCACTAAGATGTGGGCTGTAATTTGCAGGTGGAGCAGCTTTGCAGCTCTCTCACTAACCGCCGCTGAGACAGATTGTTGCTCTGATTAGGACTGCAGCCTCAGGATGACATATCTGTCAGAGTGTGGCTGAAGTCCTCGCCGTGCTTTGGTTGTTATTGCTCTGGCTGTGACACGTTTGTTTTTAATAGGTATGACACCGGCCACACGCAGGGGTTGTGCGCGAGCGCTGCCGCTTGTTTGCTGATCGGGCGTCGCATGGAAGCGGCCGCGCTCCTGATCTCATGAGGTGTGTCGATAACACGTCTGTCACAGAAGCGCCACAGGTTCAGAAAATAACAGCTGGACTTTTTCCACCGCGCCACAGACTGAACCGCAGCAGCAGCAGCAGCAGCTCTGAGCGTTAACCACATATCCAGCTTCAGCCATTATGGCCAGGCGGAGCAGCTGCAGCTGTGTTCACAACCAGCAGCTGGATAGTGTCAGAGATCAGCCTTTAAGAATGAGTAATGAACACTGAACCCATCACATAATGGATCACATCATCTCTGCTCTCTCTATACAATCCGCCGAGTTCTTCCCATAACTGGCAGTGTAATATAACTACAATGGACTGAAACAACTCTGCATATGAATGAGAGGGAATGTAAAGCACGCTGCATATTGTCAGCTAACACAAAGGTAGCAGTGTTTAAAATCACCCTTTGTTAACTTGTTAAGGACATTTGCATAAAAAATTCAAATGTGTGCATACATAAAAAAAATCGTGACTATATGACTAAAGTCTGTGAATAAATTAGAACAAGGGCGAGGTGACTCTGAGGCACAGAAAGAGAAATGTTTTTGCAAACATTAAGATGGAATGATACTTATTTCAATATACATACAGCATATAGCAACATGTTTACTGGATCGTAGTGATTACTGTATGAGGTATTTAACTACAGTCTCTTCATGCATTTACATAGTGGTTAGTGCTTTGGAGTCACAGTGAGAATGTCTTCATTTCTGTGTGGCATTCGTATTTTTTCCCCGTGCGTTGGATTTCTCCTGCCATCCAAAAACATGTCATGTCCAGGGTGCTCTTAGTCAGCCAAGATTACAGTAACCATAAATGTTCCTGATCATCAGGAAATGTTTTATACTATATAACGATGGAAAAGTCCTGTCATGCACAGTCTGAGTTTGTTTTAAAGTACCAGACTTTTCAAAAAGACACATTCAATTATTATGATTTTAAATGTAGAGTCTACCTGTTATTTTTCCATTATTGCTATTTGACAATGATAAATACAAAGAAATGTCGGAGAATTTCTCTAAAACCTGCTGTTTTACGCTCTTTCATTGGACCATTGCTTTAGCTGATCTGCAGTACGTGTTTTTTTTTTCACTGCTTGGAAGCAAGATGGCCATAACTTTTGCAAACATGCAACTATTTCATGATGTCGCAATTTCATGCCTCTGTGCTCTCTCCCCTCTGTATCTTCCTGCAGGATTTCTGACAGGAGAACTGGAAATTTGTGATCTGTGGCACCTGCCCCCATCAGTGCCCTCTATCTCTATCCTATCTGTGTCTCTTTTAATAACCCCTAACCTCAACAGATGCAGCAGAGAAGCTGCCACCCTCAGTCTGCTGCGGTTTCATGCGAGGGGAGCTTTTCCTCTTCACCATCACCTAACGCTCGCTCATGTGAGAATGTTGGATTTTTTTTTTGTAAAAGAGCTATGAATCGGTTACTCTAAAACTGGCGCTGTGTAATTATGACTGAAATACGTTAACCTCAAGCTACGAGAGATTCCTTTTTTTTTTTTTTATTTTGCTCGTGAATCTGATCGGACAGTGATGGTAAAAATCTGAGTCAGGCTGTCCAATTAGGAGGCGGATGTGCTCCCCTGCCATCGCCTCAGCTGCAGGTCCTGAAAGGTGCGGCAGATATTGGAGATGGGAAAATGTTCACAGAGGTGTCATTAAGATAAAACAGGCTAAGCGCTCGGGGATACAAATGGCATTCATGCCTGCTGTGGATGGGGAACGAGAAAAAAAAAAAAAAAAAAAAGTGTGTGTATCTTCCAGATGGAGTGAAACACCTCCACCGTACGATACGTGTGTGTGAGGAGAGTGTGTCACTGCGTCGCCTCCGGGAAGAGACAGCTGTCCCACACCGGGAATGATAGTGCCTCCAGTGATAGCCGAACTCCGAGGGGCTCTCTGGATGGTGCGGGGTGGAGAGGGTGCAAGGAGATGCAGCGACGTAACCGAAACCGTGTGTGTGTGTGTGTGTGTGTGTGTGTGTGTGTGTATGTGTGTGTGTGTGTGATCTGATTAAAACCAGACGGACTCCTCCGGGCTCTTATCAGCTGCAGCTTTTTCTGTTTTTCCTGACTCCCTTTTTTCCTTCCACTAAAACACCTCTCCAGCATCACCACCCACGTACACACTCACGCTCCTCGCCCGACTTAACACCGACAGTAAATACTATGTGAAACTGCCCACCCCGAGTCATAATGACCACGCACACACACACACACACACACACACACACACACACACACAGACACTAAATACACAGCTGGGCTCTCGCTCTCAGGGCCCCTGAGTGGACACAGCGGTTAAACACACATCCTCAATCACGTCTCTGTCAACCAGAAATACGCTCGGACGAAAAGATCGGTTTCACGGAGAGCAATGGAGTGGGGGGGGGGGGGGGGGGGGGGGGGGGGGGATAGAGACAGGCAAGAAGGGGGGGGGGCTCGTCACAACTCGAGACACATAGAAAGCAAATAAAACACAGAAGGAGTGTGTGCGTTTGGGAGTGTGACACACACACACGGCGGGTGAGAGGAGCGGAGTGAGAGGGCAGGTTAGGTGTTTGTCCGGCCGGGCCGAGTGTGGAGATTGGAATGCTTTCGTCTGGTTGTCATTAACACTTTACCCAGTGACAGCTTCAGATGTGTCGAGGGAGAGCTATCCAAACACACTCACGCACAAACACACACATTATTCCAAAAAAAAAAAAAAAAAAAAAAACCTGCCAACTGATGCTTGATATCACCTTCTGAAACTGTGTAACCCATGAAAAATGATTCGATATTTCACACAAACACAGAATGGTGTTTTTCTCTCAGAGTATTTGCTACAAGATGCAAACTTCTTGAAACATGTTGTGTTCTTGGATTTTATATCTGGCATTTAAATGATGCATCGGAGACGAGACGCCGAGGCCGGTCTGCGAGGGTGTTTGTGATTTCGCCGTGATTGATTCAAGCTGATGTAAGTCTTTGAGCAGATGTGCCCGGGGGAGACGGATGTTTCCCTTTATTCATTGTGTCTGCTGAGCTCAGCGATGTTGTGCCATAAATATTTGTAATAACAGCTTAGGAAAGTGCGGCTAATAATCCCGGTAGACCTGGATGGCTAACTGTTAAACGTGTGAGATTTGAGTAATGGCACGCCTGTCCGTGAGTCGAGTGAGTCACTCTCACATCCTGTCTGTTCTCAGACTTCGGTATTATAGGTCAAACAAACTGCTCAGCAGCGTTGCACCAGTCAAAAACGACTCGATTACTGTTACAAGGTATCGGTTTAGAAATCAGAGGACTCAATTCACCAATACCTGAAGGCTGTAGCTGTTGGTTACTTGGAAGAGAAGCTCTTGCTTCATTTTTAATTGTCTCTGTCCATCAGGATGTGTTGAGAATGTTTTTCGCGGGGCTGCATTGTTGTCGTGTTGTTCTGACACGCCAGCTGAGCTGTCAGCACTGTGAGGTTCAGCGTCACGAAGGTTTCTCAGTAACTTCAGCTGAAGTCACATCAGTGATTCGGGGGAAGATAATCTATAATCTGAATGCGGAAACTTCTTGATACAAACTGATTCATGAGCTGAAGACAAGCAGAGAGAAGCAGAAGCAACGAGACTGAAGAGCTGCAAACGTGCAGCGGGCAGCAGACGCATCAAATTAATGTAAGATAACAGGATTCAGCGCCGATAAATTAGGACAGGTTGTGAAAACAGAAGATCGAACACCTTGCTGCAAGGAGGGAAGCCTTAATTCAGGATTAATTAAGAACTCTTCCTCTAGTAAACAGGAGTTTAGAGTAATTGTCACCATTAAACAACAAGCTTTGACCACTGCTACAGTTAAGAGTTGAAGAGGACAGAGAGAAACAGCAAGTCTGAAACTGCCTCCATGTTTAAACAAGTAATAAGCTCATTACAACCTTATTTTTAACAGAGTGGCAGTGACCAGCAGCAGTAAAGCATTATTCCCAACATCGCTGCTCACTGCTGTAACTTCTCAGACTAGACGCCGGAGACACACGATCCTCATGTTTGATACAAGTATTATAAGATGTACTGCGTCAGGTGTGAGGATGCAGTCCATCCACTGACATCCTGCTCGTTCCTCATACTTCAAAACTGTTATAAATATTTTGTAGTAAGTCTTACACCCTAATGAAATCTTATAATCTTTTTCATCTCAGTCACACTGAAGCTAAATTCAGTTTTACAAACGAGTTTTAATAAAATATGAATACCCTCTGTTTATCTCTTTTCATTTGTTTTTCTAAATTAAAAGATAAGGTAATGCACTTTCTTTTTTTTTTTGTTCTTGCTGCCTCCCCGAGGCTCCCTGGACCCCCTCATGGGAGGAACCGCCCATAATGTGAAAATAAAATTTAAATTGATTAATCAATGAGCTGAAGAAGTAGAGATGGCTTTTTCTTTCTTTGTGTGTGTGTAAATGCTGGAATAAAAACATGAAATAGCAAACCTTTAACTTTATTTTTCAATTAGTCAGTGCAGACAGAATGAACTGTTGGCCACTTTGATAAATGATTCCTGAGACGTCGCTGCTTCTCTTTGCCCGGAGTGACAGGAAAGCATCTTTTGATTTTTGACTGTCACCACTCCGACCACACCCGTAACTAATTATTCATTGGGGAAAAAAATAGCAGATTAATAGATAATGAATTTAATTGCAGCTCCAAAATGTGGTTTATTGTTGATCACTCTGGCAGAAGATCCAGAATCCCACTGACGATATCATCTAACCTTGTTTTGCATAAGATAATTAACCACATCGTTGATTGAAAATTTCCTCCACTGCCAGTTTTGTAACTTTCATTTGTGCTCATATACTGAAGTGAAATGTGCTGACAGATTTCCAGTCAAATAAATAAATTAGGAGCAACGTACAATTATAATGCTGCTGTTCTGACATTGGCTGTTTACACAGATGTTCAGGAATCAGGATCTAATAACATGTGAAAAATGTGAGTGACAGGTTTTTCTTAAAGCACCAAACAAAGAGGCTCTGCTATTGGGTTTCACGGAGAACAAGTGGCTCATAAGACTCTCTTTAGGGATTATTAAAAAAAAAAAAAAGAGGGAAAAAAAGCAGCATGCAGTGATTAAAATCAGATAGAGTATAGCAGTTCCACACTTTGCGGCACATTGCTCATCCTGTGAGAATGGCACTTTGCTCATTATCACCTTCGACAAACCGCCGTCTAATTTCACACTCGCGGACCTCGCCGAGCACCGGGGCCACGTGCACATATTGGGTGCAGTCTTGCACACATGTACCTGCAACTGCTGTCTTCACACCTCGAAAGTGCTTTCAAAAAGTGAACAAAAGGGACAAACCCAAACGCTTTTGAATCAAACACACACACACACACATGCACACACACACCCGCGTTGATGGCCCTCCGAGCCGCAGATCTGCCAATCAGATAAAAGTGGATCCTCTGACATGGTCCAAACATGCAGCAGGAAGCCAGCTGGACGGCCTCCAGATATGAGAGAACCCTCTTTGTGACCGGGCCACGCAAGTCACAGTCCTTCACAAAAACAAACATCGACAGCATCGGCCAGACGTACACGTCTAATTTCCTTTGGCTTAGCGTTTACAGCATATTAATCCCACATTTGATCCTGCACTGAGAATCCCTGAGCAAGCCAAACACACAATAAGCCCTCCAAGAGGACATGTCGGCAGCATTTACCACAGAGGCCTAAATAGAAAGCAGAAGATGAGAGGAGGAGGTTATGAACAAAGTGGACTGGCGGAGCGGAGAAGCCCTGCTGTTCCTCCACCGCTCAGCTTTCAAACGAGACCCACAGCTACTTCATCTGAGTTTTGGAAAGACTATAATTGAGGTTTATTGTTATTTATGTGTCATTAGGGAAAGTTTGTTTTGAAGGATCTATGGCGATATTGAGAACCGAGCAGAAGAGTAAATAACCAGTCGACTTCCTGAAGTCAAAATACTTCATTACTCAGAAGGAAAATACTGCAACTGGAATTTGGCTCGGGTAAAAGTACATGAACATTAATAGCAGATCGCAGCTGAGGTATTAAACGCTAAAGTGCTCATTAAGGAAACAAGAAGCCTCGCGTGAGTGATATACGATTACATTTCTCATAATTAGATTATTACTGATGCATCAGCGCTCCACTCCGGTTTTACTGAGGTTCCTCTGTGTGGAGACAGTTTCAACTCGTTAATGTGTCTTCAGTAGTCCAGAGGCGGATCCACACGTCCCCTCCACAGAGTCACCAGATAAATCTAAAGGGTCACAAGATGATTAATTTGGTACTCCAAGGGAAAAGAAATGCTTTATAAATTTCTAGTGATGTTGAGGACTTTTCTCTTTTTGGGGGTGAAACACTGGAGAATGTAAAGGCTTTTATGTCATTTTTCAGAGCAGGATTCAGTCTTTGGTGGAGCCGCTAATGACTGTGAGCTTTCTGAAATGTGACATGAGACTCAAACCACAGACGGGGCCTGTGGTGAGGGGTCAGACAAACACAAGTCTGGGACTCGCAGGCCGAGCTTTAGAAATCGTTATTTCAGACACGGCCTTCAACTGAACAGCAGAGACCATGCGGTGGTGTAAAAATCTGGATTTGAGGGGTCTTCTGTGTGATGGATGGATGGACGGATGGATGGATGAAAACAACAGCAGCCGGATGGAGATACTTTAGGAATTAAAGTACTCGCGCGGTACTTTCGTAAAAGTTTTTCATCCCTGGACCTAATCGCCTGAATGTGGATAGAGCGGACTCGCGCCGATACTGTAAGTCGGCCAAGAGTCATTAAATCTGAACAAATGGAGAATTTGAGATAAACGGTGGCGACAATGAACGTGACTCACGACATCTTGGGGTGTATTGCTCCAGTCCTCTCGCAGTCGTAGATGATGAAGCTGCCTGATACCACAGATGTGCCATTCACTTTTATCGCCACAGAAACAGTCAGATGATCTGGAGGAACAAAGGAATGTAGACAACATTGCATGTGTCAAGCAATGGAGATGGTATCGCTGTCATAACACAAACGAGACAGCAAGACATCCGGCTGCATTTTGAAAGATGAAAAGGGAAATTACATTTGTTCTCGTAGGGGTAAAAAAAAAAAAAAAAAAAAAAAAAAAAGCTGAGAGTGGCGGCAGTGTGGGAAGCTGTTGGCACGCGGCCCACGGGGACGCCGCTCTGGAGGCTCACCTTTGCCACGGGGGATCGGCTGGAAGCTGTCCGGGGGGAGCAGGGGGCAGGTCTGGATCTGAGCCGTGCCGTAGTCCAGGTGCACCGTGGCGTCGGTGGAGACGCCCGGCCGGTACTCGCACTCCACCCGGGAGCCGATCAGGTCGGGGACGCTGCCGTTTATCAGGATGCCAACGTTCTGCAACGAAAAACCGAAGCAGGGATATAAATAACAGCTCACGGTAATTTAAATGAATTGGAAATTTTACTCCCCTCCACGCTGACGAACGCGCGTTTCAATCCAGTTTCTGTACAATTAGTCAGTGATGGAGGGTAAACAGTGGAGCCTCGACTTCAAGACCGCTGAGGAGTTTGGGTGGAGAAACGGAGTAACTAATGTGTAATGAAGAAACAGATGGCGCGGCGCTGCACTCACGTCTAAATCTGGGTACGTGATTAAGTATGACAGACATATAATGAGAAACATAACACCTCACCGACATGTCTGAATTTCAGCTGAGTGATTTCAGCGTGATAAAAAGAAGAAGCCGAGGATGAGGAAGGGAGGGGAGGATTGTTAGGCGGAGAGGAAGAGTGTGATGACATCTTCCCGGGGCTCAGCAGGTAGGAGCTGAAGTGGCCAGCGGCATGTGTGAACACGCCTCGCAGATACGCTCTATTGTTCACCGGGATTGATCATTTCCTGGCCGGGGTCCCGACGTCCTGACTGCTGCTTCCTGTTTGTGGGGAGACCAACTTGAGCAGAGTTTCCTGTGTTTAGATCAGGCGGCAGCGGCGGCGGCGGTAGCCCGTCCACAATGACCTTCATGACAAGCAAATATCCACAATTAATGAACCAATTAAGGACCTGTCGGCTTTGACTCTCGTCTAATTATGATCTGTAATTAAAGGTCAAATAGTGTCTATTTCCGAGTGTCAGATTTCACTGGGCTAATTATCGCATTGGAATCCTTCTGTTACTTGATATACTGACTGGGAGAAATTACCGAAAACAACAGTTTGCGTGTCAGGCTGCCCTGCAAGTATGATGCAGGTGCTCTTTTAACCACAATATATTATTCTGACAAGCTTGATTAAAATCAGTGTTGCAACCCCAGGTCTTGTGATTTCACGCATCATTAATCTCCTCTCCGTGTGTTTGTGGGTTTCTGTCCGTCTCTCCGGTTCTCCCTCCTCTGCTTGAAGCGGCGCTGTGGCGCTCTCTGAGCGCGATGGGGGCTACGTAAGCCCCCTCTGATCGGGAGCGTTGAGGGAAGCCGGTCGGTCTTACTCTACAAGCCTCTGGGCTCAAAGCTTGGCCTGAGAGGATTCTTCTCTCTCTCTCTCTTCATTTCCAGCCAGACTGCCAGCCATGAATGTCTTCATGTCTAATGATGCAGAACTGATGATACAGTTGACTCTTGCCCAGGTTTCGGCGATGCAATCTTTTTTCAGATCCATTTTCTCCTGACTTTTCTAAAGCTACATTAGTCTAGTGATCTGAACACGCTGATAAATGGGTCTTCATTAGAAAAAAAGAAAAAAGAAAGATCGTCATCTCAGTGGGATGAAAAAAGGTGAATTTCTGTTTTAAAAATGTCTTTTTTTGGAGGGGAATATATGGCTTAGTTGATGTGGATATTTCATTCATCGTGTATTTCCTGACAGTGGATTTAGCAGTTTCAGTGCAGACTTTGCATGTTCCCCCTTTGGGTTTTCTGTCTGGCTTACTCCAAAATACAAAAACACGCATTCGAGGTAACTCTCTGTGACTCTAAATTGTATGTAAGCTGTAGGGTTTGTGTCGTCCTTCCTCGGAGGTCAGCAGGGATCGACTCCGTCACCCCGCAGCGCCGACTCGGACGGAGGCATGACGGTAACTCGAGGGATCTGCGGGGGCCTGCGAGGAGTGGACGGCAGGGAACGTTGCCTCAAAGTAGGTCATTCCCTCAACCTCTGCGGCTGCTGTTTAGCGGAAGGAGCACGCAGGCATTTGACCGGTGGGTGTCGGGTCAGGCGTCGCTTCTAATGACAGGTAGCGCGTCACCGAGATGCTAATTTGTTCCAGCACTCAAGTTCAAGTGTGGAAATCCCATTCCTTGGTTAGAAAGGGGCAGCCAACCGCAAATAGTAGTTATACAAATTCAACAACCCATAAAAAAAAAAACATGTCTTGTAGGTATAAGACAAAAAGGTTCACTTCTATAAATAAAATTCTAGTCAATTCTAAAAAGGTAGACTGTCGGAGCAAAGTATAGTTTAGGTACTAGTGCTTATATGTTTTACTTTTCGGAAAGCAGAAGTAAATAAATGACTTTAGGGAGGGAAGGACTTGATTCTTTTGAAGTTACAAATGCATTGTTTGGTGTATGAAGCCTAATTTGCACAAATGCTGCAATTTAGAATCACAGACTGCTCTAAAAATACAGTTCTATTTTGTTTTTTAAAAAAGAGAGTTTTCTGACATCCACATTAAATTCTACCGTTGTGCAGATTATTGTATTTTAAGTGTGTGTGATTTGCATCTGGTGCATAAATCAACGTCTCATCGTTCCAATACACAGTCCTGACGATGAACCAACAGAAATATGACAAAGTTAATTATTATTCCACACACTGCACACACTGATACAGGTGAATCTGGACCACAGCGGTTTGTTGCTTTATTGTTTTGACTGTCCAACTCACCATGTCTTCTGGGCTCTGTAGTCAAAGTGGCATTTTTCTGCAATTGCTTCATTTTTACTTTTTCCCATCCAACCATTATCTATAAGGCTTTATCCACAAAAAAACAGACAGTCACCTAAAGGCAATTTATACCATTTTTTTTAAGCTCACACACATTTTTGAACTGTGGGAGTAAACCTGAGTACCTGAAGAAAACCCGCACAAGTGCAGGGAGAGCGTGGAGAATCCACACAGAAAAGGCCCCGAGTTCAGACTCTAACCATCAAACTGGCACCCTGGAGAGCAAATTTATAAAATACTGCAATATAAAACACCTTCAAAAAAATAAGTAAGAACAGACATTTCTGACAGGTGAGGCCTGTCAGAAATTCTACACTCGAAGTGTTCTTGACATACAGTTTCAAGGAGTTTCATCGCTTTTTAAAAGGCGTCAGAGTGGAGCGGGTTGGAGATCTCTGTCCTGCCCGCATGTGCAAATCTTCTAACATGATCTTTGTATTAGTGAAAAGTCTCATGTTTTCTCCACAAGTAGGGAAAAGACCACAAAAATTTCTGGGAATCAAGTGTAAGTTGGACTGAAGCGGATTACAAGCCTTCTGTTTTTGATTTTATCAAAGTGCTTTGCTTTCTTTTCATATGTTCTTTCCCATGTTTTTTTCTGCCTCTTTCTCCCACGCTTCAACCTAGAAAATCACTACAGATTAAGACCTTTTGTCTACTGACAGTTGGGGACCCTCACATCTCAATTAAACATCTACATTTATTTATTATTTATTTATTTTTTTGCAGTCGACACATCAGCAGACAGTCTTCTACCCACGTTTCATTGCCTTGAAAAAATCAGCTGTGCATAAGTTTACAATTCAATTCATCACATTCAGCTAACATCAGATACCACGTATAACAATGCATATTTTGGACTCCGCGAAAGACTGGAGCCTCACGAGGGACGAGATCCAGTGAAGCAGAATCCAAAATGTGTCGTAATGATGTGGGCCGATGGTGTCACTTTCCCTCAAACTTCACTCCAGCTGATCCTGGAAGTGTTCTGGTTGCACAAACGCATTACAAATGTTGTGCTGGGCTGTGCATTCATTAAAAGAACCGAAGTGTTTTGGAGGAAAAGGAAACTCAGTCAAGACAAATGCATTCTGCCGTCGTTTCTTTGTGCATGAATATGATTGTTTTCCCTCCGCAGAGGCTCGGAGCGGTTTTGGCTCTGTCAGGACTTCATTGTAATTTTCGTCTCAGGTGTGAGAAGCTCCTCCGTCGCAACCGTTTACAGCAATATCCAACAACAATAGACGCTCAAATCCAGCAATTTCAGCTTGCATGTTGCATTTTTTGCGATAGGGATTGTACAACACCTTCGGCATTGTAGGGAGTTAAACGAATTCATGTGTGTTGCAGTCTTGAGACATTTCCTCTTACATTGAAGAAGTTAGAGTCCAGATTGCAACCATCTGGACAGCTACGTGCTTTTTGTTCTTGGGGATACGGCGCTTCAGGACATTCAGTTTGAAATAACAATAGCAGAGGCATGCCGAGCGTGAGCGATGCTGCACGTTCAGCGTATAGAGCTTAAATATCAAAGGTTAAAAGCAGCTGAATACTTTGTTGCTAAATGTTTCCGTGGCAGCTGTGTGTTTCACAGTTTAGCACAACGGACCTCAGACATGTGACTTTGTGTTGAGGGGTCACTGTTTAGTCTGAAGGCTCCTCTCAGAGCGGTGAGCACCGAGAGAAACGGCTAAACAAGTGGATGAATGTCACGTTTGAAAACGTCTGCGTCCTGCTGCAGCGGTTTCACAGTTATCATGTTGTGTGGCTTTGGAGGTTCATGCTTTCCTGTTTGATTCCCTCGTAGTTCTTTTTGCTCTGGGGTTTCGTGTCTAGTCGTGTTACCCGTCCTGCCGGTCGCCCGTCCATCACAGTGCAAACACAGACAGACTCACACACACACACACACACACACACACACACACATACACATGTTCAGGCCTGCTGGAGATTCAGAGTCACCAAACAACCTCAAATGGATATTTTTGGAACCGGATTGATGAAACTGATGCACTCAGAGAAAACACACACACACACACACACACACACACACACACACACACACACACACACACACAGGGAGAACATGCAGACTCCAAAGCTAACAGGTGACAGTCTGACTGTGAGGGGAGAGGGCGAACCACTACACCACAGCGCAACCTTGACCTTGAGTAATGTTTTCAAATATCTCGTCATGTCTGTCTTTAGCTGATGTTGTTATGTCTGACATTTGTCCGCCGTGTTTATCTCCAGGTCACATGCAGCCAAGTCTAGCTTCAATCTTGTCTGCTAAAACTAAAAATCTGTCCTTGTGTCCATTTCAGTCCGTCTGTTTAACTCCTGTCGCCTGACCTGTCTGGAAACCCTGCCGTCTACCTGCTTTTTATCTGTCTGTTCCCTGCCGGCCCCCCCCTCCACCCCCGCCGCCCCCTTTGGATTAGTTTTGGGTCTGTGGTTTTCAGTTGGACTACACCTTCAATAAAGATCCCTTTTTTGTTTGAAGCGCCGTCTGCCTCTGCTCCCCGCCGTCCCCGCGCCCTGACAAGCGGAGCAGGGAGCTGCGGCGGCTAACAGCACAGGCGTGATTTTTATCAGCGGGCCGTAATAATAGGCTCGACAATAATAGTGAGAGGTGTCGGGTTATAAAGGCAGTCACGGGACGCCGGCCTTAAATAAACTGCCCCCATTGCAGCCATAAACCTCACGAGGACAAACGGTCGCGTCTATTTGACTTATGTAAAAGACGGGACGGCAGCTGAAATGCACGGAGAGGCTGTGAGCCGTACCTTGATGTCGGCGGCGATGCTGATCTCTGGGGGCGTCAGGGTCATGGACGGACACTGCTGGGGGCCTTCGCTCATGCTGATCCAGGAGCGAGCCAACTGGCCCTGAGCGCACTCCTTCTGGATGGTACATCTGGATGGAAAAACATAGATTTAATGTCACATTTCAGTCTTATCACATCGTATCTGTCATATTTTTGATTGAATAGATTTCATTCTTGGGTTTTTCTTCCCCCCCCCTCCGCTGTAACACCCAAATTCAATCAGCATTCCCACATTTTCTCTGTTTCCCTGCACAGAAAACGTGACTTGCCCGTATCAGATTATGACCACCTCGGAGATACTGATTGCTTGTCATCGCTGCAGCAGGTAATCGAGACCGCCGCTCCGCCACGTCGGCGCGCGAACGCCGAGCCTCAAATTGAACATTTTCATCCTTTGTGGGAGAGCGCGAACTTTCGTGTTTCCATTTCATTCCAGAACTCGACGAAATTCTCACTGTTGGGTTTCATGGTCGGCTTCCCACAGATTTATGAGGTGCTCTGGTCTCCTAATGTCACATTCAGACCCCGGCTGTCAGTTTGCTTGGCTCAACACAAGAGACTACTTGACTTCAGGTCATACACATTGCTATGGTAACCCATCCCTCAGGCGCCAAAATCAAGGGCCAGTTACAGATAGCAGAATAATAAAACTACCCGTCTTGTTCAGACCAGTTTTCTAATCTGCATGGACCAACAGTGCGCCCATGAATGTGCGTATTTATTTGCCGGGACACGCACAAAAAGCATACTGTGCGTGTGTGTGAATGCCAATCTGTGAGTATAATGAAAGTCTATAGCAGATGAATTGTTAAGAGGTCATTCAGCCACCAAGGTGGCCTCGCATTCTGACTTTTGCTCCTCTAATGAATTTGGACGCTGGCACAGAGCTCGGTTCATCTGCAGCACACACTGGAAGGACAAAGTGACCTCAGAGCGAGGAGGAAAACCAAAGAGGCCCCATTTACCATCGTCCTAACATGCCTCATAATGAGTTTGGCACATCTCACTTCCCCCTCACACTTTCACAGATTTTTTTTTTTTTCCCCTTTGTGGAAAAAAACAGTAGAAGTGTGTCTGTGAGGCCGCATCCCCGATGTGTTTGTGTCCGAGAAAAGTGATTGTCCAGATTCCTGGTCCCATTGGCACTTAGGGACTCAGAAAGGCCGAGAGGTCAGCCACTGTGCTAAAAATAGAAACGGGCCGCTCGGCAAAGCCGCGGAAAAAAAACCCACAGACACAAACAAACTCATAAAATCCACACACACATTCTCACCCACCTCAAGAGCCACAATAAAACTGATTTAGAAATAAACAGGCTAATTCACCAAAAAATGCGACATTAGCTTAGTTGTTGATGTAATCTTTCTCTTAAAAGTCACTTTCAGAGTATCTCAGGCTATCGGGGCTTCAGGGTGCGAGCACCACAACGGCTTTTTGTATAACGCTTCATTTCTAAGATATCAAAGACGTCATGAAAAGAAAACACACCATCAGAAAAACTTTGAGCGCTCAGGCTAAATCAGAATTCCAGAAATCGGATTTTTCACCTTTGCGAGCTGCCAGACTTTGTCTCTGTGATCAGAGCTGTTGAACCATGTGAGCCTGAACGCAGCCGCCGATCCCGTGCCAGGGTCTGTTGGGTTTTCCAAAAAGTCAGACTGAAGGTTACCATGTTTTTGCTCCCGGGGTCAGGTCAGGGTCAGGCTCCCGATTTAGTAACTTTTTCAATCACTTCTTGAGATTCACTCGACTTAGAGTCAAGTGTTGCCACCAATTTAATAAATCTTCCTACTTTTAAACCATTTTATCATTTTATATTTTGTTCTGAACTGCTCTTGTTCTTATTTCATTTTTTTCCTTGTTGTTCTGTTGTGCTCCCATTATATTTCATTTTACCACAACCTATTGCTTGTCTGATTATTGTTGCTGCTTTTTGGTTATCAAAAATATATGCTATTATCACTACTACGGAAAAAGGTCGCAGTTCCAATCAGCCTCTGATGATAAACACTAGTTATCTGCTGTATATCAGCCTGGGAGCATTATTACTGTACTGTGTCAGTCTGCCATAATCGGCTGTAGCCCATTACTGCTCATTCAACAAGAAAATCCCAAGCTTTCAGGATATGTATGTGACATGAATGAGACATACAAATTAAATACGGAAAAATCTCTACAATAGTCGAATTGAGTAATACTCAAATTGCTGCTCAAGTTTAAAACTTACACAGATTATTGGCTGTGAAAGTATTGAGATTTGATTTGATTTTTCAGCCCTGTCCTTAAAATCTTCGCAAAACACAAACAGGCTGTGAGCCGTGCAGGCGCAACGGGATATACTGGCACTTCGTTCTCAAGAAAAAAAAAAAAAAACTCCCACTTTCGGGTTATCGTAGATCAAAAGTGTCTTCCTTGTTTTCCATCTGGAAGAATATATTTAGATTATCCAGTAAACTCCAGATTTTATCTTTAAGCTCCGAATATCTCATAAATGCCAGTTGGTATAAACTGAAACAGGCATCCAGGAAACTTCATCTCGCCATCTCAAAAGAAAAAAAGACATTCAGTCTCTGATGAACATCAGCAAACACCGTGGGAGAAGAAAACAAGTGGTCCAGGTCAGGTCATCATGTCTTCTCCTTTCAGTAATTTTCAATCTTGCACCAAAATACATGAGTGTCATGTAAATCTGCTGAAGTGCAGCAATGGAAACAAACGTCTTCCTTTTATCTGAGAGTGTGGAAGACATAATAAACAATTAACACAGGAAAGAGACATATATCCATATGTCTATATATACACACACACACACAGACACACGCTCTGCATCTGCTTCCTGCAGCCTGCTGACTTTAAAAGCTTTGCGAACAGCTCCTTAAAATAAACACAGGCAACATATTGCAGCTAAAATATGACCTGAGAAAACTCATCACCTCCTGAGTGTCTGTACGTCAGATAAGGTGAGAAGCCAGAGAGGCTGTTAAACAGCAGGAGAACATGTCAACTTCTAACCACACACACACACTCACACACACACACACGCGCGCACGCTGACGCGCAGACACACACAGAGTAACAGTGAGATAAGCACATGCAGATAAGCATGATAATTTGTGAGCAGCAAAGACTGCATGTGATGCATAATTTGATTCAAATAAAGATATTAAAGTGCTTTCTTGTGACATGTGGCAGATTAAACCGACTCCAGCATGAAAAGAGTGATCAAGGACTAAAGCTTTATCTCTGGCGGGGAAACTGGCTCCCTTTTTTCAGACAACAATGCAGACGCCGACAAATGAACAGACATGTTTTTAAGCTCCCTCTACATGCAGACGCGTCAGAGAAATGCATAAAATCAAACTGGCACCGGCTGAGATGGCGAGATCTGGTGGTCCTTCCCCTACAGTCCATGGCTGAATGACGGAGGAGACCATCCAACCCCCCACCACCACCACCCCCCCCCCCTGGGCTCCGAGGGCCGCAGAGCCGGCCCAGCGGCCGGCCTGACCGGCCAAACAGCGCATCAAACGCACACACACACACACTCATGACATCAGCTCCCTGGCCTCTGAGAGTCAGACAGCGGCGCACACTCACAGTGACACTTACACACAGGCTCACACACTTTGACATTTCCTTGTCAAAAGAAGCAGTGTGCGCTCTCCCTCCCACCGCCATCATCACAATCAACGCTCCTTTGTAGGGAGATAGAGAGGAGGACAAGGGCACCGGGGGAGGAGAGGACGAGGACGGGGGAGACATGGGGGAGGATAAGAGAGAGGGAGAGAGAGAGAGAGAGAGAGAGCTAAAGTCTCGGAGCTACTGGAAAATATGAGGGCAAGAAAGAAAAAAGAGGGAATATGAAGACGGAGAATCACAAGGGTAAAAAAAAAAAACCACGCAGCGAAGCGAGAAAGGGACTGGGATAAAGAGACGACAGATAGATAAATAAGGAGAGGAGACAGGGAGATGACAGTGAGACGGTCTGACCACACACACATAAACACACAACACTCATCAGTTCCACTCTTCCAGCTCTGAATGGCCCCTGGCAATGCCAGAGCCTCCAGAGCTGCAGCTCTGCTCATCACAGAACTCACTATCGCCCGTCTGATCTGCTTTAATCACCAAGCAACCAACCAACCAGCTCACACACACACACATGCACACACGCACGCACACACACGCCACCATGCAGACAAACAGCCCGCAAACAAACACAGCTCGACACCACACATATTCTCCCTGAAAGCCAGTCCTGACTGAGCCACATTAATCACAGTGTACTCTCGCTCGCTCACAGTTCCACTTGAGCCAAGTCACTCGCCGGGCGCTCCAGGCCCGCCGCTCCCTCCCCGGACCACCAGAGGACCAGGGGAACGCTCCAAACAATGATGTTACTCCCGACTCTGAGGCCTAATGAAAAGCAAATCAATTCTGCTCGATCCAACAACAGGCGTCCAACCCCCAAAAAACACACACACACACACACACACACACTCTCTGCCAGCGCCAGGACTCATTCAGCCGGGCAACGTTTTGAAATTGAGAATGAGGATGATGAAAACCAGCAAACAAGCCTCAGTGGTTTCACAAACTCATGTATCTGTAGCATCAAAACAGACGAGCAGGGATAATTTTATTGCTCCACTCTTGTTATTTTTGATTGCCTCAAATAAACAGCGGGTCAATCGTTCATACAAACCGCTGCTGCTGGACTCCAGCAGACGGTTCACAAATATCCTCCCATGTTTTATGATTCAGTCAAAAAAAAAAGGAGGGCATGTGACGTGTGTGACAGCAAAGTATTGAAATTTGACCAAATGATGTTTTCAGTTGCGGTGAAAGAAGAAGAAGAAGAGAGGAGTTGAGAACAAGAGTGAGGAGAGCTGCCAGATAAACAGATGCAGAGAGTGTGCGCATGTTTTTCTCACCGATTCTCCAGAGTGCACCAGCCACAGTGGGCGTCACCTGCTCCCAGACAGTCGCTGCAGCTCTGCCACTGGTCACAGTCTGCCACTTTAACCCTCAGCATCTGCACAAAAGCAAAAAAAATAACAACATTTACAACATGCTAAAGCACAGGTTCCCAAACGGAGGGGGTAATGAACAGTTCGTACAGCTTCCTCTGCGTTCTCAATCCAGGGCATCACACAGTTTAGGTCTGAGTAATTAATTGGTTGCATTAAATCAATGTCTGAACCCATCGCTAACTTTAATACTCTATAATTTTAAGTTATTTTATTCATTTATTATTTAAATATTGTTTCTTTTTATGGTTCTAATATTAGATATAAGCCTTTATAGTCTCAAACTGTCACACAAATTGTTTTGCATTCATGTCTAACTTCATTATTCCATTTTGTCCTCGATACAGTTAGAATAAATTCAGATCTATAAATAGGATAAATATTAAAACAATTTTAATCTTCTGCTCATTTCTTCTCATGTTTATTTCTTCCAAAAAGTTCGACTCATGTTGAAGGGAAAAGGTTGAACCTGGCCTCCAGATTTCAGGATCTGAACCCCACATTGAAAACATCCCTGCAAACTCTAAGATAGAAGATAACTGTGAGCAGAAACTTGTTACTGGTGAGTAAAAACCTCAGGAAATTATTAAATTCCGGATTTTTGACAGGTGACGGTGGGATGAAGGTTGTTTTGATCACAGATATCAGTTGAAATCGCTACAAATGACAGTTTTATTGAGCCTATTCCTGCGTTAACAAAAACACACGTAAGCATGTTTGTGAAAATCAGAAACAGAAATAAATCTTTTTTTTTTAAAAGAATTAGAAAACGTTTCTGTGGTCGATGTGCTCAGTTACAATGTGTCCCTCCGGTCGGGAGGAAGAATGTCTTTGCGCCCTCACGATGATCAAAGTTTCTAATCTCTGGTCTCGAGGCACAAAATGAAGAGAGCACAAAATGTCCAGTGTTTGATCTGAACGTCTGGAGGCTGCAAGCACTCTATTTTGCAGCTGATTAGGTGGAAACAGTGTATTTGTTAAAATACCAGGAAAAATAGTTTGAATTCAGAGAAGGAATGGCAAAACCCCAACACGAGGAATTGAAGCTGTTTCACATCACAGAACTCAGAATAAAGCGTCTTTTCATTAACTGAATCAATAATCTGTTTTGATTTCATTAAAGTTTAGTTAGCTGGAGCTGAAAAGGTTGAGGGATGACGGCAGATTAAAAGACGCTACTGCACATCACACTTGGCCTCTGCTGCAGGAAGCAGTGATTTAATTTTAGCACACAGATAACAAACCATGATGTCCATTTTTGAAATGTGCGACAGAAACGCTGAAAATGCAGCCACATCCTGTCAGACGCTTGGGGGCGGCAGCGGCGGCAGCGGCGGCAGCGGCGGCACTGCTGACAATCTAGAAAACATCTCCAGACCGGAACCGCATCTGCGGACGTGTTCTTACATGGTGGGAGGTCATGACATAGAGGAAGTTGCTGTCATTGGGGTCGAAGGTCATGATATGGTGGACGGCCTCACTGGAGCGCAGCTTCAGAGTCCACTGATTCGCCACGGTCATGTTCGCCAGCAGGGTCAGCTGTGGAGAGAAGGCAGAAACGGCTCGTAACTGAAGATCGAAGTCCGCTTCACATTGTTACGAGAGAATCCTCCAATGAGCACGTTTGATTCCCGTTAACTGAGCGGCTCAGAGCACATCCAGGGTCACATCTCTTCCTCGGCAGCGCCTCAACGGAGGCAGCGTTGCTTTTTCCACATCGTCAACCCGCGGCGAGCAAAGAATTCACACCTGTAACTTCAACAGCCTCGCTCCTCGGAGGCCGCAGGGATCAGCCCTGTGGATACACACCGCCTCATGCTGGTGGGGTGCGCCTGGTGTGTTTTATTGTCTGCAGGTCTTGGTCGTGAATGCAGACAACATGACATATAAAACTGAACCAGGAACTAATCATGTCATGGTATTCTGGGCTTATTAAGTTGTTTTTTCACTTTCTTTTTTCATGAGGGCTCGAAGCGCCTTATCCTTCCAGGTTGAACCGTGTCTGGAGAACCGGGGAGCCGGGAGTGTATATCCTCAATTAACTAAGTATTTCAGTGCCTCAGAATACAGTTGCAGAGTATAGTAGTTGGCTGTGGATTTATTACAGGAACTGTAAATGCATAAAAATGCTTGCATGGTAATGGGACTGGTGAAACCTGGTGATGGTTAAATCCGCTCTAATTACTCAGTGGGAGGGTACATAAAAGGTAGCAGAACCAGAACTGCGTGTCAAATCGCACTCCTGGCCGTGCACCGGTATGCGGTGCGTTACACACGTGTGCACTTATTTGCGTAGTGCGTGAAGATCAGGTGTGGAAAAAAATGAATGTTTTCGCAAATCGAACCCCAGAGTAGAGCACTCACTGTAATTCATGACCTTACCAGCCACTCAAAGGTCTGCTGGCATTGTTTACTGATTTAATTAAAACACGGGCCGTGATGTGTGCCTCGCCACGTGTAAATCACATCACTGTTTGTGCAAGAAGCTTATCCTCAGTGGGTATTGTAAAGTGTTAAGCCCGTGCTGTATATCACAGGCCTCCCCGAGGAGGCTCCACACCGTTTCATGGGACGTTCAATCAATGAAAGTGAAAAAAAGAATGAAGGAAAAACTTTAGTTTTCAAAAGGAAATCTCGTAAAATCCAACTAAACACACAGTTTTATTATAGAACCAGTTCAAAGATGCACTTTATGGAATTTTCCTTTTTTTTTCCTCCAATATCCTGAAGCCATAAATCAATAAATGACTCAAAGAGGATTTTTTATGAATGAACTCTTTGTAGTCTGACGTTACACAGACGGCCACATTAGGATATCTTGGTTCAGTCTTTAAATGTCTCCGTGATTGAAGAAGATAACCATACGTAATTCCTCTGGCATTTAGAAACTGAGCAAAACTAACCAAATAAAGCAAAAGGAGAGGAGGAGCAATTGTTCTCGAAGACTTGGGCTCTGCTCAAACGGCAACTGGAAGATGTTTTCAAAAAGTCTGTTGGAGACTCTGAACGCCGTTTTGGTTCAAACGAACCGCAAAATGACGCTAAAAAAACCCTCTAATCTTGAGTGAAAAGAGTCTTCAGCAATGCCTTTGTCATCTTTTCATTAAGATTTCACTTTACTTTTGAAACATTTTTGAACATATTCCCATAAAAACCCAAGATTTTTATATTATTATTTGATGTGTAAAATAATTCTGCACTCACAGAAGCCAGTGTAAGTATTCAAGGTCGCAGGTGTGTGAATCGCGCACTTCTTCTTCCTCTTCTTCTTTTCAGCGTTTGGAGTTAATTTCCAAACAGGAATTGAACGGCTCTTTGTCTGCGGTTCCTCCGTCTGCCACGCTTAAAGGCCAGTGTGACAGAGTCAGCAAGACAAACATATCCTTTCGTCTCGTTTCGTCTGGAAACTTTAGTTTCTCCAAAACCGACTGAGATACACGAGGGAGCGCCAAACACTCTCATTGGTAATTAAAATTCATGAATAACAATGACTGCCAGATTTAGTAAAGTATGCTTTTTTTCTCCATCTTTGATTTTTTTTGTTGTTTATTTTTTCATCTTTCACCTTCTCAAACACATTTCATGAAGTCCCTTTTTTAAGGCCGAGCGGCTAATCTCGTTGCAGCGAGCAGTGATTTATCTCCACGCTGGCCTTGCTCCAGTTCAAGATAATAAAGCGAGCGACATGTTCTCATGTATGCACAAACAAAGACACACACACACACACTCAGAGCTGTCTTCAAGAGAAAAAAAAAAAACTGTGCTGAGTGAGACTTCCTGTCACACAGACAGCGAAAGCTCCTATTTCTGCGATTTGTCGGGTTCCCCCATCAGACGGAGACATCCTGCCGTCCTGAGGAACTGGCAAACTGACCAGCATCTGGTGACAAGCGCGGGCTGTGTCACTCCTCCATCTGCTGAGCAAACAAACGTACCATCACATGCACACACGCACACACACACACACACACACACACTTATATACAGACAAAGACATCCCCACCCACTGAGATGTGCTGGTTAATGTTAAACCAGAGCAGACAGAAGCTTAGTAAACCACTGCTGTGACCTACAATGAAAAGCATTATCCCAGCTTCCAAGTCGTGCTGCCGTTTTCATAACACCACCCACTCTCTGACATATACATACACACACATTTTGAGTCTTGATGGCTTTTGGGAATGACGCATTAACTCACATTCATTCCCTGCACACCCCAAAACATGATCCTAAGGATAATCCTTCACATAAACTTCCATTAAACCCAACTTGAATCCAACCCGAGAAGAGCTTAAACTTGTTTTCATTTCCCGTAAACGGACCTCAAGTTTTGTCCTCGTGACCACACGGCTCCCTGGGGTGAGTATGCACTCTGGCTGACACACACACACGAACACTCGTGTTTTCATGCTACTCAGGGACATTATATTGACTCACATTCACTTCCTGCAGACTGACTGAACTCGGCTGCATTTGGTGGCATAACTTAACCTTACTTTAACGTTCACCTTGAAACACGACTGAAATTGAATGAAGTGCCTGATATCCATAATGTGAACGTTCTAGCACATTTCTGTCCCGCTGACACACACACACATTCACACACACATTCACACACACACACTAAGGCGCTCCTTCTTAAGTGATAGCGAGCAGCTGTACTGCATCTTCACCCGGGTGACTGCAAACGCAGTCGCAGAGCGGCTCAGTGGGGAGTGAGTCAACAGCAGCCCGCACACCTGGACACGGCGTGGCGAGGAGGAGCGGCGAGGAGAGCAGAGGCACCGCGCGCCGGTCGGTCGGCCAACAAAACACCTGCTGTCCTGGCAGGTCGCTCCGACTCTATTCTCTGTCTATCTTCATGCTGATGAAAGACTCCATTCAACCAAGGAGTGCTCAGCTGCTGGGCACTTACGCTATGCGTGTGTGTGTGTTGTGTGTGTGAGTGTGTGTGCAAAACAGTGAGAATAAAGACGAAGGTGGGGCAGTAGGGAGGGAACACGAAGGAGAAAGAGATAAAGTCTGTTTGTTTACTAAATGAATGAAAGGACTTTTTGTGTTTGAGTCGGAGAGACAGAGGAGCCCGGAGAGGAGACGGCGGAGCGATGAGCTGAGAAGTGGAGGAGTGGACTTGATGGAGGAGTCAAATTGGACAAGAGTGAGTGAGATAAAGGCGGACGCTGCGAGAGGCAGAAAATGGAAGTCGGCTGTAATGGGGAGGGAGAGACTTCATTAAAAAATGCATGTAATTACAAATTACTTCACTGAGGGTACTCTCAAAGACAGTAAAAGAGGCCTAACTTAATCTGAACCGCTGCTCCCCTGCGTTTAGCCTGAGCCAAACTCACAGTCAGAATCACATTACACACACTAACAGCACCATTAACCTCTGTAACAGCTCTATCCTCGGGGCACACACACTCACAGACGCTGCCACACACACACACAGATGCATTGACAAACAATGAGAGGCACATAAAAACTAAAAAGCACCAAGTATGCTGTTGCTCAAGGTCACATTAAAACTACAGCCTGCACGTAACTGGGTTCTCTCGCACACGCACTCACACCGACACACACACACACACAGAGCTTATAATCACAGGGTATGTATTCATCTGAGTAAACACATGAATTCACTAAGCCATTCACACTGGCCTACAGACAAAGTCAAACACCTGAAAGCACAGTCAAACCTACAATCAGGCAAACAGACACAAACAAGATCGCACACACAAAAAACACACCGCCGCTCACACACACCGTCCCAACCAGAGTGATGCATTCGGCACAAAAAAAAACATCCAGAAAGCAATTACGGTGCGCTCAGCTGGGGCAGAAGCAGCGCCTTCATCTGGGGAGGAAAAACAAGGGGCTCTTTCTGCGGCGCCCGGACCGAACGCCCTGCAGCTGAGCGGTTTAATGCTGTGAAAAGGTGCCAGGCTGATGCAAGACAATAAGGTCTCGAAGCTTTCGGAGTCAGCTGGAGTTGCTTCCACAGACAGCTGAGGAGCAGCTTGTTGCTCCTTGCAGGCGGAGAAGCCGCTCGGCGGGCGCAGCCAGGGGTGACCGGGAATGCGGCTGAGACAGAATTAAGGAATGCTTTTAATTAGACGGGAAAGGTTTTCACAAGCCGGACCTTCTGCAGATGTTTAACGCGGAGGTCGCAGACCTGAGTCAGATGTCGTCAGCCGGCCTCGTTAAACAGCTTTCTGGTGATCTCCCAGACAATAGCCAGGTCTGGGAGCATTAAAGCTCGTGATTAGGGCTACTTAGAGTCCAGGATGGGTCATGGATGAATGAAGCCCGGGGGGGGCTGTTTGAGGGGTGACAATGAGAGGATCTCTGGGATGAAAGCAGAACATTCCTGCTTCCTCCGCTGCAGCTCGCTGTGTTTCCTCACACACCTAAGTTCAGTTTATAGAAAGCCACATCAGAGCCGACTGTTGCTGTTATAGTTTTTTCCAGGCTTCAGGGCTCAATCGCTTTAAAAAAATTTTAACTCCATTCATTGGTGAACTTTTTTCAACTGTGTTATGGCCCAAGGTTGTGCCGGTTTACAAAGCTCCGTGTAAAAGCCCAGATTTTGAAAAGGCTCACCTTACGAAGCCGTCCGTTACTGGTCCCCAGGAAAACCACGGCGTGCTCGTGGACGTTGTCCACGGACACCGACGTGAGGCCCGGGTATTCGAAGAGAGGCACGGCCCTCAGGGACCTCTGCAGAGCCAGGGGGTGCTGCAGGTGGGCCGCGCCGCAGTCCAGCTGCTCGGGCTGCAGCTGAAACACAAGAGGGAGCGATCAGTCCTCATCAGGCCTCACGCAGACGTGCTCGGTAGAGATCAGAAGACGGGAGCCGAGCACGGACTGCGTGATGAAAGTGTCGTGGAAAAACCGGCGCTGATAGCAGCTATCACTTTGGCGCCGCTCATTCCGCTAAATCACTTTTTAGACATCTCAGTGAATGCTTGAAAAGGGCTTACAAGGGTCTTCAACACTCATAAGACTTTGCTTTTGTCAAATCCTCAGTAGGCGATGATAAAACATTAGTGCCACGCTCGGATGAGCGCCAGGATCTATTGGGAATTCTCTGAATATTTCAGAGCACACAGAGTCAAAAAAGAGAGGGAGAGAGAAAAGAATTAAGCACAGTGGATATTTGTAGAGTCGTTTCCCACGGGCCCCTCTGCTCACGGCCTCATCTCTCTTATCATAAATTGTGTCTGGCTTTCCCTCAGTGCCGGCCTTCAAACTGTCGACTACAAAAAAAGCTCACATTTCAGCAGCCACAACAACATAAACGTGAAACTAAAGAAAGTTTATCCTGCGAGTGGTAACTGGGTTGTATCGCAGCGCGAGAGAGAAAATCAACACTAAATCACTTTGATCTGAGCAGTTTTCTCTCTCAGGAGGGACTGTGGGCCAATTTAGGTGGTATTCAGAAAAAGTGGCGGCAGTGGGAGTGGCCTCCGCTTCCACAGCGAGGAGGACAGCTCGGTGACCTGACGGCTCCGTGGTCACAGGACAACCTCCTCCAACCTCGGCTCCGTCAGTCAGAACCACCGAATGGAAAACACACCAGTCTGCTGTGTCTCCGTGAAACGCTGCCAACTCTTATTTTCCTCTATTATCGGACGCCGTTTATATCCAGAGGAAAAAAAACACAGGGAGCACATATAGCATGCAATGCTTAGGTTTCCTTAAGGGCAAATATTTACTTTGGTATGTGAGTGGAAAGCATGCAGTTAAAAAACAGCAGATAAAATCTGACCATGTGTTTATAACAAAGCGACTATTTATCCAGTAACATTGCGCTAAATTTGTGGTTCAGTTATAGTTAGCAGCAGTCTTTCACTTAGAAAGAAAAAAGTTGGGTCTGGAGTGCAGAAGGAAAGAAGAAATAGCAAACTATTGACCCTTCCCCATCTTCACGTTTGATAAGCCCGGGATGTGAGCAGAGCCTCGCTCTTCCCACAACCCTCAGCGTGGCTCTGCAGGGTCTTTCCAGCTATCGTGACCTCCACTCCTGACATGGGAGATCCTCTCTCTCTCTCTCTCTCTCTCTCCAAGTCATGAGCCTCGGGGCTAAAGAAGATAACTGTTTATAGGCATAAATGGGAACTGTCACAGAGAAAGAGCAGTCATGAGTGAGTTAATCTCATTGCAGCCTGAACAAAAGTATACTGGCCTCCAGCTTTCATAAATCAAAGGCAGGTTTATTGTTTTGATTATTTTGGCCAAGAATTTCATTCTGGTCCATGAAGAAACAGACTTCATTTTGGTATGATCTCCACACTTTATGGAGTAGATATTTATTTTGAACGCACTAACGTTTACAAACAACTGATAAGAAATCACAACTTAAATGAAGCAATAAAATCATCGAGCAGAAAATGTGCTGAAGAGAGTGATTATAATGTGAGGTTGTTTTTCTTGCCATTTATTCCGCCACATTAATATTTGTTTATTGCAAGTGATAAGAATTTTTTGTCAGTGATATGAGTATTTCAGAGGTGATAAAAACACTCATTCCAGCACGAAATGAAATTAAAGTGAAGAAAGTAAAAGTGGACTGTCTTACCACCAGGTTGCCCTTCTGGACGCAGGCGGCCCCGGAGCCCTGGATGACGCTGTCCAGCACCTGGACGTCGCTGCTGGGGGAGTTGGAGCAGTTCCTCCGGCCCTGTCGGATCTCCTCCTCGATGTCTCCGAACCTGAAGGCGCACAGGGCGGACTTTCTGTCCGCTTTGGAGAACACTCCGAACAGGTAGGGCTCCGAGCTGCGCCCGCCTCCGGCGTGGATCTCCGCCGGGTAAACGGACAGCAGCCGGTTGTAAATGTTCCCGTTAAATCCACACTGCAGGGGCATCTGGATGTAGGACTCGGTGAGCTTCCTGCTCTCCGGCCCGCTGGGCTTCCTGGGGTTGTCGGTGTCCAGACAGATCCTGGCCAGGATGCTGTTCGGCTGACTCTCCTTGTGGCCCATTTTCGCGTCATTGTTAAAGGCAATATAGGAATAAGTCTTCTGGATGAAGGCATGGACGAAGTTGAGTTTGTTTTTGGTTTTGACCTCTTGTTTTATCTTGAACACATTATCCTCTGACGGGTTGATGTCATAGGTGAAAAGTCTGGATAAATCCTTAATGTTCAGGGAGCGGATGGCGATCTCCGGGGTGTTCTCGAAGCGCAGGTCCTCCTTGCTGTGGTTCTTGGGGAAAAACTGGGTACCAGCCCCTGTGTACGTCGCCCCGACGAGGAGCCGGGTGTTTCCCCCGTGGCTCCTGAAGATGAGCCCCACCGTGGACGCGTTCGGGTGATTGGCAGCGATGTTGAGCATGCTGGGGAAAACAGTCTTCTCTCCCTGAGGGGGAAACTCCACCGCGATCTCAGAAATATTTCCCATTTTTCTGAGCTCGCAGAAGCCTTGATACACGGATCCGCACACCACCACGACCCCCTGCTCCGGGTCCAGCTTCAGGAGCTTGTTGTGGTTGTCGGTGAGGGATTTGGGATGCTCGCACGGAGCCTGGGGCAGCTGTGGCGCGTGGCACAACAGGTTGTCCTCCACCGGCCCGGTCCTCTTCTCCACCTCCAGAGTCAGGGTCCCGTTCAGCTGGTAAACGGAGTTGACGGTAGCCAGGTAGACCTTTCTGGAGACCGGGTCCACCACAAAGTTATTGGTCTGGTTTGGAGACGCGAAAGCCTGTTGGATGTGCAGCGCGCTGGCGCTCCGGCGCGTCTCCAGAGCCAGGACGCCGAGAAGCAGAACAGCAATCTCTATCGAAGGAGGCATTTTTCCTTCTGGCCGGCTTCCGCGTGTTCTGTGCCGAGGGGTGCATTGAGCAAAGACAAAATTGTGTGTTTGTTCCTACTGCGACAATCCGAGAGGAAAGGCTGTTTCCTGCTCAACGCCTAAACCCAGAATGACGCGATAAGCGAGTCGTGCTTCCTTTTCAGGCTGCCTCCTCTGTCCCCCTCTGCCCACTGTGCAGCTCAGCAGCCCTCTCTCCCGAGGCACATCCACACACAATACCAGGGTGAGATTTTTGTAATTAAAAAAAAAAGAAAAGGAATAGAAAAAGAAAAACAATAGCCAGCTGGGGACAAATAATAACGTGATTCGCCGGTGCGTAATTTCTGGACGTTATTGTTCCATAAAAGTGATCCAAGTTGTTTGGTTATATTTTAAAAAAAAAATCTAGGTTGTTGATTCATAAGTAAATCATTAACACATTATTGCGATGTGAGTAAAATCTGTTGTTTAATGGGAGCAGGGGGCGTCAACTCATTAACCCTGAGAAATGGCACTGTATTCCAATAATGGCACATCGCATTAGAGCGCCATTCATCAATAATCCGATTGATTGTAATTCAGATCCTAATTATCCTCTCCAGATATCACTACAACCACAGCAAGGATCACAATGTGTATGTTTCGGCTCCGCTGTGAGCCCTTTGTGCGACACTAAGTTTTAATGACCATCCGCTGCTCCTTTTTAAGATGAGACACTTGATGAGTCTCCACCCACGGCGCGGTTCCGCTCATCGTGGGGTTAATGGCGGGTCACGGTCCCACCTCCTGCGCTCCTGATTCCCCCGGCTCCCAGATTAGTTCTGCAGATCCGGAGGGTTCCGTTTTTGGGCACATACGGCACGGTAAGCACCGTGAAAGTGCTACCAGATGGGCACATCAGCACACCTTTCCGGTTTTTGACATCCACATCTTTCCAACATGGCTTTTTTTTTCCTTTTTTCTTTTTTTGCAGTTTTTTCTCATAAATATTCAAGTGCAACACATGCGCGCTCCACTCAAAAATGCACGAATATGGTGAGCATTTTTGTCCCTGGGTGGAGTGTGTGCATATGCTCGCGTCTCTGAATAGAAATTAATGATTTCTCGTCGAGAAACGACAACGAATGTGTCAGACACTGCATAAATCAGCGAAGTGTTATCTCTGAATACATGCAATAATTAAAGTTGACGCTAAATCGCGTGGAATCGCTTGTGCCTATTTACTGTGGACTCCTCTGGGGACAAACTCAGCTTCTCCCTCCCCGGTCGCCACTTGCAGCTTTTCAGTATGGGGCAGATAAGTGCGCCCCGTGTTTACCTTGGCGCACAGCCATGCGCATCAAATCTGCCGGCGTGGAAAAGGAGGGGAGCGCACTGATAAAGTGCAACATAATGCCCTAAACCGGCTGCGGCGCACAATGGCTGAGCCACCGGCGGTGTCACCCCGGGCAGGTGGAGAGGAGGCGCATCCAGGAGGTCTCCCGGGGAGCGGCTCGGACCCGTCAGCGTCACGTGCCGCCGGTGAGGCGTGACAGCGGCGATTTGGAGCCGCTCCATCAAACACGACTCCGCCACTGAATTGAACCGCCGCGCGCGCGCGTGCGTGTGTGTGTGTGAGAAAGAGAATAAAGCGAAATAAGACTTGATCTCTGCTGTGTTTATAATGAAAATATTATCCCTGGTAGCCCACTCAAACTTTTGGCAGTCTGGGGGGCTTTCCGCCCAACCTGTTTCCTTCCTGATAAGGAGCGGCACCCCAGTGTGGCTGGACCCCCTCCCTTTTCAAGAGCAGACCACTCACACACACACACACACACACACACTCGCACACAGCCTCTCACACACGACGAGCCAACGAGGTGAAAGATCTCCATCTAGTGGTGTGAAAACGAATCTGCAAGCGGCACGCGCGACCTTAAACGCGCGCATCACTTCATGCGTAAAGAACAAGAATGGGCAGAAACACAGGCATGGATGTCCCCGCTACAGGTACACGCGCCTGTATGTAAATGGAAGCAATACACGCATTTGATTCAAATTATTTACACAAGGCAGTCAAACAAACTGGCGGCTCGCGGGCTTCACGAGACATCCTGCAGCCCCCCGAGCCAATTTTTAAATATTAATAAAGCATGGTTTCACTGCAAGGTGGTGTGATTCTAGGCCCATTTTAATCAAGTATTGACTTTAATTACTCAAAATAACTATTGACTTTATTTCAAGATAGAATAAAGTGAACGTTGACCGAAATTATATTTTGTAGCTCAAACTGGCTCATCTTTGCATCACACAATAACCCAAAAACTGAGACTCTGAACCCATTAAAAACAAATCTAAATCTGTCTTACTGTTGCAAACATCACACAAAACAAGGTTATTTTAAAAGAAAAAAATAGTAAAGTGATATTCAAATGAATTAACTGTGATTCAGTTCTTCCAACACACAGACCATTGTTTCAAGAAACGACCTGTGGCTCAGGAGTTAGTCAGGAATGCACTTTATTTATTTCACACATTAAAAAAAGGACATCGGAAGGCACTGGAGTGGTTTAGCACACAACCCCTACATCGTGAGTGTTAAAGCGAGGACAAGCTCAGGTCAGAGGTCAGCTCGCTGTCGACTTGTCCGCTGTACCCGTGACGGCAGAAGTTCAACATGTCAGCAGATCCACTTGACGCCGTCTTAATTGCATGTTTGACTCGAGAGGAATCAAGTTTTACTCACATTTTGACAAGAAATGAATCTCCTTTGTGTGTTTATTTTCTCGTCTTTCGGCAAAGATGGCGGCCACCCCGACCCGAGTCCGCTCTCCTTCACCCGCGGAGCGGCACCGTGAAGCGTGGCAACCTTTGAAGCGTCTATCAAAGGTTTGTTAAGAATCAGCCTGACCCATAAGCTATCTAGCCGTGTACTAAAGTGCAGCTGTACAGTTCAAATGGTTGCACAATCTGTTAGGAAATCAGCTTCTCAGCATGAAATGGGACAACTGACTGCGCTCGGTGGTCTTACAGTGTCCTTGACTGGATGAGAGACCTTAAGAGAGACCAGATGCTGAATGGAGGAACTGTACTCCATCCAGCGGAAAGTGCAGAAACACACGACCGGGGATGTGGAGTTAGATTGCGAACAGCCTTTTTTTCTGGCAGTATTTACATCACTCAAAAGAGACATTCCTGACATCCCGGCTCGACATTCATGACCTTATTAAAAAGAAGTGTAAGACCTGCTGAGGAGCGTCCTCTCCGTCTTCTACACTCAGGTTCACTAAAGTTTGGCACTGGGTGACTACACCGCAAGCTAGAGTTCTTATGGGATTAAAGAAAAAGAAAAAAAAAAGTGACGACGGCCACTGGTGTATTATAAATGTATATTTCCCATAGAGGCAGTGTGCATGTGACATGGCAGTGGAGATGACTTGCACTGTCGATATGAAGCAGCAGCGTTCCTGATCCAGCCGAGATAGAGCTGGACGAGCACCAGTGGTCTCTCTTTCCTGACCCCGTCACATCCAACACGGTCTGTGGAGACGATTACCCGGGTTTTTCGACATTGCTTGCAAACTGGCTCTGATGCCATTTCCTTCAAGACAACATGCAGTAAAACATGCTGCAAAGCAAACCGACGCCAAGACAGCAGCCTTCTGCGTCTACAGGTCGCTTTTTGTGGCGAGTTCATCAAAGACCTAACCTTATATTTTCACATCCTTATACTATTTTCTGTTTTCGCTCATCAATTCTTCGTCATTAAAATCGGTACGGAAGCCCGGTCTCTTCTCATGGCGACGCTCAACGGTCACAGCAAGTCCTTCAAAAACGTTCAGTCTGAGCAAATTCTATCACAGCAAGGAAAGGAGCAACTCCCAGGAAGGTTTTCAGCCATGGTTCAAATCTACCGATCACAGCGAGGAAAAAATCTCCGTTCCTAAAGGCAATCAACCACATTCTCACATGTGCACGTCCCTACAATTAGACCGGGCCTTTCGAGTCCAGTTTCCTGACTAAACTCCCCTTCATTGTAGACGGAGAGCAGCGTGATGCTACATCTTACTGAATAAAATAACATCGACAATAAAAATATTATTAGAAATAATATTATAATTGATTAAAGTCTAAAGATAAAAACAGTACAGTGCTGTATTCTGTGAAAGATGACAACACAAGAGTTCATTTAAAAAAAAAAAAAAATGTAAACAGTCTTGTCCTTCCCAAGTGTGAGTGTTCTCAACTTCATTCAGCCTCCTCTGGATTTCAGGCCGAGTCCGAGTGAACGCAGCCGGATTCTCTGCAGCTGCACAGTCATCATGGCGGCCGTCTCCTCCTTCAACCCCGCTGCTGCCCGACTGCAGCCGCAGCGCCGTCCTCACCCGGTGTCACCGAAGCAAACGCGTGCCGGCGGCGATGCGCTCATCCCGGGGGCTGCAGGGCGCGGTGCGTGTATCCCGACAGGGCGTCCCAGTTCCTCCACAGGAAGGCCAGCAGGAGGATGAGGAGCAGCGTGGAGAGCGAGCGGGAGCGCGTCTTCATCAGGGGGACCACGCAGTTGGCCACGGTGGAGACGAAGACCAGAAGGACGGCCATGAGGGCCAGCAGCACGTTGATGAGTTTCCCCAGGAGGGTCCTCGCCGTGGCGTTTTCCAACCCCTCCAACTGGACCACCTGCTGTTGCTGCTGCTGGAGCTCCATCTTGGAAATCCTGGTCTGACATGCCTCCAGCGCCTCCTGCAAAGCCACAACAAACACGTCAGAGATGAAAATAAAATATATATCAATCACAATAACTAATATACAACATAAATTTTTACATACAATCAATTAAACGACTCCTTTTCTCCTAGTGGGTGTGACGATATGATCATAGGAAGCCTATTTTTTTGGAGGCATGAAACATTAAAAGAAAGAGGCCTCTAAATAAAGGCAATCACCTACAGCTTTCATTCGAAGAGAAACAGCTGGTAGCCTGATACATCGATTTCTGTCACACCGTTTCTCTCTCCGAGACAAATCAACTGAGTGATTGCTACTGATGATGAGTCACAATAGTCCGATTTCAGAGTCATGGAGATCCTGATCAGCATCTTTACTGAGGAATGGTTCACATAAAGGGGTGGAAGGCATGTTCCTGATATACACCTGTCTCAAATACAAGTCTAATAAACACAATAATTCAAACAAATAGGAGTTGGGATTCACTGGTAGGCTGCAGTATTTGAAACCAAACTAAAATTTTGAAGCCAGAATGTACAGACTTGAAGGAGCCACCAAATGTGGATTTTATGGGCATCTACCACCCCCTACTGTCAGGGAGCAAAACAGCAGTGAGCGGCAACTGGGACTGTACACACACACACACACTATGCAGGTAGATCTTTTCCCAACTACACAGACGTGAACAGACAGAAAACAGAACAGAGGTAATGTGAGACGTTCACAAGGAAACGCTACTGTTTTGGAGAAACAGAAAAGCTGTCAGACCGACTGGGCCTTCCTGTGTACACGGTAAACACACACAGTGAGATAACACCTCGGACTGCCTGAGAGCGTGCGCCCATCTCAGGCTTTCAGCTTATCTTCAGACCGACACCGTGACGTCTGGTCTGACTAAACTGCATTAGCTCACTGCTGCTTAAGACGAGGAGATAGAGACGCCCTGGCCATCTTAACGCTGACACCATCTTAACACGGGGCCAAATGGACATACGCAAACAGACTGGACAGCACAGAAAATATAAAGACATTAAAATGATTTAAACTCTAACAGCCCGCGAGGCCGACCTGGATGTCTCGGGCTCGTTCGTAGGACTGGTAAGCGATCTTCTCCTCCATGCTGGCCAGCTCCTGCTTGAGGTTGAGGATCTCGTTCTGATGCAGTTCAGTCAGGTCGTTCAGCTGTTCCTCCAGACGCTCGCACCTGAACACACACACGAACACGAGTCAGGAAAACACACACAGGAGTCTGAGGCATAATTAGCTTAGAAAGAGAGACACAGGGAGGAATTAGTGAAAACAGAGCCTGAAGGCATCTGACCACATGGCACCCGGGTGAACTAACGACTCCTCCTGACAAGATTAGGATATCCTCACTCATCTGCTGATCCGGCCGGCCAATCGGAGAGCGGCAGCAGAATGAGATCGGCCAATGGCACGTGCCCAGCGGGAGGAGAGAGATCTACACCGCTGTTTCTTTTGGAAGGAGTTTACATGTGGACGGACAAAAAATAGACTCCAATATCACCGCCACATGTTTCTTTTTTTTTTTTTTTTTTTAATACATTAAGAGAGAAGAAACCTTTAAAGGTATACATGAATAATTAAAGCACTCATCTGGAAACAGCAAGTATTTATTTTAAGGGATTTTTTTTTTGTTAATTTAAGTCTTGCTCCTTATTAGGAAATTTAGAAACAAGGTTCTTAGACATAAACTTCATAGTTTTAAGTATTACAATAAAATTGATAAATTGATACAAGCCATTTTTCTCTCATTTAGAAGCACATTTCACAAATTTAGTCTTCAAAAATGCAGTAAATAAAGATTAACTCCTCATCTAGATTATTACTGAATCATTGACCTCCTCATGGAGGCCCTTCAGTGGCCTCTCCTACTCTCGAGGTATTATTTTGGTCTTTGAGGACAAACACGGACTGTTCTGCGCCGGGTCATTTTAGGAAGAAACAGCCTCATGTTTTATTTTTCATACTTGACTTGCCACTCACTGCATTTCTGCCTAATCTGAGTGCCCTTTTGTCTGAACATTCAGAGTAACCGCGCGTGTTTTCAGGCTGGATGCGGCGCAGGGAAAAGGGCTGAAATAGCGTTGGTGATCTTTGTACTAATGGGACACCCGTGAACTGTACAGGTGTGTCTGGAGCTGATGGTTTAAATGTCAACTGCTGCCTTGCAACAGGAAAATGCACAATGTTTTCAATGCAACAAAAAGCTACTGAAAAAAAATATAAAATACGACTGCCAATAAATATCTGCAGGTGCAAAAGGTGATTCTTAGAGTGAGATTAAAATAAGCTGTTTATGTAAGATGTACATTTTAATGTAAATGTACCGTAGGTCAAAGTTTAGTTTTTATCTTCTGTCTGATGAAACGGCTGTCTTGAGTTCATACAAGACAAGCAGCGGCCATGTTGATACAGAAGCAGATAAAGCTGAGATATGAATCTGGCCATATGTGTCTGATTAAAGAAAGCAGGTCTTCCTGTCTTCACATTTAACATTTCAGGAGACATCTTGTGGTTACTAAAAACAGCTGAGGAATGAATAATACACAGAGTTAGAATGCTGTGCTTCCTATTTGTCTTTACCTGAAGCGTTCTTCCTGCAGTGCTTGCATGACAACAGTGTAATCTCTCTGGTAGTGGGTCTTCACGCCGTCCAGGCTCTCCTCCAGCCTCGCCTGGCCGTCTCGCAGCTCCTGCATCTCCTGCAGCAGCATGTCCAGGCTGGAGCTCTGGCTCCTTTCCAGTGTGTTGCCCTTCGAACTGGGGGGGCCCCCTGGGGCCCCGGTGGTGCTGTTGGCCCCTGCCGAACCTGACGTGGCGCTGGAGCAGTCGTCCTCGCTGCCGTACTTTGGACTGGACTGGAGGTGATGCCCGGCGCTGGCCAGCGAGCGCCCGCCCCCGCCCGTCACGGCCTCATCCACCGACGGGTCGTCCAGAGAGTCTTTCAGGGAGGGGATGTTGTCGGCGCTGCCGAATTTGTTGCGAATGAGCGAGGCGATCTCCCGGGGCTTGGAAACGACGGCGCCCGCGGCCGAGTGTGTGGCCTGCGAGAAGCTGGAGAGTCCCCCCTTCACACTGTCCACCACGCCCTCGCTGAAGCCCGTCACTTTGGCTCCGACATCCTTCAGGCCCTGCTGCATGTCCCGCAACACATCCTTGGGCTGGCGGGGGATGCCGTTGTGCTCCACCTCCCGGAGCTTCCGGTGGTAGTGCTCCAGCTTCCTCTGTAACTGCTGGATGGTCTGTGCCGACTTCTGGTTCTTTTTCTCAAAAACCTGCCATTCACAGAGCAACGTTTTAGTTCCTTTTAATTATTTATGTCACATAAATATGCAGAATTTTACAGGCTCCCGCTTAACAAACTGAAAACAAAGAGTCAATTTGATGTTTGGATTGATGAAAATGCCCGTAGCTGATGGAAAGTTTAACACACCGTACCTGTTTAATGCGTGTGCTTTGCTGTTTGTCGGCATTGTTGGCCAACTTGAGGTACTCTGCCACATTGTCATCCCTGGCCGTCTGTTCAATCTTGATCTGCTCCGTGAGCTTCAGGATCTTCTGTTGCAGCTGGGCGATGGCCTGCTTGGTGCGCTGGGGGTCCGGCGTGTTGTCCTCGCCCCCCGGGAACGAACTGTCCGCCCCACACGAAACAGCCAGCGGCGTCTGACCGAGACCGCTCACCTCCAGCCGGTCGATCTAAGGCAAAGAGAGGGGAAACTGCTGAGTTGGAGAAGGCTGGTAACATGACTGATGGATTTAAGAGCAACAAATAAAAAAAGAGAGGAAGTGTGGGCTGCTTATGATTTTGTCATTTTGCTGACATGCTAAGAAAACAGAGGCTTCTGCATTTCTGCACTCCGTAGCCTGGAAGGAGGGTAAATGAAGTCAGTCGAAAAAGCAACTCTAGGTCAAGTTTGTCAGAAAAGGAAGTAGATTCCAGCTTTTTGAGAAAAAAGTCAGGGGGGAAATTTGCAGGGGTCACCACATCCATACAAAGCTGAAGGTGTGAATCAAGCTCATCTATTTTTTTGTGATTACAAAGCAACACTATCAGTCTGAGCTTTTTTTTTTTTTTTTTTTGTCCAAGCAGCTGTGATTCAGAATCTGACAGACAGGATATCAGATTTTAGTTTATGACAACTTCACATAGGAATTTGTGTGTTTTTTGCTGTCTGAGATACTGACCGTTTACCAACAGGTTACAAAGCATTTATGAAAAAAATCAAACATGCCATCTGTTTCCCCCCTTCCATAAGAAAAACAGAAACCGAGGACCTTTATTCACAGCCAGAGGTTGTGACTCATTTCATCTGAAACCTGAGGGGATGAACACATTATCCACTGGAATGTTTTACGAAGAGATAGGTGAGAAATATTCATTTTACTTGTGAAAACTCAGCAGCTGAGTCTGACCGCACAGCACAAGAGTTCAGGATCCAAGCGAAAGAAACGGAAAAGTAGACATCTAAGTCAAGAGTTGAGGTACAATGACTATATGAAGTTATCATTCTTCACTGAAACCATCATTGTTGACACACCATAACAGGCAAAGATTTCCAGCGCGAGGATCACCTGCAATCCGAGCGGGATGACTAATTGATGACAGACACCACAGTCAGCCACACAAACCGCAAAACATCCGGGAGAAACTAAAGCTTGAGGTTAAAACCCGCTTTCTGTTAAACACAGACAGACTAACTTCATTTTTTTTTCTGCCACTTCAGCGATCAACCCGTGCGCGAGCGAGCAGAGCTCACCTTCCCATTGGTCAGACGGAGCAACTGTTCCCAGTGCATTTTCCCCGCAGTGAGCGCGAGCCGCGTGTTTTCATCTGCACCGAAACTTCTGCTAAAGTTTAGCCGCCTTCTCCCGCTGTTGTTAAAGTTCCCCGCGAGCTCCCCGCCGCCGCTCTGAGCCGCTCCGTCGCTTGTTGTGAAAGTTGAAGCGCACCTGAGAGCGGAGCGGCTGGCTGCGCGTGAAGCCCCGCCCCCTGCTGGGCAGGATGACATCATCCCGTCAGATACACGCACGCGTCAATCATCCGCAGGGAACAAGCAGATCCTCTCATACCGTCACTGATGATTTCACTCTATGAAACCAAAGCCAGCTGAAATTAACAGGCGCAGAGAAAACAAAACATCCCCCATATTACAGTTTGAACAATAAAGCCCCCCAATTCTGTGATGTGCTTCAATTCAAGATTTCCAGCAACACAAACAGATTCCTTCCACATCTCCCCACACATTTTAGATGGTGCTATTGTGACAAACGGAGTGCCATATATTGTTCATTCTCACATGTGAAAGCAGGTGGAAAAAAATGTCCCCGTGAGTGAAAGCATGAAAGCAGTACAAATCCACACAAAAGGATAAACACGGCCACTGTCTCAGCTCGTAATGGGTTTAGTGAAGGATCTGAAAAGCTCCTTTACTGCTGGTCCTCATTATGTATTCCCACGTTGTCAGGGAAAGTCAACATTTAATTATCAAACATACACAAATGAGCATACAAGCAAAGGCTTAACTGAAAAAGTAAGAAAAACATGTTACATCTATGTATGTATGTTACTATGTGTAATCATGCAGATGGGTAGCACCTTTTTGGGATCAGAGAGTTATTGTGTGAATTGAAAGGCTGCATTCGAGATGACCAAATGGCCACAGACAGACTGAGTCTGGACCACAATGTGAGAATGTAACCCAGCCAGTCTGTTGGCCCCTCCTGCCAGTCGGCAGAGAAGTACTGGCGGGCCAGAAAAACCAGTCAGACATCACTGAACGCCACATTACAATACATTCCTCTAGGTACTTACCAAAACTACCAGGAAACAATTCATCCTGATGTTTAGGCTGAACTGGTTTTGCTTCAAAAGGTTTTACATTTTGAGTCCCGTGCAGTAACGTTGGTAAGAGAGAGATGATTCAGGTTGTACTGGGCAAATGTTGCTACGGTAAGTCTAATCATTATTAAAGCTTCTTGACGGGCAAATGATTCAGACATCTAGAATAGCCTGCTGAGCGAGCATGGCGAGACCAAAGCAGCGTTTAGAGGAGCACCTGGTCAGTTCGCAGCTATATAAACAAAGGGCTATAAAAAGCTTTGCGAGTACAAACTTATGTCCCACAGTCCATTCACGTGAGTGATTCATCAGCTCAACGGGCACACTGCAGTTTTTCTGGTTTTTCAGATGGCTCAATTATCTGCATAATCAAATTCATGCCTTCTTAGTAAAGATCAAAAGGGCAAAGAACAACCCTGCCGATCAGGGCTACCCCACAGTGTAGCAGAGATAGAGGATTTAAACGCTGATAAGAAGGCCCATTAACCTGTACACATCAACGCCATGTGAACACTTTCTTCTTGAACCAAGATATTCATGTCATCCCTGGTTCTCACTTACATAAGAACTACAGACATATTCAGGTGCTTCCCAATCATCAGCCGCGACTCTTACGGCTCATACATTCTCAAAGTGTTGCTGCTTCTTATTCTGATCTATTTTTTTCACTGGCTCATGATACTGTCACGTTGCCCCACATAGCAGAGCACTGCTTCATCCCGAGCTTTTTGAGGCACATGAAGGACCGCAGTTACCGAACAAACCCGAGTTCTCTGTGCGATCAGTGTCATCTCCAAATGGTTTCGGAGTTTTTCTGTGACTAATCGTCCATGTAATTAAAGATTGCGAGCTGAAAGATTAGGCTAATTTCCCAGGGTTAACATCGCCAAACACGATGATGTGCTGAGCCGATGAAGCAAGAAGCTACACGCACTGTATCACTGGAGTCTGTGTAGCTTAATGGGGGTAGCTGTGTGTGTGTTTGTAATTGGGGGTGTTGCCTGATCCCGCTGTGATTAGACCTTATCTGTGAGACAGAAAAACAAAGGGTATGCATGGACCTGTCCCGTGCCCTCCAGCTGCTCACACACCCACACCGCAGGGGAAAACTTCTCTCGCTGCTGCATGTCAGACTGGGAACACCGGCTGGTTTGTATAAGAGCTTCTGATCCTGGTAAAGCTGGTTACAGCCATGACAGGGCAACTCTGACTTACCGCGGATTGGCTAAAGGCCTGGGAAAAGCCCGGCAAAAACCTAAACACTCAAACCTGCAAAATGCATTTCACACAAAAAGGCATTTAGGGAGCATTACCGAGCTAACATTGTTAGATATGCATCACGCATAATTAAATACATGCAGCGGGAACATCTTGTGCTGGCCCATCTGAATCTCCCTCGACCACAGACGACACTGAGAAATGCCCCAAATTCCTGCCCGTTCAATGTAGGTCACAGAGCAAATATGTCCTCATGCCGCCATCACAGTTTTTTTTTTTCCTTTTTTTGATCGAATGATTCCACTTCTCATTTCTCGCCACCATGAAACTTGCCTGGCTTTCTTTTTCTTAAAATCCTACTATTTCTTCTTTTCTTTCTTTTTTTTTTTTAAATGAGATGACTTCCTCCATTTTGGACACAGATAGTGTGAAGATTGAAGCTATCTTGATGGTCAGATAGCGGAAAAAGACACAGTCAAAGGATCCCGTCAGACTCGTCTTATCGCGGCTCTAACCAGGTCAGTTCAGGTGGAATTTGAACCCACCCTTCAACCGCGACTTGCAGCTTGATTAAAGATGTATGAATTTCACACACGTTTGAGAACAAAACAATAATATCACAACCTTTGTTATGTGTCACACTTACAATGGCCTTGAAGACATTATTTAGCATAAACAAGTCCAAAAAAAAAAAAGCCGGACCAGTGCAACGCGCCGTGATTGTTTTGGATATAAACACTTCAGTCTGCAACACTGAAGACGTCTCACCCCGCTTTGTGTTCTCTGCTGTCAAGGTCAAGTTTCTGTGATTTGTAGGCCGGAAGCACAGTACCTTGTTGGTTGTTGGGCCAAGCATTTCAGCTGAAACGCCGTGAACTTCCCCAGCTCTCGTGTTTCTTGTCAAGCGGCCGGCTCACATGCCAAATGAGAAAGCGACGCTACGCGGATACCGTAATTTCAGGTTTCTCCTTGAGAAAGCCGCTCTGCTCCACACATCTCCGATTATAGCCTTCTCTGAGGTATTGAAAATGTGCTGAGCTGATATATATATATGTAACAGGATATCAGGGAGTTTTAGTAATTGTAGGCTGGGTTACCTGGTTCTGATTCCTCTTATCTGCTGAGTTCAATGTTGATAAGGAAGCTCAACAATTAAGGTGTTCAGTATGATTAGAGCCGTACCATCCACCTTCAAATCGTTCAATAGTCCATTGATACCAGCTGTATCTCTCCGGCTTGATTACACAGTTCCTGGGCGGCTGAACTTCACACTTGTGATTAGTTGATCTGATCTTTAACCCCACCATCTGGGGATCGGAAGGCAGACACAGTTGGCATGGCAACGGCATGACGGCACTGAGACATCCAGGGGATTTTCCAAAAAAATCTATTAAAAAAAAGTATCAGTTTGCGCTGCACACTGTGAAGCTTTTAGTCAGGCATGCATGGAGATGCCATGTGGTGCAAAAAGCATGGAGCTGCACTGATTATTTATTGATGATTTTTTTTTTTTTTGGTCATTTAACATCATTTTGCGGCTGATTTGCCATATCTAACACCAGGACCGTTTGCCCCTTATTACTTTTCCATGGTTTGACATCCTGTCCCATCATGATAAATGACGCAGTATAGGAAATTACACAAAAGAGAAGATGTTTTTTTTTGTTGTTGTTGTGCTTTTTCTTATTTCCTTCAGGGGGATCCCGTGTTGCAACAATGACCCCCATTCACCAGCACTGAAAAATTACATAACTCACTGTGAAGCTGGACAAGGGGCAGTTTACCCAACACACACACACCCATGAATTATCTTAGAAGAGAAAGTTGCACCAATAATCACACACAAGAGACATGCACACACACACACACACACACACACACACACACACACACACACACACACACACACACACACACACACACACACACACACACACACACACACACACACACACACACACACACACACACACACACACACACACACACACACACACACACACACACACACACACACACAGGTGCCTGCTAATCCATTTCCCCAGGATTTCAGAAGGTGTTATAAAAGTGTTTCCTACTCATAAGTAAAAGAAGGAAACACATTGGCAGCAGAGCGTGAACAACAACAACAACAAAAACCCTCTGTTAATGTTTTACTCTTATAACAGCGAGGTCAAGCAAAATGTTTTTCACATCAGGAGGTTTTGTGGCTTCAATGTTTTTAAAACACCTGTCATATTTTCAACAAGTATTGAGTTTCAATACAGACATTTAAACAGTAGATCAATATAAACAAATACTTGATTTACTGCAGTGGTGACTGATTTATCCTCAAACATGAAGAATAAATCAACTGAGAAAATATAAATAATGCAAACGTTCACAAATCCAAGAGGAGACTCACAGTGGTAGGGGAAGGAAGTGGAGAGGTGTCAGCAGTTCCCAGGTTGAGGATGACCTCCATGGCCGAGAGACGCATGCGTGCCGCTTGGAATTCAGTTTGCTTATCTATTTGTGTGTCTCACAGAAGACAACTGCAGTTGGGGGAGGAGGAGGAGAGGAGCGGCCTTGCACTTGAGGAGCTCTCATCACTCAGGACAGTCCATCCAAACAAAGTCCACTCGACCCAAACTCGACTGGACAAAGACTTCAACTGACAAGAAGGAATCAGAGACTTAGCTCGACTGAACAGCTTAGAGAGCTCAAGATCTCCTGTGTTGAACCATTTGACACCTTCAGATCCAAGAGAGAGACGTTCCTCAAAGTCCTCCAGCACGCGTCAGCGCAAACCCTGCACACCCTTCAGAGTCGGGGCGCCTATGGAACGCACGTCTGCGCTCCAGCAGGCACGCCGGCAGAGGCGGTAAACTGTATGAAGGCTCGCCAGGTTGGATGCAGGCAGGAGTGAAAGAAGAAAGGGTCTGCTGTGAAGTTGAGTGTTCAAAAGAGTCCATCGGGTATAAAATCCTCAGAGGGGGAGAACAGAGAGGCAGAGACCCAGAAGACGGATGTGAGGGGAGCACGGGAGCAGGCAGGGAAAAAAGAGCCCACCAGGAGCTGTCACTGAGAGGGAGACGGAGGGAGAGAGAGAGAGGGAGCAAAGGAGAGAGGGGTTGTGGGAAGGCTTCATGATGGGAGGGGGGGACTTGAGCTAGAGTTTCTGGGCCATTTCGGCTCCAAAACTTTGGGTAGCTCTCAGGCAGAAAGAATAAAGGAGGAGATTCTTCTCCCTCGTCTCAATTATTACACAGTGTGATTGTCTTGGCCAATCAATTTCCTGACTGATCACACTCTAATGAGTCGCCTTCCTCCATCTGTGTGTGCTAACAGGCTGGGAAAGACAGATATGACAAACAGTACATACTGAACCAGCTGAACTGTGCTCAGAGTGGGGCTCTGCTTTAAAGTGGATTGCATAATTAAAGGTACACGTGTGCAAGTGAATGAAAATATTCCGCTTAAGATAGAAAACAAGAGAAAAGACCTGGATTACCACAGATTACTCAGTCATATGATGATTACAAAGCTGCTATTCAAAAGTACGTTTAAGTGCACACACAAGACTGATGTTGTTACCGTGTTACGTACATGTTTATGTATCCACATCTAAAAGCAGCCTTCGCTTGGTGAGAAAATCTGTTACTCTGTAAACAGATATTTCATTCAGACAGGTAAATTACAAATTATCTATTTTGAAGCTGAAATCTCAAGTCACCTTAAAACACTCCCGCTTGCACTGTTTGCTTAGCATAATTATCTTTTTAAAAACAAACCTAAAAAATAAAGTGGATTTCCGAGCCATCACTTTAAAATGGCTCCAAAGCAATTAGGGAGAAAAAAGCTAAGCAGGTAGGGGGTGTGAGGGGTAAGGCAGGACAAGGGCCACTAAAGACTTCTGAGCAGAAGCCGACAGGAGGGAGGGGGGAGAAGAGGCCATGAATAGGCTTTAATGAGAGAGCGGGAGGAGTCTGGGGGCCCTGAGAGAGAGCGAGAGAGAGCGAGAGAGAGAGAGAGAGGGGAGGATTGGGGGGCAAAGGCTTCTTACATAAGAACAAACTAAACTTGCTCAGATAGAAGTGTGACATGCTGGTTTGACCCTGGTACAAAGCAAAAGGTTATATTGTAAAAAATGTGGTATGGTAAATGTCAATAAATCAATACAGCTATTTCATTTCACTAATCTTTCACTAATACTGTAATCAAGACAACTGCTTGTGGACGGCACTGACTGGAAGTTCATACATCGAGCACGATTTTCCTTACAGCTGACTTAACTGTTGATCTGAAGTCATTCAGCTGAATCCAACACGGGACTGTCCGCCTATCAGGTTCCTCTCAGCGTGAGTGTCGGTGTCATTTCAGCCTAAAGTATCCCCCGGAGGCCATGTGGATCCCAGCCACTCCGGGCCGTCCAGGAATACTCACTCTTTCAGGGTGACTCAACTTCTTTTCACATTCTCCACCAGGATTAATGGCATACTGCAAATGGCAGAGTGACTCTGCAATGACAGAATCCTGGTGGGGGTGGGAGGAGGGGGGCAGTATGCACGTCCTGACAAGTGACGGATACTGGAAAAGGACATAAAATGAGAATGCTGGCCTCGGGGGGAGATGTACCTCATTAGGGCGACATTAGTTAGTCAAAATTACGGGACAGAGAGAACAGCTGTGGCTTGCCTCAGGTGCCGTTTACACACAGAAATTAATGATAACTAAATGTTAAGCAAGACACGAGCAATCTATTTTAGAGTTTCAGAAGGTACGTACAGCCACTGCATAAAAAGTTGGCTAAATTGTTGTTACAAGAATGAAAAGGGACATTAAAACAGACAAAACATGCAGTCTGTGCCAAGTCCTTAATATCAGCGTAGGTGTTCCTATCACATGTGATCAATTAAACCTGATCTTATCTTTGTTGGGGCACTTGTACAAACTGAAGAGTAACTGACCTCAGCCCTGCTCCACAAAAGATCTGGAGCGAGCCGGTCAAAAACAATTCCAGAAAATGGCAAAGACAAGAGAAGCGAGCCGAGGAAAAAGGTCAAACACAGTTCGCATGAACAGAGAAGCCAACTCTGCTCCACAGACCACCAAGAAACTCAAATCTGCCACACTCCATCTTCTACAGCCGAGTGTGTTGTAAAAATGATAGAAGACTTGTGACTGAACACATAGAAAATGCAGGGAAATCCATGAAGACCACCAGCAGATTGGAGTGAAAAACTGTGAGGTATATGAAGCTGGAAACAGATAGAATTACAGCAAAAACACCAACAAAAACTTTCTAAAATGAGCCATCTTAAGCCAACAAGAATAAATAAATAACCAAGATAAATCAGCTTAAAGTGGGAAATGACCCCTGTTACCTATTTAAATATTTGAACCTGTAATAAAAAGGTAATAAACCTGTCAAATGCTGAAAGAACATTTAATCTCAGATAGAACTGAGGTGTGAATGACCAGATTCCACCTAGGAGGGGAAAAACAGCAACCTCCCGTCCATATCATGGCTGAACTGAAAAGCCTCGCTGTTAAAACATGGAGGAAATCTCAACACAAGAGAAACTGACAGTGAAAGGTCAAACAGATCAACAGGATCCAAAAGGGCAAATCAAATGATGAAACTATGAACACATTTTCTTCATCATGACTAATATCCTGCTTCCTGTCTATTTTTGTTGGAGAATTATCTCTTGTTTGGTTGTAATTTTTTGCCTGTTGTTGAATCCACTTTTCATTCTTTATATCTTAGTGCTTTAAAAACGTTGAGGTCACTCTACTGTTTCGCTTGTTGGGTAAATGACAATCAAATACAGTGAGCTAAAACTGAACTTTCAACCAAAATAATACGTGTAACACTCACTTTCACACCTCGGGGCAATTTGGAATAACCATCAGGCGTGTTTGTGGACTCTATGAGGCGAGAGCGCCAAGTTAATGTGACACATATAAACAAACTGTGTGTCTTTGTGTGTGTGTGTGTCAGAGAACACAAACTACACTTGTTCACACAAGGTCAGTCCCAACCTGTTGAGACACATCTTCTCATTTAATAGGTTTGGGAAACATGTGGCTCCAATACGATGCAGTGAGCCAGGGTGATGAATGTGCCACAAAACATTTCTTTCTTACTCAAATTGCATTTCTCATCTGTCTTCAGGGGAACAGGAACTGCTGAACTGGTGATGTATCAGTTCAATCCAAGGCAGAAACGCTTATCGAGATATATAGCTGCCCGGCAGACGGACTTGGACCGCCGCCCAGCAGTAGTACACATCCGGGGAAATTGGCCGTGGTAAAAGAAACTATTTCAAATGTTTTACTGTTGCTATTATTTTGTTTTAGGGTATTACAAGAATTTTAAACATCTTATACAAGTTTAACAGACATACTGTCCCGCCCTTGACGACTTCCAGCACAAAGGCACAGGAGACAGCTTGTGAATCTCTCCTGATTGACTTTACAGAGACCTAATAACACATAACGCTCATTGTCATGCAGAGAACAGAGCGGAGGACTGGGCATGAGCCAGGGCGATGGTTCCCAGCCAGATAGTTTAGCAAGAATTCAGGGGGGACAGAGATGAGTCTGGTGTGGACATACGTGGTCTGGGGTTAGAGAGAGGAGAAAGAATGGATTGCATGTAAAATCCAACGAGAAAATGTGAAAACTGAACAAAGGGTTTCACTTTTTTTTTTTTCATTTGGGACATCATGTAGTAGCTGTTCTGCTTCCCTAAAATTATGCACCCAAGTGAAGAATCACACAAAAATATTGCTTTACCGTGCCAAAACCACAGTCCCCGCCATGTGACAGCAAGTTCGGATTAGTTCTGCTGCGGCATGCTTTAGTGGTGTGAGAGGTTACGTAAAGACAGAAGAGCAAGAGCTTTGTCTGCATGGGCCGATGGTAACTCAAGCCTAAAAGAGGAGACAACCATGACTCGGGGTTCTGGCTCTTTTAAACAATTCCTTTTCCATTAAAAGAAGCCCCCTTCCCAACACTGGCTGTCCCTTCCCTCCCAGTCTGTGCTGCAGGATAATCAATGGCCCTATTAGCAGTTACATAAACCCCTGGGCACTTTATACACAGAGGCTATTATGACTGGCGAGGTCAGAGAGCGTGAAACATCTCAGGAGCCAATTCCAACACGGGCATATTCCGGCAGGCAGGAAGACAAACAAATGACAACGACAACAAGCCAAATGATCACGTCTTCTCATGGTCTGTTTGGAAATGTAATCGTGAACAGCATCAGTCCTGCGTCAGAGAGGTCACAGTGCCAGCGCCATTGTTTAGAAATGATCATTAAAAACATGGGTTCACACAACAGGCCTTCAAAATTACTGCACTATGGTAGATACATTTGTACATAATCATAAGGGAATTTTCAATTCCCGGTAACTTTTTTAGGTCAGATGAGTACAATGCAGCAATTCAGCAGTTTCAACGACCACAAATTGTTTTGTGTGAACTGTTTCAATTCGATTTACTTGTGAATAAAGAAATCCTCGGGATAAACATTTGTCAAGATCAGTGTTAAAAATACACAATATGAAGCTTTGGTCAAGGTATCTGAATTTGATCTTGGGATGCCCTCTGTACTCTGTGTCCTCCCTCCTCACTGACCTTCATCCTCAGCATCACGGCCATCACTCCACCTACATATTAGGGGTGGTGAAAAAAATCGATTATTGATTAATCGCGAATATGTTTATGGACGAGCACGAATCGATTATTAAATTTTCAAAAATTGATTCATTTCCCATTATTTTATTTTGTAAAAATTAGATCGTGCGTAGAGCGCGGACCGAGTTCCTCAGGTGCGTGCGGCGGCTAGAGCGAGGGAGCGGTGAAATGGAGGAGAAAGCAGCCACTAGCAAGCAAGCCGAACCTCTCCACACAGGCGCAAACATGTGCGAGTTTATCCAAGCTGTGGCAGACGAATGGGGAGACGGAGACACATGACCTTGTTCTCGTCACCGACAATGTCTCAAATATGAACCTTGCTGCAGGGCTTGGCAACTTTCTACATATCTGGGCGGAGTCAGACGGATCACCGCAGCACCACAGCCACTCATGTGTTGGAGCAAAGGCGAGCTCTACTCGGTACGCAAACGACTTCAAATGCATTTCTAAAATAAGAAAATGCAATTCATAATATAGGCTGCTAGTAATTGCCTTTTTTCCCCCTTTATTTTATCAGAACTGCCTAAACACAAATTCAAGACCTCCAAAGGAAAAACGTTGTAACCTGCCACCCACTGAAGGATGACACTTTAACTGATGAAAACTTCGGATTTAAAGGCAGTAAATCTTCATCTTCACCGTAAGAGCTTGTGCCTCACTAGGGGGCTGCTAATTACAAAATACAATGAAATAACAAAAATACAAAACTGGTTTCTCCGTTCCGTTTCAAACTCCGCTCCATTCATTCAACCGTCGTCAAGCAGCCTCACCAAAAAACGTCTTTACAGGAAACAGTGCTATCAAAATAAAAGTATCACATATCAAAACCGGAAGTTCATTTCCGCTTACAGCAAACAAATATCGGTAGTACAGCTCAATAAAATAAAAGACAGCAATAATGGAAATTGAACATTTAAATTAAATTATGGTTATTTACAAACATTTTCCATGTTTTGTTTTTTATTCTTTTTTTTACATGTGTTAAGTAAGAACAGATCATTTTGAAGTTACAGAAAGCTCTTTGAATTGTTGTTCAATAAAAGAGAAGTTAAGTAATTCAGCAGCCAACTGTTTTAATGGTGCAATATCTTTGTGGTGTATTTGGGTTACTGCTGTCAAATGGAAAATCAATAATCGGTATCGAAAATCGTTAATAATCGAAAATCGGTTTGTAATCGAATCGGGACTTCAATAATCGCAATCGAATCGAATCGGGACATTGTACAGATTAACCAGCCCTACTACGTATGACCGGCCTCATCTCTGTCACTTGTGTGTGTGTGTGTGTGTCGAAGCAGAGTGTGTACGCGTAGCAACACAATGTGTTGAAGGTGCTGGAGGAAAACAGAGTATGTGGAGGGCCGCCGTGTTTGTCTACTGCTGGTGGTATTTGTTGGGGCAGCTTCTGTTTATACTCAATCCATCCTGGTTATGCAACATAACGGAAAGGGCACCGGCCCAAAACGCAGGGTCGGTCTGGCTGGATGCTGCACAATACTCAGAGTACCAAGAGCCAGTATGTAAACCCAAACACAGTGCCAGCCTATTCAGAAGCAGGAAGATGAAGAATGTAGAACAAACAGTCCCAGCTTTTTGGCCCCAGGGGATTATTTGGTCTGGACTCTTGCTGCCCCCTTTTTTAAACACACTTACTAGATGAGGGAACTTCGACTCTGGACACTAAAAAGCTGAAAATTTTGAAACAGACAGATAATGAACATTTAGATAACAGTACAGTGATCTAAAAATATCTTTAACAAACTACTTTTCATTGCTGATTTAGGACACTCTAATACAATGATGATAGCTCCTTAATGTATGTAGCTGTTAACATTCTGAACCACGCACGGAGGGATAAACTGATATATTTTGAACCATTATGACTCAGTTACTCAAAGTCTATTGAGAACGGATGTGTCATGACAGGGAAGGTAAATCAAAGTTAATGAGGGCACAGTTTTATTTTGTTTTATTTAGGTGCTTCAGCAGCAAAGCATTGCTATCAATCTATCAGCAGCCTCACTGCACACCCACATTTGATTAATTTACAACTGTACAGGGCCTCTGGTTAAAAGGGGTGGACATAAAGTAAACCAATAAAACATACAGAAATAAAACCTGAACACTCTGCAGACAGCGATCGCGTCACTTCTGGACTTTGCCAGTCAACTACAGAATCAATCCAGCAGGGGGAGCCAGCACACGCTGCATGATGAGCGGCTCTGTCTGGTTTCTCATTTCCTCACAGGTTTCCTGTCAATAAAACCTTTGCATTTCTATTGCATTCTTCCAATACCACCTGACACACTCGCAGACCCGAGCGTCATTTACCGTGTCTGAAGAGGCATTTACAACAAGACGTCTGAGCGACTTGACGGTATGAAAAGGGAGGGAGGGACGGCATGTCAGAGAGACGGAGGGCAGACATGGAGGCAAGCAGTGTGGTCATAAATTATAAAAGCATGATGGGCAGAGATTGGGAAACAAAGGAAGTAAGGATAAAGATCTGTGGGTCTATAGCGAACTGGAAAAAAAAAGAGGAAAAAAACACTTTACCCAATCTGTGATTTTAAGATAAGGCTTCCTGAACTATCACAGACTTCATAACTCAAAATGATATCAGTGAGGTTATTTTAGGAGTCCTGCTAGTGGGACAGAACATAAGTGGACTGTGAGAAAATGAAACATTCCCAGGATTCCTCCGAGCTGACACACATGAGAATGAGAGGGACGGTTCTGGTTATTAGCGGAGAGAAAATATGATATTTCCCTGGAGGTCGTGATCAGATTTGAATTGTCTGTGCACGTGTGCTCTAAGTGGGTCAGTGGAGCAGAGCTGAGCTCAGCGATCTATAGCCTCATCCATAATTCATCGCAGTCGCGCAAATGATATAGACGGAGCAGGGAGTGGCAGGGACGCATCTCCTGTTTGCCTTGTCTCCAATCTGTATTTCTTAGAAGAGCAATTTCCCTTTGGAAACAATCGACTGATCGGGCTGAGCGAGGGGAGAAAAAAAACCAAACACACCGAGCCGAGGAAGTCATTTTCAGAGTTAATCCGGACAGCTGGCTCTGGGAGGGCAAGCAGTGTTTACACTGAAGAATCACTGTGCCAGACAACTGTGTGAGGAACAGCAGCAGTCAAACTGTGGCCAAACGGAGGGAAAATAATCAACTGAGCAGGATGGTTTTAGTAAGAATTTTGGTAAAACAATTACATTTTAACTCTATTCTTCAACTTTTACCAGGAAATGCAAAAAAAAATTGGTTGTTTTTTGAAGAAACGCTCCACATATCTGAGGATCAGATATGTAGGTTAGGGTTGACCGGGACGTCCTCAGTGACTTACTGACAAAGTATGTGGTGTTTTTGGAACGGCTGAGAAAACAACCGAGATACACGAGCATACCCACACGAATGTCACGCATACGCCACAAACCAGAAGAGGAAGGACCAGCTGCAGGCCAAAAATAAATACACAAAGGATGACCCACAGAGATTCACTGCTGACATGGCCATATATATATGCACATGATCACATGCACGGACGAAGGAAAATCTGTCACGACTAAAGTTGTTTCCTGAAAAATCCCTAAGGTGGTGTTATCCTTTCACACACATAAAAGCTATTTATCATCTGGACTCTATGATAAACCTCTAGATTCTAGAGAGAAGATGTGGATTATTTACCTCTCAGAAAGAATAATAATAAAAGTTTTTCCTGACGATATTCATGCAGGTCATTTCAACATCCTTGACTCCAGTGAACCTGATCAGCTCTGCTTCAGACATCTGTCTATTAATAGCGGCAGAGAAACCAGCGGAGAGCTGCTGCAGACTCCTTCCTCATTCAGGCCCAGATTAGAAAACCTATCAAACTGACTGACATGGAAAAATGACCTCCGTTATCGGCCTTTCGCCATAAATCTGCTTATCCTGCTAATCGAGACCAACACACACACACACACACACACACACACACACACACACACACACACACACACACACACACACACACACACACACACACACACACACACACACACACACACACACACAATATTGCTTCATTCACCCCAATTTCCCAACAGTTTCAATCACACTTGTAAGCGCCAACTGCAGAGTTGTTAGCGATAGTGAAGTGGGTTTGGGGTTGTGAATGCTAATTGCAGCCAGTAGCGGATCGGGGCGTTGGCCTTTATGTATAATGACTTGAATATTCAACAGCCTAATTAAACAGGCTGGGGATACGCTTCAAAGGGAACACAAACAGTTGGGTGGCGCGCGCACACACACACACACACACAAAATATGATTCAAGTGTACTTCCTCGATTTTACACATAAATCATTAACAAGTAAAGCTGTTTGCTTTTGTTTGCTTGTTTTCTTTTGAAGAGGAAGACAGAAGTCCCGTGGAGGTCTATTAACTGTCACACACAGACGCTCCGTCGCCGCCTGTTCTCTTCTCAGCGCTCTTTGTAAAGCCATTCAGAGCGAAGTGTCTTCATCACCTACATTTAACTGATACGGTGCCATCCCTGCATGCCTCCTGAAATAAAATAACAAAACGCGAAGCTGTTCAGAAGAAGCAGAGCTGAACCCGAAGTTGTTGCATTTGTCAAACTGCCGGTGAGTCTAATTTTAGAAGGCACCTTTTTCCCCTGCCTTTCGAATACGGTTGCTATTTCACCAGACAGGCTGACGAGGCGGCTGCAAGATCAGACGGCGACCTGCGAGCATTCAGCCGGGCAAAGCCGCTTCGGCCGTCTTTGAAAATCGCCCTGTTACCATGGCGATGGGTAACTGGCTCCACGTCTGAGGACTGGACTCAGATGAGAGAAAGAGCAATGAAGAGAGAGCGAGAGGAGGAGGAGGAGAAGTGAGACCAACAGCGAGGAGGTAAAGGGCGTGGAGACGGAAATAATGAAGTACGGGAAACTGGCGAAGAGGTAAAACTCACAAATAGCGCTCAGTTGTGCAGATCTGCACATTTAGGAAAACATCCTCTCCGATTACATATCATGCTGGACAAAGCAAATTTCTCAATAAATCACAAATATACAAAAACACTAAAAGTACACACAGGCAGGTGATCCAAAGGAAAAAAAAAAACTCTGAGCTGGTGAATCATCTGATGAGAACACACATCCTTCATTAATTGCATTTTGAAGTCTTTAAAGAGATCAGCTGGTGAGAGGAATCACTTTGCCCGTGACAGACATGCTCATTGTTGGATCAATTATGTGTTTTGTTGGCTTCCCCATGCAAAGCCTGGCATGAATCCTCACATTATGATTGCTGTTTTGACCCCCGCTGTGCAAACCATCCAACTGGAGCACAGCGCAAACATGACAGAGAACTCACTGGCTCAACTGATATCACAAGTCCAGACTGAGCGCAGCGCAGCAGTCTTTACAAAGTGTGTTGTTTTGGTTTTTTTCTACACTGCTCTCTCTCTAACAGAGCCTGGCAGTGATTAAAGACTTCCAATACAGACAGACACACACAATGGACAAGCTGCAAGTACTGCAAGTAAGGGACAAATCCAGAAATAAGACGAGATAACTGAGCGGAACAAGCCGTTGAACTGATTAATTCAGTCGATACCGGCGTCCCTCCTGAAGATAAATCACCTGACACACGTCCGCGTTGTAACGAGTAAACTTGATTCTCTTTGGATCACAATAAATGAAAAAAGTAACAGTATTTTGGCTGTAGATAAGTGAAAGGAAAAGGAATTGCAGCTCCAACAGTAAACGATTAAACACCAGATAAGTAGTTGAAGAAAGCAAACGTATTCAAGGTTGACATTTTTGTTATTTCTTCCCAGAAAGCCCACGCAAATAAGAAGACCTGGAAAACCCATTTCTGTCTTCACGCACCGTCACCGTTTGGCTATAAAGGCGTGAAACCGTCTCATCGTCGACAACTACAACCGTGAAATACAAACAGGATGACACAGTCTGACAGCGGCGCGTACAGCGTCTGATAAACAATTAGCTCCGGTAGCCGGTCCTCAGCAAACACGCTGGGATGACTTCACCGCCAGCGTGGACGAGGAGCACGTTTCATCAGCCCCATGGCTCTCTCGCTCCGCTCAGAGTCAATCGAAACCGACTTGTTTGATTATACACTGGTTTGACTGTGCTCTTCTGTTTCAGTGCGACGCGAGCCACGGAGGCGGTGGTTTGCTGAGACCGGCTGCTTAGGGTAATGAATATTTGCAGTGCTAGTTACATCGGAGAGGGGATGACAGAGCAATGTGTTTTTTGTTTATCTTTTAAAAAAACTTTTTGCAGAGGTCACAATCACTTTCATCAACACACAGCCAACAGCCCGAGGAGGCGAGAGACCATTAGAAGGCGGTTATGAGGATGTTAAATTAGCAGGGACAGAACAGGCCTCAGGGAACCAGGTGATGTTCGGATCCTCCCACTGATTCTCTCTCTCTCCCTCATTTAAAGGACAACAGCAACAGCAGAAATACACAAAACACCAAAACCTTTTCAAACGGATTACGCTACAAACCAAACGGTAGCAGCTTCTGCAACATCATGATAATATAATAGAAATACAGTAATCCACACTTGGAATGAAATGGTCTAAAATGTAAAACGGAAGTAATTTGTAGGAGTTTAAGTGATCGAACAAAAAGTTACATAAGAATAAATTAAGCCTTAAAAAACGAAGTTATTCCATATAGGAATGTTATATATGGAATTAAACAGGTAAATCTGGGCCACAATAGAATATAAGCCATTTTCACACACTCCAATAAAAAAACTACATCACCAGACAAATTATTTACCAAACATCAAAGTACATGTAGAGTCATTTCATCGACCCACCTGCCATATTCTGGAACAAAATAGCCAGCGTTCCCTTGATTTTGACTTTAAAATTATTCAATTCCATCTCGCTGCAAATATTTACCACTTCTTTTCTTGATTTGAACTGTGCACTTTATTTTGAACATGTCAACACAGTTAAACAGTGAATATGTTTTATATGTCCGAAAGGGAGTAGGAAGAAGTCAAAAGCTTATTGAATCCTACCCCCATTCCCTCTTTGTCAATTTGATAATTTATGTGCCTCTATGAGCCAAAAGTCTACAGCTAAGCAACACCCATCACTCAGTGACACACCACAAACAAAACAACCCTCTCGCCACAAGATCCTGTACCTTGCCAAGATCAGGTCTTTATATGTCCGTTTAAATTCAGTTGCATTTGAGATTTGTCTGGTCTCTTTTACTCCACGTATTGTGACACAGAAACTCTTCAGGGTGGTTCGGACTTTATGATCTTTAAACTGGATCTTTCTTTTCCCCAACAGTTTTCAGAAAACTCTGCCTTACATCAAATCATTAAAAATAGAGCAAACAATTACTCAGGCTTGACGAGATGTGGTGCTGAAGACATTAAGAAAAGAAAAAAAAAATCGTGACAGATAAATAGACTATGCAGTGTGTTCCTATCATGAGCAGATGATCAGATGACACTGAGATGGTTTATAACTCATCCTCTGTGGTTCATTCAAGCAAATCAACGAGTGCTGGTGGTGGAGGGAAAACATGGCATGATACTCGAGGGAACGCTTCTACAATCAAAGTGTTATTCTAAATAAAGATGAACTAAAATTAAAGGATAAGTTCGGTTTAAACAATTTTCACGTTGTTCATGGAATGAAGTACAACAATATACTCACCCAGACGGCTTCTCTGATCCAAACAGTGCTTCGGGAGAAAGTTAGATCCAAAATCAAGTGGCGCACATCTATATACTGTTAGCCAATGGGGCATGTATATAGCCGCTCCTAAAACAGCTTTAATCCTCCAAAAACTCATTAGTTTCACCAATATTTCATCACAGTTCTCTCATGCCTCTCCTCCACAAGAGCCCGGTGTCGCGAGATATGTCATATATGCAGATATATGTTCGATTTGAATGTACTACTTGGCGTCCACGCGTATCTAGACACCTACATCTAGATATCTATGTCTACATGTCTAGGCGGTAGTGTGACGAGAGCTACGGAAGCCGCAGTGTTGTTGTGTGTGTGTGTTTTTTTCAACTGCCGACGCTAAATGCTAATGCTGCTTTTGCTAAAGAGAAACTCATTCAAAGTTCTCCTCCACAACATTTTCATCAGACAGATATTCGTCCATTTTACGCTACACTGGAAAAAAAAAAAGCACGGTGTGTAGCCTCAGGTTGCCCTGGAAACAATGAGCCGTAATGCGCATGCGTGCGGCAGCCATAAACAAAGCTTTCAGTTCAGAGGTCAACAAAACAACCAAAACATTTATCTCTGTAATATGCTTGAAAGAAGTCCAGAGGTGTTTGGCAGCGTGAGGATGTTTATTCCAAGAGCAGGTATCAGAAACATGCGTTAGCATCAGCAGTCGAAAAAACACACACACAACAACACTGCGGCTTCCGTAGCTCTCCTCACACTACCGCCTAGACATATAGACATAGATGTCTAGATGTAGGTGTCTAGATATGCGTGGACGCCAAGCAGTATATTCAAATCGAACATATATCTGCACATATGACATATCTCGCGACACCAGGCTGTCATGGAGGAGAGGCGTGAGCGGACCGCGATGAAATATTGGTGAAACTAATGAGTTTTTGGAGGATTAAAGCCGTTTTAGGAGGAGCTATATACATGCCCCATTGGCTAACAGTATATGGATGTGCGCCACTTGATTTTGGATCTAACTTTCTTCCGAAGCACTGTTTGGATCAGAAAAGCCTTCTGGGTGAGTATATTGTTGTACTTCATTCCATGAACAACGTGAAAACTGTTTAAACCGAACTTATCCTTTAAGGACTGGTGATTTTCACAACAGGCTTTATCAACTTAAAGGTATAATGGACGATGTTTTAGCCAATGAATGGCGTGATGCGAGTCTCAACTATTGGCCCTCCAACGTGTCAATCACGCTGGAGAAATGCTTGCGTAACGCCGTCAGGCGTGCTCGTAGGAGCAGCAGAGCAGGTAGGATGGTCTGGCGCATGCGCGTTTTTCAAAAAGTGAGTAACAGACGTTTGGCTTCGACTTTTTTTGAGAAAATCATCCATTATACCTTTAAGAAAGAGAGACTGATCAATAACAACTAGCTGCTTAGTTGTAACTCTGTGATGTCGAGTGAGCAACAGGAAATCACTCCATCTGGATGAAGACATTTCTACATTTAATGGCAGATGAGTGAATCAGTTGGAGTTTTATTAACAAAACCCAGGAAAGAGAGTTACACTGCACAGTCTCAAAGTTGTTAAAACAACATAAACATTTGAAGTGTAAAGTTTAAGAGTGTTTTACAACTCTTGAGTTACAAAAAAACTTGAGAACTATTTGACAAACGAAAGGATTATACTCAATAATATAGAAATACAATTTTTTTTTTTTTTTCCATTGGTGCTGATTCTGAAGGAGAACATCACAGGATATTTCTGCAATGATAATAACAATAAAGTGATAGACAAATGAGATGAGGGGTGAGCAGGAACACATGTGGGTCTGTGGAGATGTGGTTTAAGGGAAAGAGACGGGCTCGCTCTCTCAAACAACTTCAGCACAATAATCCCACACATCACACACTGGCAGGGGACGAGATGAGCGAACATTTGCAGACAGGCCCTGGAGGAGGCCGTGATCTTCAAAGACAATAACGGCTTCAATCGCTCAGACAGAAAGATTTGGTTCCAGAGGAGCAGCCTCAAGGGTAACCTTGTTTTTCTTTCAGAGTTTGTAGCTTATATCTGGCCTCGCGACACTCCTGAATAAAAACTGCAGCATTTCACTATCATCTGTCCTGAACCAGTTGTAAACCCTGACTCTAATGCTTTTACACCCCAGGCCTTTTACATCCTCCTCGGTTTATACTTCTGCTTTGTCTCTCAATCAATCTGAGAGCAGAGATGTGACGGGAGCGGATCAGACGTCAGGCCCTTTGGACACTGGCCTCCCGGTGCGGAAGAGTTTTAGCACAGCCTTCTCTCTTCAAGAGAGCAGAAGCAGAAAGACATATCAAACCCCTGGACGGCTGCAACACTTAGTCAGCATCTTAATATTGAAGATGACTCATAAAAGCTCTCTCACCAGCAATAATCAAACATCAACTTTGTAAATTTTTTACATCCCTTTGGGATAGTGCCACTCGAACTATAGACTGTTACTTTTTAACAGGAGTTAAGATAAAGTGCAAAGACGGGCCTCTCGGCATGTCACTGTATGGATGAAACTTCCTAAAAGTGATAATCTATGTTTGACAGAAGGAAGGAGGAAAAAAAAAATCAATCGAGGAAAAATACAATACATCCTTTCATCAATTGACTTTTGATACACATGTTTGTTTTGCACTAAGCAGCAGGGTCATTTTTTTTACAGTATTGATTACACTCAACAAAACCGCTCAATGGTGTGATAAAAACCTTTTTCTGGGACAACACCAAACGCCTTGAAGGCAGAGAGAAACAAAGCAAGATAAAAGATGAGGGAAACAGATATGCAAGAGCAACGCACAGCGATCACACACATAATAAAAGGCTTTCCTGGCAGCAAAGTCTCAGCCTGTGGTCATGAATGAATCTGCAGCAGTGTGATGGGAAGACAAAGATCAGGCTCGGTGTGTTTGAAGCTTACCTTCGAGTACTGCCTACGAAGACTGAAGCGCTGCACCATCCTGACAGACTGACGGACCCACAGCTGGATCCCACAGCCCTGCTCTACTCCCCTGTGCTGATACCCCTCCAAAGTACACGCACCCTCACACAGCACACTCCACATTCACACATACTGAAAACACACATGCTAGCCTCCTCTCCAAACAGCCATGTGCACACACATCTCCAGTCCACACTGCTTTCGTTCACTATGCAAACACGAGAGAGAGAGAGAGAGAGAGAGAGAGAGAGAGAGAGAGAGAGAGAGAGAGAGAGGTGAAAAAAGGGAGGCAGAGCAAGAAGAGATAAAGACAGCTCAGCTGTGTTGCCCTCTACTTATATTCAGAGTGATCTCCCTCGCTGTTTCTCCCTCTACAGAAGATGTTCACACCACATGGCTATCAATACTCAGCCTGGGAGAAGAGATTAAAAAAAAGGTCTAACACTCACGCATGCACACACCCCTCCACATTCACCACGCTGAGCTCTCACTCATCTACGACTACAATGAGGCAAGGCTGCCTCCCGCTTCCTGTCAGTTTGAGGAAAAGGGCTGGGAAAGAATGAGGAGGTGGTGGTGGAGACCGAGAGGGAGGAGGAGATGGGACGAGAGGAGGGACAAGCTGACAGTCTGTATTAAGTCTCCCCGGGGACAGAGGGAGGGGGACAGGGAGGGGAGAAGGAGAAACAAGAGAGGGAAAGGAAGAAAGAAAGAAATCCAACATTGAGAGGGAAGAATTGATCAATTGCTGAACATTGATTGTTCCTGGTAGACAGCTTCAGACAAACTGTCCCACCCTCGGCCTCCACCAACATCAGGATGTCAAACACCTCCAAGGTCGATCACGCTGTTACTATGGCAACCCAAGCAGGGCGTAGTGCTCACAGCGTGCTGCAAGTGTCAAGGTAACCACGGCGACCAATGGGATAACCCAAATGACATTGCTGAGTAGCAGTGCTGAGAGGCTGCTGTGATGTTAGAACCGGTTAAACTCCAGACTCCAGAGAGGCCGACTGTTGTCTATAAAGACGCACCGATCTCTCTACAGCCGTCTGGCCGCGAGCCCTGTTCTGTCATCACAGGGAAGGTAATTCATACATGACTGACAAACACTGGATGGAGGTACGGCCTTATTAAAGCCAGCATGAAGATTATATCTGTCAGCCGATGTAGATATCAACATCCACCGGGCCAGAGTAATAAAGACATCAGACATCCCAGTCTGTGCAGTCCGTGGTCCTTGGCACAGTCTATAGCATCATTCCAAGGATCAGTGGAGTCTGCAACAACCATGAGGTCAGAATGCAATCAGCTCAGAGAAACCAAGCCCTGTGCAGGTTAGCTGATCTGACAGCGCCCTCTGGTGGCAGACAGAGGCAAAACGTCTGCGTTCAAGAGAGAGAATGTGATAATGTGAAGAAATAAACAGACAGCGCTCCCAAAATATTTTCTTGGATATAAAATGAATAACTATACACTATTAAATCTACTCAAACTACATGAAAAAGACATTTAGAAAACAGTGAGACAACCCTGTAGAGCTGTTTACATTCTACAACTTCTTTACCTTATCTTTACCAATGAACTAGAATTTCTCTTTCCTTAGTTGATGAATTCCTGCTGTGTTCTAAGATCATCACACATCACAACTCAAACCTCACATGCAAAAAATACTACCGGTTGTCTTTTGACAAGACACACCTTAATTAATGGCAAACCATTCCAGGTGACGAGAAATTGATTCTCTCTACAACAGATCAATATGGGATAGCTTCTTTTCAACCTTTTTTCAACAGTCTCTAAATTGTTTTGACTGAACTGAACAGATGAACATGTGATACAACCGGTTCCATCTGTTTTGTCTAGTATGTTCTCTCATGTACAAATCTGTTTTGTGTCCAAACCTTAGTTTGGACTTACGTACATAAGAACACCTATAGAAAACCTCCAGTAAAATCAGCAAGAAAGAATCTGCAAAACATGTGATCATATTGTTTCAACTCAGTTGTAAAACCTGAGCTGCTCACACAAACAACGATTCAGTCCGTCTGTTAACAACTTTTAGAAATCCAGAGATGTCTGGACCTCACTTATCTCTGTTCTGCCAACGCGACCCTGCATGCACCGAACAGGAAAGAAGATGGATGGAACATAAAAATTCTTTGTTTATGCATATCTAAGCATATAATGCCTTTTTTTGAATCAGCAAATTGATAAATCTGCATTTATTTGAGGAAATAATGAGAGTTTGGTAGTTTTCTGTCACAAATAAACAAGAAGACAATGTAGAGGAGGTACACGGGAATTTTTAGCTGTAATGACTGATATATCATATATAATAATGATATCTAGAGAAATTTATATTCTCTTCTCTTGAGGAATGAAAAATTTAAGGAGCGAATGGTAAACATGTATTATCCAAATTGATTTTTGAGTCCGAAATAATTTGCATCTTCAAGTATGTATCTGCATGTTATTTGTTTCTTATATGGTACAAAGCTGAACATAAATTAATGTTATTTAACTGCCATAAATATAATATATGTCATTGTTCATTTCTCATTTTCGTGATTTTGTTTGGTGATGTTACGTAGGATTTCGTATTAATGTTCTGTCTGTGTTGCTCGATGGTGGATGCTGAAGATAAGAAGATAAAATCAATCAGTTTCATAAAGAACCGTTGTCGTTGATGTCTGAAGTGATATTTGGCAACTTAAAACAAAAATGTTTACTTGAAATAATATACAAGTAGACAAAGTCAGACCGGAGTGATAACAGGTGGCAGGTCTCAGTCTGAACTCTGTGTTTGACTGACAGTTCTCTGACAAACAAGGCCCTGACACCAGCAGAATGGGGAAAGACACACGATCAATCACCCTGAGCGGTGATGGTGATTAATGGCTGCCGTCTCTCACCCTGTCCGTCTCCTCGGTGGACTGGTACCCCGACGACAGCACCACGTCCCCGCCGGCGCATCCGGGCGCAGGGCTGCTGGGCGTGGTGTCGGTGGTGGAGGAGGAGCGCGGGCGGCTGGTGTGCTGCTGCGGGTCGTGAGTGTGGCGGCGATGCGGGGCCTGGGGGCTGCCCCTCAGGAGGGGGTCTCGGTCCCCGCTCACAGAGCCGGACCCCTTACTGCGCCGACTCTGCAGGCTGGTGCCGCGCCTCATGGTGCCGCCAGCGGCTGAGCCCCGGCCAGCTGCGGAGGGAATCACAGGAGCACAGAGGCCGTCAGAGTCGGGACAACGGGACAGGGGGTCCTCGGGGGCAGAGGTGGGGGCGCCGCTCGCCGACACCACAGAGGAAGATGAGGAGGAGGATGAGGAGGTGATGGTGGAGCGAGAGAGGGAGAGGCGTTTACGCTGCTGCTGGAACAGCTGTTTCAAGCCCTGGCCAAGAACCCCCATGCTCTCCCTGGCGTTCTGGCTCATCTTACTGAAGGAAGGGGGCTCTAACTGGGATGAGGCCCTCTTCAAGCCCGGGCCATGTGACCCCGCTGCCACTCCTCCAGCTCCGGGATCTGAACAGGGGCCCACCCCCTCTGGCTCCCTTCGACTGTCGACTCCCCGCTGCATTTGGTCCAGCTGACACTTCATGAATAGCAGGGGAAGAAATGTCCAATTAAACAGTCTGCTAACGCTTCGCTCGCTATTTGCCAGGCATGCAGGGGGTCACACTAGGTCAGGGACTGAGGAAGAGAGGACTAGCAAGCAGCGGCAGAGCAGAGCAGGGATGGAGATGGGGTACAGTGGAGATGGGGCTGTCTGATGGAGGGTTGGATCGGCTCATGGGCAGTCAGAGGGATGGATCCAGAGAGCGAGCATGCAGCTTTCACTCAGGAACAAGCAGCCATGCTGGTCTGACAGAAAGAGAGGACACAGATTAGGAGGAGCTGAAATGTCATCGCTATGCAATGGCAGTGCCTACCACATCAACGGTACAGCTTAAATCAGCTAAATAGTTCAGTTCCAACAGCCAGCGGTTCATTCTCAGGTGAAACGGCACGTTAGAGCCAGGCTGTGGTCTGACTGGTGGATGATACAAGTTTCTCTATACAGGTTTTTCTCTGCACTCTTAAAGACATTAAAATCATACTGAAATAATGAAACGGAAATAATAATTCTGAATTCTGAATTCGATACTGAAATAATTCCAATAAAACATGCTTATCAAATTCAAATTACATATCTTTAACAAAGTCTGCAAAACAGCAGGAATTTAAAGACATCTTATAATTATCTAATATTATTCATGATATAATATAACAAATAAATCAAACAGTAGCAGAAAATATTTATGTGCACACACCGATTAAAATATGCAGGGAGAACACAGACCTCTGTAAGCCTATCAGTCCACTCAGATGTATTTAGTCTGTGTTGAAGAAACATTCAGACCTCAATGGACATTTAATTGAACGGCACGAGGCCGCTTTAGAGGAGGACTGATGCACAATGGGGCTTAGGCAGCAGTGTTTACATTTCCACAAGTGCACCACTCCAATGCAGTAATTACTCCGGGGTTTCATATGACCCAGCCAGTGTGAAACACACCCTGAGTCCCACATCAGCCTGAGAACAGAGGATGCATGTTCGGTTCCTGTTGTTCAAAAGAATTCACATCACTATTGGGTCATAGAAACGATTTTATTTTCGCTTTAAGGCTTTACTACTCTGAAACTTTTCATTTTTGACTCAGACAGATGCCAACATATTATAAATATCCAAAGGAGATAATTTCTAATGCAGAGAACTCCTTTTCATTATTACATCCATACATCATCCTCACTGCTTGTAACGAACACCGAGTGTCTTTCCCTCCTGCAGTCTGAGCTCTCTCCTCTGTTTTCTTGTTCTACTTTCCTGTAGGAGCTACATAATGTCGACTTTTGAAGTTTGTCATCTGTGTCTCCTGCCCCCTTCAAAATCTTAACCTTCTACTGAAGTCTCCATATCTCACAAACTAAACACGATACCGGAAGAAACGTCTGAGCACTGGCTGTGAGCCATGTTCACTTTTGAAGGATAAAATATGAAGCAAATTTCAGATCGTCAGTGAGTCACACGATGGCTAAATGGTCGTGGAAAATAGAAACGGGGATCACATGAAGCATCTATGGCTATATATAGCTGGGAGAAGGATGTAGTCAGAAAGAAACAACTAAAAAATGCAAAACACAAAGAACAAATAACAAATAAGAAAGAGGGGGGGTTGATGTGTCACATCAGAATAAGAAAAACCCACCTACCATCAGCCCAGCTGTCATCCTAGTGTGAAACACTCCTCTGCATTACCTGAAAAGAGGGGAAGGGGGTAGGTGGGAGGAAGCAAAACAATAAACTGTTATTTCTCATTTAAAACACCTCAGTGACTTACACTCACAATTTATACCAGATGCACAAACATACTGAAATATTACTAAAAGATGCTTGTATTACATTGTCAAACAAATTCTAGTGTTTATTCTTAGTGTGATCTTCTTTGTGACTGTTGTGGGGGATTAAGATCATGAGCATTTGCAGATATTTAGGGGCAAAAAACAAACAAGTCCTCATAAGTAAAATATTTTGATATTGTTGGTCAAATGCAGGGAAATCTAATGTGTGTGTGTGTGTGTGTGTGTGTGTGTGTGTGTGTGTGTGTGTGTGGGCGTTCTCGTATTTCTATCCTTGTTGGGGCCAAATGTCCCCACAAGGATAGCAAAACGTGGAACGACGTGCCTTGTGGGGACCTTTTTCCGGTCCTAAGTAGGAGAAACAGTGTTTTCTTGACCATGTTGTTGTTACTGAAAAAAGTAAAAGTGCAAAAACATTTCTTTAGGGTTAGGCTTTGTTGTGGTGTGGGTTAGGGTTAGGGTAAGGGTCAGGGTTAGGGGCTACACATGAATGGGAGTCAATGGACGGTCCCCACAAGGATAGAAATACAAGACTGCGTGTGTGTGTGTGTGTGTGTGTGTGTGTGTGTGTGTGTGTGTGTGTGTGTGTTCCTTCAGGAGCTCATTTACTACCCCCAAAGGTCTCCCTTCCTGTGGCAGTATCAAGAGACGAGGCTTCCGCATTGGAAACAACCAACAGCGCGGCGCCGCTAACATGAGGAGCGCCATCGCCTCCTGCAGCATCAGCATCACACGCTGTCTGAATGAATCTCAGTCAGTGACAAAACCGACCGAGCAGACACCTGAGAAAATAGATGGCGTCTTCCTCAAGAAGCAACCTTATTGGAGGAGCAGAGATCACCTCACAGAAGGACCCAGAGACCGACAGGCAGGCAGGCGGCACTCGGTGCGCTCTGGCTTCCCTGCAGCATCAATAGCTGCTCCCACTGAGGGCAACAAAACAAGCAAGGCAGGGACATGCAGAGCCCTGGGGAGGCGCAGTGGCATACTCCAACTATATTCCTATATTCCTCCTATTCCTCTCACCTTTTCCAAACTTGGTGAGCAGAGGTGAAGGTGGGATGTAGACCGACTGCCTCTTCACCACAACAGTCCAGGACAGTGACTGTATCACTGCGGCGGCTGACTAATATACGTATTATTTTCTGAACTGAGTTGGTGTGTATTTATTCATGAGATAGCTGCAGTCCACAATCCAAAGACACTCCGTCAACTCACAGTGAATTAAAAAGACAAGAAGATATTCATTCTTTATTGTGTTTATTGCAAAGACAAAAACACTTGTGTGTTTTTTTATGTGGCAAAGTTTTACAAATGAGAATTTTCTCATAGAGTGTTAGTCATACATACAAATATAACATATTTACATGCATGCTTGATTATGGATGCATGCGTGAACCGTTCACTGGCACAAGAGGTGGCAGTGAAGTGTGAGTCATTATGACGAAGCACCGTGGAGGGTTTTTGTTTTTTTTTTGAGCTGCTGAGTCGAGGGGTAAACCTGCGTTAATCCTGTCCTGAAGCTGAAGCTGAACCTGAAGTCCTGTCCTGACCCTGGTGCCCATCCCTCCCTCCATGCCAGTAAATCCCCTGCTTCATCCCCTGGACTGATCCAACACTGGACTGGATGCTGTCTTGATTGCCTGTGGTTTTATTTGCAAACGAAATCCTCTTTCCGGAGCCTTTCGGGGTACAACGCTTTGTTGTTAACACTTTGTGAATACACCGGCATCTTTGTTTAGATTCAGCAAGCATTGATGAGAGGATGCAACGAGAACAAACATCTGATGGATGTTTAATGGCAACTGTTATTTTCTAACCTGTTCCGGTTTGCTTTGAGACATTCTAGTATTCTGACAGCGAAACTACAGACAACTACAAAATACTGCACAGCTGGACAAAAAATATCCAGCATTATTTTGTTTTACTGTTGAAAATGTATGTTATAGTTTCTATAAACTACTGTAAACAAGACTGAAGTTCCATGTGAGAATAATGCAATCAATCAGTTTTATTATAAGCATACAAAAGAGCAAGCATCTTTTTTTCTTTTCACACGGTGCTGGATCACCGTGCACATGAAGGGGTGTACATTGGTGAATATAATCCCTGTCCAGCACTGAAACAGATCAGTGATTATCTGCGCTGAACAGAGTTGGCGACGGCCCGGGTCAGCGGCCTCGGTGAGTCAGCACGTTTCACAGAAACGCCTGACTGTCGTCAAAGGTAAAAGATAAATAACCGCGTGGACACTGGCCTTTCTGGAACCATCCCTCATAGAAACACGCACAAGCATGTGCCTGCGCCAGCACACACACACACACACACACACACACACACATCCACACTCGCGAGTCCTAATCCATTCAGAATTACTGCCACATGTCCAGCTGTCACCGTCAGAGCTTTGACACCATATAAAACACAAAATACTTCATCTGCGGGCACGAATCCAAATTCTACAAGCAATGACACTGCATTAACTGCTTGGGAACAATCATTAATCTCTTTTGGCCTTATTTTAACAGGCCCGGTCGGGTTGGAGCAGTTGACAATCAATTACACAGAATCCGGTTAATGTTCGACCGTACTCTCTGGATTGATGGCAGCAACAGGTTCATCTGAGCCGAGAGATCGCCGACAAATAAGTGGCATCAACATGTTCGGCAATCTCTTACAAATGAAAAGTTGTGCCTCGATGAGATTACCTCTATAAATAAAGGTAAATTCAAATTCAAAAGAAAAAAAATAAACCCCCTCCATTACGGTTATTGAACAAAAAAGACAATCACTGTTGATTATTTCAAAGGGGATTAAGGGTCATGGGTCAGACTGTTAAATGATGAAGACAATTTGTATGAAAGTCTAATATGAGGAAAGCATAAACATTACGTAATGTGTTTTCAATGCTCATTTTGATTATAGCAGATACTGGCACGATAACCTTCACTGTTTATTTCTTTCTCTATTTTCTTGTTCTGGACAATAAAGAACAAATAAAGCTTGACCAATCCAGAACCCAGAGTGGAGGTCAATCTGGCCTCTGTGTGCTGACACAGAGGCAGACACGCTGTTGCTCTTTGCTGAGCACATAGTTGGTCGACTCAAAAATATGGCTATAGATTAAACAAGCCAAAGCAGTGTTTCCAGAAGAGTGTGAGAGCCGGCGTGGAATAGACCGCTCTTTGTTTCCTCCCAGCCGCACACAGGCACATCGCTGCTCTTTGTGCTGCGCCTCTTTCACTGACAGACACACATCAATAAAAGGGGAATTAGGCCAGAGAGTTCTGTCAGTGAGGCTTGTGTTGAGGTGCATGCACGGATGTGTGCGCGTGTTCGTATCAGACAGAAAAGGAAACAGGAAAAAGGAGAGATTGCAGGAAATATATTGTGTGAAAAATGTGCACAAGTGTGAAGTCTCTGTGCGTGTGTGTGTGTGTGTGTGTGTGTGTGTGTGTGTGTGTGTGTGTGTGTGTGTGTGTGTGTGTGTGTGTTTGCATCTGTTGTCTTTTACAAATGAAAAGTGAGCCATATCTCATTCAGCAGCTGCATAATGACAGCACGGCCAGGAAACAGGAACAATCGTTATTGTATTTATGTGTGTGTGTGTGTGTGTGTGTGTGCGCGCGCGTGTTGGACTGGGAGGCAGAGAATAGCACAGTTGTGTCTGCTGTGACAGTGAAGGAGATGACTCCAGCGTACTGGACAACGTGCGATAAGAGACGCGTCTCTTTGTATCAGACAAGGGAAGGAGCGAAGTGGAAGAAGGAGGCAGAGGGAGTGAAAGAGGCCTGGCCGGATCAAAGGCGTCCAGCGGTTCGCGCCGCGTTTCGCCTGGCCGTGTCAGGTTCAACTCCGGGTGTTTTGCGCAGAGCGCGCCTGAATGAGGGGGTGTACTGCAGGTAGTTCCCTGAAAGAGGGAGGCACAACGCCCTATTGTGCAAGCTGAAACCCACAGGGAGGCCCCGACGCCGAGGCTGCGCTCAGCTTTCCAGGAACGGGACAAACCAGAAGATGCAAACATCTACTCCTCCCACACATATAGACTCCAGCTAACACATCTGTGTTTGCTTAGCGACGCCACACACTTTAAGTTGACTGTACAGCTGTCAAGGAGACGGCCGCAGGGGAGTAGTGTATATCTGCCACTTCTAAAAAAGTCACCTGTACATGATCCTCCAGAGGGGGACGCTCTTTCAGTACAGACGGGCAGTTTTGCTTTAATCTTATTTCTGATTTCAGACCATTTGTCTTACACAACAGAGAGACAATAAGATTGAAAAAAAAAAAAACTGAGCACAAAACCAAAACCACACTGGCTACAGTGAGTAACAGGTGGTATACTGGGAGTAAAGCAAGTCTGAGTCATGTAAGAGTATCTCACACTTTGTGAAGGTGGGAAGCTACTGAGAACAGAGGGACGGCTGTGTTGATCTTTTATGGTTGTACAGAACTGTAAAAAAAAAAATGTTATTCTCTGAGGTATAGGTTACACAACTAGGTTGGTCAGTAATACCAGCAGAAGCTGAAGACTGGCCGTGACCAGGCTGGATGTGAAGCCTTACGCCGACAAGGCCGGTCGGTCTATGTTGACAGCAACTACAACAATGAACCCAGACGACAACGTGTCTAACCATTGAGATTACGAAGGATCAGATTCAGGGTGTGCGCAGTGCGCAAGACAGCCCCAGCCTTAATACTGACAGTCTCTTAACTCCATAATCACAATCAAAGATAAAACTGAATTAGTGCAGCCCCACCTTGATGGTGAAAGACAACGCTGTCGAAACATTCTCTCAGAGAAATAAAACCACTGCAACAATTAAACATCTTTCTGGAATCATTCCCATCCTGCAAAAAGGCCAAACATCGTAGCTGGAACTGGTTCGCTGTTGTCACAACAAAGAGACGTCCCCCGGTTTGGTATTTTGGATCTGACTCTAAAGTGATTAGAATCGTGATCATGAACTCTCTGTATACCAGTCAATCCACATCGCACGTCCGACATGTGATCATGAACTTTGATTCGTGACTATTACAGCAGACACAAGGGGCTGAGGGACTTGCTGGAGGAATCTTATGTTTCAGTTGGTCTGAAAGATGCTTTGAGTCACGTAGAAGAGCTGGAAAAAGCTCCATGACAGAGAAGTCTTGACTCCGGCGCTCTTCATAATGCCGCCATGGACAAAGTAGCAAAGTAGATGGATGTAGATGAAATAAAATAAGAATAATGGATGTAAACTTTCAGATGTCCTGAACCGGAATCATGACAGAAATATGGGACTGTCAGAGAAGCACCGGCCAGAAACCAGAGTCAAGAGAATTAAAAATAGTTACAACACTTAATGAACACAATGCAGAACAACAACCCACCTAAACTCTTGACTAGCAACTCCTCCAATATTCATGGGGGAAAAAAAAGCACTGTTATTCATTTTCAGTCCACTCAATGCTCTCATGAGGGTGTTTTCAGCGGTGAGGGAGAAAAACATAACTGCATGGCATGTAGGATATTCCGAGCCCTGCGAAGGTGACGCTCACTTACTAACCTGCCGGGTGTCTAACAGTCGTCGGGCCTCCAACTCGGCCAACACAGCTCATATTCCACAAGCCCTCGCATGGCACCGTCAACTGTCAACAGGCGGGAAACCACCTACACACCAGCTGAAATCCCATCCCAGAGACTCTGTTGAAGGCACACGGACGCACGGAACAGGAAGAGGAATGCAGGTCACGGTTGGCACACACTGCCGGGGTACCGGGCCAAGGGGCATCAGCCTCTCGTTGGAGTCAGCAGGTAAGAGCACATAACAGATATAAATCAGTCTCATCGACACCTATTTAAATAACTCCTTAGTCACATCTCTGAGTTCAGGTAACCAGACACCCGTCAAGGGGATCAGAGCATCCAGGCTTTGGTTATGAAGAATGATCTCTGGCTCATCGTCCACAATCTGGGAGAACGCCAAGGTACTCTCAACGTCAAGGAACCTCGATATGTGAAACAATTATATGCATCATATGCAGCCTTCTTCATGGTAACTTTCATTGTTTTAATATTGAGTCATTATCTTTATCCAACATGATACTTCAGTTTTCCATATTAGTTTAATCAAGTGATTACAAAATCTTTAGCATTACATTTCCTTCAGTTGCTCTTCCTCTGCTCCTCAGCTCAAAAATTCACCTAGACTCCTAAAACTTCACATAGGCTGCAGATAAACGACTAAGACTACATTAGAACGGATAGAACAAGCGATCAATGAACCATGTCCCACTGTTTAAATATACACCTTACTATTGTTTTGAGACAATCATTTAAGAAGCCGTCTATTTTCACAGCGACAAGGACCCGGGACGGGTTTTAAAGCGAACTCTTGAGACGCTGCGTGACCTCTGCCTTGTTTCAGCCTTCGCCTTTTAAACAGGAAGGGATCAGAGGGAGGCAGGCAGCTGGTTGCCACTAGAAACGACAGCCTTTTTAGAGGAATTTCACCTTCACTCTGGAAGTGTGGGAGTCAGTTCTGCCGGAAAAAAAAAAAAAAAAAAAGATCTGCTATGTTCACACTAGCAGCAGTAACTGCAGACAGATAAACTTTATATTTGCATGTAATTTGTGAACTTAAACTTCCAGGAGCATTAAGAAGAAAGAGAAAACATACGAGGTGTAAATTAAGCTGCACTATTACGCCTCTGCTACAATGTGGGCTTTCAAACTGCGAATCTGCTGGAGGCGGGAGAAGGTGAGAGGAGGAGGAGGAGGAGGAGGAGGAGTGTGGTACAGTCAGACACAGTCAGAGTCATGGCTGACTAGAGGCAAACGTCTGTCTGAACGATGCCGAGATTGTTGAGACTCCGCGTGGCTGAAGGGGGAAAAAAAGGATTATCTGAATCCTTTAGAATCCTTTTCTAATCATTTTTACAGCATCTGTTGAGGAAAGAGAAACTTGTTGCGTGCCACAACTTGACAAAGATCAGATCAGATTCTGCATGTTCTTCCTGTGCATGCGTGGGGTTTTTTTTTCCCCGACTATTCCAGTAAACTCCCCACATTCCAAAAACATGTGTTTGAGGGTAACGTGTGACTATGCAGACATGTGACTGTGTCTCTCTGCGTTTGCGAAGATTGCCTCCAGCCATGCATTGGCTAAGGCGGTGCAAGAGATGGATGGATGGGCATTAGATCACAACCTATCCTCTCTAATGTGATCAAGTTTCGCATTGCTTGGCGAACATTACATGAACGAACCGACTGAAAACAACATTAACATTCTGACACGCTTCGCCATGCAGAAATCATCCCAAAAGACACAAGAATGCGTGAATGTGCAATGCTGCAAAGTTCAATAGATCATTCCTTTTTCAATAAGCAATCAATGATCTGTCTCTTGCTTGCTTTTTAGGAACAGCCTGCTGTCTGTTTGTTGCTCTTTTGTAAGAAAACGCTTCGTGATTTAAAAAGCATTAACTGACTGGAAAAAAGAGACGAACCACTGAAAAAAAAAAAGCACTAGTTATACAACATTCCTCTTGTGATACACACTTCCGTCCGAACGTCCTCACCAGCCAGAAGGACACTAGTGCAGCAACAAAGACATGATCACTCACCAGCTTCCCACTGGCACACATTGCTGAAAGTACTGTACCGCTGCCAAGAACTGAACCTCGAGCTTTGGAGCGGCCCGAGTCTCTGTTTCTGTCTCTAACGAACATACTGTGTTTTCTGCTGCAGCAGGGGGAACCAACACAAGCAGTGGGTGATAACATGGATCAGCTACACCTCAAGGCTTCTTTACTTTTAGAAATGTCTGCAGCGAGGTGTTTTACATGCGATATTTCCTTTGATCCGTCTCCTTTCGCCACTCATCCCATTCAGATGTGCTGCAGCTTAAAGCCGTTTGCATGGCTGCTTGTTGGCGTATGTACAGATATGTTAGGCACAACGTCAACATGTTGCAGGGACACCCACACTGAGAGGCAAATCCAAACATTTACAGGCTACTTTATGACTTTTCATGACTTTAGGCAACACTAAGAAACAAGAAAAAAAAAGAAAAGATGAGCAACATTTTTCAACAGATGATTCTGTGTCAGAAAAATGTTCTGTAGAAAAAAGGAATCAATTATTTCAGGACAAAATTGTGTTTTTTTTTTTTTGGTTTAATTATTGACTAAACTGTAATGGATTGCCTCAAATATTAAGCAAGTTTTGACATTAAGCATATTATGAGACTATATAGTTACTACCGGTATATATGACTGCAGTCTACATTATTGAAATAACAGAAAAAAAAACAGTAGAGAGATATTATCCCATCTTTCTTTGTTCCCTTCATGTAAAGTGAAGAGAACCTCAGCAGAAGAGAGGATGTCAGCTCTGCTCTCCATGTTGCGACGTTGTTCTAATTTTAAGCTGGTTAATTAATGAAGTTAGAGCGGGTTGTTGTGCCATGTGTGGGAAGGTACCGCTACATAACTCTCGCTCTGGATGCACATTTAGACCCGACTGCTGCCCGATGCTGCAAGTAGCCGATGAATTTGGCCAAAAGTGCACCAACGAACAGCTGGAATCAACTGAATAATCATCTGTTTATGTTACTGTGTAATCAAAAACCAGCAGACATTCATTTACTCTTGTTATTTCAGTTCGTGACTGAATTTCAGCGACGTAAAACTGAGAGGATAAATACTTAATTTGCCTATTGCTTAGTCAAATAGTAAGGACAGACACAAAGTTACGTAGCTCCAAGCTGGTCCTGCCTTCAAGATGGTGAAATCTAGGTTTTTTTTAAATTTAAAACCAAGAAGATTTTAAGACTTTTTCATTAAAAAGTCACGTGAGGCATTTCTTGCTGGACTTGCAGGATTCTCCTCAAGCACTTCAAGTCCGACAGTTGATTTCGTTAGTTGCATAACATGATGCCATTATGAAATACTAGACTATGAATGCATTTTCAGTGTCACACTAGTGATCAAATATTTGTGTAGTTTTCGTGTTCTCTTCAAAAGCCTCCGTGTCAGGTTAACTGGTGATCCTAAATTGCCTCGAGGTGTGAATATAAATGTGTGTGGTCGTCTGCACTGTGATGAATTGGCGCCCATAGCTATTTCCCACGACCTTGCACAGGATAAAGCAGTATAGAATACGGATGAAAGGATTATTTATAGTCTTCCACTGTCTATCAAAAAAAAAATCAAGATGTCTTGTAAAACAGAAAACACAGAAAGCCTTGACACATGTTCTCTTTCTGCCCCAGAGTCTGCAGCTCTGTCCCAACAAACACAGGCCTCCTGTACACATGACCAATTAATAAAACTCCTCCGACAGTCACGCAGGCACACAGCATGCTGTGTTCATCTCATGATCTGGTCTAGCATGAAGACATCGCATCCCGTGAAGAAGCGTTACGAGAAACCGAGCACAAAAAAAAATCAGAGGAGGAGGCAACTCTATCTTCAGATGGCATCGGGGGCTGTTGTGTAAGCATCGTGCACACAAACACGAATACATACACGCAAACACTCATACAATGACGGTCCGCTCTAAGCTCAGCTCTCGACAGGGAAGAAACAACGTGAGTGCAGCAGGAGGAGGAAGAGGAGGAGGAGGAGGAGGAGGAGGAGGAGGGGGAGGAGGAGGAGGAGGGCAGCGTCATCATGGTGGTCTGACCATCGGAGTGAGACATGAATGGCTGTGTTCGCAGTGCCCTGAAGGGGCAGCCGAGCTCTCAGCCACTTAACAGTGTATGCTGAACAGATAGTGGCATACATCATGTCACAGCAGACTCATCCAAACCGCCGTGTATCCCTACAGAGATGGAAACAGCTATCAGTGCGGATGAGTAGAGTCAGTGGATGAAAACAAACCTTCAGTCCATCGTAGTGGCGCTGCTGGAGTGGCTTTCCGTCACTGCAGAGGAGACGCCAGGCTGCTGCTACATCCAACTCACGAGTCCTGAACAGAGAGGAGAAAAAGTGAGATGGGAAATGGAATCCTTTAAATGTTTCCTTGGCACACCTGTGCGCCTGTCTGAAAGACTGTCTCCCAGACACTGATAATAACTGGCTGCACAAATATGCAACTCTGTGAATAGTACTAGGCTTCATAAGTAATGAGGCTTCAGATGTCCATCCTTTATTGGCACAGCAGACTGCATTAGCAAGGAGGGAGGAAATACACCCAACTCGAGCTTGATTCAAACTCATCCAACATGCATGACTTCCAAATGGCAACATCATCACGAGAAAAGTGACTCACAATTTATAGTTTCCTCCACAAGCAAATTATATTCTCAGATGCCACAAAAATAAAAGTTTGTTGTTGTTATCTGTACAAAACCGTTGTCAGCAACATTCATTATAAAACTTCATCAAAAACAACCTCTGAAAAAAAAATGACACAGTGAGAGCATAAAGATAATTCTATAACATACATCGCACTTCACAAATACACAAAAGTAACGTTTCAAAAGCCTGCGGGTGTGTGATGAATTTACCACCTATTAAAAGACAGCAAATCAACAAACACGGCTAAAACGTTAGTTGAGACCGAGTCAAGTGTTGTCAGTGTTCACGGACTCAGGTTGACAGTCCCGTTACTGTGTCATTGTACAGGGCTGCAAATACGATGAAACATCTACAACCGCGCTCTAACAGACTCTCCGCGAGCATCACACACGCGCGCAAACCAGCCAGCAAAGCGGTTCCCTCCCCAGAAAAACTAACGTGGAAATATATTTACCACTTACACGGGTGATAGCAAACTGTTGGAGCTGACACAGGCGTTCACAGAGCGACACCCCTCCTCTGAGAGCCCGTCCGCCCCGCCGTCCGCCCTCCCTCCCAGCGGTGACGTCACGGCGTCAGACGTAACGCAGCGGGAAGGAGCGCAAAGATAGTAGAGCCGTGTCGAGATGAGTCACTCCTCCGATGACAAACTGAACTTTTAATGAAAAAAAGGCAGGAAAAAGACGTACGCCAAACCTCCCAGGTATTTATAGTCTCAGGAATTGAAAAAGACATTTTATCGTCTTTGATGCTGTTTTTGTTTCATTGTGATTTTTATGTGTCTATTCTATCTATGGCTCTTCAGTCCCTCTGTAGTGGTTCCATGTAGCTTTCACTAAACATTTCAGTAAACATTTTGTTTTAAGTTTTATTTCATTTGCATAACACATACATTTTCTTAAATGGTCTAATCTCCAGCCTAAAAACAGGCAAATTAGGTAAAACAGCCCAGATAGCTGGACTACTTAATTTATTAAATTATATTTGATATTTAATTTTTTTTCTTTCTTTTTTAATGAACAAAAGAAGAGAGTATAGTTAAAACTACTCAAAAAGGGCAGAAAAATATGAAGAAATAAGATGTAAAGAAAAAATATTAGTATCACTAAAACTGCTGAAACAGTTCAGAATGCATAGTAACTATAAAAATAGCAAAAGCAGCGAAAATAACCAAGATGCCTAAAATGGTTTAAGTGGGAAGCATGCATGAAAATAAAAGAGGAAACATAAGGAAATATCTCTAAAAATGGCACAAAAGGAAACAATATAATAATGTCTAAATGTGACTATGACACTTTATGAATGTAACACACAAATGTTTTTATTTATTTATTTCAGAATTTTTGTATATTTTACTGCTCCAGACAAATTACATTTGGTGAAAAATAAGAGTAACGACTCTTGTGGTCTAAAATGTTGCAGACACCTGCCCTGGACAACTCCATCAAAGGGAAAACGGGTAATAAGGCTCACCAGTGAATGTGCAACATACAAACTCCTCAACGGACAGTCTGGCTCAATGATTTTTCTGCCATGGTGTGTGCAATTGCCACCCACACTACAGCCATAAGGCAGATTTTCAGTTGGCCCATAACAATTTGTCAAGTATAAAGGAACTTTGTCCTCGCTGAATTTTGACAGACAGGTTTCAACAACTTCTTCAACAAATTCACCATTTCTTTGTAAAGTATGTGTTAATCATAACCAAACTCCTCTGCTGAAAACTGCAAGCAGCTGAAACTTGCAAACATTTCTTCAATCAGATTGATTTATATGCCAGCTTCTAACTGATGCAGTTTGTATCTCAGTGATCAGAGCTGGCAGAAGTGACAGTGTGTAAAAAAAAAAAAAAAAGTTTCTTTGTTTTACATTAAAGGATGACAATCACCAGGGATCCTGTCCTTCATTCACATCAATCAAACTGAATCCAACACATCTCCCCCTCAGTATCTCTCTGCACCTTAATTTGGAGGTTTTTTTGTGCACTACCTGCAAACACGCCGGGAATTGAAACGGGAGAAATGAAATGTCAACATGATTTAACCCAGAGCAAAACTAATTGCACTTCACACCAATTTCAGCACAACTTAAATATTTCTGCTCCCACCTGCTGGGAGGATGGCACGCTGTGCTGGTGGAAACATTTCAGCTCCGGATAATAACTGTGAGGCCCTGTTCGAAGAACCACGGTAGCTATGGTAACATGAAATGTATCGCCAGCATCACAGCTGAGAACTGTTCGTCTTATCTGTGTGTGATTTCAACCTTTGAGGTTTCAACAAAATGTGATTTGATGTAGAACAGCTCGATTTTATGACATATTCACACATTTTCAAGAGAAAAACTCAAGCATGTTTAAATTATTCTCAGTTACCATAGCCATGTGTAGATCGCTCCTATTTTTTAAATAATCATGTTTTTATTTACAATGTAAGTCTTGACTCTTTATGCAATTCCTCAGAGATGCAGACTTACAGAATGGCATCTCTTTAGGGGCCGTATTGTGGGAGCTCAGGGCCTTTATCTATGAAGTCTGCATCTTCTCGCTGGGTGCAAGTGGGTTGTCCTTTTCCATTCTATTCTAGTTTACCTAATCAATGTGCTGGAGTCTATAAATATGTGAAACTTAGGGTCAACATTTGAGCACCTGTGACAAATCCATCCAAGCACAAGGAGAACGTGCAGTCTCCACAGAGAAAGACCCAGACCAGACTCAGACTTCAATATTCCCACTGTGAGGCGATCACTATCCCTCCATGTGGCCGGGCCTCCTCACAAACTCCAAAGACATACTTATTAGGTCGGATTAGTGCAGTTGATGGTCTGGCCTCCTCTCCCTGCCTTTTGAAATCTTGAATCAGCTTCTGTTTAAAAGGTGAATAAAGCAGATGAAGGAAATAGATGACAAGATGGAAGGGTGGAGGAGTTTGCCTGCTGTACTTGTGCTCCGGTTTTCTTCCACTAGATGGCAACATTGGAATAAGTACAAGTCAATGAACGCAGCTGCAGCGCCTGATAATAGTGTGAATTTTCTTTTCTTGTTCAGGTTTTTGAGACAAAATTGACACTTCCTGCATGTCCAGGCCAAATACTCTCTACCCTCTAATTCTAGACTATTGTAATGTAATTTATTCAATTAAATTTGGAAGAGAAGGGATGTGAAAAATAAATACAGGATATGTGCGGGTGTCAAATCAGACATACTGTCAGTGTGAATAAAACTGTAAAGTTGTGTGTATTTCTTTCTTTTCTTTCTTTCTTGAAATTTTTGGTGTGTCATATCTATAAATTTAAATATTTTTACTTCTTGTTTGCTCTTGCTTTATTCAGAATTATACTAACATATTCTTCCCCCTTCATTAAAAAAGTATATTTCGTGGTTTGACTAATGTCACATCTATCCTCCCCACCTTGAAAAATGAAATAGGTCTGACTTTGTATGTGGCTTCTGGGTGTCTCTAAACAGTGTTTAAGGTGACTGACAACAGATCTAGAGGTCGACTCGTGTGTGTAGCCAGGGTTCAAATTCCATGCAGTTGTGTGCTCTGTGTTTTTGTGCAGATGTGGAAAAAAAAGAAGAAAAAAAAATATAATTTCATATATAATTTCATATAGCCCCATCCAACAGTGGATTGAAGAGCAAGGGTTTAATCTCCACCAAGCTGTCGCTTTTCTGTTTTGCACATCCATTATAAAGGCAGGCCTACTTTGAAGAAACGGTAAAAACTAAACCAGATTCAACACACACGTGTTTCTGTGTACCATCAGTTAATGAATGACCACGGCTCTCAAGGGGCAACATGCTGGTCCAGGTTCATCTCCATCCAAGTGGCAGCCTTTTCCTTTCTCCCAGGTATCCTACAGCCATGTCAGGTTATTAAAAACCCAATATTCAGCTCTGTGGTGCAGTGATAAAGCTCTGGAACTGGGAGGTAATTCTGGATTCTCTGCATTCGCTCTTCGCTGATGGTATGAAGGACATCTCACCACACATTCAGAGATCGTAACTGACCTCTCAAATGACTATTAGCATGGTGCAAGTTGCTTTAATTCCCAAATTAAATACTGAATTACCATAATTAAGCACTGAAATAAGATGGTAGAGTGGTATGAATCATCGGAGAGCTGTGGAGGGAGATGAGCCAATAGCGAGAGTGATACGGCTAACAATGTTTATGTACAACTCAGCAACGGAAGCTCCGAATGTTTGTGTCAGGGTTCCTCACAAACAGGAAATGCATTGGTACTAAATGAAGGTCATAAAAAAAACATCCCATAGAAAAAAAAGGCACACTCAAACGTTGTCAACAAGCGTCGTAGAATGGTGTAATGATGTTGTTTTTCACATGATCTAATCAGACCTGTGCTCCCATTAGCCAAAAAAAAAAAAAAAAAAAAAACCTCACACAAAGCTCCTGGATAGTCACAGAGCCATGCAAGATACACGTGAAATACAGGCAGGCTGTTTGTCCGGCTCCCACAGTAGCACAGAGGATAATGGGGAAGATTAGTGTGAGCGGCTGATCCTTGGCGAACCCTTCTCTGAGAGCATAGCAGACGAGGATGCTGGCTCTCAGTGGCCCTTGTCAATTAGAGCGCACACTTGAGCAGGCCGGGCCTAATGAAGAGTCCGGCGCGTGGAAGTGGAGTCAGGCAGGCAGGGATTGATCCCAGCCCGACGAGGGCACAGCTGGGCGGGCGGCAGGGGAAAGCACGGGGACCGTGGGACTTCAATGTCTTCTTGGTTTATCATACATACGGTCTGCTGGGAGATGAGGCTTCCTATTTATCCGCCGTCTCTTTGACATCTTAACATCATTATATTCATTTGTTACACTCACTTATTTTTACATGTCAGGCGTCGTTCTCCCTCTTCATATCCAAACTTCTGGCGCTGATGTGTGTCAACAGTGCAAAAGGCTACACTGCTTGCTGATGTGTCTTGTTATAAAATCCCATGTGCCCCGGGCTTTTGGATTTCTGAACCGAGCTACCAGAAAAAGTGAGGCTGTCAAGTCTGAGCTTCTTACAATAACCCTGACAAAGCGGTAATTGTTCATGTGGAGCAGAAGTTATTACAGCTCCTTCTTCCACTGTCTGTTAATTAATTAGGTTGATTCTCTGAGTGACAGACTGTCTGTAAGCCAAAGCTCCAGATTTCAGAGGATCTTATCAGTGAGTGTATCTGTGGGGAGGACGGCTGTCATGTCAGTTTTGTCCATTGAGTGGCAGTGGTGAACCTGACTCACAATTTTGCCAGCAGTTGCAAAGATTTTGAGCCTTCATCTTATTCAGAGTTACAGCTGGAAGCATTGACAGCTACTTGACTCACTGCATCACCTTGTGGTAGGAAGTAGTACTGCAGGACGACACACTGAACTGATGCTTTCTCATATTTAGATTAGCTTTAGTCAAGAAACAACATGTATGCATTAAATTTGAAAAAAACTGGAGTTGTTTCTTGCATGTTCGTTATAACAATAACTTGACATTGGGGTTCTTTGCTGATCCAAAAATTCAATCAAGATATGGTGTCAAAAATACTCACTCAGAGTCCTCATGGAGTGAGTCCTCTTCCCCTCCGTAATCCTCTGATTTACAGGATCACTGAACACACACGTAACATTTTGTAATAAATAAAGAAATACACATTCACCCATTCCATATTCTGAACATGCCCATCGAGTGTCAGTCTTTGATAAGGTCAGGACCCCTCCGTCTCCTCCTCTGTGTTTCCGCACCTCCAAAGTGATCGGCATGCTAATGGGGCTAATTGCCATTTCTAGTCGTGGATTAGCATTCAAAAGAAAGAGCAAGCAAGCAGAACCGACAACTGTTTTATCACCGGGTCTAAAATGTGGACTCCAGCAGTCTATACTGACCACGAAGCTCAATTATTTATTTTTTCTTTTTCTACTGGACATCCATAATTTGATATTTGTCCTATTATTGCAGTTTTTTTGTTTGTTTTTTTTTTGGGACATGTGCAAATCAACTTATGAGAACTCCAGAGCTGATCGATTCTTGCGCCTTCAAGGAGTCTCTGCTACTCTCCAATACCTGCAATATTTATGCATTTCAGTCAAATGCTGGAAAATTATTGTACAAATGACAGTGACACTTAGTCCAAATGTTCATATCTCCTTCAGGAAAAATTAGAACAAATGCTGTGAGCCCTTCATTTTTCGTCGGGATGGAGTCATCAGCCCTCACCTGTAATCTGTTTTTCAGCTCATCAATCAGCGTCAAAGTTGCTGACCTGTGTCTGAGTTAGTTAAACCAGTTGACATCAACTGCATTATCTTTGCCTTTTATCGTGAGAACAAGGATGAAAACCAGGGAAGAAAACTCATGTGGATCCACTGAGAACATGCAAACTAGAAACAGATCGGACTTGTTTCTTAGAGCTCAGGTTTAAACCGGGGGTCTTCTGGCTCCAAGGCTAACCATCATGCAATCAGCACAGTAACATGAAAACGACACATATACTTGAGTTTAAAATCAACTTGATCATGCTGAAATGTAGATAAAAAGCTAATTTTATGAAAGTATTTTTTTTTTTACAAAGATGCTGTTAAAGCCAAGTTAAGGGTGTGTGCCATTTCTAAAATATTTCCATCTTATATGAAGGAACTTACATGTTCCTGTATTTCCAGCTCTACCTCCCACTGACTGGTCTTATGTTGTCAGTTTTCTTAGAGATTTGAAGAAAATTTATCTCAGTATTTGCTTACTAGTGAAAACAAATAAGCAAGTAAAGAATAAGATTCTTTCCATCATTTTCACCAAAAACGTCAGAATGCGGTTCTTCAAAGAAATGAGAAAAAGCTCCATGGCATCAGGAGCCTTCCCAAATGATCAATTTCAGTTCCAGGTTTGCAATGAGAAACAAAATAGAGCTAAATATTATCTGGCCAGACGTGGAGTCATTGATAGTCATGGAATAGAGGAAAAGAGGCTCGTGAAATATTTTGAGAAATACAGTGAAGATGAGACCTAATTGCTTTTCTGCGAATGTGATTTGCCGCCGCGGGTTCCTCTGGTTTTCCCTGCCACCAGAGAGACGCAGTAGGTTGTGATACAAACACTTCATGCTACAGCGTGAGTCACACAGATCACATCTGGAGGTAGGCAAGAGGGATTTCCATTAATGAGTTCCGTATAGTCCCCGATGAACATTTGAAGCAAAGACACAAACAAGCGATGGACGGCAGCATTCTGTCACAGTAAAACCAAGACTCACGTCTCAGTGTGAAACTTAATGAATCAAGAGTCCATCTGAGATATGTTACAATCATTTTTCTCTGAGGTTAAAGTGGAATGTGAGTGACAGCAAGCGATAGTGGGATTTATTGATCCCAGAAAAAAGTAACAGGAACAGAACTGATCTGTATAGCATCAAAACCAGTATAATGAACTGGCAAGTCGATGCAAATGGTTCATTTAACAGAGAAAGACATCCCATTTGTTTCCAGTCTTCGGTCATCTCTATATTCACATCGCCTCATATGGATTATTCAACAAATGGGCTTAAATTAGGGGTGAAATGGTGTTTTCTCTGGTCTTGCCTGAAGTGAAAATAGGCGTAATTGTCTTTCTGTGTGTTTGCTTGGTGATGGACTGTCTTGGGTTTACGTTGCTTTTGCATATCATTATCTGGGATTGGCAGCTGAGATATCATAGAGAATCCCAGGACCTCCTTTTACAAATACATAAAGAGTAGCTTGAAGGAGTGAACAGAGATTGCCATAGACATTTCCTGAGGACACAAGCCCTGTCAGACTAATGTGAGCTCCTCATTAAGAAATATAAAACCACAGGCTGGGATTAGACACAAGTTCAGAGTACAGTCTCTTAAATAGGTGAAAATCCTGCTTTGAGGATCAAGTAATGAAATTCACTCCTACTTTGGGAATCTTCTTTGAGTAATATACGCAGGGGAAATGTGAGCAGGTCGATGCTATTCATAAGGATTTCTTTCTCTTCCTCTCTCTGAGAGAGACAGAGGGGGTGCTATAAATCGATCACATTTTTTAACTACTTTAATTAATCTCAAATTTGACCATAATTAACAACGATTAATTGCATCATTTAAATCAACACAAAAAAAATCATCCTTTTAATTCTCAAAAATATGGCTTTATCTGAATCTTTTAACTTAAGCGGAGCAGTTTCATATCAGAAAACACAAATATCTGTCCAACATTTTAAAGTCGAGATGCTACAGGGAAGGCCGGTCCCATTTGCTCTTTCGGTGTTGAACAGTCCAAAGCATCGACAGCCACAGTAAGATATTTTCAAGCTTCAAATGAAGAATGTAATCCTCATAATTCACCATAATGTCCCAATGACAGTAATATGAGTTGTTTTCTTTCCTTTTTCTTTCTTTCTTTTCTTACAATTTCTAACCCCAACCCTAATTCTGAGATTAATCACAATTTAAAAAAAATCATGGGTGACAGCAACCATTATTTAATTGCAATTAATGTGATTAAAACTCACAGCACTACTCAAAAGGTATGAAAAACCTTTGCATATACCACACTTTTGAGTTTTTTTATTTGAAAAAAAAGGAAGACCATGTATAATTTTCCTTCCAAAATGATGTGGTCCATGTGTTGGTCTATTGTCTATCTAAAAAAAAAACATTTACATTTGTGGTTGTAATGTTACAAAAAGTGCAAAAGTTCAAGCCAATATAAATATATATTGAATTTCCCCTTTTGATCTGAGACACTAAAATAAATCAAATTTTTGAATGTCCTAATTCATTGAGATGCACTTGTATATAAAGACCTCCCAGATTTAAAAATAAAATCTAGATAACACAAGTTAACTGACTGTTTATTTTGTCTTTGGATCTAAACATCTCATTACAGTGACATAAATGTGAAATAGATTAAGAATTCAAACATGAATTACAAGAGGCTTGAACTAAACTTTGAAGTTCCAGCTCTGATTGGAGGGACTCGTCCTCCCTTCCTCTCCCCTGCCTCCCTCCAAGGTTTCATAGATTATCTCCATGCTGTCCTCCAGTGTGATGAAGAATCTCCTCTGAAGTCTTCCTCTGTTCCTGCTGGTTTCATCTCCAACATTTGTCCAACACATCCATCTCTTTCCTCGGCACAAATTCAAATCATGTCAACCTCTTCAGCTTCTTCTACAAACTGTTCAACCTTTAAAGGGAGCCTTTGACCTTGGTTTTTTTTTTTTTTTATTCACTGAAGCCAAATGGAAAAAATGCATTTGAGAATAGGGCGCATGTTATGCAATTAACACATATGTTAACACAGCATTGAAGCCTCTGGTGACCCTGAATCAGTGTGTGTGTGTGTGTGTGTGTGTGTGTGTGTGTGTGTGTGTGTGTGTGTGTGTGTGTGTGTGTGTATTGTCTCTCTATGTTTGTGAGAGTGTTTCAATATAGGCCTGCCAGTAGGTGTAGTTTATTTCTCAAAGAGAGATCATGATTATTTCCAGTATTTCAGAATATGTTTAAATTTTATCTCAGCTTAGATTTTCTACAAGATTAAATGAAAACGTGTCAGTCAAACACAGAGAAAATTAGTACAGTACAGGATAAAACCTGATCTCTGTCTGCTTCACAGTTTTTGGCCATTGTGTAAGTGACAGGCCCGTTTAACCTCCTGAGCTTCAGTCTGAGCCGGTGGCTCCCGGAGACCCCCCTTCTCTTTACATTGTACTAATAGGACATGCCACTTTGACTTTCACCCACATTCTGCCTTATTAAAGCTCCTTGCTGAGATCTTGCAAATCCTTTTAGGACATAATGGTGAGAGCAATTAAAAACTCCATTCACGGCCTCGTTAGAAAACTTCTTTCAGGGGGAAAAATCAGCTGCGTCTCATCAGATTCATTCAAATATTCACCATGATTACCACTCCAACGGGCGCAGGTCCGCATATGTCAGCCGAAATAGAGATTTCTACATGTCGTTCCTCACTGGAGGTTGCTTCACATTTTTAAATGAAAGACACACAGTCAAAAGGAAGACAGAAATACATAAACACCAATCACATCTACAGTATTCACGTCTGCAGAAACACGTGCAAAATGACGCGCAGGAGGCAGCTCTGACCTTCCCAATGACAGCACCTCAGAACCTTCCGCCCTATTAGCTGGTCCGTTCAAAGGAAGAGAGTGGGCTGCGCGAGCAGGAGGCGTCTGTGTGGCGTTCACACGCAGATCTATCCCACCTTTATTTACCACACACAACAATCGTCTTGGCTTGAAATGCGACGGCTCCCACGCACCGCGGTGCTATCTGGAAGCTCAAAGGCCGCTCTGACAGGCCTGACCAAACAGACCGGAGCAGGTTAATCCCTTCCTGTCATCCCAGGATTCATGGTGAAGCAGCTAGCGCCAAGTCGACAGTCGGGAACAAGTTTTACAGCTACAAGGCGCAATTATTACCGCATTGAAATTGTCAGTAGGTTACTGTCATAAAACTGAAAAGGTTGGACTACAACCAGAGTCCGGACTGTCGGGCCGTGGCATAAAGAAGGGAGTCCACGGGTGGATTCATTCATCACCTCGGTGCCGAGTTGGCACTATTGCTTCCAGGGCTTCACCTCTCATCCTGCCTCTCTCAGCTTGGCTGCATCATCAAAAAGGAGGACGCACGTTGAATGCAAAAGTTGCTTCCTCCCCATCCGCCTTCCCTTTGCAAGTCATCTTCTAGACGCTGTATTTTTCTCCTATAAATGAGCCCTGCTATTGGACACTTGCATTTTAATCACAAAAACACCCTGCTCGCTGCCAGAATTGCCTGTTGTGACCGTCTAATCAAGGTAGAAATTGCCCAAAAAATGGATCCACTGGGAGAAGAGTAGCCGTATCTACAGAGAAACAGTGAGAAGAAACACATCCAAATACCTATAGTTGAATAAAACAGACATTAACACTCAGAAGATTAAAAAATAATAAGATGACACTAATTTTTTCTTTCCTTTTTTAATCTTCAGTATGCTCCGCTGGGCAAAGCTCAGGCCTAAGATGCGCCTTTGACACAAAATTGCGATAACACATTTATCATCGGAGGCAACTGAAGGAAGAATGGTCCAGGTAATTGGAGTCTCTTTACCGGCGTTCACACACCCAGACCCAGTAACACACTAATACACAGTACTGTGCAACAAAAGGTGGAATATTGGTATAATTTGCCAGTTTTATTCATTTATTCATGAAATAGCTCCTTAAGGGGGCTGGAGGACGACCGTTGGCCCAGAGATGAATTCACTAATACGGAAAACCCAACTGAGACCAGCAGACTGATGGAGAGATATGAGGAGCAGAGGAGAGCAGGTACTGTTAGTGGGGAACCATTTCTGGTTATATAAGACTCAGCAAGGAGGAAAGGAATGGGGTAGGAAGTGCAAATGGGAGGCGCAACTTGTAGGTTGTGTTGTTAAATGTCAAGTGTGCGCAGTTTGGGAGGCGGCATGCAGGAGCGGGAAAATACTCCGGAGGCATTCGCGAATTATGTCACAGAGACAGATGTGTCTTCAACAAGCTTAAAGGACTAAATTAATCAAATTTAAGAGCTGCCCTAAGTGGTGCCGTAGTAAAGAACCTGAATGCTGACGGAGATGAGCCGGCGTAATGACAGCAGACTCGCTTCACAGCACAAAGCTCCCTGGTTGGAGTCTGCACTTTGGGGCCTCCATCTGGAGAGTTTACATGTTTCTAAAGTTTCCTCCCACAGTTTAACGCATTTAGGGGCCTTGGAAATGCACCCATAGAACCGACTGACTGTGTGTGTGACTGTGTGTCTCTATGTGTCTGACCTGAGTGTGTCCTGTCCTTCCATCGCCTCCAGTTTCCCACCCTGGACGGAGCAGAACAGACGACAGACGGAAAAGGTGAGCTGCAATATTTTATTGAAGCTGTCATTTCAAGTCTATGCTGAATTTCTGCACAATATTCCAGGACGTCAGAAAAACATGGGTCAATTTGACATATGGAGATTGAAACTGGGCAGCATAAAAGGGGTGGGGGGGGGGGGATAGAAAAGAGAAGCCGAGATGAAGAGGGACGCCGGCAGGAGAGACGGGGATTGTTTGGGTAGAGGAGAAAGGAGCTGTGACTCTCCTCTCACTCCGCTGATTACAGCTGGAGAGGACTCTGTGGAGTTGTGCTGCAAGTTCCTGCTGCCTCACCGTTGAGTGTGCCTAATGCTCTCTCTTCTCCATTACAGCCCACAGCACCGAGACCACCTCACACACACACACACACACACACACACACACACACACCCACACACACGCCCACGCACACACGCAACAACAAGCCCTTGCTATCTTTATCCTTTAAATTTTCTCTTGCCGATGCCACACCGTTGCCTTTGAAACAATGTGAGCTCCTGCATGGCCTTTCTCTTCCCTCTGCTGTTAATGGTAAGTAATATGTGGGCGGCCATTGCTGTCAGGAAGCCCTAATAATTGTTGGCTGCATGAAAGCATACCTTACAACAGCACCGCCGGTGAAGACCTTCAATTAGGGGAACATTCTTCAGCAGCAGGAGCTGAGTTCAAGAACAGCGGATGTCACAGGAATACAGATATGCACATCTATTTATTTAATCTGATGTACCTACAGTACAAGAATAGTTTTTTCCGCCGACACGTGATCAGCATGTAGTTTATACTTCAGCTATACGAGGGATGCACAAAAACGAGATCTGTTTTTTTTTTCCCCTTTGTCCTCTATTGTCCTCCTCGTGGTGGACGTGTGATGGATGCAGCTCAGGTGCTCACACCTGCACTTGCTGTGAAATCGCTTCACAAGCCTGTCGGAGCATGTTTGATCCAGTACACTCAATATGCTCCTGACAGCCAGAACCTGCACACACACTTTATTACTCTTTGGCTTTTCGGTTTATTTAAGTCCATTTCTGAGACTGTAATATTTCTTTAAAAAGTCAGAAAACATTCATATTTTAGTCATCTGCACAAACATAATGAATTCATAGAACCAAAAGCAAAAGATTCAAGTTGTTCTAAACTCTGTGTGTGCTTAGAAAGACACAAAGGTTAGTGCTCCTATTTCAATGCCTAAAAGACCTGCTGCAAACATTTTTGCTTCAGATACCACAGCACATCTTCCTGAAAGTAAATGGTGGAGTGTGCACAATACAACTGCTGAGTGGTGTATGAGATATGAAACCACTAACGCACTTTACCATGTATTTTCAATTTTTTTTGGCCACATTGAAGATGTTTTTCCTATGTTTTGCACTTTCAGTGGTTAGAAGTATCTTTGGAGAGCCCACGCGGGGCCGGTGAGTCACCCCGACTGTCAGCCGAGCTGCTTCTCCCCTCCATTAGTGTGGCAGCGGGCAGGCGTCTGTTGGCAGGATGGCGGGGCGTTGGCACGCCGACAGGAGGGTCTGACAGAGCAGACACTGGAGGCCAGGGAGGCGCAGGACTGACCGCACAGCAGCACCAATCTCACACCATTGCTTTCTGTGATAACAGCAAACATGCAGGGTAACACGTCAAGGTCCGTTTTTTCCCTTTCTAAAATCTTCAGCCGATTACGTCAGATGAAAGTGTCTGGTTTATTTTCAGTCTGACTGATTTTTCTATTACTGAAGGTATCACCAAGCAATCGCATCAACTCTGCACTCCAATGACTCATAACAAAACTCTATCAGAGTTTAAACAGAAGATGGAGAATCAATTTCAGTACGGCTGCAGTAAAAGTCTGGAAATCCTGAAGCGCTGAACCTGAACGCCGTGAGAACACTAATTAAAGTTAAGCAAATTACAGTAAATCTGCTAAACAGGCCTGTATTTCTCATAACTTCGCGGCTCAGTTTTTATATTCACATCAGCACAGCGAAATCCCTTCAGGTTGGAGGCAGCAGGAAAAAAAAATAAAACCCCCCAAAAATGACGAGGGAGGCAGGATATGTGAGGAATACAAAAGATTGTTCTCTGACAGAGTCAGTATTTATATTTAACTTGACATTTGAACTTTTTACCACATGAGAATAACTCCATCACACACAGACAGGAGAATAGGTCAGCCACAAATAAACAAGACACCACAGACATAATTCATTTTGAGCATCGGTTCGAATCAACAAATTGATTCTGGTGTTATTTAGAAACTGCTTTGAGGAGGAAAAATAAGGAGAAAAATCCGTCCCTCGTTCGCAGCATCAATCTCATGAAATATTGTTTGTCCGCGAGCGTGCGTGCACGTGCGGGTGCGTGCGCTGGTAAACAGTACAAACATATGTTACTGACAATGAGAAAGCCACCAGCAGCACAATCACCGTGGCATTATGTGTCCACTGGAGGCCTTTTGAGTGAAATCAGTTTACTTTCTGCGCAGCTCAATGGCGTTTCAACAGCAACAAAAGAAAAGTGATTCTGTAATTCGGTTGACTCACACTTGCTGGAGTCACATCTGTCCCACTTTTGTCAGCGCAGCATACACCTCATTCAGCTGTACAAAGACTCCGGATTGGGACGCAGTCGGCCAATGTTTTAGGCGCTGAAGTCCTGAATGTGAAGATGATTGTTGTTACAGTGAATTTCAAAAAGCAGGAATGCCAACTGCGCCTTTTCATACAGGAAGTGACTGACCACAATCATGAATTACGAGTTAATTGATTGTGCCTTTTATTGTGCTAACAGTTTTGCTATGCAAAGAAGGAAACTGGAATTGTCATTTCGACCATAAAAGTTGCTGATCCCTGGTGTATAGAATGGAGAATTGCTCTCCTCTGCTTAAAGGAAAACACAGAAGACCAACCAAGTCTACCGCTTAATGTTTATAAGCATAGCGAATGATTACATGGGCCATTTGAAGAAGGCCAGTGATTTTTTTTTCTTTTCTTTTTTTGTTTTTCTTTGTTTTAATCGAGCGGCTCCCTCCAGGCTCTCACAGTTCTTGTCAAGTACAGCAATTTCCTGTAGAATTATCTGGCTGCACTAATCATTAAAAAGCCTGGGAGGTCCTGGTGGGAGTGCAAAATAACCATTAGCAGCTCTATAAAAAACAACATTAACAGCAAAATAAACTTTAGTTTACTTTACTTAGGGATATTATGAGAGTGCAGTTAATAATTCTAATACATTTCCAGGTGTAGATAGATAGATTATAGCGGCTAAGGATCATTCCAGTGTTCCACACTTGACACAACTTTTAATGATTAAGATCAGGATTTAATTTTTTGAAGCAGATCCTAGTGAGAGATTATTTTTAGATCTTCAGTTTGAGTTGTTAGTGTTTTGAAAATGATCTGTCTTGTAAAAAAACAAAAAAAAAACAAACAAAAAAAACTTTGCTGTAAAAACTCTGCTTCCAACGTGATAAAAGTTCAAATAAAACAAATCAATTGTGGCTGTTTCTTGCTCAACTCTTTTGTCTGACCTTTCACAACCTCTCAAAGAGCGAGTGCGTCTTCATCCATACCTGCGGACAATTAGGTTGCGGGAACAAACGGCCCTGCCACTGCAGCTCTTCACTGTAAACAATGGCTGAGAGGAGGCCAGTCCCGCGTCAAAGTGATGCAATACGGCCCAAATTCACATGGAAGGACAATCGCAGCGGGAGACGGCTGCGAGCCTCAACTGACCGCAACCTCGTTAGTAACGATGGAACCGGAGAGCAGCAGCCCAGACCTCCTGGGCTGTGCTTTCCATGGCCAATAACGCAATGAAAACAACATTATTAGTACTGATACGGGCGCTTCTCTTTCAGCCGTGACAGCAGATGAAGATCGGGGAGCATTGTTTCAGTTACACCACAGCTGAGAGAGCTGGCAGGGCTTTTCCTCCTGCAGCCCCTGGGGAGGAGGTCAGAGGGGAAAACAACCACCTGCTGCTGCAGGAGGCGCCTTTCCTTATGGGACACAGTCTGAGCAAAACAACAGGAGGCTCTAGGTCTGGGGTTAACGGAGTTCTGTGTCTCAGTAATATTAAAACCGGGGGTGCAAAAAAATCAGAAATGATCAAAACTCCTGGTCAGGACCCATGAAGAGAGTTGTAATGAAACAACTTGGATCGGCTTCTGTATCTTAGGGTTAGGGTTAGGGTTTGTCCCCTCTGTCAGGTTCAAAACCTGATAGAAAACAGACAACAGACATTACAAAAAGACACAAGACTCAATCGAGTTTTACTTCTTGCAAGAAGGAGAGCCCGACTGAAAGACGTATCCTCCAGCCTGATCTCTCCCTCTGTCTGCCGACGACTCCCGTTTATTGCAAAGGCATCACATACACACATACAGAGCCAGTCTTCAGATAACAATGAACTTTCATCCTATACGTCATATGCTGAGACAGGTAATGAGGTTATGGTACAGTTAAACGTGTTTCTAACCTGTGGACTTTCTTTCAACATGATGACATATTGTACATAACTGGGACATTTGTGCAACGATAAAGCACACATACTCAGTGGCATAAGTATTTCTTCTAACATTTCCCTCCTGTTTATCGTTGATGAATGTCAAATCCTCACAGTCACATAAAATCTTCAGCAGCATTGAGTTTCAACTTCCTGAAAACAATCAATTCAAATCTTTACCAGGCCAAATGTTTTCCAAATGATCTTTACATGGATTTCCACCAATTTGAATTAGATTTTGAACTTACTGTGTGATAATGCACTCATCTGCGTTGTTCTCAGGTATAAAGATGTAACAAGATTCTCCAATAATAACACACACACCTCCTTGGGGTGTTGTCAGGTGATCTAATACCATGTAGCTTTAAATTTCCATTGTTGTTATGTGGCCTGATTCATCTTTTATTTCTTACAGTGCCACAACAGTCAGATTAAAAAATATATATATATCCAATCTGTAATTCAGAGTCTCAATCTTCAATAAGTTTTTTACCAACACCGATTCATGGCAGCAAAGAATAGGTCAACTTCCATCTTGTTGTCCAGAGTTTCTGGTCTGCTGGAACGTCACTGCCCCACACTGGGGTCATGAGGACATAATTCTCTTCTAGCCCTGGATACAGTGGCTGGCTCCAACTTGAGTGTCTGGAAAGCACAACAGGCGCACACACCCCTATATCCAGTTCATTGGATTCAGGTAAATGTTGCACATCCAGCAGAAGTCACTCTGAGGCGTGGTCCCATGACATCAGGAATGGTGGAATAACTCCTGCATGTCTGTCTGGGTCCAGCCTGCATGGTATCACCCTTCGGGGCACAAGAACATAGGTGACTCTACAAAACTTCACAGGAATGTCTCCTACAAGTTGTTACTGACACCCTCCTCTGTTTACCATCACAGCTGGAAATATTTCAGGTTTACCAGTCATTAGAAGAGGGATAAATGGTTAAAAGCTAATATTTATCTGTTTGACAGGTTATACTCTGGATTGATTGTTCATGTCTGTTTGTTTTTTATGTGTCCAGATTTTTTTCGCTGACACACCTTGATTGAAATTTTTTTTTTTTTTGTGGCTTGAAAAAAATCTCACTTTGTTGGAAAGGTTGGCAAAAATGACATATTTGATTACAGAGATTGGTGACCCTTGAATAAGTTAATACCAGTTTGATTTACTGGAACTACAATAAAGGCAGCTTGTCTCACCATAATTCGTTTTCTTCAGCTGAATGCCAGACTTCCTGACATGTTTTATATTTTTCATAGTAAAAAGGAAATATCATTTTCTTATCTGGTTTCAGGATCTACAGACAGTGCTTCATGCTTGCCATCCTTAATCTTTACCTGATGACAGAAATACATCCATCCATTCATAGACCGCAGGGGACTGGAGTTCATCCCAGCTCCTATTCAGTTAAAGGTTAAAGTTCAGGCAGGTTACCAGTCATTCACAGGGAAAACGAAGAGATAATTACATTCAAAATCACGCCGACAAAACTGAATTTAGATGAGAGACACTAATTATTTAATTTGCATGTCCTTGGACTGCATGAGGAAACCAGGATTTCTGAAGAAAAAGCAACATGCAGACTCCACACAAGTGAGTTCACCTCTCACTTTGCAGCCCTATTTAAATCACATTATTAAAAAAAAAAAAAACAAGTATGAAAATTAGTTTTACTCTCTTCTGAAATGTTAATGGTAAAAATAGTAGGCACCTATTGCATGGCAGAACTTTATTATACTTCATTCCAGTTGAAGTTCTGCTCTGGCTTCACAGAGGCCGGTCATGACCCCCCGGGGGGGTTTCTGATTGTCCTGTCATTCTTTAGCTCACACAGCCCGAGCCGTCGCCGTCCACTGCGTGAGACCTAAATTTGGCCTTTTCCAGACGGGGCGAGGGAACGAAGAGGATTGTTGCTGATCATGTGCCACTCATCAAGCCCTCTAATCGCACCGAGGCTCTCATTGATCACTGCGGCAGACATAAATAGCTGCAGGTACTCCAACGGAACAATCAGGCTCTCCTCCACACGGCTCCCTGAGGTCCGCCTTCTGATTAAGAGCTCAAAAAGGAGAAAAAAAGAAGTGAAATGTGCATGAGAAGATAAAAACTGAACAAGGGGAAACAGACCAGAAACTGACAAATATCTGTGGTTACATGTTAAGAAGCAATAAAAAAAACAAAACAAAGAAAACCTAACAGGATGTCGGGGAGGAATAGATGATTAAACTGTTTCTGTCTCGGTTCATATTTGTCTTGTTTCATGGCCAAATATTATTTTCAATCCATCCGTCTTCTGAAAGCTTTTATAACCAGCTCAGGGTCGCCGGGCGCTCGAGCAGAAACCAGCTGACTGTGTGACAGCAGGTTACAACCCGCACAGGTGGAAAATCCATTAGAGAGCGCACACACACACACACACACACACGATATGTTTTATCATCTATCTATCTATCTATCTATCTATCTATCTATCTATCTATCTATCTATCCTGCAGTCACTCTGTCTCCTCTGTCATCCCGTAAAATCTTGAAGTTTGAGCGTGTCTGAAGTCGTTGTGTCCCTGAACATATCCACACTTCTTTCGACCAATACATCACACGTTTCAGTTTTGAATTACAGACACTCCCGCTGACACTCGCTCCAAACCAAGATGGCTTTCTCCCTCAAGGGCCGACTCAAGTACCGCACGCAGAGTTGTCCTGAGCCAAACTTTCACAAAGGTTTGTGTTATGAAGAAAACACTCTCTAAACCTGAGAAGACTCTTGAAAATTGGGTTTCTCCAACATTTCAGTTTAAATGTGCCTTGAGATAACAGGCGCTGCCTTGCAGAAGTACAGAGCCAAGCCTGTGGGAAATCTCCGGCCTAACCTGTACTTATGAAATGAACATTAAAATTAATAAAACAAGAATATTACAAGATAATTTCTGTTTCTTTTGGTTAAAATGACTTCAGTGGGTTGGATTATTTCCTGTGTGGAACTCCTGAAGCAATCATATGAACATGATGTTTCTCAACTTAACCATAAATTTTTACAATGACGTGAATGAGGACTGTATTGCAGTTATACGTCCCATATAAAAGTACTGAAAATTATAAATAGAAAGACAGTAGTGTAGCATCTGCCATTGAGAGTAGTACTGTTATTACTAAAGGTATAAAGTAATCACTGTTAACGTAACGTCTTGTATTAGTGTGACCTACTCGTATGAAAGTGACTGGTCATTTTTTCTGTCACTGTTGACTTTCTATGACACAGAACCAGTCTGGTCATTCTCTTCTGACCTCTGCCGAGCTGCTGAGAACTGTATATTTTCTGGTAATAGATTACTTTATTTTCTTGTATGAGTCGTGACATAATTCATTCTATCATCACGTGTTGATAGCTGCATCTGTCAAAATGACAAATTAGCATGATCCTGATCGTCATGCCTAAACACACGGAGTTTCTGCCAGATGTTTGACTGATCACCTATTTGTGCTGCGTTACGAGTAGTAAAAAGGCTGGTGAGTGTATGTAAAATAAGGGGCTATAAACTACCCACTCTCACAGCAGCTTTGAGCTGTGTTGTGAAATATCCTGAAACAGCATTCTGAGATGGAACTGTTGAATATCTGTTTATATAAAAGACTATTTTGTTTTCCTGCTATTCAAGGACACACAATATTTTGTGCATTTTACTGTAAATTGAAAATTCCATCTATTTTTCTGAAGGGAAGACAACTGATGAAAGAGGAACAGGCGACACCGTCAAATGTTTCTCTTACTTTTTGCATTCATACCAACTTGTGATGAGCCTGTTCTGAAAAAGAATTGGAAGTGTTTTCCTTTGCTCATGTGCTCCTCGCTGTGCAGATGATAGTGAGGGAGATAACCTCATTTGCATGTTGTGGCATTTACATTTGGAGATAAGTATACTTTTAATATGCTTTGCGGCTGCTGAGGATTTCCCGCCAATTAGATTAACTGTGCTGAAGGATGTGCGGGCTGGGATACTGGGGGAAGGCTCTGTTGTGTGTCTGCTATCTCTCTCACAGAAGATTGATGCTTGCATGTGACAGCGAAACACTCTGCAGTTCCAGCTCGCTGCACGCTGCGTGTGCGGATCCTGACGCACCAGCATCGCGCTGAGATTCTGTTTTATCCTCTCACATTCCCACACAGCCACCGAGCACCGCAACCACTACTGAGTGATTCTACAGGAACCCAAGAACCAGTGCAAAATACAAAACAATCTGATCGGATAAAAGTTCTAATGGTGAACATAAACACTTATTCAAAAAAAGTTTGATAATTTCGTGTAGTGGGATGCAACTTACTCAGTAGGGACTCATCGTTTCAAAAGTAGCAAAAGTATTGAAATAATCTTCAAAGAATGTACTAATGTATACATAAAATTGATAAAATAAAATTCTCTTTAAAAGGATCAGGGTCCCAAATATCTATTATTACAGCAGTGAGAGAGAAGAGGTTAAATGAAGGCATCCAGTTTGGTTAATTCAGTCCAACATCAACACTGCAGGAAATATGATATTTTGGGCAATGTCTTTTTGAGTTTCCAAAAAACACCAGCAGTTCACTGTCAATTTAATAGGTGTTTTAACCATAACCTTTTTTTTGAGTGTTTTATCCTAACAAGTCTTATTGTATTTGCTTGATTTTCAACATGTTTTAGTGCTTTAGTACACAAAAGATGAAAAATCTTTGAATTCATCCACAATCCTGAAAACAATTCAATTTATTTAGTTACGCCTAACACTCTAATCTAATTCCAATCTGATTCCAAGCCTGATGGTGAATCTGTATGAAGTTTACATGCTCTCTCTGTGCGTATGTTAATTCTTTCGACTGACACTGTCGTCTTCCGCTTGTCCAAAAAAATCAACTGGTAGCTCTATATTTTCAGAAATTGTGAATTTGGGTGTTTCTCAGCGTTTGTCCTCTAATGGACCGGCAACCTGTGGAGGGCGCATGCTGCCTCTGCAACGATCAGCTCAGATCTCTGCACTCAAAAGTCACATAAAAGATCAATACCTGAATGGATGGATGATTATAGTGATTTCAAAACTTTTGAAACGACGTCTGATTTTTTTTATTTTTTCTTTTATCAGCAGACTGATATATCCATTATCTCTTCAGTGTAAAAAACTGTGATTTAGCAACTCAATTACAGACAAGAAAGCTTGATAAGGTGGAGATTATAGGGTCTTTGTGGAACTCGGAACCCGGAATTATTTTCCTTTTTATCACCTCTGAGGAATAAAACGTTTAAAAAGCTCACGTCTGACGTTCCAGTCGAGCGTGAGACTGAAAGATCAGCTCAATCTAGCACGATTACAGTCGGTCCCAGACACTACCTGACTGTGATGGAGGAGCGCGAAGACGAGGGAGGACAGACACGCAGGAGACGAGAGGGAGGGCGATGATAAGTGAGCTGTAGTATGTGGTAGTAGTGCACTAATCACGGTCTCTGGCTGGAGACACACACAGGCGTCTCGCAGGTTATTGAGAGATAATGGGATTCTCAGGGCAACAGACACACAGCTAAAGACAGAGATGAAATTTAGAAATAAATAATGCAAAATCCATCCTCGTTTTTCCTCCGGCTGTGTGTGTTTGTGTGTTTGTCTGTCCACATGTGTGCAGAAGACAAATGAGGAAATAAGACATTAGCCAGTCTGAGAGTGCTGCTTTCAGTGTCACACGCAGGCAACATAAAAATCCCAAATACTTCACAGTGATATTTAGAGACAATTATACCTGAAAGTTTTTGCATTTAAGACTTGCAAGTAAAAAGTGAAACTTTTGAGAAGAGACTGATGGTGTTGAGAAGGCTCAGAGTGAGAACGCTGCAGAATTCTAATTTAAAAGTGGCCTCATGTTGTTGACACGGTGCCACACATGGCAGGGTTACGTAGTTTCACTCGATGCCACAGCCCCCTAAAGATAAAGATAGAGAGATCACTGTCTTCTGACAGCATCTGATAAGAATCTACACCGATAATTAATTTGAGTTTCAATCAAATGATTAATCACGCAGACAATCAGGATGTGAGAAGTCACATAAATGACAACAGTAAAGAAAATCACACTTCTAAATTATAACAGACAATCAGGAAAGCTTCCCTCTGAACTCCTGCCCCACATTGACATGCAAGGCAACAACAGCAAGCAGGTCGGTAATGCTGAGTCTGTCTTCCTGACCTGTGACCATCTGTCACTCATCCTCTGCCACAGTGACCCCTGTCGGGCCAGTGTCTCTTCTCGAGGGGCCGCTGTTATCACGCCATCCGCCCACACCCGCTCCTCCATTTGTTTATTTATTTGTTTGTGTCTCTTTGTTTTCTGTCTGTCCTCATCCCGTCCATCTTCCACTCCTAACACGCCCCTGCTGTCACTGTCGGATGTCTCCTCTTTCAACGCGCCACCTCTGGTCGTTTCCCCCTGGGAGGTCTCAGAGCAGAAACAAGCTGAATTTCACCTTTTGCCAGATGTACTCTCCATGAGTTTCACTGAACTTGGTGAGGACTTTTTAATTTAATGAAATCATACGTTGAAGTTCGACTGAGACATCCGTCATGAACACAAAGAGAAATGCTGCTGAATAGAACTGCTGATTTCAGAGGCGTAATATTAAACTCCAATACATGGAAATTTTGCAGTTTGCTGCCCAAATGAATCTTTTTTGTTGTCCTCTTTTCCTAATGGAGCTTCTCTTGACCTGCTAACAAGCTTTGACCTTTATTCAACGCATGAAACAGTCAGTATGAGGTTATGTGCTTTGTATATATTTTTCTTTATGCTAAAGATAGCACACATTAACTTCTTTGGAGTTATTTCATCTTATATTTCATATATATATATACAGGAAAAAGAGCATCTTGAAGATGATTAGACTGCTGGGAAGTCATCTCATTGCGTTCCAGGGTTTGGTTGTGTAGTGGAGAGATGAAACTCGGCATCCTCAACAGCTCTTCCTATCATTGTGAAGCAGAATTTACCAGACGCTGGATTGTTCAGCCACTAATAGGGAACGCGAGCTGGGTTAGACTGTCATACCTTACCGATTATATGTTGCAATTACTTTTACATACATGACTGGTTCAATCCCCGGTCAGGGAGAGGAAGAAAACCAGGTGGGCCCTTGGGCAAGGAACTGAATGCCTATACCTCAACAATGAGTGATACAGATGACAGAGTTATATCGGCTCAAACGTCACTCAGGTTAACAAGAATTGTGTCAGGTATTGTCTCATCCTGATAAGAAATTGGCTACTGGAACAAAAAGAGAATGATGACATTAGAAAACGTGGAGTTGATCGAGTGCTACTATCGTACTGAAGGAGTGCTGCCGTAGCTCTCCCACCGGATCAGAACTCCTAATCTGACAAGCACAGAAGAACACAGAACTCCTGAAACGCGGTAGACACAGACCTGAAGACAAGACTGAAGACAAGACGAACCGACAAACAGAACACAGACAGACAGTCCCTTAACTGCACAGAGCACCCGGTGACTGGCATCACACAATCAGGCACAGGTGAACGACATCAGGGTGAGGGACAGCAATAACCATGAGTAGAGGGACCACAGAGCCTGAAACGAGAGACACAGTTGGAAAACACTACAAACACATGATTTCATCATCACCCTCAAGCAGTGAGATTGGGTACTGAGCCCCAATAGGAGAACCGCTCAAAGGGAGAGCTGCTGACCTGAAAGAGAAGATCATGAAGTCCTGTTGGAACATGACTACTTCCTGCCTGCCAAGGATAAAGAACATAGTACCAGAAGGATCTTTACTAGATGATGTAACAAAGCACTGCTAAGTATCCCGACCCAGAACATCACTGAGACCAACCAGCTGATCTACGGTACGGCAGCAGTCATCCGAGAGATGTTTGGCTACAAGATGAACAGCATGAGTAGCCAGAAGTCAGAGCCTCCATGGAAAAGAAGGCTGGAGGCAAAAATCAAGGCAACATGGAAAGAAGTTATCCCCCTGACAGAAAGGGTTTCACCCTAAAGCCAACGTCCTGAGGATGAACACAAAGCAAAGTGAGGGAGGCCGAGGACTGGTGAGTGTCAAAACCACCATCCAGGAGGAAACATCATCCCTCCAAGAATACATCCAGGAGATCGCCCCCATTGACAACCTGCTAAGTGAATGCCTCAGACAAGTGAAACTCTATGAGAAAGAGGAGCCAATGGTGGGACCATGGAAAGACAAACCCCTGCACGGCATGTACCACCAAAAAACTGAAGAAGTGGCTGACATAGAAAGAACGTACCCGTGGCTGGAAAAGGCAGGACTGACAGACAGGACAGAGGCACTGTTCATGGTTGCACAAGAACAGACCCTAAACACAAGATCGATAGAGGCCGGGGTGGATCACACGTGACAAGATCCCAGGTGCAAGATGGCCGACGAACTGGTGATGGCCAATCAGCCTGACATAGTGGTGGTGGGTAAACATGAGAAGAGAGCAGTAGTGATCGATGTAGCAATCCCCAGCGACGGCAACATCAGAAAGAAGGAACACAAAAAGCTGGAGAAATACCAAGAGCTGAAAGAACAGCCAGAGAAGATGTGGGCTGTGAAGGCAACAGAGGTGCCAGAAGTGATCGGGGGAACTAGGGGCAGTAATCCCCAAACTAGATGCAAGACTCCAGGAAATACCGGGAACAACGTCTGAGATTTCTGTCCAGAAGAGCACAGTGCTAGGAACAACTAAGAAGCTGCGCAGAGCCCTCCAGCTCCCAGGCCTCTGGTGGAGGACCTAAGCTCGAAAGAGATACCGCCCGGGAAGAGTGAGAACACTGTTTATATGTGTGGAAACTGTGGGTCAGTGTCAACTCTGCATAACAAAGACAGATCATCAGTGTTAATCGTCTTTGCTGAAATACCAGACAATGAGACTGTTTCGTTTTCAATGACAGTCCAAAACATCAATAAAATTAACATTTTGAGGAAAATAAATCATGTATTTCACAGCCCCAAACATAATTCTGTTTTTCCTGGTAAAAACATTCATCCTATTTAAGCTCTTTTTACAGTCAGTTTGAGTTGTATCAAAGCTCTTCTTGTGTTGTGGCTCGTTTCTTTTTACCTGTGAATAGGTACTGATAAAAAAAAAAGCAACAACAACAACATTCCTTCATCTTCTTACTATTTACGATTAACGGTGTATTTCTTTTTAACCTACATTCACTGTTACATCACAGTAGAATTACGTCTCTTAATGCCAAATGCAGCCAGGTATTACGTATCTCAAAATGACTGAAACGGCTAATAAAGCTAAGTAAACAAAGTCCTCAGATCCCAATTAATAAAAGCAAAACTAACAAATACTCAGCATAACAGCTCAAGCATATAGCATCCAGTCAAATTAAAGCAGAGTTTACAGCGAGGGGAAGTTTGCATTTGGATGAATCAGATGTTGGAAAAGATGACTAGGAAATGACCATAGTACTACTGATGTGACAGTGTGCAAATGTTTGCTGACTAAATGTGATTGAATTGTAAATCAGTGGTTTGTGTGCAGCTTTTGATCAGTCAGAGTATGAATGTTCGTTTCCCCTTGAAAATGTCACAGATTCATGGCTTCAAAACACTGAAGCGAATCTTATATAAATGCATAATGAAATTGAGAAGATCGCTATTAAATCAGCCTGACCTTTGATGAAACACTGCTGGATGAAAGCCATCCATCAGAAGTACACTTTGATCCATAACTGATCGCTTTAGTTCCTCAAAAGATGACAGGTGAGAACATTTAACACTAGGAATACCAGGATTTTCTGGCCTCCCTGGGAAACCCAGAGAGGCCAAAGTGGTCCAGTGCTTTTGAATACACAAGTCGTTCTCCTGCAGCCAGCCACCATTCATTTGTAAATGCAGCCGATACCTTCCAGCTAGTTGGTTCATGCATACCTCTGAGGGGGAGGAGGAGGCTTGAAAACAGCCAGGGACTACTTTGAGATGTCTTCCTGAGTTTGGCAGAGAAGATTCTTTCCAAGCACAATTAACTTTTTTACCCATCACAAATTGTGATGTAACTCCCAGGTGTTTGACTGGGACCCAGTTGAGACTGACAGGTTTCCCACAATCTCCAATGTTTGGAGTTTCTTTGTTGCAAACTGCATTTGGTCCTACAGTCCAGGCAGGACATCACCACAGACAAACAGCTGTTCCCAACAAAGTCTCAATGCTGTTTCTTGCAATACATTGCAACAAAACCAGACAAGGTGGGGATAAAGTTCTGGGTGGCATGTGACCTGAAGACTAAATATGTGTGCAACACGGTCCCCTATGTTGGGAAAGACCCCAGCCATGCCAAGGCAGTGAGAGTGGGAGAAGATGTGGTGATGAAGCTGATGGAGCCGTTTCTGGACAAAGGCAGAACGGTAACAACAGATAATTTCTTCATGTCTCTGGTACTCGCCAAACAACTCCTCTGACGGAAGACCACCATCCTTGGCACAATGAATAAGATTCATCGGGAGGTGCCCGGATCAGCCAGGCAGACTGAATTCTGTGCATCATCAATAAATCACAGGAAGAAATTAAAAACATAAACTGCGTCGACCTCTTACTTCAGTTTTACATTAGATGCTTATTCAGTGTTTTATTTTCTACAAGCACATTCAGCGCCTTGCAAAAGTATATTTCCCCCTTGAATTTTTTGACCTTTTGTTAAATTTCATACTGCAAACATAAATATATAAAATTGGCAAATCGGCCAAGAAGGAAGATTCTTTCCAAACTCAATGAATTTTTTGTAATCCCAGGTTCTTCTTTCCTACCTATGAAACTCTTCCCCTTTTCCCCTGGTTTTCAGTGCACAGCTCAGCGGCCACTCACTGGCCTGCTTTTCTTTTGTAAACGCAGCCGATACCTGCCAGGTTGGTGGCTCATGCATACCTATTGGGGGGGAGAGCCAGGAAGGAAGATTCTTTCTCCAAACAATGGATTTGTTTTGTGTGGTGGGGGTTTGGGGGCCAGAGTGTGAGGGGGAGAAAGGCACCTAGTGCAGGAGGTAGCCTTATGAAAAGGCCACCTCAAACCTCCCCTCAACAGAAGGACTGATTTTTGTGGCACAGAGAAGAGTGTAGTTTTGCGTTTGTCACATCTGTTCTAAGACTGGATTGCACTCAGACTCTGTTTAGTCATTAGCTCAACATTTGATCATTGAGGAAACAATCAGACAACTTCTGAAGCCACAATGAGAAAAGAGGGTGAATAATATTGCACATCCCACTTTTCAGGTTTTTATTTCTAAAAAAAAAGTTTAAATGTTGTACAAATTTCATTTCACTGCACTTGATGTTGGTTCCTCACAAAAAATGCCAATTTTATAACTTAATGTTTAAAGTATGAAATTTAAGAAAAAGGGCAAAGAATTCAAAGGAGGTGAAGACTTTTTCAAGGCACTGTACATACTATGTTATGACAAATATAGTTTTCATACGCAGGACCCACAGATGCACCGGAAGAAATATATCTTATTTTTTTAACTATGAAATACACACACTAATAAAATGCGCAAACCCCCCAATTCTCGTGCAAAATGATACTTTACATCCACAACAAAGTTTTCTCTTCTGAAAATGGTCATTTGTGTCAAACTGATATAAACTATCACATGAAGAGAGTTTTAGAAGCATCAGCTGAACATTGGTGTGTGTGCTACACTTCTCCCTCTGTTTGGGCCTCATTCCTGCATGATGCATTGCGTAGCGGCTGCACTTACAAATGAAAGGTGGCTGGCTGGAGGACACCGACTTGTGTATTCAAAAGCACTGAGCCACTGTGGCCCCTCTATGGGTTCTGGGACGGGTTGGGCCAAACCGGCCCCTGCTTGGTAAACCTAGTGTTAAGAGGGTTTTTAACGGAGCTGTACAGAAGTGGATCTATCCATCCGCACACTGAGCTGAGGCTGTGTCTAATCACGTTCATTTGTCTCACTAAGTGGCAGGAGGAGAGGGAAGAAACAGAGAACAGGATCTGGAGCTGAGCAAAAGGAAACACAAATTCTCAGAGTCGCTTTCTGTTTGTATGATAACATTTCTGATCTAAAAGAATCACTTTTCTGTACGGCCCACAGGATTTCTGTCTGCCCTGGAATCCTGCTGTGTCAAAACAAGCAAGCTGAAAATTCAATTTCATTCAATCACCATTATTTTATTTGTGTGAAAACCTTATTACTCAATAGAAGAGAAGTGCACTTGTGGCAAAGTGGGGACTCATCCAAGATGGCTGCTACACTGATATGTCAACAGGATGCAGCAGTAAGGACCTACGGCAACAGTTAGCAAGAGTTGCTAAGTACTGTTTCTGTGATAGCAGTCACTAATAGATGCCGACCGGTGATTCCATAACAACAATCAGAGACAAAAAAGGAAGAGAAAGATTTATAGGAGAGGGTAACATCACTCATTTCTAGGAAAGCTGATGGCGCCGATGGAGGACTCCGCAGAAAATCTGAACAGTGTGACTCAGTCAGTCTGTCAGTCAAGTAGTAACACACAGTAAATTCTGCATGTGGACCTAAAATATAAATAAATATAAGATATACTCCAAGTTTGTGTCATGGAAGAGTATGCTCTCTAAAAGATCAAATTAAGTTCCAATAAAAAAATCTTCAAAACAATAAAATTGTACAAAAACACAATTTTTTTTTTCAAGTTTTAGTAGTTCTTCTTATCCAAATTGCATTACAATTTAGGGGTTGTAATTTTCTTAAGTTTGGAATATTGTAAGTGTGCATTTTTCTGATGAAAACCTTCATTTTATTCTCACAAGTGATTTTTGTCTTGGAATGTGAACACAAACGAAGCCACATGGAGAACATGCTGTCCATCCATTCTATACTGAAAGACACTGGAGCTGAGCCCAGCTAACTGGCAAAGGCATCTGTAAACTCAAGCATTCAAGCAGAATGAATGCCTCTTATCTCTCAGTTGTGTTCATTTGTTAATTTAATTTAGTTACATTTTTATATTTAATCTCTATCTTCTGTACAGTTTTATCCAAGCAGGGCTGCAATGTTCACCACATTCACACACACACACACGCTCAGTCTTGTATTTCTATCCTTGTGGGGACCGTCCATTGACTCCCATTCATGTCTAGCCCCTAACCCTGACCCTTACCCTAACCCTAACCCACACCACAACAAAGCCTAACCCTAAAGAAATGTTTTTGCACTTTTACTTTTTTCAGTAACAACAACATGGTCAAGAAAACACTGTTTCTCCTACTTAGGACCGGAAAAAGGTCCCCACAAGGCACGTCGTTCCACATTTTGCTATCCTTGTGGGGACATTTGGCCCCAACAAGGATAGAAATACGAGAACACACACACACACACACACACACACACACACACACACACACACACACACACACACACACTAATTGACGGCTGCCATGCAAAGTGCTCAGAACATCTATTGGGAGCAGTTTGGGTTTCAGTGTTTAGTTCAGGAACACTTCTGCAGACGGGGGCTTGAACCTGCAATTTATTATCAAGGCAGGGTAGCCCCTGGACAGGTCGAGAGTCCAGCACAGGCCAAATGCAGACTGACACACTCTCAGATTCATAACAATTTAGAGTCTCGAATTAGCCTCAAATGCATGTTTTGGACTTCCTGTTTGGCGAGAACATGCAGGCTCCATAGAAAGGCCCCTAATGCCTGACAAGTTTTTAAAAACTCACAATGTCTTCGCTAAATATCAATTTAAAAGTCTGATTACTGCCTAGAATTAAAAAAATCTTCAAACATAACCTGCAGCAGCGCAGTAATGCACCACCAACAGCATGGAAGTAGAGACTGCAGTTCATATTAATATAAACTCCTGATGCATGTATTGGTGACTTTAAAACACACATTGACGCTTTGCAGGAACTTTCTGGACATACTGCCGAAGTTTCCCACCACCACAACACCGGCTACAGTAAACAGAGAAACAGAGGCCGGAGGCTAATGAGTCTTATTATTTTCTCCCACCGCACAGGGTGTACACTTAACCTATCCATTTCCTCGGTACATGAGGTACATAATGCTGGCCAGAATACTAATTGTTATGATTTCCCAGTTCTGAAAGACAGCAAGATCTTTAGAGGAGAAATGAAAGGAACGGAGGCTGCATTTTCAACCCAGCAGTCGCTCTATATTAACTGTTTCTTCGTCCTCTCGGCCCAGATGCCACATTCACAGAGAAGATTCTGCTGATTCACAGAGACTTTCCCTCGTCGAGGCACACGCTGGCCTTTTAGACTGTTTAAAATCCACGTACACACACTCTCTTGGGCTATTAATTGGCTCCTTTGGGCATGTTGTTACACTGTGGCCTAATAGGAGAGATGGGACCTGCACGACACGTGTAAGGAGGAGGACGTCCATACAGATCAGACATGTCTTAATTGTACCGCTGTCACCTTCTGTGTTCATCCGAGGCGACGTGAGCACACTGTGAAAACTCACCACCGCACGGGGATTCGCCTTTGAGCTCACAGAAACTAATTCTCCCCCCTGAATAGAGTAATAGAGCCACCGAGAGACTGAGTTTAACAAAATAGTCCTTTGTGAAAAACCTTATCAAGCTTGTCAGTGTTTTGTAAAAAAAAAAAATCAATTAAAGTGCATTTCTAAATAACAGAAATAATGAAAGAGATCATGGTCTTTTTCTTACTGAGCAACACTAAATGTATCATTGACAAAAATCAATAGGACTTCTGTATAATGCTAATATAAAAAAAAAATCGCTCACACTATTGAACATTTTTAAAGCACGATATTGACGTTTTTGACTAAACCCACTTGAAGTATTGAACGTGACAGCACACTGAAAGCAAGTAATTATATCATTACACGGTCAATTCAATTCATGCTGACATTCAAGCAGTGATGGAGTGAGTGATGCTGGACTCCATTCAGACGGTGGAGAGAGCAGATCAACGCAGGCTGATCTTCACAAAGGTGTTCAGATCAAGGTTTAAGAAATTCTAAAACACTCAACAGGCATAAGACGCACAAGACGCACAAATCTTCAACAAAAAATGAAATTCAGGAGAACATGTAAACATGCTACTGACCGACCTGTCATTCAGCTGAGTGTTGACATCCAGCCCTGGTTAATCGTGCATTATGCCAAGCCGTTGACAGTTTGAAACTTCGCTCCAAAACTGACACCTGCTGATACGTTCAAATCCCACGAGGACTTTCTGGATTCAATCACAAAAACACGCACAAAACAAGTCAGGTTATACTGGAATGATATTTACTATTATTGCACTGGTTTTGGATTTTGAGGCCTTTGAGGGTCACCTTCTGAAACTATCAGAGAAAAAAATTATTCAGAATACATGCTCATATTTTTCTTTGTGCAAAAGAAAATGTTTGGGCCTGTTGTTGAATTCTGTGTTTGTCCAAATGGAAGATTGAAGTCACTGACGGGGAATGATTAAGAATAAACAGTAATGAAATATGACCACTGTCTTCTCGGCTTCTTTGTTAAAAGACAAGTAACCAGTGGTTTCCCTGGAAGATGTACTCAAAGCAAATAACGCATTAAAACGTAGCTTTATATGTAAATCTTGTGTAAATCTACAGGATTGCATATAAATGTCCTGAAATGTGTCCTGGTTGTTTAACCAGTCTCCATCACTCGCTCCTACTCACTATGTAAAACTTATCAGATCTGCCTCTGATACATCCAGCAGTGTTGCATCGTGACCGGAAACCACATTACATACATGACACACAGCCATGGGAATATGACCTTGGACTCTATATGAAGCATTTGTAGGATCTTTGCGCTCCATAGACCATCAACATTTACACACATCTACAGAGTTTGGGATGTGAAAATAAATGAGTAAATCAGGATCATTGAAGCAATGTTTGGCAGTTACGTAATTTAAAGTCTAAAATTAGGAAAATATGACAGTTTTAATAATTTACTAAATCTGAAAGTGAATGCATGGTTCAGTAATGAAAACATCTCATCCATTCGTCTATCTTTGCCCATTACTGGTTTATAAATGACAAATAGGGCAGCGGCCCCAGTGGCGAGAGACAACCCACCGCATCCAGTTGCGCACGACTTCGGTGACATCAGTGGAGATGAGGGATCCTGAAAAGTTACTCCAGCGTCGGCGTGACGACAGTGTCCGATGGGTATAAATGCTGAGACGGAAAGTTACACGCTCACTGCCCACCTTTAGACTTGGCCTCTGAAGGGTCACAGAGAACCTGCGAGAGTCTGCGAGCAAAACCACCGCCACTGCCGGGGGGAGCTGGAAGCTGCTGGGCACGAAGAGGCTTTGGACACTTACCAGGTGAGGCTGACGCTTTTTAGAACAAACCCTCAGTGTGATGTCCTTTCTGTGAAGTGGTCCTGCTTTATGTTGGCGTATTGCAAATGTTCTCAGCAATCCAAATGGCTGGCAAGATTTTCAAAACTGGCATTAAATCTGCTGTTGCGTTTATGATGCGCCAGCTTATTAAAAAAAAATCATTTTATAAGAACCAAAAAAGCAGCAACAATAAAAAAGCCAATCTGGCTGAATCCGCTCCTCACAAAGTTGAACAAGTGTTAAGTTGCTCAAGTCAAATATTTCACATTTTGTTTAAAAAACCCAAACTTTTCAGGTGAATTTCAGATCTGAACTTTTTTTAATCAAGCTGTCTTTTTTTTTTTTCCAACAGACCATCAAACTAATTTACAATGAAGTCGACATGTCTGGTCATCCTGGCTTCTCTCACGATCTGCAACTTGGCGGTGTCTGGAGGACAGAGCATCTCTGCCGAGGATGAGACGGACCGAATGAGCGTAGACGACCTGATACTGCAGAGAGCAGAGGGTCTTCTCCTACGATCCATCCTCCAGAAGCTGCAGGATGAGGACGGGAGAAACGGTGCGTAAAACACTGGTTTCTGTATCAATCCAAGGCTCGCCGCGCGTTTTCTGGCTGGATAGAGGCTTAGATCCATCCCACTGTTTATTCACTTAATACTAATGTAAACTCACAACCTTCACAACAGCATTAGAAATATTGATTATGAGGGCATTTTTGTTCAAGCTGTATTTTGGATCTGAGATTCGGACGTTCTCAGCAGTCCAGAGTTCCGTGCGTACTTTTGGGGCTGCCAAGTGATTTCACTATGAACAATCAAGACAACAAACGTTTAAAGTTTGGTCTAGAATTCAGAAAAAGTCAACATTTCACCTATTTAAAATCCAACTTGAAACGATTTCTGTCTATGAGAAACGATGCCTGGAATGCTGATGGCCGCCGAGTTTTACGCGCATTTTACGCACGCAGTGTAGAAGCGCTGCGAAGCGAGGGTTTTATAAAACTTTTGTTTTGTCCCCTTTTTTTCCCAGAAGGCTATACCTCTCAGAACGAATGGGTGACAAAACGACAGCACCCCGGTAAGCGGTACAGCGAGGACCTGGAGAAGCGGCAGCATCCCGGCAGGAGGGAGGAGGACGAGGACGAGCAGTTCCTGGATGCGCAAAAGAGACAGCACCCGGGTAAGCGCGAAGACGACATGCACTCTCTGCTGGGGCTCCAGAAAAGACAGCACCCCGGGAAGCGCTTCACCATGGAGCACATCTCTGACAACCCCTTCAGTGAATTCTCCAAACGGCAGCACCCGGGGAAGCGCTACCTGATGCTGCACAGCAAGCGCCAGCACCCAGGTAAGCGTCACCCCGAGTACGAGGACGGCGACTGGGACTGGGAGGCGGAGGGAGAGGAGGACCTGCCGGGCGTGGAGAAGCGGCAGCACCCCGGGAAACGCTTTTGGGATAACTCCAGCCCGGACATGGGCACAAACAGTCCGTGCGATGTTTTGGACCCCGCGAGTTGCGGCAGCAAGACGAGTCTGCTCCTCGACTTTTTAGACAACATCAACAAGAGTCACGCGGAGGAGAAGAGACAACACCCGGGTAAAAGGCTCGCGCCGGAGGAGGATTTAGTGGAAGGAGAGTAGCTCGAGCGGATCTGCTGTGCGTTTACTTCTGTGTTGTAAACCAATAAATGTATAAATCACCTGCCATAATGAATTATTGAACAAAAAAAAGAAAAAAGAATTTACATAATTTCATCTTTTTCGCAAATGTATTTTTTTCCTTTGACTAACAGCAACCATACTGTTTTAACTGTTTTCAAGAGCTTCTGCGTAATTATTCTCCAAACCTTGGACTTTTACTGGACATCACGTTTTCAGGGGGAACTGTGCCATATATTGATGAGTCATGGTTAGTGTGTTAAATTGATTAGATTACGTGACACTCATTTGGTGTCCAGATATCAAAAAAATAGTTTTACTGCGCTTCAGCGACGTTCCCTCTGTGAGGCAACACACGCTTGTAGGTACAGTTCATGTTTGAGTTGGGATGAAATTAAAGTGGTTAAACATTTGTAGTCATGCATAAAAAATTAGTTGATTTGTGTTTTATTTTCTACTTCTGTAAAATATGATGTACACCACAACAAAAATACAGTCACCGATTATTTTTCTACATTAATACACGGGTTAAGTTCATTTGAGCAAGTGTTGTAAATAAGAAAAGCTGCCTTTGCCTTAAAGTCAACCACCAATGTTTTTGTTGGACAATAAAAAGCATTGGTAAAAATGTATTTCTTGCTTTAGTTGTAGTAAATGCATGCTTTATCACTGCACTATTAAACAGTTGTTTCAATCCAACCAGGTCTAATTAGTGTGGAGTTCGACAAAAGCCCCAGTCATTGTGCTTCAGCCTCTCCAAGCATGATTAATGCAGCTCGATAGCGTGCACGTGCGCGCACACACTAGGAAATGTATGTAGGTATCTACTCCTCTCTTTTAATTGGGTTCATTCCATCAGAGCCTTTGGAGCAGCTGTCCATAGACTTGATCAAAATGCAAATTATTCCTCAGCACAAGTTAGAGATGGAGACCTATTGGTAGTAATTCACCGAATTTTACGCACACACGCATGCATACACACTGTCTCAACTTTAAACTCCAGCATATAAGCTCAAGATTCAATGGACTGACTGACTGACTGTTGGAATTGCGAACTGTTAATCTTCAGGAAACATTTGTGACTTCTGAGGCTTTTCAGACTTCCAGCTGATAGTGAAAAAACACTCTCACAGACACTTTATTTTCCTCATCAGGATTAAACATTTTATTTTAATTTTTGCTTCTGTGCATATGAAATAAAGCAAAGTAAACCCTTGCCACAAGTTGTGACATCAGTGAGGACAATATTCTTTCACTTGAGGGATTTTAGATAATAGAAGGAGCATAAATCATCTATCACATGCCAAAATATTTTAAGAAAGGGTATCCATATTTACTTTATCATGATATGAATCCCCAAAGTTCAATTAAACCCCATGACAAGGGCATGAGCATGAATTAACTAATAACCTGCAACTGGGGCAGAGAAATCAAATACTATTTGGATGTCCATTCAGCTCCTATTCCATATTCTCTGTGCATTATGCAGCCACTTGTCACTGAATGTGTCAACCTCAGTGAGCGTTACTCATGGAAAGTGCAAACCTGAAATAATATTCTCTGTAACCACCTCAAGGTTTGATCATTTCAGAATAAGTCAATTCACACAAAGTAAACTGCAACATATACCTGAAATTCTGATCTCATTTGCCAAATAGATTTACAAGACCTCCATAAGTCTGACAGCACGGATCATGTGCAGCAGTGTACATGTAAACAAAAGGTCGAACATCAGAAAGAGCAGGGCCAGTGAGCGCCAGGGGACAACGAATCAGGAGAAAACACAGCATACAGGTTCTGTTTAAAGTGTTGTAAAATTATACACATAATGTCAGCGATGAACTGAAATAAACCTGGAGTTTGCATGTTCTCCCTCTGAGTGCTTTTGTTTCCTCCCACAGTCCAAAAACATGCGTGTGGGATGAATTGTTCTCTCTAAATTGCTCACAGTTGTGAATGTGAGTGAACATAGTTGCCGGTCTCTCTCTGCCTGCCCTGTGCGGGTTCCTGCGGTTTGTCCCTCGCCGCTTCCCGTACCGACGTGCGGTTGGTCACATGACTGGGCAGAGCCGCTGCAGCTGCAGGCGGCGTCGAGCTGTCAACCGAAATCCAAACTGTCAACAACACAGTTATTATCTGTGAGTATGAATGATCGACTTTGTGGTTTTATGCGGCGCCGCTTTCCTCTGTACCGCTGGGGGCTCGTTGTTGTTTTGTTCCGAACAGGGAGGAAACGCAAAGGAAGCGGGAGCATCTGTTAGCATCCCGATGCTAACGTTAAAATCTGTGTTCAGTGCAGCGGAGGGCGGATAAAGTTAGTTTAATATCACACAACAACAAGACGGGGCGGCTTGTTTTCAGTGAAATATCACTCCCCTAATAGTGTATTTACACATAGTCAGCCGTAAAAAAAAATACCTTTTGTGTGTTTTCTCAATATGTCAATAAAGTCAGCCAGTTTCAGTGTGAGGAATACATTTCGGATAAAATCAATAAAACACCCAGAAATAATTCATCACACAGTTTGTCTTTGCAAAGCTGCGTATGATTGTAAATGTATACATCTTTTTACAATGTATGAGAAACTATCATGTAACAAGTGACAGTGGTCTAAGACAGCATTGTAATTCTGATGACACCAGAAACATTAAAAAGATTGATGTGGATGTAATAAGATATCAGTCATGGCATTTAAGCTCAAAATATGTCAGATTTTCTTGATATGAGTTAATATCCCACCATCCAAGTTTTAAACGTGTAGTTTTAATTTCCACTGCAATTGGAAAACTGAATAAAACTTTTGATAAAATTAGCCATAACAAAACAAAGAACTTAACATCATCTTGACACAATCTTCATATTGCCTTCTCAGCAAAAGTTGATGTGGGTTAGAGGAAATGAGGATCAGTGAACCTGTTTATAGCAGTGACACTCCCACACACACACACACACACACACACACACACACACACACACACACACACACACACACACACCATGTTTTAGTCATATAAAATCCATTATGGGTCAATTATATAGGCTATCTGCTGGCGTCACGCGGTGCTTCACATCTGAGTGATATGAAGAGAGTGACTCCAGTAATGTAACAGAATACAGAGGTTTGGTCTCATCCTGCTTCATCCCCATCCCCAGGGTTCTGGGATCTTCCCGGGTGCCATGGAGCTCCCGGGGCGTCATCGTCACACCCCGTAACATGCGGACCAAAGTCGGACCCCGCCACCTTGCACTTCTTCTCCAGGGACCCAGCCGCCTGCTGTCATGGCCTCCAGCTACCCCCCTCCGTTTGAGGGCACTGGCGAAGTGAAGGAGGGCTTTCTCTGCCCGCTGTGCCTGAAGGACCTTCAGTCGTTTTACCAGCTCCAGGATCACTACGAGGAGGAGCACTCGGGGGATGACCGGCACGTCAGGGGGCAGCTCAAAAGTATGTATTAATTCACTTTTTCCACTGTTAGGTTTTAAAATAAAGAAACATTTTTGCCTGTCTTATCATTAAAAAAAAGTGCATTGGATACAGTTGTGCTCATACTTGCTAATGGAGTGCCAGTTATACCTCAGTAAGTAAGATTTGCACGAAATAAAGACAAAACTACAGAAAGCACAAGCGGCGCTTAAAGAGGAAACACTGCTGCTTCTGTGACCGATAAATGATCTAATGTGATTTTGAAGGCTGGAGTCAGCTGTTTAGTTTTGTGGAAATCAATTTGAACAGAAGTGCGTCTCCTTATTACATAAAAATCCAGAATATACCAGATTAGGGGTGTGATTTTCCACAACTCTGCTGAGTCACCGAGTCGCTTCTCTTCAGGTTTGGTTCAGAAAGCAAAGAAAGCCAAAGATAAACTCCTGAAGAGGGACGGAGATGACAGACCCGACACAGGCACCTACGAGTCCTTCTACTATGGTGGAGTGGACCCGTACATGTGGGAGCCTCAGGAGCTTGGTGAGTGGGGGGAAAAGCACAAAGCAAATCACAGCACTGAGAAAAAGTGATTATTTTCTAAAATGAATGAATCAATGTCTTTTTCTTTGTGTCTTTGCAGGAGCAACCAGAAGTCACCTGGACCTCTTCAAGAAGCACAGAGCAGCCAGGATTGATCATTATGTTATTGAGGTCAACAAGCTCATCATCAGACTGGAGAAGGTGTGCGCCGGACCATTGCAATTGATTGCAATCCTGATTTTCCTCCTGCCTGCTGTTTCTGAAATGAAAAGCGAAATCCGCCGTCAACACAAAGTTATTAATCAAAATATTACTTTTCAGTTGACGTCGTTTGACAGAACCAACTCAGATGCTGCTAAAATCAGAGGTTTGTGTCTCTGAATCCCAGTCTTGTTTGTGTGACTGATTAAATATTGTAAATCATGAGTGTGTGTCCTCCCTGGCAGCCATTGAGAAGTCTGTGGTGTCCTGGGTGAACGACTCGGACGTGCCGTTCTGCCCCGACTGCGGAAACAAGTTCAACATCCGGAACAGACGGCACCACTGCCGCCTCTGTGGCTCCATCATGTGTCGGAAATGCATGGAGTTCATCCCCTTACCTTTGGCTCGTATGTATGAAAAACAGCTCAGCCATGAAGAAAACGAGCAGAAACGTCAAATCGATTCTTGTCATGTTGTTTATTCAGACCTTTGAGTTGTTAATTCTCTGACTTGTATCGACAGAGAAGCTGATTTGTGGCACCCGAGAAGCCCTGTGTGTGCCTGGAAGTCCCGGACAGTCGCAGTCTCCCCCGGCAGGCGGCGGCGGCGGAGGGATGGGCTCCAGGAGAGGCAGCATCAGCAGCCTGAGCAGCGTGACCTCCATGCTGGAGGAGAAGGACGACGAGAAGATCCGCTGCTGCCACCACTGCATGGACACGCTGCTGAAGAGGCAGCAGAAGTTAGAAGAAAAGGATCACGTGCCGGATATTGTGAAACTCTACGAGGTGAGCAACTCCATCGCACTCTTGAAGGATGCGTTTTCAAATTTCCCCCCCATCTCCAACTTTTGATGTATTTGCTTTAAATGACGTCTCGGGCCCGGTGTTCACTACTGTTGGGGCCCACCAGGGGGCCGCGGCCCACGCTTTGGTAACCCCCTCCTTCCTGCTGGTGCTTCCTGTTGTGAACTCACTCTTCATTTGCCTTCCTCTTCAGCGACTCAGGATGTGCATGGAGAAAGTGGATGAAAAGGCTCCAGAGTACATCCGAATGGCCGAATCTCTAAAGTAAGACCAGCTTCAAGGAAAAAAAACACAAATCCACCAGTACGTTTTTGATGTTTAAAGCTCTACATCTTTCACAGTGCCGGAGAAACTACATATAACCTTGACACTGCTGGTGGATTGAGGCTGGAGGTGCAGAAATACTACGAACTAATCGACGCTCTGAGGTACGACTCAGTCCCGAATCGGCCTTTCGAAAGGAAACCTGAGTAAAACGTGAAAGGCTAAATTGAGCGTTGTCGTTCTCAGTAAGAAGATTTTAACGCTAGGGGTGAAAGACGATCCGCAGCCGCATCCTAAAGTGCTCCAGCTGCAGAGGATGATCCGCTACACGGCCACGCTCTTCGTCCAGGTGAGAGTTCGGACAGAAGAAGAGCGAGAGTTTAAACTGCTGTGCCGTGTTTACTGTATCCTACTAACTGACACAGATGTTGCAAAATGTCATGCCTTTCTCTCCATATTCAGTTTTCTTCTTATTTTCACCTTTTCTTTGACGTTTCAGGAGAAGCTGCTCGGTCTGATGTCTTTACCCACCAAGGACAAATATGAAGAGCTGAAGGAAAAGAGGAAGCAGGAACAAGAGAAGAGGCTCCAACAAGAGAGACTGGTGAGATCTGTTTATGAAATACAAGTCCTGACGAAGCAGGAAGTGACTTTAAAGCTGTACAGATCCCACATGCAGCCTGTCACCGTGTGTTTTCCGGTCCGCAGGCGGCTCAGGAGGCTCTGAAGCGGCGGCAGGAGTCGGAGAGAAACCGTCCGCCTGCCAGCACCAACGGGGAGCTGCCCCAGGCCCCGAGGGCGCCGCGCATGACCAAAGCCGGCGGGTGGCTGCCCTCCGCGGACGCCCGCAGCGAGCTGGAGGACCCCCTCCTGCAGCAGATCGAGAACATCCAGTCGTTCCTCCGCCAGGCGCGGGAAGCCAGGAGGGCGGACGAGGTGGCCATGCTGGAGGAAAACCTGCGGCAGCTGCAGGACGAGTACGACCAGCAGCAGACCAGCCTGGCCATCGCGCTCTCCCAGAAGCTGGCCCGGGAGGAGAGCCTGCAGCAGGGCGAGATCGACCGCCTGGAGGCCCGGGAGCGCGAGGAGAGGGAGGACAGGGAGGAGTGGGGCCCCGGCCAACCCGCCGTCACCTGGGAGCGCTCTCTGGACATCGGCTCAGCGGGAGGCGTCCAGGCCGAGGAGGACGCCGCCGAGGAGGAGCTGACCCCCAAAGCTGGGAGGAGCCCGTCGCCTGTCAGGGCCTTCCCCGTTCCCAAAGGCCAGGAGGAGTCTCCTCCCAGGCTGAGGAGCTTAGGAGGGCATGTGACGCCCCCCGGTGGCGAAGGGCAGAACAGCACCTCTCTGAACCCCTTTGAAGACGAGGACTCCACCCCCATCGAGGAGGACCCATCAAATCCTTTCTTTGAGGACATCAAGCGGGAGAACCAGGAGGAGCCCGACGGGAAGAAGGAGTACAACCCCTTCGACGAAGACGAAGAGGAGGACACGCCGGCCCAGACGGCGCCCGGCAACCCCTTCGAAGACGAGGACAGCGACACGGGTAACCCGTTCACCGAGGCCTCCGGGACGTCCCCGGAAGCCTCCACCAACCCGTTCGACGGAGACGAGGACGACGAGGCGCTGCCCGACGTGGACGTGATCGAGGAGGAGCTGCTGCTGCAGCAGATCGACAACATCAGGGCCTACATCTTCGACGCCAAGCTCAGCGGCCGGCTGGACGAGGTGGAGCTGCTGTCGGAGAACCTCCGGGAGCTGCAGCGCACCCTCCAAGAGCAGAAGAAGAAGAAGGAGCACTGACAAGGCCCCCCCCCACCATAGATCACCTGCTACTTACCAAGTCCCGAGAGGCGCGCTCACTCTACGCGACCCATGACCCCGGCGAGGTCAGACTGGGCGAGGTCTGCCGCACCTCAGACCCAAACACAAACTAGAGCGCAGTCGTAGTCTCCTTTTTTTTTTTTTTTAAGCCACTCATCCTGTCGAGGGACGCCGAGAGCTGGATCCTGTGCCAGCATGCACAATTTTGTAAGCACTGAACGTGAAGCTCATTTGTACAGAAGTGTAGATGAAGATGTAAACAGAGCCGTGACCAGTGCAGTCGTGTTTATGGAGGCCGTGGGTCTCGCAGCTGTTTGACGAACAAAGTCCAGTGTTCATCTCAGTTTGAGTTAAACAGGTCGACCTCACGCAGATTTCTTTTTCCAGAGCCTTTTACCGTCCTCATAAAAAAAAAAAAAAAAAAACATGTTCTGTAACGATAGGATTGTACATCTGCAGTAATTACATTCTTACAGTTAATTATCAGAACAGAACAAAATCTTCAGAACCCATAAAGGCTGAGCCCAATTTAGATTTTAATTAAATGAGCAAGAAGGAAATTAAATAGAACTTGTATATTTTAGCAGCTTTGTGTCACCGGACAGTGGAAGTAAAGGTACATTACGCACATCAGCGCTTACACTAGTGAAGTTTGTGACTCTTTCCAGGAGCGTTTCTTCAGTTCAACCATTTTCCTGTCGAACCGAATTCAAACTTAATCAGGTGAGAATGAATCATGGCTTATTTTAATGCAGCCCATCTTTCACTGGTTGATCCTGATCATGTGGCCTGGCTCGTCTTCCCGCACCTTCTTTTCTTTTTTTTTCTTTTATATATATATGAATTTGTATGTTCTGATCTGCAGTCACTACCATCAGCCACGGACTGTCGGTGAAGCATGTTATCTGTAAAAATCTGCTCTTCACTGTTCTGGTACTAAACACTATGTACCAAGGGACTTGTTAACAACACCTGTGTACAGAAATAATCCATATTTGTGCAGATTTATTCAGCCTTTAGGTCAAAGAAACATTTGAGACGTTGTTTTGTCAGGTATACTAACACTACATGAACGCCAGCAAGTATTACCACTAACATGAATCAAACTGTTTGGTTTTCGTCTGCCGATCTCGCGCTGCCTACTCCAGACACCCGCCGGAGCTTTTTAATGCCAAATCTGCAACGTTAAGATGCTTGGTGGTGCGTGAATTCAGTTCAGCCACTTGTCTCTGTTCATGACGGCAAATGAAAACGTTCAAACTCTAGAAGATTCCATCTCAGCACCAATAAAAAAAAAATAACTCGTCTACAGTAAATTGTGGTTGCTTCTTGTTCTTCTGGATCAAATCTCATAGATTACAGTGGGTTGGACTAGAATAGCAGAAATATATGTTTCTAATGTAAAATTGACCTGGAAACCTCCACCGTACCGATACAGGAAGTGTGTTCCTCTGTTCTGGAACCACTGCATGGGCCGAGGAGCACCGAGCACCGTTCACTGTGCGATCAAAGAAGAGTGAGCAGAGTCCCGGAGCGTTCTGAGCCAAAACTCATTAAAATTTAACTGGGAAACTGTTCTGTCTTCAGATGAATCTAAAAAGTTTAAACTGTTTTTTTGCCTTCAGTCCAGACCGAAAATGATGAATTTGACTAAAATGTGACGCTTTCCTCTTCGAAAATAGTGAATTCCTCAAAGATCACAGACTGCATTATAAGACAGAATGCTACACATCCGTAGAGATGAGGTGAAAGTCATATTCAAAATGAGTTCACATCTTGCAAGCTGAAGTAACATGTTAAAAGAAATGAGGTTTTACTATAATTTGGAGTGGCAAACAAAGTAAAGCCGCCGGGGCGAATCTGGCTTTTATTTGGATATTCTTAACATGACAGTGTCCTGCTCCGGTTTTCTGCTGAACCATCGGTGGGGGAGTTCCTCTGTTAAACACGTTCTGCTCAAAGACGAGCAGTGAAGTCGGGTTATTGAACGCGGTCCAGAGTTTCAGCTCCCGGGGAGCGCCGCCGCTTTCATGCCGTCGTATAAAAAAAAAAACCAAACAAAAAGTCACAACGCTGCGAAGACGTTTGGAGCAAATCTTCAGGAGTCCGTTGCGCTCCGCAGATTCTCACTCCTGCGACGCTGCCATCTGCGCTCGGTATTTGCCCGTCATCTCCTTGGGCAGCGGCGTGGTGCCAGGACACGGCACCTGGCCGTCCACCTCGCAGATACACTCCCTCAGACAGTACTTCTTTGGCCCGAAGTTGGCGGGGTTGGACGCCTGCATCTTGGCTTGAGCCTCCCGTTGCAGCACTTCCCTGCGGAGACGGACACACAAACAGATCGTCTGGTCTCAGCGGGAGTTTGGCCTTTCCGACGAGGAAATTCAAAATGTGTGAATGTCCAAAAAAAAAAAAGAAGAAGAAAAAAAAAAGGATGGGAAGAGTAAAATTCATGCAGGCTGAACTCAGTCCAGCACAAAATCATGTCCGCCACACAGATACACTGAAATCAAGGCAACTAATGAAAAGGCAGGTCTTGTAATTACAGAGTAGTCACAAATGAAACGAGGAATTTACTGTGGTTTAATTCTCTTCCTCGCCTCAAAACATGTCAAACTAAAGATTTCATTTCTGTCCTCTGAGCGCTGGCTGAGTCGCCACATACAGTGACCGGCTCGGCGTCCGTCCTGACATGCACCCTGAGTTATCACACACAGGTGGAGGCTTCGCTGAACTCCGTCCAGTCCCTTCAATTTCCCACATTAACTGGAACTACTGCAAACAGGAAGCACCTGATCCTAGTCTGGAGTCACAGCAGATGATTTTACACCTTGTGGCATCTCAGTTCAGAAATGCACCTAAATATTCCTGTAAACATTTTTCCCCGTCTTTGTGACTGATGATTCTAGAAGCCATTACATTAAAAATGTGCAATAAGACCTAAAGCGAGTGGGCGCGTGTGTCAGCAAATTCTTACCCTGATTTTCCCAAAATCTTCCGAACATGCTGTGAAATCTGCTTGTGGTCTTTCCCTTCGACGTCCACCAGCACTTGCTCCCCGTCATCTGGAAAAGAAAAGAAAAGAAAAAGAAAAACCTTCCTCACTTTGATGCAATCTATGTAAAATCAGGATTTTCAAAACGTCGTGAGGCTACACACCCAGGTAGAACTTCAGGAACGGTGACGGCGTCATGTTTTTGAACATCATTATTTGGACCCAGGGGTTTTTATACTGGATCTGAGGAATATTGAAGAACACAAACTTTCTGCAAGAAAGAGAGAGAGAAAGAACTCAATGGAATAATATTCAAATGCATTTAAAACACTTCCTATACTGACATTTCTTATCAGACTCTGGTAGAGTATTGTTTGCACAATTGTGATTCGTGACCCCAACGTAAAGTAAACTGACATACGTATATTATAAAGGGTTCTGAATAAGTTCTGCCAATAGACACACAATTGTGCTAATCTGAACAACAATGTGGATTTACTGATAGAACTAGAAAAGTAAATTAAGAAAAGACGTATTTTTAAACTTCAGGAAGTTATATGTTAAATTTGAGTAAATCATAAGTATTCAGGTTTTCTTTATTGTATTGTACTGTGTTGTGTTATAGCCGACACCAAAAGGCTCAGCAAATAGATCAGAAAGGCCGGGGAAGTGGTGGGGCTGAAGATGGGCTCTGTTTCAGGAGTTCTAGTGGAGGATCCGGTCCAAACTGAAGTCCATCCTGAATGATGCCTCTCAGCCTCTCCATGAACAGACTCAACACCGGAGTCCAGAGCACCACAGGACATCCTCCGTTTCTGTGGCAATAAGACTAACTTTTCTTTATGAATGGGGTTTTCATGTGTGAATTTAATTCTTCCATGCTTTTATTAGTCACTGTTAAGCCTTGTATATATTAATAATAATCTATTTAATTTATATTTATTCTGTCTTATGTGATTTTCTGATTGGACCAACGCTGAACACAATGGTGGATTTTTTGTTTTTCATGTTCAGTAATCCATCATTATAAGTAAATGTCAGTTTATGAATTAAAAAAAAAAAAGTTTTGTTTTTAAACTTGGATCTCAGATGACATCCTCGTGATCTTTTTCATATATCATCTTTACACGTTCAGTGCCCTTTGGGCTAATCTGTGGCATCTACAGACTGCGATGCGAAAATAAGGGATCTGCTATTTGCGCAAAAATCCATCTATCACGCTGCGCATTTTGCTAATAACATACATTTATACTTGCTCAATCTATCGATCTTATGCATTTTCTGAATTATACATAGCCGACTTGTTACGTGTTGGATCCATTAACTGCGCAGCGCAGTCGGTCGGCATGGAATTTCTTTAGCTGTGTTTATGAAACTCATTCACGGAAGATTTACAGACTCTGTCACAGACTGGATGAAGCTCTTCACTCGCCTAAGCCTGAAAACACTGTCAGTGTTCTCAGTGTTATGGAGGATCAGGAGACTCCTGCATGACATTACGGGATCAGTGTAGCGGTTGATCTCTATCGATATGATAAACCCTCAAAGCAAGCGTTGTTCTTTAACTCTAGCGAGTGTACTCCCAGATTGTTCAATGGTGGGTTCTTCGGTCTGACCTTGCTCCGTCGCTCAGCTCTCCGTGCGTGTTGTAGTTCACCGTCATGATCTTCACTCTGTTTTTGAAGATGATATCTCCTTTCTGGAGATACTCCAGAGTCCTCCTGATGGGAAACCGTCCTTTCATCGGCATCTTGAAGGCTTTTTTATTCACAATTTTACCACCTGATGTCTGACTGTATACAGTCGCACAAGCACGCCGAGCGGACGCGTGTTGATGACGTCATGCGTCACGCTGACACACTGAAGAGCGACGGTAGTTGTAGTTTTAATAGAACTACAAACATGGCACCACTTACATGAAGGCATAAAATACAGAACGGCAAATAAAAAGTTAAACAGTGGAGTTATGAAGAAGGAATTGTGCCTGTTAAAAGTAAAGACATGTTCGCTTTTCAAATGCAGATGATATATTTTGAATGATTGTGACACTGTTTATGTATGTATGTGGCGGTGTGTGTGTAGACCATTAAACTGCCTTGGAATCACACCAGTCACCAGTGTGAATACAATTACACATAATTCAAACGTAATGGAAAATAAAGTCCCAATTACAATTTATTGACATTAATTGTAGCCATTACTTTAGTACTTTAGTATTTCTGTGTAACTGTCTTTGCGTATTCTGTTTTCAACCCGAACAACTCGAGTGGAGTCCCGTTTCATGAATAACTGTTTATTTTGTTTAAAATGAGCGGCTCCAGAGAAGCCGGCCTCAGAGACTGGAATGCTGATACAGGAGCTCAGTCGATAATACATTTTGCTTTATATCTTCATCGGTGTGAGGTAGAAATGTAAGGTTGTGACCCACTTGAGTAAAACATGAATGCTGTTCAGAACTTCTCAATGTTAGAAGAAATACATTTTACATGAGCAGAAAAACAAAAGTACATTTACACAGTATAAAATTCTAACCATAACGTACTCAGTCCACCAATAAAAAAAAAAACAAAAACAAAAAAAAAACAATGATTTCCTCTGGCGCAGGAGCTGCTCATGGTAAATATTTTTTAAAGCCACAACATTTAAATTGACATTTTTCCATACAGCATTTAATAAAATGCGCTTAAGCAACTTCTTCATGCATTGCAATGCACTATAAAAATTAGAACAACGCTCCTTTGTGGGGCAGACAGCGACGAGATTATAAAACCCTGCTTAGAAACAACATGCACTCATTTTAATGAAATTACATGTACAAAGGTCGTTTCACACCAGTGCCTTTACAAACAGTCTGTTTGGGTTTTCAACCCAAATATTACACTTGACATTTATTTCACAAGACAAACTCACTGTTGACTTATTTACATCCCCGTTTTTCATTCACGATGCTGTGGAGGCTTTTTTTTTCTGAAGCTTTCTACACGAGGGGGAGCCGATGCATATCTCCATACAGTCTTTGAGACATCAATGCACTTGAGACTGGCTTCCCAACAAGTCGTAACTCTTTTTATTATTATTTTTTTTAAGTCAGGGAAACCTGCCCAAAAGTACTTTAAGTACACTTAGTATGTAACAAGCAAACTTGTTCATAACAAACAAAGGTTTTCGGAAAACGTACAAAACACAAAGTTTTAGTCAGCGAGGATGCAGTCGAACGCCACAACAGCTGATTGATGTGCACAAGAATACAAAAGCAAAACAACAATAATGAAAAAAAAAAAAAAAACCGTAGCATGGCTACACACGCGCATAGCTTGTAAAGCAAAGATCCGGTTCTTTACAAAAGAATGAACTTCCGTTGATAAATAGAGAAAATGAAAACCCCGGTCATGACGGAGAGATGGGACAACACAGAGCTGATTGTCATAAAGTGATGAGGCGATTGCACAGGTCGTATTAGCAACGTGGTCATGATGAACCGGAGCAGAGGTGGACTCTTCCTGGTCCTGCAGGGACGCTGCCCTGCCACGCATTTAAAGGCCAAATCCTCCATCATGTCTTTATTTCATGAAGGCGTCGGCCTGAAGACATCGAGCCCGTTCACATGAGTGAATATGAAGACGGGAGTGATCGGGTTACTGTGATGATCTGACATGTTTCCATCCGCTTCAGAAACGCACATGAATGATCCTGCTTGACATTTCAGTAGAATTCATATGTAAGTGCATAAGACTAAAACCTGTTAGTTTCAAAATCTGGTCTTACTTTATTGGAAAATTCAGTAAAACTATATATATTTTATTTCAGATGAAACTTATCTCCTCTCCACTCTATGAGCCTATCTTCATTTTCTGCCACTGCACAGCATTTCTGTGGTGTCTTCTTCATAATTTTTTTTCCCACTACACTTCTCACTTACAGTTCAGATCACAAATTGATCAAAGGAGCCACTGAAAGACATCAGAGTATTGGTGATGAATGTGTGTGTGTCCATCAGATGAATGCTGCTATCTCATAAGTCATATCAAATTACCCTGTTTACATGATCCCCTGAATAATTAGATAACTGCAGAGAACGGATTCTGATCCGTGTGCATGTGAACAGGCTCGACTGTCAGGGCCCACCTCTGCTCTGGGAGTGCAACACACACAAAAAGGAAAAAAAACAAAACAACGGAACAGCGTCTGAGAGTGAAGTCAGCTGAAACGGCTGATGTCGCTTGAGGAATTCTGATGGCGAGTTAAAGAGCCAGAGCTACACCTCAAGCTGAAACGGAACTGGTTGTAACGAGTTCATGAAATTCTGTGTGCTCGTCAATATACCTGAACACTTCGGAGCAGGGGTGTGAAACTCATGGTCTGAGGGCAGAAAGCGGTCCAGACAGGGTGTTACCTGATCAACTTCTATAGTTATAAAGGAGACATTTCCAGAGATTCATCAGTGGTTTATATTCTATTTGGACGCTCTGGTTTCACAGCAGATCGTGGGCCACAGATGTGACGAGTGACTAATAATCAAATCTCAGGTCGTTCGGGATCAGTTTTGTAAAATGATACATAAATGCAAAGAATTTAACTCTATACTTGTACATCTTTATCGTTCATTTTGAAGGTATTGAAGAGGGGCCCATCAGCTGAAATGAGTTTGACACCACTGCTGGAGAGATTCATGATTTTAGCACTTTCACCTGCTTAATGTCATTTTTACAGAAACGCTTCATCAAACTTAGCTGTGCAAAATAAATGAAGGCTTTTTAATTTCATTTTCAATGACCATCAGAAATGTCGCAAAGCCTGAATTTATCAACATCTTAAACACAAAATGAAGTTGAAAATAACATTTCAACTTTTATTTTTGATGTATTTAATACATCGCAACACAAATTAATTTTAAAAAATGACACTAAACTTTTCATTTCTTCTTTTTCCAAAATGAGAACGTCTTCATATCCTGCCACGTATTTTATTTAATGGCATTGAAGGAAACAAGGATGGTGTTGTCAGCTTGGGAGCATGTGTGCGATAAGGCTAAATCAGTATGAAAGGCTGAGGTCAGAAGTGATGTGATGTAGGCAGAAGTGCCGCACTAATATTAAAGGAGACGAGAGAAGTTGCAGCTCCAGAGGATTTTTCCTCGACGGGCTGCGCCGGCTCCGCTAAACATTCTCAGTCATTCTGAAATTCCAATGTCTGGTTGTTTTTTTTTTTTTTTGCTAAATCTACCGAGTGTTCCTGAATGACTTTGCACCATGCAGTGTTAGAAAACGAGAGCTGCTGCGGGGTTTCCGACGACCCCCGCGAGGCAGAGAGCGTACCTGAAGGGGAGACTCTTCAAACCGACAGGGCTGAGCGATGGGCTGTCATTCTGTGGAGTCACAGTCCTGGCTGTTGTACTCGGCCGTCTCCATCTTGAGGATGTAAGGAATGATGCTGTCGATGGAGACGTTTCCTATTAGGCCGGTGAAGAAGAGCTCCTCCGTGATGCTGGAGTTCATTAGCCGGAGGGCCGGGAGTCGCGTCAGGATGCGAGTCAGTCTGAAGACAAAAAAAAAAAAGACATGCGAGGGATCCTAAAAAAAGTGATTTTCATGTGTTTTTCAGAGCAAGATTTATGTCAGGTAACCAGACAGATCTGTATAAATTCAAACTCTGAAAGACGGAAGCCGTTCCTCACTCGGTTATATGAATGTGGTTTGTTATTCACAAGCTGACCCTGGGGGATGATGAAAGTTTCCTTTGAGCTCATTTACTCACTGATTCACTCACAGTCGGCAGATACTGCAGCTCACCAGCAAACTACCAGCAGGTTTTACTGCAGGCAGGTTTCACACCCACTCTGAAACCGAGCTGAAATGTGTCTTTTTTGAAAATGATACTCAGAGAGCGACGCTGATGAGGGGGGCGGTCATGACGGCAGGTAAAGCACGGAGGCCAAACAACTAATTCTTCCAAGAACTAAAACCAGCATAGCTTCCCACTCAAGCACAAATCACAGCCGTCCTCTCTCAGCCTCCCCAAAGCAACAACAGCTAATGTGTCAGTCAGACTTAACTTGTGAAGGTACATTTTAAAAGATTTTGTTAGAAACTGATGACAATAGTTTCTATTCTACAGTCGTTTTATGACTTTAGTCTTGTAATTGCATATATATCCAGAAATTATTGATCAACCAAAAGACATGATCAATGAAAGATGTCAGTAATGTCATGAATCGCAGAGTCTGAATAAGTAGAGCAGAAAATAATTTACTGATCAAGGTGTCCAGCGGCTTACAGTGTAATAATCGCTGTAGTGACTTCAGCTACATCATAAAAAAATAAATAAGTAGCTCAGATGTTATAAAAACAAATGATTCAGGGGTAATTTAAATGAGTAATTAAAACATAAAAGCAGGCAAGTCAGAACAGGTAGCAAGAGGTTGCACACTGAGATGTAAGCGGTTGTTCTTGTCTGAAGGAGCTGCGGGATACAGGATCTCTCCGCTTCCTTTACAGCCACCGCAGCACTGAGCTCTCCAGTCTGTAGCACCTTTCTCACAAAGACTCTGAATTGCCCATAAGTGCAAATGTGTGCATGAATGAGAGTCTGTGCAATCTGTCCCCGAGACAATGACAAGTGGAACAGAGTCAAGTCCCCAAACTTGGATCGGGTTTATGCTGACAGACACAGACGTGCAAAACTTAAACAGCTTCAGACATCAATAAACATTACTGGCAGGGATAGAAGCTGAGTGGCGAGGGGGGAGGATACCTGTACGTGTCCTCTGGGTAGGTTTTTTGCACGTAGTCCTGCAGCTCCATCAGAGCTTTCTCTTGAAACTTCTCGATCTGCCCTCCGGTGTCCACGCCGGGATGATCTGACCAGTCAAACACACAGCAGACGTGCTCCATCATGGAGATTCTCAACACTTACTTCACCTCAGTTCAGTCTGGTTGGGAGGTGAAACTCTCGGACTCACCGGGGCTGAACAGCACGATGGCCTTCAGGTAGGCGTACTCATAGCTGTCCGTCTCCAGCCTCGTCATGCTGTTACAGAACTCCTGAAACTTCCAGATGTGCTCCATCACCTGCTTCACTCGTTCCCCTGATAGCTTGTCTGAGACGGAGGAAAATCCACAGATCGTTGAGTCATTATCCATGACTCATATTTTCAGTGTTCAAGATGCAAGAAGTGACATTTTTACTGGATGTAAATAAGTATATCCTACAATAATCCAGCTGAATGGCTGAAGATTATGGCTGCTGTGATCTATGTGATAACACTTTGTTTTACCACGTGAAACAAATGAAATTGCCCAGGATGACAGCCGAATTAAAAAAAGGCATTTCAATGTACTTTTCATTAACGTAAAGTAGCTTGTTAGAGCAAACTAAAAAGAGGCACCAGTGAGTCAGAACTCTAAAGCCAGGACTGAGACACACTAGAGCGGCTCCACACTGCCACCTAGTGGCATAAAGGAACAGATAAAACATGTCAGCTCTACCAAACACTGATTTCTGCTTCATTTACCTACAAGGACAACAGCAGGGGAATCCAGCGTATGGTAAAATCAAAAATTTCTCCCAGATGCTTCACCACAACGAAATCTGATAATCACTCAAATTTTTTAAATGACAATAAAAGTTTGTTTATTACTTGTTTTTTTAAACATCTTAAATGAAAAATTAACCACATTTCTGCACTCCTGTTAATGTGTTGGTCCTACTGTGAGAAGACGGCGCGGTCTGCGGGCCGTACCATCCTGGATGCTGCTCTGAAGGTGGTTGATGATGGCAGCCAGGATGGTGGACAGGTTCATCACATGAGCGCACTGAGCCAGGCCCAGAGTGAACAGCTCGTTCCAGCAGGCTCGCACCAGGCTGGTGTTCGCCTCCTGACTGAGAAATATTAAAAAAAAAATTAAAATGAAATCATGTTTTATACATAAGAGCAAAGTCATACATATTAATGCTAAACAGGAGCGTGCTGTGTAATTAATTCCTCACCCGAGAGCTGAGAAGGCAGGGATGGAGCGAGCCCAGTGCATGGAGAGGAACAGCAGTCTGGACGCCGACTCACAGATGTAGTGTACATTCAGATACTCGGGCATGGGGCTGGGCATGGTCAGCTGGATCAGTCAAGCAGACACGATTGAGAACACAATTCAAATGATTTACCGCAAACAACGGAGCGGCCAGGGCCCACCTTGAAGCCAACATGGCTGTCTGTGAGCAGAGGTCCTTCCACTTCGATGATGGGCGTCTCCTGGTCTCGACCGATCAGCTGGATCGTCGTTCCGCCGACACACTGCGACTTATCCAGCAGGCCCTGCCTGACCTCCACCTCGGGCGGGTTGAAGACTTTGGCCAGGGTGTCGAAGGCACTGAGAGAAACAAACACGGTCCATATAGAGAGGGTCAGTCCCTGGACGGGTGAGTGGACCGGCTGGGGGCGGGACTTCAGCCGGTTAGCGTGAGCGATGAGCAGTCACCGTGTTATCTCGCTGGCGGACTGCTCCTCGTGCTGGCTGTCCGAGGTGTCGCCGTTGTGCAGGTTTTCTTTCAGCGAATCACTCAGGTGGGCCAGCGACGTGACCACGTTGGCGAGCGTCCCCAAGTCTCCCTGCCCAGAATCCACCTGAGCACAAACAAGAAACATGCTGACTGTTCGCCCTCAGAAAAATAAATGAAGCAAAATGAGGGAAAGAAAAATCACAGAGACCAGGGAGTCTAAAGGTATTCTAGAAGAAGAAAAGCGAGATGACAGGTTGCTGCAGTGAGGATCAGCTTCACCTTTGAGTCGGTGGCCAGCAGTAACGTCCCGTCGCTCTGAATGACCGGCTGCTGGATGTTGACCAGCATCCCCTGGTCCAGCAGGCTGGATCTAAGTATCAAGAGAAAGTCACCAAAGAAGTTCGTTTAACAAACAACAACTTGAACTCTGTGGGTCTGATCGCCACTGACCTGGAGCCGTCCGTCTCAGTGTCGGATATGAAGGTTGGAGTGGCGATGAGCGGACTGTTCAGGTCTTTGCGGATGTAGATCTTTTGGGTGGAGGCAGCACAGTTGGTGTGTTTCTCTCTGGGCACAATATCGATGGGTTTTCTTTCACTCTGTACGGCTGAGGACGGACAGCAGAGTCACTATTAGCATTTTATCTGTATTGATAAACTGCAATGTTCCTATTGCACTGAGGCAATAGGTCACTTTTTACAGTTTCCATTGTAAACACACTCTCTGTAAGTGAAGGAGCTCAGGTTGGCCACAGAGAGCGAGAGGGAGACCACAATGTGATAATAAATTCCCCCAAAAATTAAAAACTACTAATGGAATCAAAGCACTAACGCCACGGTTTAATAATTCATCACTGAGGGCTGGTTAACACCAGGATTTCAAATCCACAAAATCCCTTAACAGCCTCGAAATGGATCATTTGATATCACAGCAGTCTCACTGGAAGCTTACACAGGGCAGGGAAATCAAAGATTATTCATATCATTCTAATTCTCCAAGCTCTTCCACAAACATGACCTGAACTAACATGTCCCAGTTTCTTTGCTCCACCTCCTCAATTTTCTCCACAGTGTCTGTTTGTGTATTTTCAGGTTGAGTTTGGACGTAAACTCACACTCGGTCTTCATCCCCATCTTAAGGCATTTCCTCAGGCGGCAGAACTGGCAGCGGTTGCGATGGTGTTTGTTGATGACGCAGTCCTGTTTACTGCGGCAGCTGTAGGTCAGATTCTTCCTCACACTCCGCTTGAAGAAACCTTTGCATCCCTCACAGCTGACGGCTCCATAGTGACGCCCTGCACACACACACGGAGCGGCTGAGTCACTGCGTGTGTGTGTGTGTGTGTGTGTGTGTGTGTGTGTGTGTGTGTGTGTGTGTGTGTGTGTGTGAGATGACTGACACGCTGAGGCTGAACATACTGTTAGAAACATCAGGCTGAAGCGTCAGCTGTGCTACCTGAAGCTTTGTCTCCGCACACCACGCAGTACTCCACCGGCTGGGGTCGGTTCAGGTCCCCGGACTGTCCTAACAGCCGCTCCATCGACACTGGATCTGTGACAATCTGGAACATTGAGTCAAACAACGCAACAATTTAGTGTTTTATCCCAATCGAGCGCCAAACATCGGGTGCAAAACACAATTTCGAAAACTACAAGACAACATTTCAACTAAAGCACGGTCAGTAAATGTTTTATGGCAGCGGTTCCCAGCACCGTTTCCTTTGATCCTTCCAGATCTGAGCGGGGCTGCGGACCCCCTGCGGAGCTAAACACTGTCAGGTTATCCCGAAACTAAAAGCAACAGACACTTTCCCAGGTTTTCCTCAACGTGTACAAATCTAATGCTGACAGCTTTCAGATCAGGCAGAAGCCTCAGGCTGTGATCTCCTGCAACCCTCAGACGGGGTCCGGGACCCTCTGCTGGGAGCCGCTGACCTACAGGTGGCTATTAGAGGAGATTTGTACCTGTATCCTTCCAGGCATCAGGCTGTCTGCCGCAGTGAAGATGAGCTGCTTAGTGTTGTGACTGTCAGGTGAGGCCAGGATGACCTTGCCCGCCCCGGAGCTGTCAGCCGTCGTCAGAATGAACTGCTGCTTGGGAGCACTGGACGGGTTCATCGCTGTCACTATCTGGATCTTCTGACCTGTCTGCTGGTCCGTTACAATCTGAGGGTGGGAAGAGATGCAGGAGGTAAGACACAAAGACGGGAGAGGGGAAGACCTCAGTCATTTGTTGTATCGTCAAGGAGTGGCATCAGCGACGCTGTTACCTGTATTCGCTGTGGTGTGGTGCTGGAATCTGAGGAGATGACCTGAAAGCGCTGAGGAGACTCACTCATCACTGAGTCTGACGGAGAGGACGACACCTAAGCCAGTTAAACAAGATCAAATCATGTTGATCAAGAAGTCTGAGGCACAAATACATTTCATTTGAGTGGGTCTAATGCCTACGTCTAGGTAAATGCAAGTGGGAGCAGAAAGTATGTCTCTATGGCAACCACACAGCCCAATAAAGCAGCGCCATGCAATTTTCAATTTTGAAAGATGTTTTTATGGAAGTATGCAGGCAGTGCATTATGACACTGTCCTCTGCAAGCTCACCTCTGCCTCGAGCTCGGGGTCTGCTTTCTGCTGAGAGAGCAGAGTCAGGTTGGTGGTCATGATGATGTAAGGTCATTAGTGAGGTCTGTTGGGAAACAGGCCAGAGACATTAATCAACCACAACACTGTCGCAGAGGAGCAGCGAAAACACACGAGACATTTTTATACTGATCACAATGCCGGTCAATCAGGGACGATGCTCTGTTACACCGACATACAAACACATTAAAACGCGACCGCTTGCAAAGCACACATTTTAAGAACCAAATAATTCCTATCATTAGAACATTTTTTTTAAATACATTTTAAATAAATTACTGTGGGCATAGGCTCAAGAGTGGTGCACTATTTTGAGAGGGGGTAGTTGGGATTGGATCCCGGTGGCAGCAGGAAGGACAAACAGTGTTGCCAAGTATACAATATTGCAGCAGTGACGACCTCAGAAAAGACAAAGCTGACATAGACGACCTCGGACTACTGAGGGAAGATCTTTTGCAGTGATTTTTTAATCAAATAAAACAGACAAATATTCAAATCATCTTGATCGCTTTGTCCGATCGGTCATTTATCTGCTCAACTGCAACTATTTTCATAAAAAGGGTTTCAAAACTGCCTTCCAGCAGGCGCAGACATCAAGTTCAAAATTCATACCAACACTTCATGAAACAATCTGATTGTCACAACAGTTAATATGCATTTAAATACATATCAGATACAAAAACTTTCCAGCAGCACACACCTTTATTCATATCCTGGCTGGAGCCTGGAGTAAAGGCTCTCTCATGTGGTTCGAATCAAATGATAAGCTTTTAAGAGGTTAACACTGCTTGTGATAGAAATGTGTCAGAAGACGCAAAACACTGGACTGGCTGCCACAGGGGAGCAATGTTAGACATATTGTGGCTGATCAGAGCATGAAATAGGATTTCAGTCATTGTTATTGCTGCTCTTCTATGAACAGGAGTAAATTGAGCACAGCTGACACAAAATACTTCAGTCTGTTTTATGCTTCTCTCAGTCCTGTGATTGCTCCTAAGACAAAACTCTGAATTAAAGGTTAAAAAATATATATAAGTATTAGCTAAATGGAAAAAAAAAAAGTGAAAAAGAAGGCAACAAAAAGTGAGACACTCCCTCCAAAAAAAAAAGTACTACTTTTTATACATATACCACAGCTTCTTCGTAGACTCACTGCTTTTATTTCTGGTTTCAGACACGTTGAAATGAACCCACAGTGTTTCTCTATGTGCTTGCTGAGTTTGGCGCAGCATTGGCGCCTTCTGAATCTAATTATACATCCTTTATAAATCCCAAAACCTGACGACTGAAAGCAGCATCAATCATCTTACAATTCCCATACCACCGCATCACCAGCAGCTGCAGCAGCAGCTCCTTATTTTGTAATAAGAGTGCATCCACAGTGAAACGTTATCAGGCCTCTGCAGAGCTTGATGGCGAGCACATTCATTTGGATCAAGTGTACCAGAGCGGGGACGTCAGAAACATGCAGGGCAGGGGGTATTCAAGGACCGGGATTAAGAAAAAAATAAATCTCTAGAGGAACAAGTACTTGTTGCATGAATACATAAACACAGTTAATATCAGAATCCAAGCAGAGAGGCACTTCTAAGGTTTTCATTTGTTTAAATTAAAATTTACAAAGGTTACTCTCAGAAATACAATGTCAAAAAATGCACTTGTGCAGAAATTATTCTGATTCCTTCCATACTGCCATTTTTAAATTTCAGCAGTTCTACATTTATAGTTTGCTGTGGTTTGGATATTACTTAGAGAATGTGTGGAAACTGTAGTAAAGCACAAAACCTAATGTAATTTGTGAACGCATATTCAGTATTTGTTGACTTTGTCGAGACAAATTAATCGAACAAACAAGACATCTACCCTACAAAAATGATGAAAAAACAAATTTATGTAACAATATGAGCAAATCTGATTAAACACTGTCACTTTGTTAATGTGCCGTTATCCGGTTAAAATAAATTTTCCAGCAAATGTGTGCTTCATCACACTTTCTGTTAAGCAAACAGTGGCTCAAACTTTACCGAAAGCTTGGTGTAAACTGAGAAATGCTGCATGAAAAGGATTGGGAAAGGTAGATTTGCAAGCTTTTGTGTTGAAAAACGTTAATCCTGTGGCTGTCTAGGGCTGAGATTTGGGGTCATTCAGGGTTAAAACAGAGTGTCACACTTTAAACTGGTTGCAAACTGATGAATGTGGCTGCAGCACAGTCTGTGCTGCGATCAGATCAGAGGGAGGGGAGAGCAGCTGCAGGTTGTTTACTGATTGGTCTGACTCATTGTCCATCATTACCTCCGTCCCTCCACACATCACAACACAGAACAAAATGGAGATCTGGCTGTCATCCAAAAACACTGCAGACCAGCACTTATCATAAATATTATTCACCAATTTTCTCCACAGACCACAAAGTATGTGACTGTCTGCGAGTTGACAGTGAAAGTAAAAAAATGCAGCTGCCATGAATTAAGTAGTAATGTCACTGCAGTGCTGTCATCGCGATGGCAAAGGTAAAAGGGTCGAGTTCATCCACAGCTAGCAGAGTAAAGGCAAACAGCTGCAGGGGGAGCCTGGACCCCCGTCTCCCACCGGCTCTGTCACTTCACCATGCACGGATTACTTCCCGACGAGTCCACAGCAGTGTCACCTATTAAAAGCTACTTTAACGCATCAGCGAGGCTGCCCTCCGGAGCTCCATCTGCTCCATGCCCGGATCTGGAGCAGCCGGAGCCGGAGACGGGCAGGGAGGGAGCTCCGCAGCGGCGAGCTAACGAGCTAGCCGGGAGATTAGCTGCGGTGTTTTTATGCTCCGGTATCCCGGAGAGCTTTCTACTGTTTTCACCCCGGGACTGACACTTACCTCCGGCGAGCGGCGGCCGCGGGTCTGGGGCGCTGAGCTATTTTATAAAATATTTGTTTTGGTTTTCTTCTGTTAAAGGTCATAGTTCGTGACCCCGCACCGACAGCGCGGTGATGATGGTTCAGCTTTTTTTCCCCTCCTTCCTCCTCTCGCTTCCCCCTCGCGCCGACACCCCCCCCCCCCCCCCCCCCCCCTTCCCTAACCCACGGCGCGAGCCAGACAGCACTGACGTCATCATGTCTGACCGACTATGGACTTAATTTAACTTAATTTAATTGACATTTTATGTTTGTTTGATTAAGTTCCATAAGCGGTGAAATGGTGGGAAAAAACAGCAAGGTGTATACATGTCTGAAATAAATTAAGAATACACTTTCATCTCCCAAGGCATACAGAGTCAAGACATATGATAGCCTTCTATACACACACACACACACACACACACACACACACACACACACACACACACACACACACATATATATATATATATATATATATATATATATATATATATATATATATATATATATATATATATATATAACCTTATCATATGATAACCTTATATATGTGTGTGTGTGTGTGTGTGTGTGTGTGTGTGTGTGTATACATATATATGTATATACATATATAAATTACTTGGAGGGAGTAATTTAAATGAAATCATATGCAACATGTTGTCTTTATGATTTTTTTTGTCAGAATCATTTGTGAGAAGAAAGAAAAATGGCTTGGTATTGCGTTGTCATAGTGTAAAAACAATGACAAAGTATGTAGCTACTCAACAGACAGATAAACAATTGTAATTACTAATGGTGCAAATGACGACGAATGAACTTTCTCCTCTTGCCTCGAGTATATGGTGTGTGTGTGTGTGTGTGTGTGTGTGTGTGTGTGTGTGTGTGTGTGTGTGTGTGTGTGTGTGTGTGTGTGTGTGTCAGGTGACTGCACACACTTCAGTGCTTAAAATATGCTTGAAACTATGGGCATTTACATCAAATGATTTAATCTCATGTCTTCTTTATTCTCTTAAAATATCTTTGTGTATTTGTATACGTCCATGTCTATTTTTGAGTCACCATCCTCCTCAAGCCAGTAGTTTTTATTCTGTGGGGCCACTTTTAAGTATACAGATTGAAATATTTGCACAAAGTGCGTGTTGAGCAACGTTCTTCTTGAGCAAGCACAACTGTGAATGACATTTTGAGACGTTTCAGTTCTTTCTCTGTGGAAAAGGAGAAGAATCACGTCATGCCCGAATGTGCAGTTGACCTCTGTCCTGCCAAGTAGACATGCTGTCCACAGCAATGCCACTCAGCTTCTTCTAAAGAGGACACCTCACTTTTTACAGTGTTATGCTCTAGAGTTGCACCTTAAATAACGGGAAAACCTAAAAAAACGAAACAATTTATGAACTGATCAAAAGACATGCAGAGCTTCTACACCCCTCTTCAGTGAAATGAAATAAGCGTTACCACAGAGTGGCCAGCAGGGGTCGCCCTGCTCCACCAGGTGTGATGGGCTCCTCTGTGCAGAAAGACAATGGGCGCAAAGCAGAGCCTCGTATTCAGAATATGCACGATGAACAGATAATTCTTCAGATATGTCTTGCTTCTTTTCGTTGAAAGCTTAAGTTCTGTCTTTCTTTCTTTTTTTTCTAACTTGACTCAAAATCTTACGTGGATTTCGATGCAAAGATTACAAGATGAGCCTTTTTAAACCTTGCAGGCGAGAGATGCTTCGCCATTATTGGCCTATTTGTCAGCTTTAATCGCCACGTAAGTGCTTGCTCTTGAAAAAAAATAAGAGTCGACTGGCTATTTTTGGTCCGCATTTCAGAAATAGATCGTGTTCCTTCATGTAGATGGGTGTATTTGAATTTACATCATTTACGAAGCGAATGCTCACAGCAGAGGAAGCCTCGGTGAGAAGTGTGTTTGCTTCAAGGTGTCGGAACTTCTATCGGATTTTAATCGAAAAAAAAAATGTCTTTTAAAGACAGATATGTGGACAGGTCTTCCTAACAGGGGGGTGGAGTGTCTCAAAGTCTGACCCACTCTGACAGACCGACCTCCACGCTGCCTCAGCTCCGGGCTGCTGCTGAGGAATCGACCCATCCAATTGCGCAGCTGCATTTCCCACTTTTATAAAAGCGAGCGGTCCTGCAGCTGCATCAACACTGGACTACCGGATCCTCACGGAGGATCCTCTCTCCTCCGGCTGCTGCAGCGGACCACTGGCTCCCCACCCCCCCCCCGAGCGACGCGGCACGAGCGGGCGGAGAGGTGAGACCACGCGCAGAAAGACGCAATGACAGCGGGGTGTTCGTAGAAGACAGGAGACAAAAGAGGGGACATCCGGGGGGAGGTCAGCGGTCGTCTAAGCTGTGACAGCGGTTGCGGGTCATGATCGGACGGGTGCTGTGGATGTGGAAGACCCGGCTCGGAAAGCGAGGGGGCCGGCTGGGCACGCTGCCCCTCTTCTGCGCGGCGGGGGTCTGCGCCGCGCTGCTGGCTCTGCTCTTTGTGGACTTCATCGAGTCGTGGGTGACCTCCATGAGGATGAACACGGTGGTGGAGCAGCACGCCGGCATCATCCCTCCGCAAAGCGTCCCTCCCACCAGACCCGAGGAGTTCTTGCTCATGCCCAGCCCACTCGTGTGCCAGCGCGCCAAGCCTTACCTCATCGTCCTGGTGACCTCTGCCCCTGCCAATCAGAGGGCGCGCCAAGCCGTCAGGGACACCTGGGGCGGGGAGGTGGAGGTGAGAGGGCTGCGGGTCATGACCCTCTTCATGGTGGGGGTGCCGTCGGACCCCGGATTGGCTAAGCTCCTGATAGAGGAGGCCAGAGAGAAAGGAGACCTGATCCAGGGACGATTCATGGACACCTACTCCAACCTGACCCTGAAGACCCTGTCGCTGCTGGGCTGGGCCCGCCGCTTCTGCCCGCAGGCTCACTTCATGGCGAAGGTAGATGACGACGTCCTGTTCAACCCCAGCGCCCTGCTGCACTTCCTGAACAAGAGCCGCAACCCTTATGAACAAGGAGACCTGTACCTCGGCCGGGTGCACCTTCGAGTGGCCCCGGACCGAGACCCAGACAGCAAGCACTACCTCCCCTCCGGGGCCTACCCCCACTCCATCTTTCCAGACTACTGTAGCGGCACGGCCTACATCCTGTCCCGCTCTGCACTCCTGAAAATTTCCCTGGCAGCGTCAGCGTCACCTCTGTCCACACCCCTGCCTCCCGAGGACGTGTTCGTCGGTCTGTGCGCCCGGACGGCCGGAGTGCTGCCCTCGCACTGCCCCTTGTTTTCCGGCGGTCCGGGCGTGCCGTACGGACGCTGCTGCTATCAGGCCATGGTGTCCATCCATCACATCCCACCCAGGGAGATGCTGCACTACTGGGCCGACGTGCATTCATCGCCACCTTGCTCCTGGCTGAGCGTCCGAGCTTCTCTGGGGATGTGCAAAGTCAGGGCGATGCTGGGCTCGGCTCTGGGCCTGGAACAAGGACTATGAAGGCCGGACGATGACGTGAAAGCGGACGGACTGACCCTGCGCCTCGCTTCAGTACTGTGAACAGCACAAGTGCTCTTCAGGCTGTGAAGCTACACTATGTGCACTGGAAATGTCACTTTATTTTTTTAGAGCTTCACTTTCTTTTTTAAAAAACATCTTTATCTATTTAATTGATTTTTTTTTTCTTGCAGAAAAGGGAATGAGCGCTAGAGGAGTAATCTTGAGCCTGACTGTTATTGCATCCCACTTTATGACACCGACACAAACTGTAGACGTAGAACAAGCATGCTGATATACACCAAGGACAGACAGCTGCTCTTGTGAATAACGCACACTGGACATGTTATGTCTAACATTTTAAGGCTGCTACTCTCATGTATTTAACAGTTTATCACAAAGTACCTCAGCTGTAGTTCGTCTAAAATGCATGTCCCAAAATGAATTTACCGTAGGTATCAATTCACAGGCTTTATATACTCCAGTAGGAAATAATTGTTGATCATCCGTAACTAATTTAGTTCAAAATTTTCTGGAAGACTTAATTCAACACGATAAAACAACATCACACTGTCATAATATTAACAATAATAATGCATTTTTAATTGCAAAGCACATTACATTTGGACAAAACCTCAAATTCTCATACGAGGATTACAAAATCAAAGCTTAGAGACATAAAAATCAAAATGAAAGATAAAATCGTATTAAAGCAGGCATCTGCAAGGTTGATCAAAACCGTTACAAGGAGGAAAAGAGATCAAAGGTCATAGGCCTAAAATAGGGAAGTTTTTAGTGATTTCTTGGAGCTCTGCAGGGTTTGGAGAGCTTCTCCGGTGTGCAGGGTAACCACTACACAGGCCAGGAGTTGGGGAGCAGAAAGCCTGGAGGTGGAGCCGGTTGGAGTAGAACAAGCGAGTAGAGGTGTGAGGGGTGATGTTCATTGATGATGTGATCAAGGGGAAGCATGTACATATTGGAAAGGACGGGGCTCATGCTAGTTACTAGGCAGATCTGGAGCCACTGATGGAGACATACTCTCAGTCTGTCAGTGAGGCACAATCTGACCCAGTTTAGAGCGGTGCTGGTGAGTCCGATGGTGTGATGAGGCCTGAGGATTTCTGAGTCAAGTGTTTTGTTTAGTTGTTTTTTTTTCCAAGTTGTAATACAGTGAAAACATGGTGCACAGCTGTAAAGAGACAGCAGCAGAGGTTTACTCTCTCTCCTTGGAGACACGTTTTGCTGCATTTCGGTGTCACAAAAAGTAATCAACAAACCTGAAACTGATGCGAAACACAACGGGAATGTTGAGCATAGTGATATTTATAGTGAAACTAGACATCTGTGAATGGCAGCTTTGCGCCGCCGCACACTGAGGTGAGTGTCTGGTACACCAGGACGAGGTGACACACACTTCAGGAGATCTGTTTCCTTCCTCCAGAGTCCGCAGAGCGAAGGTCAGTGTGTTCACACTCAAGAAATACAGGACATGTACGAATCAAATGATAATAATAAATGGGTCTGGTGACAGCAGCAGGTCTTCTTTGTTTTACAATATAATAAGTTTTCTTGTCTTTTACTAATTGAACAAAGTAAATGAACTACATGAGAACAAACACAATGGGAAGAGTAAACTCAATAGGGAGTGTTTTGTCAATAGACAGAAATGCACATATGCAGGTAAGCTGCAGCTTGCTCTTCATGTTTGTTTTTTTGCCCCCCCCCCCCCCCCCCCCAAGAGGTTTGCATTATTCACATTGTTGTTTTTAATCTGTTGACACAGGACAGTAAAATATAAATGCACAAAACAAATCTGGGTTCTTTTTTCTCTGTTGTACTGTTTACTGTGGAAACTTAGAGTGCAATATATTTCTGTTTAGAGACGACGTAAAGCTCAGTTTGATCTTAATTCCAGCTTTAAAAAAAAGCCAGCATCATAACATGAATGACCAAGGAAGTGCATAAAATGAAAGGACATATTCACACTTTCAGTCTAATAAAACCTGAACTTTCAAAAGATTAGTGCGCTCTTGTAAAAACCTGTTGACAGAATCGGTTTGAGAATGTTTTCACCAGCTCATCCGCGCTTTCATGCTTCTTCATATCTTTTGGAAATGCAATACAAACACAGCAACCATCTACTGCTCAGTTCTGACGTTCAGTGTTGTTACATCAGCTTTTCTTATTAAAACAAAGCAGCCTTGTCCTTTTATTTCACACCATGCAGGCTCATCCAGATTGAGCCATCCTGGAGAACTGGTTCATGTGTCATGTTTGATACTAAATAAAGATCTTCAAAATTACCCTACTGATACATTTGTTAGAGACAACTCCCGTGTAAGCATTTTTTCTTTTTCCATTCGTCATGATATAATTAGCCGTTTTCATTTTACCCATCTTTTGTGCACTTCTTGAATGACTCCTGCAAGGATATCTCATTCTTGAAGTTCAACACACTTGCATGCCATTCGAATGGTCATATAAATTATAGACATTAAGTTTTAAACACATCATACTAACTAAAGTAGATTATTTTATCACTTGTAACTTAATATCAAAAGGTCCATTAAAGTAATTTAATCTCTGAAAAGAACCACCCACGCGCTATTTAACAAAATCCTTACTATATAATCTATTATTTGTGAGAAAAATATCTTTAAAATGACTATAAACATTCGGCGTATGTTTGAAAACTTGGAATAGATTTAGTTTTATGCAAGTTATGCTCAACTCGTATTTTAAAGCCAAATACATCAATCAGGTAAAATACCAGAGAAACTAAAAAAAAAAAAAAAAACGACAAAAAAGCCCTTTACCAGCAACAGCCATCTCAGTGTTTAGCCAGTTAGTTTAATTGTATAATAATGTCACAATAATTCATTTGAAAGTAGCAAGAACCTGCAGAAGCTACCAGATACATCACTCCAAGATCAAGTGTTTATTACAGGAATAACAGTCTGAAATAAGACTCTCGGCATCATGACGTTTATTTTTGAAACATATTTATACAAAAACCATCAGACACAGTTTGAACTTCTGTCCAAAAGCCAAGCACTTTCTAAAGTGAAAGTAGAAATTCTGCAGGCGGTACCGTCCACTGTGGCAGCTCACATTAGTTCAGCATTAAGGCAGGAAGAGCTTCAGGCTGCAGACGCTCAATAGTCCGGCAGCGTCCTGCATTCAATATTGATTAGATGACCTGATGTCCCCCAGAATGTGGGATATCGTTTTCTGACTGCATCCAGTATTTGTAGTGGTTTTGTTCTTTTCCCACACTGGACCTTTATGTGGAGGCCAAAGGTCACTCCCACAGGCTGCCGCTGGTTTCGGCTGCACAAAGGCGTCCACTTTTCTACTTCTTGAATCTGTCCAGAGCAGATTTCTGGTCAGCTCGAGCCGCCGTTTTCTTCTCCATCGCCTTTTTCGCTTGTTCCATCTTCACCTTTTCCTCCACCGTCTTCCTGATGACATCCTGAGAGACCGGCAATTTGAGACGGATCAGTCAAAGATTTACAGATAAAACTGATAAAAAAAAAATAAAAAATAAAAAAACAGTAATACTACATCAAACGTTAAAGCACTGCTCACCCGCTGGTCCTCATGAGCCACTTTCTTCTTGCGTCGCTCAACAGCACCAGCTGTGCTGCGCCCTTTTTTCTTGAACTTTGGAACAAACTTTTCTTTAGCAAGCGGGTCAAAACCCTGAAAGAGAATAAATTATGTTTTTAAGTTTGGTGTCAGCCTGCTGCGAATTCTAATTGTGTAGATTTGCAGCCTGAATAAAACTTAAAGAGACGGTGCTTTTTGGACTCTGACCAGAGCTTGAACCCTGTCCTGATGTCTCTGCTCGAGGGTGGCGCGGTCGACGTATCCCAGCTCTGTGGGGTCCAGGCTGATGAGTTCTGGCTGGACCTTTTCCAGCAAGGCTTTAACCTCCCACTCCTGCCTCTGTTTGGTGCTGCGGAACGGATTTGCATCAAGGCCGTCGAAGTTGGGCTCACCCGCGCCTGTTGAATGGAAATGGAGGAAGAACGTTTTGAACTCGTTCAGAGAAACACTGGTGCAGTTCTTCCTTTAAAGCCAAATGCCATTAAAATGCAGTCCTACACAGATCCGCCATTGTATTTCATGACCACATGATTTACACATTACACATACAGCACTGGTAAGTTGGGTCTTTCTCATTGAAATGGAAAGGGAAGTTGAGTCTGACCTGGTATGAGCATGCTGCTAAATCCTTGTCCGTGCCCAACTCCAAGGACATCCTCGAAGGGACAGAAGTGCAGCCCCCAAACGGCGCCCTGAGCTCGGTGAGCCATGTAGGGTTTGGTCACTGGAGTGCTCCACACATCCCTGTACACCTGCAGAGACGGCGTTTTACATACACATTTACATGCAGGGAAGCAGGAATGAACCATGTAAATAAGTGTTTTCGGCTTGAAATGAATGGATAACACACTGCAGGGGCTTCAGCGTGTTACGATGTTACGACTGGCTGTGCTGTAATATGATACTGTATTATGCTGTAAAGCACTGCAGGATGCAGCTGCACTACCAGGCATGTCTGTGCTATTGCAGTCAGGGGAAGAAGAAGAAGAAGAAAAAAAAGCCCAGCAGAGGATGCCAAGATTGGAGCTGCAGTCACAGCTGCAACCACGTAGTGAGTCGACATATTGCTTAAACATCCGCAAAGTTAAGTTGTAAGCTGTCACATAAGTTCTACGAGTACAGTAAACTGACAAAGAGCTGCGCTGGCGAGGCATTGTACTGAGATCTGTAGTGCTGAACTCCAGCGCTTCAGAGGCGCTGCACTGCAGGCTCAGATAACAAGCAGCTGACGGTAATAAGTTGTAGTCGAGCCAACGCCGGGATCTCCAAGGCAGTGTGCTGCACAGAAAAAGTCTCAGTGCCTCCTACAGATAAGACATAACCTGCCACAGCAATGTGCTGCAATAAATATAACATGTGTCATGTGAATCATTGAATCTTATCTCCTGTGGGCATGTTATCAGCATGAAGCAAACATGACAGGAGACATGACACATGAAGTTTAAAGCTACAACCCTGACCTTTAGAAGGATTAGCAGACGTAACAGTGTTATGCTCAACTTCTAATTTCACACATGAAGAAAACTGATGTTTAACCCCATGACAAACTCATCTGCAGCATTTCAAGTTGATATCTGGTTTGAAAAGGACCCTTACTTGTTTAAGAGTTAATTAATTTCAACACGTTAGCCCATGGAGAGCGGGCCACATGTGTGCTGCAGGCTGCCAGCTCCCCACACCTGCATTAAAGTGAAGTCAGGAATCAAAGAAGTCAAAACTTCAGACTTTTAATGAACGAAATTCACTGTTTTCCGTTAACGAGAAGTGATTAAATGACAAAAGTAGGGCTGGGCACGTTAACGCGTTATTAATGCGTTAACGCACTGCTTCTTTAACGCCGACAAATATTTTCATCAGGCGTTAACGCCCCTCACGCCCCCCCCTCTCAACACACACACATTGTGCTCCAGCTGGGCGTCAAAAACGCACACACATCTGCAGTCCATTCCTCATTAACTGCCACAATGAACTCAGCCGAATTATCAGAAAAATCATGAGGAAAAGGCAGGTATAAGGCACAAACTGAAATGAGGAGCGCAAATGAGGGCTGGGACGGCAGTAGCTCAGTTGGTAGAGCAGGTCGTCTTATAACCGGAAGGTTGGTGGTTCGATCCCCGCTCCCGCAGGCGTAAAACTGTCGTTGTGTCCTTGGGCAAGACACTTCACCCACGTTGCCTAGTATGAAAGTTGTGAGAGTGAATGGTTGGTGGTGGTCAGAGGAGCCGATGGCGCCAGATTGGCAGCCTCGCTTCCATCAGTCTGCCCCAGGGCAGCTGTGGCTACAGTAGCAGCTTACCACCACCCAGTATGGTGTGAATGAATAATGCAATGTGAAGCGTCTTTGAGTGTCCTGAAAAGCGCTATATAAAACCAATGCATTATTATTATTAAATATCACAAAAACGAAAGTGAAACTTAAATCGCGTCTTTTGCCGGCTGATCGTTTCGGCCCGCTGGGCAGTCTTCAGGCGCTGAAAACACGCAAAATAAAGTAAATTTCCCTTCAACACACCGTCTGTCTTAACAAGGCACAATTTGGCTTGACTGAATTTATCCTGCCTTCTCTTTCTGAAGCTCAGAAATAGAATGAAGTTTGAGGAAGCGTGTGCTCATAACAAACTTCGTTTTTCCCCTGCTCTGCTCTTGCTGGTGTGTGTGTGTGTGTGTGTGTGTGTGTGTGTGTGTGTGTGTGTGTGTGTGTGCGTGCGTGCGTTGGGGGTAGCAATCTTGGTAAAGACTTGGTATTTTATGTTTTAAGTTACTATAAATCATATTGGATGAATTGTAAAATTATTATTGTTAAATTATGCTATTTGCAAAATTCTTGCAAAAAAACAAGGTCCCTGTCCCTGACTGGGGGCAGGATGATCATTACAGAGTACTTTGGAATTCATTATTGTTTTATGTGCATAATGCGCTTATCGCGATTAATCGCAGAAAAACTATGCAATTAATCACGATTAAGAAATTTAATCGTTGCCCAGCACTAGATAAAAGTGACAGGGATCTGAAAATATGTAACCGTGAAACCAAAACAGGTCGCTCATGTATTCAGTGTCAAGCTGAGCCTTTAGATATGAACAGACTGGCTACATCGTCTTCTGTACCGGTCCGGTACTTCATAATCCTGTTCAGGGGCATGAGGGTCGATCTCTGGGGACGAGGAGCAAAATTAGCTTACACCCAGGACAAGTCTCCAGTCCATCACACACACACAGACAGACAGGCAGACAGACAGCCGCAGTGGGCAGTTTAGATTCATCAATCAATTCCACATGCCTGCCTCTGGACTGTGGGAGGAAATTGGACTTCATGGAGGAAAAAACCCACAAGTGCATGCTGAGAACGTGCAAACTGCACCCAGAGCGGCCCGGCCTGGGTTCAAGGCCACTGGTGACCTGCAGAGCAACTCTTCACGAGAGTCAGTGTCACATTTCTTTGCTTCTTTTTTTCTTTATGTGTGAACTTCTTGTAATTTCCACTGAAGAAAAGAATTGAACCCAGACACTTCCGTTTAAAGAAAACCACAACTCTTAACTGTCAAGATCACCACTTCCTCTGTGCTCGATTCTTTTTGATTGATGAATCATGACAGCTGCAGTTTGAATGTGACTCTTACCTGAACAATGTCTGCAGTGGCAGCAGACAGAAGCCCCCTCTGACTCAAAGACAAACAGGAAGCTCCAGCGGGGAGAAAGTACGACTTGAGGGGTCTGAAGGAGCGCACGTCGTAGACCTTCATCTTTTTGTCCATGCCCGATGTCACCATGTATCTGCAAAACAGACGAAGATCGTCACAAACTACGCTCCAGTAGTTGCTGCAGAAACAATACACAGTGAAATGTTTTCATCAGGAGGAAACCCGGGGCCTTCGAAATGTCACGACATCTTGTGACGCATTAAGAAACTGTTATAAAAATATACCCTACTTTCACTTCTTACTTTGAAAAAAAGAGCTTCCTTTAACACCAGAATGAGAAGATGGTGTCTAAACTACCGAAAGGTTTGATTAAACGTATTGCTCAACCTGTTTGGACAGCTGTTCAATAGCTATTGTCCTTTTTTTTAATCATCTTCTTGAAAAGATGCAGCAGTAAGAAAGCGCGATAAACTAGATTGTGTATGAGTAGATTAAGTCCATTTGCCTATCATTTTAATCACCAAAATAAACTGAAATTAAAAAAAAAAATTCTTCCAGCTGAAAAATGTTTGACAATCTCAGCCATATTCTCCAAGTTCCTGCTGGAACAAGCTGTGTGGGAGATCCCGAGGGTGTTGTGTGTGTGTGCAGTGTGCACACTGATGGGCTCACATACTGCTGCTGAGATGCCTCTGGTGCATTTCCTCTATTGAAAAGGCAATGGACCAATAAACAGGTGACAAAAGCACATTCTTAACTAGAAGTACAGGCGTAAGTAGAGTAAAACCAATAGCTGGAAAAAAGACAAAAAATGATTCTTTACTGAAGTACATTTGCTGATCTGAAAGGTCATTTAAGTTTATACACGCACATGCCTGTACGTGCATGCGTGTGTATGATCAGCTCAGCAGAAGAACGGAGGCCTCCTCTTTCAAACCCGCCCCTGCTGTAGTCTGAGCCAAGAGATTTTGCTCTGATGTTTCCTTACAGATAATTCTTTTATGAAATTCGGGCAGTTAGGTGCGTGACTTTAAGTGGGTCTCTTGCAACATTTGGATGAGGTGTTTATCGTGGCAAGTGTTCAGGATTTTGTGATCTCTTCCCTCGGGGAAGTCGTTAGATCCCTCGTTGTACGAAGAAGAGATATGATTCAGACCGCACGGCGTTGCTGTAGTTTATGCAAACTGGGCGTTCTCTCGGCAAGCCTTCTCGCTACCTGCTTAGTAGTGGTGTGTATCGCCTAGTATCTGGCGATACGATTCGTATCACGATTCATGGGTCACGATTCGATATATCCCGATATATCCCGATACCAATGTTCATGACAATTATTGCGATACTTTAGGAACAATTAATTTGTAAATTAGTAGTACTTCATGAGAAAACTTGTATGAAACACATTTTATTTATCCCAAATGCAACAGAAGTTCCCCATCAACTATATTTAACAGCAAACAAGTTGCAGGCTACTTTTTCATTTAAACAGTAAATGAAAATAAAAGCTACATACACCTTCAATAATGTAACATGTTTTGAGAAAATAAAGTGCAATCATTGTAAAACCTTGAATTGAATTGAAATTCCTTTATTTGTCCCACAGGGGGAAATTGCACTGTTAAGCAGCACAGAGAAAAGAAAGAAACAGAAAAGAAATGCAAAATATGAGAATTTACAAGGTCCAACCATACATAGAAAAATTAACTATAAATTTAGGATAAATATAATTAAATAACAGATACAAACTAAATGACATAATTTAAATATAAGTTTCAGACAGATATAAAGAAATAAGATATACACTAACAAATATAAATCAAATATAAATTAAATATACATTTAAGACAGAACACATATGTAAACTATAATATTAATAACAGACATGAGTTACATAGTATTTAAATATACATATAGGACAGACATATGTACAATATTATAGAAAAATGTGAGAGACATGAAAAGACAAATACACAGGAGTGTCATTTAGAACAGTGTGTGGTGTGTGTTTGGACTGGTTGGAGCAGTGCTGGCTGTAGAATCTGATGGCAGCAGGGAGGAAGGACCTGCTGAGGAGGCAACGCTCCTTCTCACACCTGGGGGGACGCAGTCTGTCCCTCACCGCTGTCCAGAGCCCTCAGGGTGTCCTGCATGGGGACATCCTGGTCAAATGCATGTGGGTTGGTGGTATTTCCGCGGTATTTGACTTTTGCAAAGCACATTTTACAAATGGCGTGGCTCTTATCTGTCCCTCCGTCCTGGTTGTAAAAGCCAAAGTGCGTCCAGATCCCGGCTTTATAAATATTCCTCGGAGCATCTCCCACTTCCTCCGCCGCGGGAGACTGTCGTGTGATCCAGTTACCGCGAGACGGTAGTGTAAAGAAACCACCCGGGAGAGCTCTCGCGAGATGCCGTTCTTCCTCTGGCGGACTGGAGGCTCTGCAAAGCTCTTGGTGTGGTGTGCTGCCAACTAGTGGCCAGGAGTAAAAGTGCAGCACACAAAAAGACACCGCAATGGATATTTGCCGGGTAAATACATAATTAAAAATCGATATGGACGTATTTTGAATCGATGCGAGAATCCCGTGACGTCATATCGCGATATATCACCGAATCGATTTTTTTAAACACCCCTACTGCTTAGGATGGAAACCCGTACTCCGAAGGTAAAGAGGCTGCAATGAAGGTCTTTCAATTAGTTCCTGAATACAATCACCAGCTACTTAGAAACTGGAGAACAGGAAGATGAATCATATCTTTGGTCACTGACTTTCATGACCTGTGTGACCTAACTGTCCTTGACAAGTTTCCAAACTGTGCTCCAGAACAGACTGTAATGAGCTTCAGCAACGAAAAAGAAAAAAGAGCGGAGGAGGCTGCTGCTGTGGTGGATGGATCTCTACAGAGGCGACGGCGTTGAGCTTTCCCCGCCTGCTTTTGTCCGTGTCAGGGAAAACGATCCTACCAGGGGTCATTATTTCTCTGTTTTATGCCGGGACGTCCAGGCGATCGCAGTGTCCGTGACTCTGGTGTTCTGAAGCACAGCAGAGCGCTGGCGGGACAAGCGGCTTTATCTGTGCCAAGTTTCAGTGTCGACACTGATCAACGGGGAAATAAATAACCGTAAAAAGAATTTCCCAGAAGAATAGGTAAATGATTAGCTTCATTCCAGACTTGGACAAGTTCAAAGTTAACCTGTGCTTTTGTCTCTGGCTGGTAATGATGATGATGATGAGCTGCCCATGAATGGTTTATGATAAAGGAGACACTGATTGCTTCATCCTGGTCTTTGTGCCGGCCTTTCATTGATAAACCCAACATGGGATCTCCGTTTGTGTTTTTCAAGTGCTGGTGCAGTCAGAGTGTGTGTGCAAACTACTCTGCTAGTTAACGGTGTCACATTGATGCTGGGTAACGACGGGAGGACGCCTGGGCCGATCAGTCAACACGATCTGCTGCTGTGGAGTGCGTAGAGGCCCCAATTAAAGTGGAAAGCAGTTTTTCAGGGTGTGTGCGGTGACTCATGGGGAATTCTCACAGCATGTAAAAAATAGAGAATGGTGTCTTGAAACTTATTTAACAAGAATAACTTAAGTTTACGGTTAAGAGTTTTTCCAAAAGACGTTTTCAGGCACAGAGCTACGTCACACAGGAGGACATGCTGCTGAGGAAGGGGGGAACTTTATGACTGTCCTTTATTTCACCAGGTGGGTACACCGTTCTACCCTCCAATTTCAGTGATTTTGTGCTGCTCAAGATGAATTAGGGCACATGGGGGTGAGTAAATCATAGACTCATACCTTCAAACAGTTTATGTGTCCCGAGTGACATGGAGTGCAGCGGATTACATGAAAACCTGTCAATCAACTTATCAGGTTCCAGTGACGATCCAGCCTTTTGAACATTTAATCAGTGACGGTCTGACAGTGATGAGTCAGCACCTGATAATCTGAGCAACAATTAAAGAATGTAATTCTGGGATTAATAAAGGGTTTTTTTTCTATTGACAGTTTATGTTCCTCCCCTCTGCTAATCCCTCGTCCGCCTGCGACATAGTCCCCTGGACAAAGGCCCGGCTACTGACCCAGCACCCCAGCACCTTCACTGTTCTTGCAGGTGACTTCAACCACGTCACCAAGGCCTCCACCTTCACACAGAGCTGCTCCACTCGAGAGGAGAGAACCCCGTACCTGCTGTATGCCAACATTAACATTAAGAAGATATCTGTCCATACGAATGTCGGGTACTCTATTGTTCTTTTTGTTTGTGGTTTCATCACCAAAACGACGCTCCCTCATGGGCTGGCATGCTAACTACACGGCTTTCAGTGTCTCTGCCTTTGCCGTGTCAATGCGACGCTTTTCTGAAACGAGACTGCAAAAACGATGCGTGAAATGTTTTCATGTGAACGAGGCCTGACAGAAGTCTGCAGCGGCACGAGAATCGTAACAGAGAACAGACAGTCCAACAGACGGGCGAATGGATCTGTGGATGCCACTGATGAAATCAATCTGTTTATTAGATTTGACAGGGAAGGGCGTGTTCTAATCTCTATGGTGACTGCTAAAGCAGTGGTGTGGGTGCTCAGTCACTTCAGATTCATGCTCAACAGTACACAGTCAGGCATGGTGGCGGAAGCATCACAATCCAGGGATGTTTCTCTAACTATGGTGTCGGGCCTATTTATTGCAAACCAGGGATCACAGAACAATTTATGCTAAAGAGGACATGCCGTCGCAAAGAAAGTTTCAACGAGACAACAGCCCCAAACATGAGCAGCATCTCTGTTCAGACCCTCAAAATTAAAGTTATGGAGGAGGAAGCTCAATTCCCAGAAAACCTTTCTGTGGCAAAACCAGGAAATGCAGAGAAACTGCGGAATGCTGTTGTCAGCCTTGGCTGGAAAACCCTTTCACAGGGGCCAGAGGTTGACCCACTTCATGTAATATGGTTATCAAACAAACACTGGTTATAAAAGTAAACAGTAGTTTATTAATTCACAGGAAGGCTGAATTCTAGACTTTTCAGCTCCTGTGATAAATATTCCAGGTTGTAAAGAAAATTGCAGTCAGAGAAATACCTGTCCACAGATGACAGAAGTTTACCAGGCGGCAGCTGAAACAACCGTATGTTACTCATTACACGACTTCTATGCACTCACAAAGAACAGAGTCAAACATTAACCAGGGGGTAACAATCAACTCCAAGGAAATGCACATATGCATCGCCTGTACACACCTGAACACAAGCATATATGCCTGCAACGCCTCTCCCATAATATCCCTGGACTCATCAGGTGCCTGTTAATAAGTGCTGTGGCGTGGAGTTGTCATGCTTCTGGGTTTGAAAACATTTTTTCCCCCCCTCTTTTGGGTCTGCAGACACTGAGGTTAATTTTGGGTTGCTGTCACACAGTTACACCAAATGAATCTGCTTTGAAGTCAGCCAGTTTAAGTGTGAGGAATAAATTTCGGATAAAATCAATAAAACACCCAGAAATAATTCATCACACAATTTGTCTTTGCAAAGCTGCGTATGATTGTAAATGTATAAATCTTTTTACAATGTATGAGAAACTATCATGTAACAAGTGACAGTGGTCTAAGACAGCATTGTAATTCTGATGACACCAGAAACATTAAAAAGATTGATGTGGCTGTAATAAGAAATAAGAAATCAGTCATGGCATTTAAGCTCAAAATATGTCAGATTTTCTTGATATGAGTTAATATCCCACCATCCAAGTTTTAAATGTGTAGTTTTAATTTCCACTGCAGTTGGAAAACTGAATAAAACGTTTGATAAAATTAGTCATAACAAAACAAAGAACTAAACATCATCTTGACACAATCTTCATATTGCCTTCTCAGCAGAAGTTGATGTGGGTTAGAGGAAATGAGGATCAGTGAACCTGTTTATGCAGTGACACGCACGCACGCACGCACGCACACGCGCACACGCACACACACACACGTTTGATGTGTGTTTTTAAGTTCAAGACCACATTGTTTTGCGGATTATGATGCAGCATTACGGCACTCAATTAAAATCAATAACGCGACCTCAAATTCTGTCTTGTGGTTTATTAATATTCTCAAGTTGCTATTAAAACTGTAAAGAAAAAAAATCCCCTGGACTTCGAAGAGTGCTTACTCAGAAATGTGTGAATATCCCAGAAATAGTGAGAATATACAGACCTGTGTGTTTTAAGCCACAGCTTTAAGAGACACCATTAGTGTTAGATAAGAAAACATTTCACACTTTATCACTGATGCAGAGTATATGTTTGAAATGCTTTTAGTATTTTTGGAATGCCCATAATAATTGCATGCCCGTGTTTTTAGTCAGTCAGACATGTCGATAACACCCACGGAGATTTCATTGGGAGCTGTAGGAAACATTTCAATCATTACCGACAGAGGGACTTTATGTATGGAGTCCAGCACGAGACGAATGTCTCAGTCAGGGTTCCTGACGGCACATTCAAGTATGTTTAGAGAGGAAAACATGTGAAACATGTGGGACTGTCCAGGATCAGGACTGCCCACACTCATTTCACAAATTGAACAGTAAACAGTAACACCATAAAATAAAGTACATATACTTATCTTCCTCTTACATTAATCCACTTTTTACCCTCTGAAGCCCCTCCTGCGATTGCTGCTTGCTGGATTACTCAAGTGTTTCAGTCAAGTCACTGATAGCATGAACATGCGTTCAAAGGTTTTCAGGGTGAAAAGTGCCAGGAGGCAGGAGGAGATAAAGCTGCACACTTTTCTAACACGCTTCGTACCACTGACAAACAGCCTCTGTTCAAACATCTGGAAAACATCGCAGGGCCTTTTCCCTCAGCTCAACATCTGCTGCTGTTTTCCATGGCATGCAGCCAATAAATGAGCTGCGCGGCATTCATGACTGCGGCTGTTATGAATTTCAGTACATCTCACACTCGCTGATGTAAACACTGGCTGATTTTTTGCAGTGAAACCAGACAGACTTTATTCCTATTCTTTTCATGTTACAAATGAAAGAGTGACACAACTTTTACCATTTAGAAGGTAGTTAATATTTCAACAAACTCAAGTCAAATAGTTTGTCTTTAAGTTGAATATTTGATGGTTGGTGAGGTGGCCTCATGTGATGAAAGTTGTACAGGAACAGTGAGGGACTGCCTGGAAGAATCGAAAAAGCTTCCTGCAGTAATGAGAACCAAAACAAAAGTTGAACTTTAGTGATGTTCTTTGGTTTCTATACTCCCCCCTCTGAGGGTAGAGTTGGACCTCAGCTCTGGTGAAATCATTTGCACGTGTTTGTGTGAAAACAGGACGTTACTGCCATCTGCTGGTTTTACAGAGGGCGGAGTTGAGGGTTCAGCATTGAAATTTCTCGCAGCGGCCTCATGGTGGTGCAGACACTATAGAGCAGCAGTGTTGGAAATGTATCTGCTTCAGCAGCACACCCCAATCTGATGGTGATGTCCTCATAAAGCTTGAAAAAAAAAAAAAACTGAGTGAGAAACAAAGACCTAACATACATTTTTGGCCTCTTAGATTATTTACACATTCCTGTCAACAATCCAGCTGTAATGCACTGGACCACTCAGTGATTTCATTGAAATATATACTTTTTTTTTTTTTGTTCATAATAAAGCATGTCTCTCATGCACTTGCCCTCAGAAAGGCTTGAGGGCTTGATGTGATGATTTATATGTGCCAGAGCATTCCAGACTTTAGGAACACTTGAGGGACTTTTTTAGAACCCACTCTGCTGCATTTCCAGGAGAGCCGAGTCGAACCGAAAACGTGACGTCGGCAGACAGCGGCCACTGATTGACCAGGACTCTACGTCATGCGATGAGTCGGGAAGAGCGGCTCGCCCAGCAGCGTCAATTTACTGGTTGTAATAAAAAAAAAAAAATCCCCCAAACTCGACACAGACATGAAGTGACTCACGTGCCCGTCTTGTCCACGGCGACTGAGCGCACGCCGCCTTGGTGGCAGAGCATCTTGACGAGCGCCTCTTTCTGGTTGGGAGACCAGAGGGTCACGGTGCCGTTGGGGTGGCCCAGGTGGATGATGGCATTGTGGGGGTTCTGGCACATCACGTCAAGGCGGCCAGTCTTTGTGCAGATTGCCGTCACCTCCTTACCCACAGACACGTCCAGGTACTGCAGAAAACCCGTGGCGCTCTGAGAACAACGTCAAGAAAACGATACGGTTAATAAAGCTGGAGACAGTTTTAAAAGCGCTGAATATAACTTCTGCTGTATTGTTTTAAATCCGTTTTCCTTCAGTCTTCAGGTTTTACCCTGTGTGCAAAAACATATTCGAAATGGTCAGCCTGTTCACACTCGTCGTATTTGGTTCAAATAAAAAAATGTACAACTGCTCTGCAGTATAAAGGCAGCCGTCACAACTTTTTAACACCACCAATGCAAAAACATTCCCTCTAAACTGCTTTGATCCTGATATCACCTTGATATCAAATTCTTTCTTTTTCTTATTTGGTTCTCTAAAGTTTGTATTTAGTCCATTCATGTGAATTTGGGAAGCACTGTGGCGCAGAAGTTAGCACTCTAGTCTCACGCTACTATTTCCCCAGTCCAAGCCTCGGCTTGGAGGCCTTTCTGTGTGGAATTTGCACATTCTCCCTGTGCAACCAGGAGTTGTTTTTTTCTTCCAAGTAGTTTTTAGATTACTTCCAAAAAACCTGCATTTAAGGATAACTGGGATCTCCACATTCTCCATGGGCGTGAATGTAAATGTGTGTGGTTGTATTTCTGTGTGTGTGTTTGCCCTGTGATGGACTGCTAAGCTGTGTGGGGGGAACCATGGCTTCCCTGCGACCCTGAGCTAATCTAATGAAACGTTGCAGAAGAAACACTGATGAAAATACAAAAGGCCCCGATGTGATACGGCATTAAAAACAAACAAAACAACAAAAAACATGAAAACTCACGGCTGTAGCTAACAAGAAGTGGTAGGGCAGGAACTGCATACGAAGGACGTCGTTGAATTTACGGATGCAGTGAAGCTCAATTCCGTTGGAGTCGTAGATGTACAGCCATTTCTTCTGAGCCACTGCGTACATTGCCTCGCTATGAAGCCACCTACACAGAGGCAGAATGTTGCTTCAGTCTTTGAATGACGGCAAAACATGAACAGCAATGAGAACGGTGTGGTGCAGCACAGACACACAACGTACTTCACATCATTGACAGACTCCATCACGTTTATTTCGCACATCAGCTGCTTGGACTGCCAGTCTATGCAGGCCACGTGGCCCCTCCGCCCACCGAGGAGCAGATGCCTGAAACAAAGAACGAGTTGTGTCCGATAAAAAAAAAAAAAAACCCATCATACTAGTGATTCCCACAGTCACAGAAGAGGGAAGAAGATCTCTGGCGTGAAAATTCTGTCACACACATATTTTACTGTTTCACAGACTTGAGTACTGACCGTCCATTTTTACTGTAATCCACTCGATATGGTCCAAACTGGGGTAGTTTCAGATTGAAATACTGGGGGGGGGGAAAAATAATAAATATCATATTGTCATATTTAACACATCACACCACATTGTACTTTGATTTTGTTTTAAGTATTGGAACAAAAAATACCAAAAACATTTCTTTTGCAAAGGAAAACCCCTCAAGAACAACAAACACCCAGTCACACACTGCTCCTGTTTTTTTAAACTATTTTTCATTTAAACTACCCTTTTCAGTATCAAATGATAAACACAGCTACCAGTTGTTCGTTAGAGGGCTAAATTCATATTCTGCTCATGCAAGTCTGTCTGAAGACTGTTAATGTTTATTGTTCAGAGCTTCAGGCAACCAGTAGAAAGTAAACGAGCAATATTTTAACACATCATTGCCTCTATGTCGTTCAATTTGGCACCTAAGGGTTGGCACCTTGCACTCCTTTGCCTTCTATTGTTGTACTGAAGAAATGAGGTTTTCTATGCCCGTGGTCTTCAATAATCAGTCAGATTTCCAGTTTGGTGATGAACTGATAACGACTGCAGCAAGTTCATTCACAATATATTAAATAGCAAGCTTTATCTTTTTCTTGTTTGGTTTTTCAGTACTTCATCAACTGATAGTATTAAATTATAAAACTTTGGTTTCTTTTCTGTACCTTTGTAGCAGATGTTATATCCACAGCCTCTGCAATGTCCTGCTGTGAGACTGTGCATGTGTCCTCGCCTTCATCTCCTTCTAGAAACCTGGGATGAGGAGAGAAACAGGGCTTAACGGGACATCTTTCAATACTATATTACTGCTCAACACACAACTGAGACACAGAGCAGCCCAAAAGCAATTACCCAGCATCCTCAGGGAGCAGAAGGTCAAACCGGGCCGCTTGTTTCTGGGCGAGCTCAGAAGCTTCCTCTGAATGAACTATGAGGTCGTTCAGCTTGTACTGTTTGAAGTGAGGCTGAAACAGGGAGAGCAAAGACGTAAATAATGAAGAGTTACCAGTGATGGCAGCTCAATAGGAGAGTGTCATTTCCTACCTTTTCAATTTTATCTTTTCTCTTGAACTTCTGTACTCTGTCCACTGGAACAGGAGCTGGGCCAGGGAAAGGGTCAGTTTTCTATGAGAGGAGAAAGATTAATTAGAACGATTTAACAAGATGATGCAGGCCAGACACTATGAAAGCCCCCTTAGCTACATATGGTACACAGGTATAATTTTAGGCTGGAACTTTCATCTAGAATATAAGTCATGTGTAACTTGATGTTGTTGCTGCCTTTCGACCATCAGAATACTGGCTTTCTGTGAGAACGTATTTGTTTTAAAAAGAATTAGAGCTTCAAGTTTACGGTAAAAAGATAATGGCAGTACAGTGTTTAAACAATATTCACTTATTCTGTATACTGTTTGACATATGTTACCTATTTCAGTATTTTTTACTTTGAGAGAGAGACAAAAGGTTGGGGACCACCGGTGAAGCTAACTCCCCCTGACATGAACATGAGCATGTGGATGAGTAATAAAGTACTGCAATAGAATTGCGACAATTAAGAAAACAGAATTTGCTTGAAACATGCTACTTTACTTGGACCGATATTAGTTATGTAGATATTAGTAAACAAGTTCAGTTCTCTGTGATGACAAACTGAATTCTGAAATATTGACCAATGCTAGGTATTTAAGAACAAATGTAATACTTTAGGATAGTAAGTTCATCTTCAACCAATCTAATCCAACATGGTTTGACAACAATTTAATGTTAAGAGTTACAACTCAAACAACTGCACAATCAAGAACTTCCGTTCAAACTTATGAAATGACAGAGGAGGGCTGGAAGCATCACACACACTGAAGGTGAGTAGACCACGAGCTAATACTTGATAACAACACACACAATTTAAAGCGTGGGACAAGAAAACCACATACACATGCACAGGAAGAAAATGCAAACTGCTGTGCAACACCAATATAAATACACAGAAAACAGCTTAAATATGATTGTGTACTATAATTGGTTTCAGTGCAGTTCATTGACAAATGAATGCAAAACACAACGAATGATTGAGTCAAACCAACAAAATCTCACCCCAGATATGAATTTTTTTCCTCTTTTTTCACGTCCTCTTCGCTTTCTCTTGACAGCTTTTGTTTTTTGTTCCAGAGTTTGTTCAGTACGCTCATCGTGTTTCTTGTCGCCGTCTTTGCTTCCATCATCCGCCTGTGGCTCCTGCCAGTATCGAGCTGGGGGCTGGGATAGAGAAGCAACAGTGCATGAAGAGATCCATATTAAAATATTTTCACCTGAAATTTTTGTTTAACCAGTGGAAGCGAACCCAGCTCGCTCACATCAGCGCTGCTAAAGTTAGCTTCCAGTGTTAACAACAGATACATGTACGTGACTTATCGTCATTTTGTCTGGACATACTTCAGGTCTCGTTCTAACTTGCGATATTGATTGCTTGATTTACCGGGTGAAAAATATTTATTTATTCTCATTTACCTTCTTTTTTTTCCCCACGTGCACATCATTCACTGTTGCCTCGCTGGGGGCCGCCATCTTTGTTGTGTATATTTGTCATTTCCTGTTACGTCACTTCCTCTTATTCTTCCGCTGCTGATGCTCTTTTTTTTAAATCTTTTATTTTCAATTCAGCAAAACATCACATGTTAACTACATTACATTTTTGAAATGTATATTTCAATAAACATACATAAAACACAAAGATAAAAGAAAACAATTAGAAATACAACGCTGCTGATGCCCCCGCTGCAGCTTTCTCTACTACTTATATTCTTCTCCATCATTTTATATTTCCCTATCAAGGTCATTGCTTTTAGAAAGCTAGTCAAATGTCCTCTCTGCCCAGTTCTATCTTTCATTCACTCCTCCTCCTTCTATTCCTTCTCTCCTTTATCCTGCAATCACATTTCTTCTATCGCTCCCAAATTCCCTGCAGTTCACCAACACCTGTTCTACTGTTTCAGGTTGTCGGCACAAATCACAAAGTCCTGTTTGATGTTTCTTTCTCTTTCTCTTCTCTTTCACTGAGTGTCTTGTTCTGTTTGCGTGCTTATGCCCAATTCTTAATCTTGTGAAAATTGTTTCTTCTTCTCTCCCAACTCCACTCCTCATACTTCCTACCTCATTCTGAATACTGTAAAGATTTGACAAAACAAGTCTTTCTCTTGTCTCTTTATCCCATTTCAGCTGCCACTTTTTATTTCCATCCATACTATAGATTTTGACTGTGATATTGTTAATCTGGTGACAGCATCAATATTTCCTTTGCTCAAAACTTTTTTTGCCAAATTATCAGCCCTTTCATTCCCTCAAACATCCACATGTGCAGGAACTCACATACACATGATTTCCATCCCTTGTCCCTTAACCTCTGTGTACTCCAACATTACTTTGTAAAGTATACTTAACTAGAATTTGGCACTCAGAGAGCGCAGACCTCTGCCACAGCTCAGATCAGTCACCAACAACAATAAGAACACCATATATAATAAAAAACATTTTATTTCTCCCCAACACAAACAATGTATGGGATAAAGCTGTTTGTTGCATGTTCATATCTCAGTGTGTTGCCTCACAGTGACACTCCGGAATCCCCCTATTTTTGTCTATTCTGGATCCGGGTATCTGGAATACTTCCGTGATCTGGATCAGCAGCTGATATCTGTTAGAGTCATTGAAGAACTTACACTGTAATTTTTTGCTAAGCCCCCTTGTCATTTATTGTTGAGTTATGCCCAACTACAGGCCCGCTGACAGCTCCACTCTACTCTCCATCATCCACACAGCAACTACTGGCCAAATCACCAGTGAGAAAAACTCAAGTTCTTTCACTCTCAACTCCTTTGCTGATGCCTCCCCTGTCCAGCCAAAACTGAGTTTCGTCATTCTCATTCTCTCCCAGCTGTTCTTTATCCCTCCTTTTGTTGGCTGTAGCTCCCCACATCTTCTCAGATATACACAATAGTTTACTCTCACCTACTTCCTCTGCAAGTAAAGTGGCATCTCACCTGTCTTAACTTGGACAGTGCACATTGGTAATGCTTAAACTGCTCCTAAGCAAGCCTTCAAGGCCTGCACTTGAACTCCATCCAAACTTGTCAGCACAGACTTTGCTGCTGACCCACATGACACACTCCCATAATCTAGCCTTGACCGGATTAGAGCTATGTGTTTCAGTGATACAGTGTCAAGTGTCCATTTCACCCCTGTGAGACCCCTCATGACATTTATTACTTTTTTTTAACACTATTCCACTAATTTACATGTTAATAATGATGATGTTAATGTTCATTGTTGTATACATGAATCTATTTTTGGTGTCAACTTGGTACCAAATTAGATCAATAAATTGTTAACACACTGCTAAAAAAATAAATGGAACACACAGACCAATATGAGAGTTGGCAAAAAAGGGTTGCAGTGTCTGTCGGCACGGTGTAGACCAATAGGCATTTGGCAGATCTGCTGTTGGCACCCAGTGCTCTTCACAGATAAGAGCAGATTCACACTGAACACGTGATAGATGTGGCAGAGTCTGGAGACGGCATGGAGGACTTTCTTCCTGTGACATCCTCCAAGTTTGACTGGTTTGGTGGAGGGTCAGTAATGGTGCGGGGAGACATTTCTCTGGAGAGCCGCACAGCCTCGGTGTGCTAGCAGAGGTACCGGGATGAGATCTTCAGACCATGGTGAGGCCAGTCGTGCTGCAGCGGGCCCTGGGTTCCTTCTGATGCAAGACAGTGTCCAGTCTGGCCAGGCCTCCTGTGTGTCAGCAGTTCCTGCCTGATGAAGACTTTGATGATGTGGACTTTTGATTTACCTGGATGATTTTGATGTTTTTTGTTCTCAACATATTCCACTATATATTGAAGATTTTCAACGGGAATATTTCATTCATTGAGACCCAGGGTCTATTATTTTCGTGTTTCATTTATGTTTTTGAGCAGTAGATGGGTAGGCCATATGCACTACTCAAAAACATTAGAGATATTTGGCTTTCAGGTAAAATTTTGGTAAAATGTGAAAAGTCCATGCCACAGGGATGAAAGCAGGGCTTTTAAATAGAATCATGCCACGGTGATTTTCTCATCTCAAACAATATGGTGAAACAAAAACCAACAATGATGGATGATATGTATATGTTGCCCGTGCATGAAACTCTGACTCTGTGGGTCTCCTCCCTCTTTTAACTCCTGGGAGGGGAGGAGGAAGAAGAGACGATCAATTATCATCCGCTGGTGAAGTCAATTATCCCCCCCATACACTCCTCTCCTTCGGCTGCTCAAACCCCCTCTTTCCGCCCTGCATCTGAGCTCAGCCACGCTCTGCTGCCACAGTATACTACATCAAAAAATGTCAACGTCTCAAATACCTGTCATGTGTTCTTCTTGAGCATCAATTACAGCTTGACAATCACACCTCATGCTGTTTACAAGTCGACTTGTCGTCTGCTGAGACTTATGCACATAGGACTAATTTCAGTACTCAAAAGAGGTGCGCTGATAATATAATAGTGAAGTTTATAATTCCTGAAAAGTACATCCTTAAAAAAGTGCTAAACACCCCCACACTTAAACATATGAAGAAATGTTCATACCCACATCAATTGAATAAAAAAATATGCAGAAACTGTTTCATATGTCAGTGTAACCACAGAAGTGTATTTAATGTTTCACTTGACATGACCGACATGGATTTTATATTTAATGAGGAGAATTCACAAGAACATCTGCCAGATGATTGCCTTTGTAATGTATTAGTTTTAAAAGACATCGCTTGAGACAAAAACGTGCTCCTGGACACAATTCAACAGATTAATTGATGGGACTCATATCAGGAATTGCTGTGAGATTGGGTTACCTGCATCGGTGTACCTCAGAGTCAAGCACCACCCAGAGCTCCGCACCAGAGAATGATTACTCTGATTAACAGGCAGGCGTTAACAACATGTATAGGACTAACTTTAAAATTAGCTTTGATTTGATTTGATTTTCTACAAATAGATTAGATTGCATAATCAAATAATAATAGTAAAAAAAAATATATTTACACAAATGAACAAGTTGAACATTTCAAATAAGAATAGGTGCAATTTCAACAATATGTTGGTTTGCAAAACGGTCAAATATACTTGTCCTCCATTTCTGGCTCGAAATGTGTTCACTCACAGCATGGCTTTGACAAAAACACCACTTAGGGGACGATCACTGATCTCTTCGTTTGATCTTCAAACTTGTGCAACGTTATTATCCTTGTTTTGAAAGATGCGATCCACAGTGAACAATGAGGAACCCGTGAACTGTGTTTGTTTGAAAATTGAAGTTTGGGTTTATCTGAAGCTTTAATGTCACGGTGCAGGTTGGAAGTCTGCAGTGTTTTCTGCAGTGTGTCCCGGAGCTTGCCGTCTGCAGCTTTCTCTTCAGCGTGCCCTGGAGCTTCTCTCTGCAGCTTCTGTCTGCAGCTCGCCTCCGGATCTCCAGCTCCTGGTGACCCAGTCCCTGCTCCTCCTCTCCCGGATGGCCTTGGGGAGGGAGGAGGTCCAGCCCTTTCAGTTGAGGACCCTTTTGAGTTTTTGCACCCCCGCTGAGAGACTTTTGTTTCCTGTCCTGCCTGTCCCTGACCCATCCTGCCTGTTTCCTACCTGTCCCAGCTGCTAACAGTGCAGCACCTGTTCCTGTTCCGTGCTGGCTGCCAGGAGTGCAGCACACCCTGTTCCTGTTCCATCTGCTCCTGAGTTCTGAGTCCGGTGTTCCCCGTCTGCTCCTGAGCCTGTGCCCCCCTCCCCCTCCGCCCGGGATGGTTGCCCCGTGGTGCACGAGGAGGCGCACATTGGGAGGGGCGCACTGCCATGCCCTGTGCCTCTACAGCCATGTGGGGGTCCTCTGGGCCGGTTTTGGTTCTGTTTTCCTTTTTTTTGCATGTCCTGTCTCACCTGCTTGTCTGTTCCTCGTGTTCTCCTGCCTGGTCTCCTCCCTCGTTAGTGCCCTAATGTGCCTCACCTGTGTCTACCTTATCTAAAGCCTGCATTCCTCACTTGTCTTTGTCGGTGCGTTGTCCGCGTGTTTCTGTGTCCCTGCCTGCTCCTCAGCTCAGCTCAGCTCAGCTTGCCCTGTGTTCCTGAGTCCCTGCGTTCCTGCTAATAAATGAGCTCAACTTTGCCTGGCTGCCTGCGCATGGGTCCTTCCATCCTCGCACCGTGACAACAAGGTGTCACAAATTAGGGTGGTAACAAGGCAGGTGACTAGACAGGAGAACATGAGGAGCAGGCAAACACAAAACAGGCCCCGAGTGCCCCCATGTGGCCGCAGAGGTACGGGGTATGACATTTAACACATTAAAGCGTTAAACACATTAAACCTATGGGCCATAATAAACCCTCTTTTGGGCTTGTTTCTGGCCTGTCATACGTATGTTTGACACTGCTGTCTTGTGGACCAACTCTCCATTCCTGCCATATTTTGTTGCTCTGCCTGTGTTTCCTCGTCTGTGCTTCCTCACCCCGATCATTCTTGAGTGTACTCAGCTGTTCATGTGCTTATTTATATTTATATATAAATATCTGCAGCTTATTTTTTTAATTTCATTTTGTTAAAGGTGCTGTAGGCAGGATTCCACATCTCCGCCATCTTGCTTAGGGTTACCTAAGCAAGATGGCGATTTGACCCATCGAGAAAGGCGATTTGAAACCCAGCACAGCCAATCCTGTCGTGTTTTCTCTGACATCACGCCCTTACGCAAGTTAAGCCCCTCCCACAAGAACGTGCAACGAACGCCCCTCGACCAATCACGGTTAGAGCCTCATGGGCTCTTCTGATTGGTCAAAGATACCTGGAGCTGTCGAGATTCCTTTTCAGCTCAGAACAGAGACAGATGGAAACGCCGCACCCTCGCGGTAGTGCAATTATGCTACACTCCTAAAGGATTATCAATGGATACTCTAACATTTAATCCAAAGAAAACACAGAAAAATTAGCATTGACTAGCAAAATCCTGCCTACAGCACCTTTAAGCCTTCTGTTTTTGGTCAAGTGTCATTGAAGATTGTTTTCTCCTCCATCAGCATCAGAGGTTCCTTTCGAGCAAAAACATTAACAGCATAGCCTGAAAGAAAAGGAATATCTGTATTGAGCAATTAAAAAAAAACATAAAACAGTATAATTTGAATGTGAGTGCTCCCTCTTGTTTTGATAGTAAACATGTTATCCAAGTGAGCCTTCATGGGCAAAGGTTGATGGTCATGCTTACACTGAATGAGAGCCATAAAACCATCTGGTGTCTGGTGTAACAGTTGGCGCTCTTACCTTGCAGGGTGAATAATTCCACCAATACATGTTTTTAGCGCATGTGTATGGGTTTTTTTTTTTTCAGTAAATCTTTCCAAAGTTGAGAACCATGTTTTTCAGGTAAACTGGTGACTCTTGTGAATGTTTGACAGCATCAGCTGAAATGTGCTCCTGAGATGAACAAAATGCGTGAATGAAGATGGGGGTGGATTGTCAGGGTTCTCATTAAATCAACATGTAGCTGTTTTTAACAGTGTGCACTTTGTTAAAATAGATCACAACACAAATACTGAGGAAAAGAAAAACGCACCCAGAAGTGGAACAGGCGACATGTCAGAATGTTCTCACAAAATCTACAGCTCAATAATACTGGGCCATGATTTCCAAATCCTGCTGTGATGACACTCCTTCATACAATTCAATCAAAATCTGTAAATGAAAATTAGAATTTATATATTACCTCAATTCAAGTTTAGCTCACAAAATATTCAAACAGTACATAATGGAGTTGAATGTAGTCTGATGGGGGTAGGGTGAGGGTGAGAGTGAGGGTGGAGTTACATTTTGAAACAAACTCACTGTGATACAACAGAGGACACTGGAGGATAATTTAGGATTGGAGGAAATATTTTTTGGTCAGCGTCAATCTGCAGCTCACAAAGCCAGAGAGGAGTCTGAAGGTAACATGAACATGTGATGAAAATTTTTGTGTGGTGTGTGATTTGTGATGGTAATCCGTTTGGGGGGGGGGGGGGGGGGGGGGGGGTCTCTTCTGTTTCTCATTTTATATGTTAAACAGATGTGCTTCCCCCTGACCGGGTGTGATCTCTAATAAGTGTCTGTGGTTCCTGTGCTATTCTTCTACACTTATGCGCATTCTAAGACGCCTCCCCGGCCACAGGGGGTTGAAGTGGGTTGGGTTGTTCACACAATGGATGTTATAAAATGTTGGTCTGCGTTGGAGACCTTCAGAACTCACACTGAACTGGTGACAATGAAGACTTCTCTTCTTGCTGCAGCTGGCATAAAAGAATCAAGGAACGCGTCGCTGGTGCATTCATTTAATAGAATTTCCACGACAAACATTGAAAAGGTATGTGTAATTGTTGATGCTACACAAACTTTTAAGAATGTCTTATCAAAGGTTGTTGTACCAGAGTAAAGCACTTTTGATTGTAACATAATGGACCACTGATGTGCATTTTGACCACAATTAGAGTTGTACGTTGCTGTAAAAACTTAGAAATATGGTCTAGCAGGACATTTTATAACACTGGCCGATGGCAGTGTTCACTCTTCTTTTTACATGACGTAAATGCTGAAGTGAATCTTTGCATATTTAAAATGTTTTCATATTACTTTATCCAGAAAGTTGGCAAAGGAGAAGGGCATTCTTTCACGGCAGCCCTTTGAAATAGTAACTCATGCTTTTATCATATCTTGGCTCGATTAGTGCAGTGCACTTTATATTAGAGACAGTCAGTTGTCTCTCACAGGTCTCTAGTTGGTTCAGAACGCTGCAGCTTAACGACGAACTGGAGCATGAAAGAGGGAACATTCTGTTCTGGCTTCCCTTCCCTGGCTGCCTGTGCATGTTTACAATTCTTTTTAAGATTTTTACATTTACTGTTAAGCCTTTGAATGGTCCCGCCTCATCTTCACTCTGACACTCTGCAGCTTGAGACTCAGATCTGCTCCGGTTTTGTTGTTGTTGTTGTTGCCATTTCATTATGTTTTATTGTTGTTGTTTTTTAAAATTGTATTTCACTTTTTTGTAAACTGATTACATCTCATGTTTTTAGATTTTTGTGTATCTTCATGGAGAGCATTTTGATTCAGTGGTTGTTGTTTTTAAAGTGCTTCAGAAAAAAAGTTGAGCTGAGTTTCATTCCACTTTGTTTGACATTTCTCTTTGAAGAAGATGGATGAAATTCCTCGACCAGAGCTGTTTGATTTCCATGGAGTCTCAATGATCAAAATGCTCACAGCGAACTGGGAGAACATTCAAAACTTTCAGGCCAGACCGGATGATATCCTCATCGCCACATATCCTAAAGCAGGTCAGTCCTCAAACCTGAGTTACTTCTTGACATCTCATACAAGTTTGGGATCAATACAAAGTCTGTATTGGGACACTTTTTGGGAAAGCTATGAGAGTATTACACTTTCTTTTTATAAGGTTCTCTGAAGAGTTCAGACTTGGTTTTTGAGTTATCAAGTATGGTGAAAGTTGAAAATAAGATGTGGTTCCTCTATGTTTCTGCAATTAAGTAAAACCCACCACCGCAGGTGGGTGTTGGATGATTAATAGGCTGTCAGATATGCTAGATCATTTCAATGACAAGTCCACTAAATGTTACATTCAACCTGTCTAAATTAGAACAAAAAAACATGTGCGTCAAGCTGAAGAGATGATCTTCTCTCCTTGTCTTACTCTCTGCATTTGTGAATCTGTTGGGTCTCTCTCTCTCTCTCTCTCTCTCTCTCTCTCTCTCTCTCTCTCTCTCTCTCTCTCTCTCTCTCTCTCTCTCTCTCTCTCTCTCTCTCTCTCTCTCTCTGTAGGCACTACATGGGTTTCCAACATCCTTGATTTACTGTACTTCGGTCAGAGAGAGAAAGCCATCCCTATATATGAGAGAGTGCCTTTCCTGGAGGTGTTTTCTCCAGGCATTGGTTCAGGTTGACGAACATAATAAACAGTTTTTATTCAAACAGTAAAGCCTATCTAACCTTACACAAGGCTTGTGCTTATATCTAAAAAAAATCTTTACCTTTTCGGAAATCACATTTCTTTTTTATCACAGTAAATCAAAGTAAGTGTTTTACCACAAAATGGGTTTTGCTGATGATTTTTGTTTGTTTGTTCACTCAGGAACAGATTGGGCGGACAAGCTGCCCACCTCCCCTCGACTCATTAAAACTCATCTTCCTGTCCAGCTCGTGCCACAGTCATTTTTGGAACAAAAATGCAGGGTATGATGTTGTGTTGTGTGTGATGTTTGTTATATCTTGGTACAATCACAACATGCTGAGTTCACAGAAGACGCAGATTTTTTAAAGATAAAGTAAAATTGCAAGGTGATTTTGTTCTTCTTTTTCTTTCCAATGTCTCAGTGTCTCTTTCCTTGTGTTGTCACTTGCACTACACTCATACATACTAAACCATAGGTTCTCAGAGTGTGTTAGGATGTGCCTCTTTCACACAGCTTCATTGGAACTAAGTCCTTCACTCCCCCACTCTCATGCTGCATGAAGTAATTTATGGTTTGGTGCTGGATTTCTGGATCATATTCATTTTATAAAGTATAATTACGAGAATATTTCAGACTCAGAGGCAATATGAAAAACTCTTCCTGGCCTGGTCAAATGCATTTCATCTGAAATCTGGTAGATCTTCTGATATAATCTACAACTGCATGAAAGGGTATTAATGAGTCTCCTTTACAGTTATAAAAAATGCAGAGAAATGAATGAGTGTCTCAATATAATAAAAAATAGATGAAACCCTCCGTGACCTTGATCCACAGATTGCTTTTGCTGCTACTGCTGCACCCCCACGTAGCTCTTTGCACCCATCAGACAAGGCCTGTCCTTCATTTTGGGAACCACTGCTATGGGAGGAGGCAGAATAACGGTCATCATAAATGGTAAATGGTAAATGGCGCTTATATAAAAAGAAAAATAAACTCTGGATTGACATGAGCTGACATGGTTTGCCCAAAAGTTGGTAAACTTTTCAAGTAAAGGTGTGGATTTGCCCATCCACCTCGAGATGTAACCTGTCAGTCTTTACAGCTTGAGCACTTGGTGTGGAAGTTAGTATGCACAGGCGATGCTCAGTGGACTCAACTCTTATCAGTGCCGTACAGTGCATGTGTCAACCTGTCTCTTTTCTTCATGAAAAAAAACATACCTCACAGAACAGCACTTTTTCATCCGCATTAGCAGAGACCAAAGTGCTTTACACTTTACACTACCATTCACCCATTCACATCATACTGGGTGGTGGTAAGCTACTACTGTAGCCACAGCTGCCCTGGGGCAGGCTGACGGAAGCGAGGCTGCCAATCTGCGCCATCGGCCCCTCCGACCACCACCAACCATTCACTCTCCCACTACTTTCATACTTACGCAAGGTGGGTGAAGTGTCTTGCCCAAGGACACAACGGGATACAGTCAGGTCGGCACCAATCCAAGTCAGCCCTGGCCAACTCGGCACCGCCATCGGGATACAGTCAAGTCGGCATCAAAGCCAAGTCGGCCTCGCGGGGGTGCTCTCAAGTGGCCGAGTTGGTCGGTGCCGACTTGACTGTAAGCTGCTTACCAACTCGGCCAAAAGCCTCTTTTTTTTTTTTTTTTTAATCACGATGAACCGCAAAAAACTGTGCAAATTTTGCACAGTTTTTTGATGATGCACTCGGATGTAGGTTTTTTGTTGTTTGTTTTTTGCCGCTGCGAGAGGGCAGATTTCCATTTGCACCAACCTAGTTGATGTAAACATCAGTGAAATATAATGAAATATTTGATAAAAATTTAATAAAAATTTAAATACCGGTAATAAAAATTCGAGGAGTCTGTGCCTTCAGAGCGGACAGAGCGGACGTATGATGAAACTTTTCCTAATCACAGCTAAACGTGTTTTTATTCTGGTGTAAATCCAATCTGTGGACAAAAATAATGATTTAAGATATTTAATGATTTAAATAAGCAGCTTGACAGTTTTACGCCTGCGGGAGCGGGAATCGCACCGTCAACCTTCTAGTTATGAGACAACCTGCTCTACCATCTGAGCTACTGTCCTCCCCTCCATCACAAAGGAAACTCAGTGATATAAATAGTCACACACACCTCATAAACACTGGTTGACTAAAATGTGTGTCTTTGAACAGAAGAAAGAAAATGTAGAAAATTTGCACACACATGAAACATGCAAACTCCTCACAGAAAGGCTCCTATGAGAAGTTAAACCAGGGAACGCCTGATGAGGTGAGACTGCTAACCAGACTATACGACCAAAGTCATTCTCAAATCCCTTTAATGCTAATTTCTGTGAACATCCTGAGGTGTGTAAGACACACCTGGTTGAAGTTTTGTTCTGCCTTTAGATCTTCTTCTCTATTTTTCACTCTCACCATGATGATTGTTTATTGTTGGTTGTATTTTTCTTTTTTCTAAATCTAGATAGTCTACATTGCCCGCAATGCAAAAGACAATGTTGTGTCTTTCTTCCACTTTGATCGTATGAACAAGAGTCAGCCAGAACCTGGAGATTGGAGCAGCTACCTTCAGAGATTCAAGCAAGGAAAGAGTATGTAATATGAACATGAAGTTAATGTCATAAAGCATCACATTGATATTATATCCTGCTTATGGACTACTGTAATGTATTATTCTGTGGTCTTAGTATTGTATGGATCCTGGTACGATCATGTGAGCAACTGGTGGAAGAAGAAACAGACTTATTCAAATCTGCACTACATGTTCTTTGAAGACATGGTTGAGGTAACTCAGCTGTTTGTTTTTCTATTCTTGTTTTGACTGGTTCCCTACATCCAACATGTTCCTTGTCGTGAAGTAATGACAACATTGAACCATGTGCTTTCAGGACACCGGACGAGAAATAGACAAACTCTGCTCCTTTCTTGGTTTGACTCCTTCAGTCGAGGAAAAGACGAGAATCACAGGAGAAGTTCATTTTGACAAAATGAAGAAGGATGAGATGACTAACTACTCAACCGTCCCTGTCATGGATTTCAAAATTTCTCCCTTCATGAGAAAAGGTATGAATAATTACAACCAGATGCAATGAAATTCAGCAGCAACAAAGCTCTGACTGAGTCTTTGTGGTTCTGCAGGAAAAGTGGGTGACTGGAAGAACCACTTCACTGTGGCTCAGAATGAAGAGTTTGGTGAAGACTACAAGACAAAGATGAAGGATCCCACTCTCCAGTTTCGCACAGAAATATGAAAAGGACCAGATGTGTAGATGTTGAATGACTGACAGCATGAGACACTCCTGAGTGGAGAGATGCAGATTGCAGATGTTGCTGATTTGTCCGAATCAGAGCTGCAAGGCATGAAACACAAATGAACACATGAAATCAAAAGACTTATCATGCATTAGAGAGAATGTTTCTGATTTGACATGATAGATTTATGTCCCATCTTGATTTTGAGTGTGGTGGACCAGGGTTCCAATCCAATCCTAGAAAGGAGGACATCTGGCACAAACACCAGCCAGATCCATGATGCAAGCTGCTGTGACGATCCCTCTATCTTGTTTGTATTACTCGATGTGCACTCCTGTTTTGTGAAATGGCTTTTGTGTACCAAAACTTGGTCACCTCTGGACGAGAATAAACTGCCAAAGAAGTTGCCAAAGTTTTTCAGGTTAATTAATAACTTGAAATAACTGGTTGTTGTGCATGTGGCTGAGCGTCCGTTCCTTGTCTGCCCCACCTGTTGTCTGTGTCTTGCCCTGCATTTTGTTTATTTCTCCCATAGACAGAATGCCCTGTTTCCCTCATTTCCCTCATGTCACACTTTTAATTATTCAATTGATCTATCGTGTCTTGTCTCCTCCCCCTTCCCAGTATCTTTGTTCTGATGCCCTGATCTGTGTCTGACATGTTGTTTATCTATCTGAATGATTGGAGCATCAGCTCCTTCTGGGCCTGTCTGCTAATCTCGATTTTGGACTCAGTTTTCAACTTTGACTCTGGCTTGGATTACCCTCCCTTCTGATTTGTCTGAATTAATAAAATCTGCTCTGAATTGGTTCCCATCTGCTCTTCAGTTTACCTGTGTTTGGGTTTCCAAAGGTAATTTATTACTTGGGGAATTTTAATACATTTTTAATTGATTATTAGCTTGCGGCAATGGTGTTACTTGGCCTCCAAGTGGAAGCTGTTCAACCACCTTTACAGGAAGTGCAGTGACAGTAGACCAAGTGGGACCACAGCTGTCATGGACTTCAGCTTGCCCTGAGAAATTGGAGGAAAGTGACTTACTGGAATGACCTGTTCCTTCAGAAGAGAATGAGGAGGTGAAGGACATCAGCTACCCTGCGACGGGACAGCCGGGCCCTCATGACCATTGCGTCCAAAGTCATTGTAATGAAGATCACCCTCTGAGAAGGGTTCAGACAAGACTTCTGCAGATTGACTCTGAGGCCTAACTGGGCCACATGGGCAAGAAGCCTGAAGTGTCTTGGACCACCCTGAGCCTGTGGCAGCGAATAGATTAGCCAGTCGTCCAGGTATGGCAGCACTTTTATGCCTTGTAAATGCAGGGGGGAAAGAGCAGCCTTCACGACTTGGGTAGAAACCCTTGGTGTGAGGGAGAGCCCAAAGGTTAGCACTCGGAAGTGGCACCCCCTGTAGGCAAACCAAATAAATCGCCTGACGGCTGGCCCCTAGGTTTCCTGGAGAGACAGTTGACAGAGCCCGCAGCCCGGGGTTCCCTAGATGGTAGGCGGACAGAGGTGGGAAAGTCCCTGGCTGGTCCTTGTGGAGGCCACTGGGGACCACAGCCCTCAGGGGAGTGAAGCCGAGATGGTGAACGATGAAATGGAACAACAGAGGAGCCCCAAATGTATTCTGAGGGGCCCAGCTTCTGTTAAGGCTTGAGAGCTGATGCCTGGTCTTGTGGGCCGTTCTTTCCAACACTTCTACAGCAACCAAAAAGCTGTTCTGGTTCCTCCACCACACTTCGGAGGGCCCTCCTAGACGCGTCCGTCAGGGGGGACTGCACAAGCCACACCTGGCGCCATGCCTGGACCAGCAAGGCCATTGTCTGCCCAAGCTCTCTTGATTCCAGAGCAAAAGCCTGCAAAGCACTGAAGCTTATGCCGGACGTGTCGACGCTGCCCTCTTGCAGGGAAGCAGAGAGGAACTTCCCAAAACACCGCGCTCCTGCACCGCCATCATAGGCTCTCGTGAGGAGGCCAGCGGTTATTCGACACTGGGATCGAAGGCACCTCACAGCCAACTGAAGGCTCTCCTCTGGGAACGCAATGAGGGACGCAATAGCTGGTAGCGCTCTGACGTTCAATGAATGAGTCGTTCATTTGAGCAACTCTTTTAAGTGACTGACGAGAGCTGGTTCACTGCTGTCTGAGAGCCGTTCTTATGTGGAAATTATCCACGCTCCCTTCACGTGTCATCTGTGTGAATTATGAGTCTGAGCTGTCACCGCTGTCTTCATGTGAACGACTGACGACATCTCAGGGTTTCAGTTTTCCACAGCATGCTGAAGTCACCTGAACACAGCAGCCAACTTGCGGAGAAGTATCTGGAAACTGGAGTAGAGCCAGTGTTTTGGAATAACTGGTTTCCCTATTACTTGGCGACTGGGTTTCTTTCACATCCCTTGTTGCTGGTAGATTTTAAAAACCAGACAAAAAGTTGTGTCAGACCTTTTATGAGTCTAATTTCAACATTGACTGCTACTAGCAGCAGCAGCAGGAAATGCTAAAGGAAGTCAGTCACTGGTTAACAAGGAAACCAGTTAATTTGAAACACCAGTGTCACGCCCTGTGCCCCTGCACCCATGTGGGGGCGCTTGGGTCCTGTTTTGTTTGTCTTCCCTCATGTTCTCCTGCCTGGTCACCTGCCTGCTTCTCTTGTTGTCCTGTTTGGTTTCTGTCTCGTTAATTACTGAATGTGCTGCACCTGTCCTGCCCCCTTTATTAAGCCCTGATGTCCTGGTGTGTCTTGTCGGCTCCTTGTGGGTGTGTCTGTGTGTCCTGGCCTGAACCTGCTGTGTTTTTTGAGTTTCCCGAGTTCCTGGTTTCCAGCCCTCCTGAGTTCCTTTTGGAAATAAAAGACCCTTTTTTGTACTCTGCCTGCTGCCTGTGCCTGGGTCCTTCCACCTCGCACCCGTGACAACCACATTGACTGCTGTGGGGCGGCTGTGGTTCAGTGGGGAGAGCAGTCGTCTTACAAATGGGAAGTTGTTAGTTTGATTCCTGTCTCCCCCTGCCTGCATGTCAAAGTATCCTTGGGCAAGACACTGAACCCTAAATTGCCCCCAGTGGATGGACTGAGTGCCCAGCCTCCTCCACTGGTTTGTGAATGTGATCTTGCAGTGTAAAGCGCTTTGAGGTCTGTTAATGCAGAGGAAAAGCGCTATATAAATGCAGTCTATTTACCATCAAAGGACATGTAGCAGTATTTTGAAGCTCTTCTCTAGGGATGGCATTCAAGGTAAACCACAATATAATGTGTGTCAGAAAAACACATCTTTTAACTCTGGGTCATCAAACAAATTAAACCACCAGATGAAAACTCCTAACTGACAGTAACAGTGTCAGACGTCAGAAAGTAAGGTATTGACTCCGCACCAATGAGGCCGATGTGTCTAATAGAGTCACGTGACGTTCGTCAGGGAGACAGTCTTACATTCAGGGAAAAAGGGAAACTGTTTTACATTGTTTTGGTAAATGGCTGAACTGTGAACGTCCCAGATCACCAAGATTGTCTCCTTGGGGACAAAACGGTGGTACCTCATTTCAACAAACATATCTTTAGAATATTAAAAACTGGCAAACCTGTGCGAAGGACAATTCTGAAGTGTTGAAGAGATCCCCAAATCCCCAGGCTGAATATGTGGAAGACAACATGTGAGAAGATGTTAGGGAGATTGTACAATCAAACTGGTGTAATCAATCAGTGAACAATGGGATAGTTTTGGCAGATTTATATTAGAGACAGAAAGCTAGAATAAAGACAATACTGATTTGATAAAAATGTGCTGCATCAATACCTGTGTTGTACCTGGGATCATGGACTGCCCTTCATATAGAAGTATGTGAACATAATAATACTTATTATTATTGCTCATTAAACAATGAACTTTGATAAGAGTGACTTTGTGCAGTTTCCCTTATAACTATTTCACCTAATAAAGTCACGTATGACAGGCTACTCCCAAAACAATGTCAGTTGCCTATTTAAAGTTTGTAATTACTCATTAACAAAAAAACAAAAAAACAAACAAAAACCCTTTAAAAATACAGTAGAAGATACTGTATTAATATAAAGAAATTTTCTTTATTGGTTTTTTGCAGGGTTTTCCTCCATTTTTTCCACAACACAATACATTGGGGGTACAAATAAAGCGCTCTTGCCTCACACTTTCCATCTTCCTGTTAACTTATTGTGTAGTCTCCTCCCCCTCCCTGCAGGCTCCTGTCTGTCTCCCTGCTGCCAGATGATTGCTCATGCTTGCATGTCCGCATCCTATGACTGCATCGGTGCAATGATTGATGCTCTTGCTTGCCTCACAGCAAGGAGGTTCTGGGTTCAAATACGGCCTGAGGTCTTTCTGTGTGTTGTATGCATGCTGTCCCTGTGTGTACATGGGTTCCCTCCTGGTACTCCAGCTTTCTCCCTCGGTCTAAAAACTTGTATGTCAAGTAAATTGCCTGTAGGATGTGTTTGGTTGTCTGTCCCTATGTGATGCACTGAGGACCTCCAGGGTGGAACTCAACTACAAGAAGCTGGGATTGACTGGAATAACTGTCAAAGGGATAAATTGTACATTTACCATGAGAGAGAATTCCATGCTTTCAGCACCACCTTCTGGTGGTCAGTAGGGATGAAATAGAACTGATGCCAACAATGATGGTTTGAAATTTGATATGAATAACAGATAATATCCTTTTTTTTTTTTTTTTTTTTTTTTTTTAGAAATCTGTTTTACTGTCTGTCTTTTGTTTATCCTAAAATGCAGAGTGAAAGTGTGAAGTGAGCAAATGATACAAAAGATCAATGTGCTCTCAACTGGATTGTTTCTTTCTCCATATCAAGGTGTGGAAACTGTCCAGTAAAACAATCTGATGTCTCTGTTGACAGCTGATCATAATGTTTAGTCCAGTCCCGTCTGTTTCCTACTTATAATGGTCGCTCATATATTCTGTATGTTTTGAATCTATTTTTCTTTTCACAAGTTGGACTCATGTACTGGATTAGTGGTTTGATTTCCACGGATTCTCAATGACCAATTACTTCACAGACCACTGGGAGAATGTTCTAAACTTTCAGGCCAGACCAGATGATATCCTGATTGCTACATATCCTAAAGCAGGTCAGGTCAGTCATGAAACCAGTTGCTGCATGATGGTATGTAAGAATGTGTACAAAGGTGAGAGGTGCACGGACGTGCTGGTGCATGCTTTTATTTCCAGTTGTTTTTATCATTGTAATGCACCACTTTCTGGTCTCCCTCAGTAGAGTATCAGCAGCCTTCAGCTTCTCCAGAATTCAGCAGTACGAGAACTGACGAGGACCAGAAAGGAGCACATTACACCAATCTTAATATTGCTTCATTGGCCACATTGGCTGTGTGTCATTTTATTCCTAGATATTTCTGTTTTTGTTTTGTGTTTAACTTGTAAAGCACTGTGCCAAAATTGTGTTTGAAACATGCTTTAAAATAAAATTTGACTTGAGATAAGCTCTTCATAACTTGGTTTTAGTGTTAGTGTGTGGAGATCTGTATTGCTGTATAAGTGTGAGAACATGTAACTTTTGAGGACCATATAAAAACTTGCTAGAGCAACACTTGCAGGTCAAATGCCGAGGAAGAAACACAGGAGCTTTGCACACAGCAGCACACCAGCTTAAGTGAACATATAAACAAATAAAAATAATACTCTTACTGAAATAACATCACGATGGTGTCACATAACAAATGAAAATGGGTGGAAAACTTATCTAACCTGCCACTAATTTGGTGCAGTTTTCCCAGCCGTTCAGGAAAACCTGACATGCGGTGGACGTCAACATCCAGTCTTGTTCTTCATCTTCTCTCACTCACACATAGGGACACAGGGACATGTGGCTGCAGCAGTTCCTGCAGGACTCTTTCGAATGGACCCCGCCTCTTCATAGCAACATAATAACCTAATTTTTCTCTACTTAACAAGATCATTACATTGAAAAAAATTAACAATATAGTACACTAAGTTTGTTCAGTAATGAGATAACATTTTTAACAAACACGAAAGAATATGTCATGACAACAAAAAAAATGTATCACTATTAATATCCAGGTAAAGAGTGTGGCTTTACATTACTGTGGTAATGTTATTGAAAAGCAAGAAGGTTTAGAGTTCTGGGTAGAATTTTGTGGACGAGAAGGGGACACTAAATTATGAGACTTCACAGTGATGAAAAAGTTGTACTGCACTGACAGACTGATAGAGCGAGAGACTGACTGACTGAGAGGGAGCGAGAGAGGAGAGGAAAGAAGGGGAGGAGTTACAGAGTGAAATAAACTCTCATGAGGTACATATGGTGTCTCACAACAGTAGAGACTGGAGGACTGTCAAAGGGAAATATTTTTTGCTCTGTGTAAATTCGCAGCTCAAAAAGCCAGAGAGAAATCACCAGGAGTCTGAAAAAGACTGAACACTGAAAAGGTATGTTTAATATTCCTCAACTCAGAACTCTTTGCTTTTCTATGAAAGACTCAACAGCATATAAATCCTGTCACTTGTCTCTGATTGATAACGCCACACAAACTGTTGAGAATGTTTTATCGAAGCTTTTTGTAATGCAGAGCAGAGTAAAGCATTTGACATTTTGATCACACTTTTAGCTTTTTGTTGCTGCAGAAGCTTGCAGAAACTATCCAGGAGGATATTTTATGTCACTGGCTGATTTCAATATTTCCTCCTGTTTTCACATGACAAAAATGCTGAAGTTAATCCTTGTATATTTCAGATGTTTTCATATTGCTTTATTCAGAAAGGTGCCAAAGGTGAAGGCCGTGTTTCCATGTCAGTCATTTGAAACAGTAATTTATGCTTTTATCACATCGTGGCTCGATTAGTGCATGATGGATGGATTTATGCATAGCACTTTGATTCAGTGGTCATTATTTTAAAGTGCTTCATAAATAAAGTTGAGTTTCATTCCACTTTGTTTGACATTTCTCTTTGAAGAAGATGGATACAATTCCTCGACCAGAGCTGTTTGATTTCCATGGAGTCTCAATGATCAACATGTTCACAGAGAACTGGGAGAACATTCAAAACTTTCAGGCCAGACCGGATGATATCCTCATCGCCACATATCCTAAAGCAGGTCAGTCCTGAAACCTGAGTCACTGCATGACTTCTCATACAACAAGTGTGGGATTATGTAACTTTGTGGAATCAATAAGAAAATGTGTTGTACTGTATTCAGACACTTTTTGCAAAAGCTATGAGAGTTAATATGTTTTCTTTTTTAAAGTTCTCAAAGAGTTCATACTTGGTTTTATGGTGAAAGGTGAGAATAAGGTGTGGTTACTCTATGTCACAATGATTAAGCAAAACACACCACTGCAGGTGTGTCTTGGAGGATCAATGGGCTGTGAGATATGCTGGATCCTTTTAATGAAGAGTCCACTGCTTGTTACATTCAATCTATCTAAATAATAGATGGTTCAAAAAGATTTTTAGCTGAAGATATGATCTTCTCTCCTTGTCTTGCTTTCTGCATGTGTGAATGTATTGAGTGCCAAACAAGGGACTTTGTGCTGTTAAAGGATAAGTTCAGTTTAAACAGTTTTCACGTTGTTTACAGAATGAAGTAGAACAACATACTCACCCAGAAGGGTTTTCTGATCCGATAAGTGGTTCGGGAGAAATTTAGATCCAAAGTCGAGCTGCAGACATCTGTATACTGTTAGCCAATGGGGCATGTGTGGCGAAGAAGGAGATCTCTGAACTGCAAACATCTTCTTCTTCTTCTTTGGAGCGGGTGGTGAGCAACAACTTAGGTGCACAGCGCCACCTACTGTGTCTCTTGGTGAATGTACTTCAGTTTACATCCTGATCACCGTATTCACTTCAAAGATCTCTAAAACCGCAACAGCATGTATTTTGCGACACTGGGCTGTCGTGGAGGAGTGGCGTGAGCAGACCATGAAGAAATATTGGTGAAACTAATGAGTTTTTGGATGATTAAAGCCGTTTTGGGAGCCGGCGCCACACATGCCCCATTGGCTAACAGTATACGGATGTCTGCAGCTCGACTTTGGATCTAAATTTCTCCCAAAGCACTGTTCGGATCAGAAAAGCATTCGGGGTCAGTATATTGTTCTACTTCGTTCTTTAAACAACGTGAAAACAGTTGAAACCGAACTTATCCTTTAAGTGAGAGCGTTAGCTCCAATACTACAGCTGTTTCTTGTATTGATTGTGCGATAGGAAATGTTTTTCATTTTGGTAAATACTAGATTGTACAAAATCTCGCATCTTTCTAACGGCCTGACCCGAAATTATCTCTCTCTGTCTCTCTGTAGGCACCACGTGGGTTTCCAACATCCTTGATTTACTTCACTTTGGTCAGAGAGAGAAACCCATCCCATTGCATGACAGAGTGCCTTTCCTGGAGACTTTTTTTACAGACTTTGATTCAGGTAGATGACCTGCCTGTCCAACTTTACACAAGGCTTGTGTTTATACCAAAAATCTTTAAATTTTCTGAAATCATATTTCTTTTTCATCACAGTAAGGGCCAATCCCAATTCTACCCCTTACCCCTACCCCTTAGCCCTTAGCCCTACCCCTATCACTCTCCTACCCCTTTTAGAATAGGGCTGAGGGCTAGGGCTATCTTTGCAGCACTATGAATTGGGATACCCCTTGGCCCTTTAAGCCCCGCCGCACTCCTATAACAACAAAAAATTATGGATATTAGAAATGATAGAAATTACATTAGAAATTACTTTTATTTTTTTAAAAATGGTATTATTATTTACCTTATATTTCTTTTTGAGGTTCTCCCACTTTTTTGAAGCTTGCTGGGCTGTAACTTCCCCTTCCAAGCCATTTTCTTTTATGAATTTCCTAAAGTAATACAGATATATTTGTATAAACACGTTTTATTACTGACATATTATAGCTTAGACGAATAATATAATTTACTCCCAATGTGTTTCGGCACTGTATTTTGATTTCAAAAACTTTTCTTCCTTTTTAACCTCTAAACCAGGGGTCCTCAAATACAAATCTTGAAGGTCCACATTTGCTTTTTATATACAAGCATGGGTCCGGACTTCAGCGCCCTATGGGAGGGGGGGGGGGGGGGGGGGGGCGGGGGCATACCGAGGACTGCCGAGCAGTGCGGTGCGACGGAGTGCGCTGGACACGCGCAGAGCGGCGCGGTGCAGAACGGTGCTCACACGGAACATGGAGCGTTTAAAGAAAGATTTTTTTTCTTATTTTTTTTCCATACATTTGCCCTGGGGCAGCAGCGAGGTGTGCCGCGGTCCGGTCGTGGACCGCGGTCCGCTAATTGAGGAACCCGGCTCTAAACTGAATCAGCAGTCGGGTTTCATCGGGGGTCCCTGTGTCTAACATATTACGTTAAAAACATGATAAAGGATGACGTTAACTCAGTGATTAGTGCTCTTCATAAGTTACAAATTCACGATTGGAAACGGTGCTGCGCAGCGCTAAAACGTTAATCCATGACTGGGACACTGTCACGCTAGTTTATCTATAAATTCAGTGAAGCAAATACACTTTTTATAGCTTTTTAAATAGTATACAGAAAGCAATCTTACATTTGTGCGACTCCGTGGTGGGCGCCATGTTGTTTTTTTCTGGCCAATGTGAAACTCCGCCTACCCCTATAGAGAATAGGGAGCATCGATGCAGACTTCACTGAAAGGGGTGAAATAGCCCTTCCCCTTACCCCTACCCCTATTCAAAAAGGAGAATTGGGATAGCCCTTAAGCCTCGTGAACGCGCATATCATAGGGGTAGGGGTAAGGGGTAGGGGTAAGAGGTAGAATTGGGATTGGCCCTAAGTGTTTAACCAGAAAATGGGTTTTGTTCATAGTTTTTTTATTTGTTCACTCAGGAGTAGATTTGGCGAACAAGCTGCCCACCTCCCCTCGACTCATCAAAACTCATCTTCCTGTCCAGTTCGTGCCAAAGTCATTTTGGGAACAAAAATCCAGGGTATGATATCATGCTTGATGTTTGTTATATTTCAGTGAAATCACAACATGCTAAGTTTACAGATGGTCCACACTTTTAAAATGAAGCAGAAGCAACAATTGCAATGAAAAAGAAATGTTCAGGCCACACAGTGCATACATACAAAAAAACAACAACAAAAAACTACGTTCTCTCCCTTCCTGGGCGTTATCTCCTTCAAGCTCTGGTCCTGTATCAGAGGCCTGGGAGCTTGAGGGTTCTGCGCAGTTGTTCCTCACACTGCACTCTTCTGGACAGAGATCTCAGATGTTGAGATCTCAGCAGGGGGGCAGAACCTCTCCTTGGTATATGCCTCATTTGATTCTCACCTCCGCCACTGGCTTTGAGTTAGCTTCCAGAGCCGTCTTCCATAGCCTCATTGAGTTTCCCAGGAAGGTTGTCAGTTCCCTGTTGATGTTGTACAGTTTCAGGCATTCCAGTTTCCATGTGTGTGGCATTGAATCATGGGCTTTCTTGCAATCAATGCAGGCAGTGCATAGGTTGGCGTCTCTGGTCTCACACTCTTGTGCAATCGCCCTGTTGACCAGTGACTGGTGCTTGGCTCCTCAGTCATTATTGCCAATTCCTTTCTGGGCTATTGCTCCATGTGCCTGTTCATCTTAGCTGCTGTGATGCCATTTAGGAGCTTCCATGTAGTGCTGAGGCAGGTTATAGGCCAGTAGATGGATGGTATTGTTCCCTTCTGGGGGTCCTTCATGATGAGGACTGTTTGACCCTGGGTCAACCACTGTGGGTAGCTTCTTTCTTTTAGCAGCTGGGTCAATTAAGCTGCCAGATGTTCATGGAGTGCAGTTAGCTTCTTCAGCCAGTAAGTGTGAATCTTGTCAGGAACTGGAGCTGTCCAGTTCTTCATTTTTGTTCCTATTTTCTGGATATCTGCTGTGATTCTGCTTGCAGGTCTTCCAGTCACTATGCATTAGTGTTGTGTGATGCCTTTTTCTCCTGGATACTCTTTCAATATTGCTAAGTCTCCACCCCAGGTAGGTCTGCTGTGGTCCCACTGCCCTGCCATTGAGGGTATACCTTTGCAGGAAGACTGGAGAATGTTGTGTTTATTCTCTTGGCTTCCACTTCTCTTGTATACAGGGCCGGCTCTAGGCATAGGCGAACTAGGCGGCTGCCTAGGGCGCCACGTCCCGAGGGGGGCGCCGCGGTCGTACAAGGGGCGCCACGACGCTCTGTGTTCCGTGTGCCCCATTGTGCAGCGGTCCGACGCATTGCGCTCCTCGTCCTCGGCACTGCCCGGCACTGATCGGTATTGTTCGGCATCGCACCCCCCCCGCTCAACAAATGTCGGGACCGCTCGAAAAACACGCTCCCAAGGGGCGCTCGTCTCGGGCTCGCCTAGGGCGCCTCTGAAGCCCGGGCCGGCCCTGCTTGTATACCTCTTCATGCGGGTAGCTAGGGCTGTGAGTCTTTGCTTAGCAGTGTCCAGTGAATCAGCTGTTGACAGCTTGATGTATTTCTTAGGTAGCTCCTTCTTTAGCTTCACACCTCATTTCAGTTCTGCCAGGAGGCTAGCTTCTTTCTGTGTTGCCTTGATTTTAGCCTCTAGCCTTCTTTATCATGGAGGCTCTGACTTCTGGCTACTCATGCTGTTCATCCTGAAGCCAAGCATCGCTAGGACGACTAATACCATGGTGTAGATCAGCTGCTTGGTCTTGGTGATGTTGTGGGTCGGGATACTTAGGAGTGCTTTGTTTACATTGTCTAGTAGAGATCTTTCTGGTACCTTGTTCTTTAGCCTTGGCAGGCATGTAGTCATGTTCTCCCAGGACTTCAGGATCGTCTCTTTCAGGTCAGTGACTCTCCCTTTGAGTAGTTCTCCTATTGGGGCTTGTTACCCAATCTCACTGTTTGAAAGACTGTTTGACTTACATATAAACAGGAAACAAACACAATAGAAAATAGACAGTTTCGAAATGTATGTAATGTAAGCATGCATGTATGCATGTAAAAAATATTGCACATTTGGAGGCGTCACACATATTAATACAAACTTTAATTCAAGGCTCTCACAGCAGTTGGATAAAAGATGTTTTTCAGTCTCTTAGCCCTGGTTTTGATGGCTCTGTACTGTTCGCCAGATGGCATAAGCTCAGCCAGGAATTGTCCCGGGTGGTAGGACTCCTTCAGGATGGTGTTAGCTCTCCTGAGGCAGTCGGTGCCATGAAGGTCTTCCAGTGTTGGTAGGGGACACTCACTGATCTTCCCAGCCATTTTGGTGACCCTCTGCTCGTTCCTGTTTGCCACTGTGCAGCTGGTAAACCACATACAGAAAGGGAAGGTGACTTCCACTTCCTTGGAGTCCACAACGAGGAGAAGTTGACCTGAAATTACAACTCTACACAGCTGGTAAAAAGGGCACAAAAAGACTCCACTAACTAATACCCTTTCACACTGCAACTAGCGGGTCGACCCGTGTTTTCGACCCGTGTTTTCAACCCGCTAATTGCCTTTTGTGTCCTTTCACACTGCATGCAGACCCGCGTCTAAACCGCCTGCTGGCGAGCCGGGTAGCTGCGTCTTCCCGCGCTGATAGTGTCCCGCGTTGATGACATCATCAGCGCGACGGAGCAAAGCGAAAGTAAACAATGCAGCGGAACACAGTTCCCGTTACCTGTAGATGAATCTCCTCTTCCCCACGGATCCAGAGGAGCTCTCTGGTCTCGCTATCTTGCCAATACTGGGTCATCTTGACGAAGGAAATCTCATGCTGTGTCCAGAAACAACAACTAGCGCGCTAACGTAGCCATGCTGCGTCGACGTCATCACGTAAGTTACTGCGTCGGCTCGCGTCTGCCTTTCACACTCCCTTTCGCCCCTCCCACTAAAAGGCGATAGTAGCGAAAAACCCAGGTCGATTGCAGGGTTGAAAAACCCGGGTCTAATGCCGAGTGAACACTTTCACACTGCCACGAGGACCCGGGTAATTAGCGGGTTTAAATGGGTTTTTTGGCCAGTGTGAAAGGGGTATAAGAATCCTCAAGAAGAATAACATCAGTCAGAGATTGTTTTAGTCCTTATACCACTCCACTGTGGAGATCTTCCTCACATACTGCCTCTGTACTTCATTTGCCAGCTGCAGAGAGGCAAACAGGAACAAGCTCCAGAGGGTCACCAAAACAGCTGAGAAGATCAGTGGGTGTCCAACACCATCCTTTTAGACCATCTGCTTTCAGATCTTCTTCTGTACTTTTTATCTGCATTGTGAATGTTTGTAAGTTGTTGACTGCATTTTCTTTCTTTTCTTTCTAAATCTAGATTGTCTACGTTGCCCGTAATGCAAAAGACAATGTTGTGTCTTATTTCCACTTTGATCGCATGAACAAGGGTCATCCAGAACCTGGAGATTGGAGCAGCTACCTTCAGAGATTCAAGCAAGGAAAGAGTATGTATTGAATATGAATATAAGGCTAATATCAAAAAGCACCAAATCAATTTTACATACTGCTTACGCACAACTTCAATGTATTATTCTGTGGTGTCAGTGGTGTTTGGATCCTGGTACGATCACGTGAACAACTGGTGGAAGAAGAAACAGACTTATTCAAATCTCCACTACATGTTCTTTGAAGACATGGTTGAGGTAACTCAGCTGTTTGTTTTTCTATCCTTGTTTTGACTGGTTCCCTACATCCAACATGTTCCTTGTCATGAATCAATGACAACATTGAACCATGTGCTTTCAGGACACTGGACGAGAAATAGACAAACTCTGCTCCTTTCTTGGTTTGACTCCTTCGGTCGAGGAAAAGATGAGAATCACAGGAGAAGTTCATTTTGACAAAATGAAGAATGATGAGATGCTTAACTACTCAACAATCTCTGTGTTTGATTTCAAAGTTTCTCCCTTCATGAGAAAAGGTATGATTGATTACAATAAGGTACATGAAATTCAGCAGCACAAAGACCTGACTGAGTCTCTGTGGTTCTGCAGGAAAAGTCGGTGACTGGAAGAATCACTTCACTGTGGCTCAGAATGAAGAGTTTGATGAAGACTATCAGACAAAGATGAAGGATCCCACTCTCCAGTTTCGGACTGAAATTTGAATGATGAAAGCTGAATGATTGACTGCATGAGGCACTCCTGACTGGAGAGATGCAGATTGCAGATGTTGCTTATTTGTCCGAATCAGAGCTGCAAGGCATGAAACACAAATGAATACATGGAATCAAAGGACTTTTCATGTATTACATAAATGTGAAGCTTTATGGCCTGCATTTTGTCTCATGAAACTTGGTCACCCTTGGACAAGAATAAACTGCCAAAGAAAGGTTTTCTCTGAGTCACACAATTGAGTTTTCTGTATGATTCCTGACACTCTTGGTAATTTTCTCAGTGATAAAATGAACATAACAAGTGTGTCAGCATGTTGAAGCTGGTACACCATCAGCCTTGCAGCTGTGGGTGAAGAGCACATCAGAATCTATTACATTTTTAGGGACACTCCTATGGATTTCAGACAACTCAAAAATTGTTTTAACAGTCATTAAATATATGGGCAAAGTTGACTTAATCCATCATCCATCTTTACGTGTCTACACCACCTTATCCAATTACGGGGGCGCAGAAACCAATCTTAGGTGATGATGGTCAAAGGTAGATTACATCCTGGACAGGCTGCTGGTCCATCAGACTCACATATGGGTATTTTATCGTCACAAATTAACTTAAAATGTATGTTTTTAGAGTGTGGGATGAAATTGAATCACTAATTTAGGCATAGAGAGAACATGGAAACTCCACATTAAACGACCTGTTTGGATTCACAACTGAGAGAGCTAAACCACACCACTGTTAGCCTCCAACTTCGAGTTTAGCTGTGGTGAATCCAATTTTGTCTTGATATCATTGCAAAAATGCTGACAATGTTCAGATATACTATTGTATTGGATTTTCTTTCTGTTTTTGATTTCAGTATACTTTCACAAAAGAGAGGAGATCACTATAAAACACCACAGGGACCATCAATGAAATAGCAGCCCTAAGTCGGGAACATATTTCAGACACTGATTTTCTCCAAGCACTCCAGTTTGAACTTATAACTGAAAAAAAAAAAAAAAAGTTTTTCTGGTTTATGAATAACCTTTTGAAAGTACTGGTTTTTGTGCATGTGAATGTGTGTCAGGACGCTGTCTGCCAGCCTCGACTGTTGTCCGTCTTGACCTGCTTTCTGTCTATTTCTCCCATTCTTAAACCCCTTTCCCACTGGCCAAAAAACCCGTTTAAACCCGCTAATAATTGGCTCCTCATGGCAGTGTGAAAAGATTTAACCGGAATTTAGACCCGGGTCTTTCAACCCTGTAGTCGACCCGGGATTTTACCGGGTCGCCTTTCTAACGGCTTTGAGTGGGAGGGATACATCCGGGAACTTACATGATGACGTCGACACAGCGTGGCTAGTTCGCGCGCTAGTTGTTGTTTCTGGACACAGCGTGAGATATCCTTTGTCAAGATGACCCAGCATTGGCAAGATAGCGAGATCAGAGAGCTTCTCTTGATCCGTGGGGAAGAGGAAATTCGTCCACACGTAACGGGGACTGTGTTCCGCTGCATTGTTTTCTTTCGTTTTGCTCTGCCGCGCTGATGATGTCATCAACGTGGGACACCATCAGCGCGGGAAAACGCAGCGACGCGGCTCGCCAGCAGGCAGTTAGACCCGGGTCTGCAGGCCATGGGAAAGGAGTCTAGAAGCCAATTGTTAGCGGGTCAGAAACACGGTTCAACCCGCCAACAATCGGCTTGGGAAAGGGGTATTAATGTCTGTGTCCGTCCCTGTTTCGCTTGTTTGTCTCATGTCACTCTTTCAGTTGTTCAATTGACCCATCATGTCTTGTCTCCTCCCCCTTCCTAATATATTTAGTCCTGTTTCTCCCGTCTGTGTCGGGTCATCTGAGGCCCTGATCTGTGTCTGACATGTTGTTTATCTGTTTGTATGATTGGAGTGTCAGCTCCTTCTGGGCTCATCTAGATTTTGGACTCTTTTTCCAACTTTGACTCCAGCTTGGAATACCCTCCCTTCTGAGATGTCTGCCTGAATAAAACCTGCTCTGAATTGGCTCCACTCTGCTTTTAATCAGTTGGGAGCAGTGTCTTGTGACTCTGAACTGGATAAAACAGTATTTAAAACAAATGGATAAGCTACCGATGTGTGACCAAAAAGTAAAAAAAAAAAAAAATTAAAACTGCAATTGAGAGAAAACATTTTTCAGAAAGTACGTTGGACCATTTGCAATTTTCAGTAACTTCACTATTAAAGTAGATTATGTGACTTCATCACCATTATTGGTCTATGTGTGGTTATAATAGACTAAATAAAGATAACACTTTTTTTTTTTTAATTGCAAAGGACGTCAGTTTCCAGAACAGATGAATTCTGTTCTGATCTTTCTTATGCAGTGCGTTGGTATTGGTCAAGTGAACACCCAAGTGCTTATAAAGGTCCACAAGCTTAATGTTCATGCTCTGAATGTTCACTGGTGAGGGTGAAGTGTGTCTGGTCCTGCTAAAATCCACCACCATTTTCTTGGTTTTCGCCGTGTTGATCTGACGCCGTTCAGAAGGCACCCGTTCATCATGAAGGTCATAGGGAGTGAGCCTGTGTTGAGGTTTGTTTGGTAATCAATGCTAAAATACCAAAGGATGGATTATGGAAGGTAATTGATCATGTTGAGTAAATTAACTAAATTATTTATTGGAGTAAATTCTCATTTACTAATTAATAATTAGAGATAATTGTGAGATACTAATCACGATCAATTACAGGGTGATACATTGTTTAAGGTGAAACGCAAAAGTAATTTGTCCAAAATCAAGTATTCATTGGAATAAATTATTATGTGTTCATTAATGTCAGGTAATCAGTTATTCTGGAATGAGTAAATCACAGAGAAATTCAATCTTTAACTGATTTATTGGGCTTATTGATCAATCAATAATGGCACAAATGACTAATTCACTGAAAACTGGACACGTTACAGAAAATCAGTTGTAAAATATTACAATTATGAATCAAAGAAATTCTGATTCATCATTTTTGGATTTTGGGCACCACCTTGAAGACAAGGCTAATTAGCAGAGTCCAGTTTCAAAAGAGGGAACACATTATTTGAACTTATTGTTAATCTTCAGAATAAAGAGCTTTATTTAAATTGGCATGGAAGCGGGAGAATGGCACAAGCTGCTTCAACCATAAACTTGTGACAAACACACCAAAAATCACCGTGAATCGCCCAGTTCAATTAATGAGCATTTGGCACAGTATGTGTGTGTTTGTGTGCATGTGTGTGTCCTCCTGGAGAAGGTGGGGTGAGCAGTCAGACTGGCTCCTCTCCTTTGCGCTGCTCAATGGGTCAAAGAGCAGATGAAGAGAAGGAGGAAACTGAGGAGGAACACGAGGAGGAGGTAAAGTATTAAGTTAAACAGGGGGGTTGGCTCTCTCCGCGGGAAGCTTCCCTGCCTTTTCTTAAAGTGATGGTGTGGTCCGAGTGTGTGCGCATGCGGGTGGACCCGTACGCTGGGATGCGTGCTTCAGTTTACATGCCTCTTTTAAAAAAAACCCCCAGGATTAGTCAAAGACAGAGAAAAAGCAAAAACCCCATTCAGCCCGACACAGAACTCTTCTCACACAGGCTCGTCTCTGCAGGCCGGAGGAGAGAGGAGGACGGTGCAGAAGCTAGCTGCGTTAACGCGTGTTCAGCATCGGAAAGTAACGGTCAAATCAACTATGAGTAGTAGAACAATCTTTACATTTTCAAGTTCAACAATCACAGACATTTAATAATCACTTAATTAAACTGTCTAATGCATTATCCTGACACTCACCCGTAACGACTTGGTGTGGCGTCTCTGTGGCGAGCCCACAGTGAACGTGGGCTTTGGCCACTCGATATGACTGGCCCCTGATGATGGTGCTTTCCCTCCCAGTTCATTAGTGCCCGGCCATCTTTAGGACTGTCTTCCATCTGTTGATGAATGTGGGCAATGGAGGTCGGTAGTGGGCAGGTGGGTGAACTCGGTGTGTGGGGTTTGTGTGTGGGTGGCATGGAGTCGGGTGGTGGTGGAGGTCTTGTGTATCGTTTTATTTCTGCATTTTTCTGTTTTTGACTTGTGTTTTAACTTGTAAAGCACGTTGCTATGATTGTGTTTGAAAAGTGCTTTAAGATAAAACTTGACTTGAGATAAGCTCTTCATAACTTGGTTTGACAGTGTAGAGATCTAGATTGCTGTGCTATATAAGTGTCAGATTATGCAACATTGTAGGACCACATAAAAACTTGGTTTTACATTCCCTTGATTAGAGAGAGAGAGGTCAGGAAAGAAAGGGAGGAGTTACAGTTTGAAACACACTCTCAAAATGCCTTTATTGTTTGTCACAACAGAAGAGGGCTGTCAAAGGGAAATATTTTTGGTCAGTGTAAACCTGCAGCCCACAAAGCCAGAGAGAAATCAATCGGAGTCCAAAGGTGACTGAACACTAAAAAGGTATGTTTGATATTCCTCCACTCAGAGCACTTTGCTGTTCTGTGAAACGCTTAACAGGTTTTAATTCCTGTCAATTGTTTCTAATTGTTGATGCCACACAAACTGTTGAGAATGTTTTTATCAAAGGTTTTTGTAATGCACAGCAGAGCAAAGTAACTGTAAACATTATAGATCATTGATGTACATTTTGACCACACTTTGAGCTTTTTGCTGCTGCAGAAACTCAGAAACTGTCCAGCAGGACATTTTACATCACTAACTGATTTCAATATTTACTCTTCTTTTTACACAATGAAAAAACTGAAGTTCATCACTTCAGTACTTGTATATTTCAGATGATTTCATATTGCTTTACGCAGAAAGTTGGCAAAGGTCAAGGCCGTTTTCTTCTCATCAGGCCTTTGAAACAGTGATTTATGCTCTTATCACATCTTGGCTCGATTAGTGCTTGGTTGCACTTGTTTGTACTTTGTCTTGGAGACCGTCAGTCTCTCTGGTTCAGAACGCTGCAGCTTAACTAGTAACTGGAAAACATAAAAGGGGACAAATCTCCTCTCCTTTCACAATTCGTTTTATATTTCTTTAATTTGTTGTTAAGTCTTTGAATGGTCTCGCCCCGTCTCACCTCTTTGAGCTACTTCACTCCTACGCTCGTGCTCGGTGCCTGAGGTCAGCTGATCAGCTGCTCCTGGAGGCACCGAGGTCCAAACAGAAGCTCAGAGGGGACAGAACTTTTCTGTTGCTGCTCTGAATTTATGAAATGAGCTACCATAGCATGTCAGACAAGAGCCTCTATTGTCCACTTGTGAAACTAACCTTGAGACACATTGTTTTAATCCATGGCTTTTAGCTCAGCTTGAGACTATATGCTCTTGTATTATTTGTTGTTGTCGCTATATCATGTTGTTTTATTGCTGTTTTTTTTTAAATTGTATTTTACAGGGTTTTTTTTTTACTCATGACACCTCATATTATTAGATTCAGGTGACCCTGAAAAGGACAAACAGGTTAAAAAATGGATGGATAGAGGGATGGTTTTATTTCATCCCTGCTGACAGCCAGAAGGCGGTGCTGAAAGCACGAAATGTTCCCTTTGCGCATGTGCATTTCGAGTATGCATACCAACAATGTCCCTTGTGACTCCTGGGTGACTCTAGAAAGGTAATATGTTCAGATGTCACCACAGGCTCACTTCCTCTTTTCTACTCATGCATTTGCATGCCATTGAAGATTGCAGAACCAGCCAACATGGTTTATACTTCATCACTGGTAGCCTGGCTGGTTACTCCCACCTTCCTTTAAGGTTAAGGGTGCTGGTGGAGACAGCGTTAGTGCACTCTCCTCCTGGCTTACTGGTTGTTACAATAAGGTATAGTGTTAGCTTAGCTGTTGCTTGGGAAGACCACGGTTGGTCTTCCCACGAGCACACTGGTATCGCTCCCAGCCATTCAGCAGTATGATTGCTGTTAGCTGCAGCTGCTCCTGGTGTAGGCCGCACTGGGCTCCCTTTCCCAGGCAATCGATGTGCCGGCTTATCGACAGAGGAGGAGGCAGCTGCCGCGCTTTGGTTCAGTGGTCGTTGTTTAAGTGTTTCAGAAAAAAGGTTGAGCTGAGATTCATTCCACTTTGTTTTACATTTCTCTTTGAAGAAGATGGATGCAATTCCTCGACCAGAGCTGTTTGATTTCAACGGAATCTCAATGATCAAAGTGTTCACAGCGAACTGGGAGAACATTCAAAACTTTCAGGCCAGACCGGATGACATCCTCATCGCCACATATCCTAAAGCAGGTCAGTCCTGAAACCTGAGTCACTGCATGACATCTCATACAACAAGTATGGGATTATGTAACTTTGTGGGATCAATAATAAAAAAAAAAATCTGTTGTACTGTATTGGGACACTTTTTACAAAAGCTATGAGAATATTACATTTTCTTTTTTTATAGTTCTCTGTAGAGTTTCGGATTGGTTTGTGAGTTATCAGGTATAGTGAAAGGTGAGAATAAGGTGTTGTTCCTCTATGTTTCAATGATGAAGTAAAACACACCACTGCAGGTATGTATTGGATGATTAATAAGCTGTAAGGTATGCTCGATCATTTTTATGGAAAGCCGACTGAATGTTAAAGGTCTAATACAGGATTTTCTCGAAAAGACGAAGCCAAACGTCTGTTACTCACTTTTTGAACAACACGTATGCGCCAGACCATCCGCCCGGCTCTCCTGCTTCTCCCAGGAAACGCGGAAGTGTACGAGCGCGATCTCCTCTTCCCCGGACGTGCACGGCTCTGTTTACAGTTTCTGCGATCGGCCTCGCTCATACATAAAGTTTGTTTTCCGAAACAGTTTCAGTTTCATTATGTCAGACTCGCCATTGGTAAGTACGACCTCAGAAGCTCACCGGCTACATAAACACTCTGAATGCGCATGCGCAAAAGGGAGAAGCTTATTGGGAGCGAGCACGTGGAACCGCCTTACAAAACCAGCTCGTCAGAATGATTGACAAACGGACCCACCAATTATTTAGGTGATCCACCCGGAAATCAAAATCCTGTATTATACCTTTAAATTCAGCCTATCAAAATTATAGATTGTTCAAAAAATGTGTTGAGCTGAAGAGATGATCTTCTGTTCACATGTGAATCTGTTGGGTGTCAAACATGGGACTTTGTATTATTAAGTGAGAGTGTTAGGTCCAATACTACTGTTGTTTCTTGAATTGAATGTGTGACAGGAAATTATTTCATTTTGGTAAATACTGGATCTTTTCAACAGCCTGACCTGAAATGATCTCTCTCTCTCTCTCTCTCTCTCTCTCTAGGCACTACATGGGTTTCCAACATCCTTGATTTACTGTACTTTGGTCAGAGAGAGAAAGCCATCCCAATTTATGAGAGAGTACCTTTCATGGAGATTTCTCTTGCAGGCTTTGATTCAGGTAGACGACCTGGCTATCCAACTTTACACAAGTCTTGTGTTCATATATATATATATATATATATATATATATATATGAGGCGGACCGTGCATTTCACACTAAGGCCTTCAGAACAGATCCGCCTGAACCAATGCACCTCTCAGTAACTATATTATGTCTATAAAAAAAAAAAATCTTATTTTGCAGATATGCATATAAAGAGTTGTTGCACAGCAGATAGATACTTGTGCAGCCAGAATAAATGCCTCTGCTGAAGTGCACAATTCTCCTACTACATCTGTGCACATACAAGCATTAACAATTTAATAAAACAGCAATATGATTTAGGAGAAGAGGACCATTTTACTCACCAAAATCCAGATTATTTGTAAACAAAATCCATCCTCATTTCCTTACTTAAAAAGAGTTCAATTGTTCTATCATATAGATTATACTCAGTTCCATAAAGCCAGGGCTGAAAGTCGAGCTTGTCCTGTGGTATTTCTGGCGTAAGTTTTATTTCTCTTCAGGTCTTCTTCTTCTTCCTTGGAATAATTGCAGTAGGCGACCAACAACTTAGGTGCATACCGCCACCTACTGTATCTCTTGGTGAATGTAAATCAGAAGATATGCTGTTGAGGAAAGCTAAACTTGAACTGAATGAAATTCTAGATAAAAAAACTCAATTCCTGATCCAACGACTCCGTTTAGAGAACTTTGAGCATAGTAATAAATCTGGAAGATTCCTGGCGAATCAGTTAAAAACAAACAAGGAGAAAAACACGATTTCAGCTGTTAAAGACTCAGAAGGAAACACCAGCCATGACCCGGACAAGATCAATAATATCTTTAGAGATTTCTATCAAGGATTATACCGATCACAAATAGACACAACAGATGAGGAAATTAATACTTTTTTTAATGATATTAACCTTCCAAAATTGAAAGATGAAAATAGAATAGTGTTGGATTCTCCTCTTTCACTGGATGAACTCCATAAATCTCTGCAGGATATGCCCAACAATAAAGCTCCAGGTCCAGATGGCTATCCAGCAGAATTCTATAAAGAATTCTGGACCATGTTGGCTCCCACTTTTCATAAAATGGTGATGGAAATAAAAAATAAACGAACAGTACCCTCAAATATGAACTTAGCCAAAATAACTTTAATACTTAAACCAGGGAAAGACCCCACACTTCCGTCCAGTTATCGTCCTATTTCATTAATAAATGTAGATCTCAAAATAATCAGCAAAGCCCTATCCAGAAGAATAGAAAAGGTAACCCCGCTCATAATACATCCTGACCAAACAGGGTTCATTAAAGGTAGACACTCATCCAATAACATGCGCAGATTAATTAATATAATAGATTACGCTACAATACACAATCTGGAATCCATAATTATCTCTTTAGATGCTGAAAAAGCTTTTGATCGAGTAAATTGGAAATTTCTATTTGGAATATTAACCAAATTTGGGTTTGGAACGTCTTTCATAGATTGGATTAAAATCTTATATAACAACCCAGCTGCATGTGTGAAGACTAACGAGCAGACTTCTCCAAGCTTCTGTCTGCAGCGAGGAACCAGACAGGGCTGTCCACTCTCTCCCTCACTGTTTGCCATCTTTATCGAACCTCTGGCAGCTGCTATAAGACAAAATAAAGACATCAGAGGGATCCTGGCTAACAATAAGATAGAACATAAAATAAGTCTTTATGCAGATGATGTATTGCTTTTCCTGCAGAACTCTCCATCTTCTATCTCCCAGACAATCACACTTATTGACAAATTTTCACTAATATCTGACTATTCTATCAACTGGTCTAAGACTACAGCCATGCCTATAAACTGTGATTTACAAAGTATACCCAATGCTACAATCCAGTCTGGAAACATTAGATATTTAGGCATAAACATTTCTCCAAGGATATCAGAACTTTTAAAACTAAATTACGTTCCGTTACTGAAATCAACAGAGGATGACCTCTTACGGTGGAGACGCTTACCTATATCTCTTATGGGGAGGGTTGCCACCATTAAAATGATGACTTTACCTAAGGTTAACTATTTATTTTCAATGATACCAACCAAACCATCGTCTGGCTGGTTCAAATCACTGGACTCATACATATCTAAATTTCTCTGGAAAAATAAACCATCACGTATCAGTTTAAAGACGCTACAACAGACTAAAGACAGAGGTGGACTAGACTTGCCTAACTTCAGTAATTACTTTATAGCCAGCAAGCTGCAATATATCTCCAAATGGCTTAAACCGAACAATTTAGATGAGCCATGGCTGGATGTAGAGCAAGCATTATGTGAGGATCTAGTTATCTCTGACCTGCCATTCATCAGTCCCACCATCAAATCCCATCGGTGTTTTAAAAGTGTCAACATCAGCTCCTCTTTAATGGCTTGGTGGGACTTTCTAAAGCTAACCAAATCTTCTCTGATCCCGTGTAAACTCACACCCATCTGGAACAACCCGGACATCGTGCAAAACAAAAAGATGATCAACTTCACTCAGTGGAGAAATAAAGGAATCAGCCAGCTTGAACATATCATTGAAAATGGCAACTTTCTATCATTCAATACTCTCATCTCACAATATGGAATCAGCAGCACAGCATTTTTAGAATATCATCAACTTAAATCTATCATAGGCAAAAAGTATACCTTTAATCAATTGCAGGGACAGCTACCTCTCGGGGTCGAAGAATTCTTAAACCTCAGTTCCCCAAAGTTGCTATCAAAGATATATAAAATATTATCAAAGGTAGAAGATGAAATCTTCCTTCCAACCTTAAAATGGGAGGCTGACTTATCTAACAACTTTGACCAAAATGCGTGGTCACAAATATGTTTAAATACTTTCAAAATGACAAAGAATTCAAATATACAACTAATACAATTCAAAATTCTGCATAGAATTCATTACACAGGACGAAGGATGTTCCAGATGGGTCTATCACAATCTGATATCTGTTCACATTGCAATGATAACATGACTGACAACTACCTCCATGCCTTGTGGTCCTGCACACCAGTGCAGAGGTTCTGGCTTCAGGTGTGTGAAGACCTGTCAACATGGTTCACATGCAATATCCCTGCAACTCCCACACTGTGCCTTTTAGGTGATCTGGGTGAAATTAACATGTCGATAAACTCTGTCTACATGGTTCTCACCATCTTGTGCATCGCAAAGAAAACTATCCTTGTAAATTGGAAATCCAGAAATAATCTGAGTAACGGGCAGTTTAAGAATCTTCTATTAGATCATATCAGCTTGGAGATGATGTCTGTCTGTTCAGAGGATCAATCAGCTGAATCTGGTTCCCTCTGGTCCCCTGTGATCAGCTCCATCACTTAATGTAAGGGGAAGATGAGGGCCTCTCCACTTTGAGGGTCGGTTGTTGGTGGGGGGGCCTGATGGCTGCAGGTGGTTGGCACTGTCTTGGGGTCGGGATCTGGGCAGCTTCGCTGGGGGCTGTCTTCGTGTTTGGTTTGGATTGGGGGTGGGGGGGCCGCCGGTTGTTGGGGCTGTCTGGCGGCGGTGGGGCGGGGGCCCCGGGGGGCCGGGGTCGGCGGGTGCCGGTTCATGTCCGGGCGGCCGGGGTGTCCTGGGGCGGGTGTGGCTGGGGGCCCTGGGCCCTGGTGCCTGGGGGCTCTCTCCTTCCGTGAGGGTGAGGGGGTCGACCTGGCTGGGGGGGCCGGTCGGCTCGGGCGTGCTGCCGCGGCCTGGGTCGGTGCACGCCCTGGTGTCTGGTTGCTGCCCCGGAATCCAGGGCATCGGGGTGGGTGGTTGTGGTGGCAGGGGACAGGGGGGTGGGGTGGATGGGTGGGGGGTGGCGGGGGAGGTGGGTGGGTGGTGGGGGACAGGGTGGGGTGGATGGGGGTGTAGATAGGGGGGTGGTGGGCTGTGGGGGTTAGGGGGTTGGGGAAGGTGCGTGTACGTGTATGTGTATATGTGTGTGGGTGTGTATGTGTGAGTATGTATATATGTTGTTGTATGTGTGGGTATTTATGTAGGTGTATGTGAGTGTGTGGGTGTGTATCTGGATATGTTTGTGTATGACTATGTATGTATGTGTGTGTGGGTATGTATCTGTGAGCGGGGTATGTATGTGTGTGAGGGTGTGTATCTGTAAGTATGTATGTATGTCTGTACGTGTGTGTATATGTGTGGGCGACTGGAGCTATGTATGAGAGAGTGCGGTGTCCTGTGGGGGGTGGCCCCGGTGGGCCTGGGGTCGGTGGGCCCTGGGTCTGGGTCCTTCTGCTGCCCCCTGTCTGTCCTCACCTTCACTCCTCCTGATGCATGATGGGTGTGTGCTTCTTGGGTCGGTGGTTCTCTGGCCATGGTCGCTGTCCGCCCTGGTCCTGGGGGGGGGGGGGGGTGGCGCTCCTGGCCCTGTCCTTCATCGGGGGGCTCCTGGGTGACGGGGGTGCTGCGGCTCCCCGGACCCCCCTCTCCCCCCCCGCTCTCATGCACACACACGTAGGGCTTTGGGAGGCGGGCTTATCAAGTTGGGTGTGGTGGAGGGGGCCATCTAAGTGGCCCCAATCACTGCACCCTTCAGTGGCTCGCCTCTCAGTCTTAATTGCACTTAGTCATCTAACACGACCAAATACATACAAACACACACATCGGGGGGTCTTGGCGCGCTGTGTCGGGGGTGGGGCTGTTCAGGTGGATGAGACTGCTCGTTTGGCCTCACTCGCGGCACGGTGTGGTTACTGACCCTCAAATTTTAATCGCAAACAACATATACTCCCATCAACACTCAAGAGACGGAGGGGGGGGAGGGAGGGCAATGGGGTCTTCTGCGCCCCCGTTTCCAGATTCCTTCTGGTGGGGGGTGGGGCGGGGGGGGCTGTTGTTTTCCCCACAGGCCGGGGGTTTGGAGCGGCTGTGGTTTGGGGGGCTGCTGGCTCAGGGGGGTGCATACCTGTCTGCGGCGGGGGGTGGGTGGGTGGGGGCGGCAGTTGTGGGTGGCGGGGGGTTCTGGATGTGGGGTTCGGTGTTCCCTTGCCTTCCGGGGTGTCTCCCACAGGATGTGACAGTTGGATGACGCGGGAATGTGAGTGTGTTTGGGGTAGGATGGACTGTGTGTGTGTGTGTGTGTGTGTGTGTGTGCGTGTGTGTGTGTATGTGCGTGTGCGTGCGCGTGCTTGTTAGCGTGTGCGTGAGAGGGTGTGAGTGTGTTGGAATGTGAGTGTGTGTGTGTGTGCGTTTGGTTTAGGGATGAGTGGTTGTGTGTGTGCGTGTGTGTGTGTCAGTATGAGTGAGTGGGTATGAGTGTTGGGTTGGGGCGGGGGGGGGTGAGGCGGGAGAGGACAGGGGGTGGGAGGGGGGGGGCGGGCGGGGGACGGGCGGGGGGGTGGGTTCCGGGTGGGGGTGGTGGGTGGGGGGTGGGGTGGGGTGGGGGGGGGTGGGGGGTGGGGGGGGGGGGGGGGGGTGGGGGGGTGGGGGGGGGGGGGGGTGGGGGTGGGGTGGGGTGTGGGGGGTGGGGGTGGGGGGGGGTGGGGGTGGGGTGGGGTGGGGGGGGGGGGGTGATGCCCTGGATCTCGGGGTGCGTGGCCGGAGCGCTGGGGGGTGTACTGGCCCGGGGTGGGTCGCCGCCCGTGTGGGCTGGTTCTCCCGGGTGGGTCATAGCCCTTCGCCTGGGTGGGGGGTTGGCTCCTGGGCTCTTGGGCCTTGGCTCTCGGCCCTGCCTGCCCCGGGCGTCCGGCGCCCGGGGTGGACCGGCTCCTGCCGGTCATGGCTCCGCGGGGCCCGGGCCCCGGGACTGCCGGGGTCCCCGGCCGGGGCTTTCCTCTGCCCCGTTTCTGGACTGGAGCGTGGGCGTCTGCCTGGGGGGGCGGCTTGGATCCGGGCTCTGTGATGTCCGCCGGCTGTCTGGGCTCTGAGGGCCTCTCTGGCCTGCTTCTGGCCTTCTCAGAGGTCAGAGGTCATATATGCATGATCACTATCACCATCACTGTCACCATCATATTCACATGATCACGTTGATCTTTAATCACTCTTTACACACTGGGTTACCTTGTCTTCTTGTGGTGGTTAGACTAATGGTGATCTGTAGCAGACCTCTCTTGATGCACGCCCCGAGTTTACTACTAGTTACGACTAGCTATATTCAAAAAAAAAAAAAAAAAAAATACGGTTTGTGGTGTCCTTGCATTTCCCTCCTCCCCTACACCTCCTTTTATTTTTGTGGCCTGGTCTGTTCACTAATATGGTTTGGAAAAAAATGGGGGGGAAAAAAAAAAAAATGTATGTATGGTTCTGTAATTTTCTGTGTTGGTTGTCGGCTCTGTTTTGGTGTTGTCTAGATTGGGGGTTTGGGATTGTTCTAGGTTGCGTGTGGTGCGTCGACAACACTGTCTTGTATTGTGACTTTGTACATAGGTTGTGCCCCCCCCCCCCCCCCCCCCCCCCCCCCCCCCCCGTTCTCCCTCTCTTTATCTTTCTCTCTTTCTGTCCCTGCTCTCTGAGCGTTTCCGTCCCGGTCCTGTCCGGTAGCCATGCCGGATGCCAGCTTTAAATAAAGGCAGCAGCAGGAGGAGACTCAGTCTCATCCTGCTGCTAATATTAAAATCTGTTCGGATAGTAAAAGGCTACAATCATACAATATTGAACGCCCCAGCTACCGAACAGGACAAGGGAAAAAAAAAAAAAAAAAAAAAAAAAAAAAAAGAAGATATGCTGTTGTTAGTGTACGCTAGCTAGAAGGCGCTGAGTCGCCAACTCGAAATCTGATTGGTTGAAGCAACTGTCTGATTGACGCTTCACTTTACTTCACTGCGCCATCAGGAACGGACTGCGAAGGCCTCAGGCAGATTTCTTTGACCCTAGCAACAGATGATGCCTGAAATCTGATTGGTTAAATGATTTAATATGAAAAAAACATGTCTGGAAGCAGCGCAACCACGGGAAAACTATGAAAGGAACTGGAACATACCGTTTGGAATTATTTATTAATTATTTATGGACAAAATATAATTTACATCAGTCTGTAATTCAGATACTTTTTAGGCCAGCAGAGAAGGCCTTGCAGGCCCTGACGGCCCACCACTGATATATATATATATATATATATATATATATATATATATATATATATATATATATATATATATATATATATATATAACTTTGCCTTTTCTGAAATGACATTTCTTTTTTTCATCACAGTAAATTAAAATAAGTGTTTTACCAGAAAATGGGTTTTGTTGATGCTTTTTTATTTGTTCACTCAGGGACAGATTTTTTGGACAAGCTGCCCACCTCCCCTCGACTCATTAAAACTCATCTTCCTGTCCAGTTTGTGCCAAAGTCATTTTGGGAGCAAAAATCCAGGGTATGATGTTGTGTGATGTTTGTTATATCTTAGTACAATCACAACAAGCTAAGTTCACAGATGATACAGTTTCAGGAAAAAGTGAAATTGTAAGGCAATTTTGGTCTCCTTTGTCCTTAAAATGTATGTGTGTCTCTTTACTTGTGTTGTCACTTGCAAATTCAACACTCTTCACCAAAATCAGAGGTCCTCAAAGTGTGTTAGGATGTGCCTCCTTCACTCCTCCATTCTCACAATATCTGTAGTGAATTATGTTTCAGTTCAATCCATTACTTTTACTAGATTGTTTTTGCTGATGCCGTTGCAGCTCCATATGGCTCTTTGCACCCATCAGACAAGGCCTTCCCCACATTTTGAGTACCACTGCTGTGGGAGGAGGCAGAATACTGGTCAATACAAAGTAATCAAAGAGAATATATACACACGACTTAGAAAACTAAAATCCACATCGTTCAACAGCAGAAGGAAGTGAGAGCTCTCTGCCTCTCTGTGGATTCAGCAGCATGGATGGAGTACATCCCTGTTTAGGTTTTAGTCTCTTTTATTGGAGTTTGTGGGCGACAAACGAAAACCACTGGAGTGTTCCCATGCGTCCCCCCAGCCTATGCCCTCCAAAAATGCTGCAGTCTGCCCGACAGCACAAAACCTGCAATCCCTTATCGGCTTGTCATCTGCCCAACATCTGCAATAAACTGCCTGATGTCTCCCGATGTTCATCTGTCTGCTGCTTCCTCCTGGAGTGACTTTCCTTTAAAGCTTCTGCTTGCACTCGGAGAGAGATGGGTAGAGACAGTCAACAATCATCTACAGGTGATTTCAATTATCTCTCCCCACACCTCTCCCTGCAGCCATCTCTACAACCTTTCTCCACCCTGCATCCGAGTTTCAACCACGCCCCGCTACCACATGAAACAAAATAACACATGAGGGAAACATGCAAACTCCACACAGAAAGACTCATATTGGGCCTCGAACTAGGGAACTCCTCATGATGAGGTGAGAGTACTAAGCAGATTGTACGACCCAAGTCATTCTGAAATCCCCTTTATTTTCTAATGCTGATTTCTGTGAACATCCCATTGTGTGTATGACAACCCGTATTCTGTTGAACTTTTGTTTTGTTTTTAGACATTCTCTACTTTTCACATTCATTGTGAATGTTTGTTTATTGTTGACTGCATTTTTCTTTCTTTTCTTTTTCAATCTAGATAGTCTACATTGCCCGCAATGCAAAAGACAATGTTGTGTCTTATTTCCACTTTGATCGCATGAACAAGGGTCATCCAGAGCCTGGAGATTGGAGCAGCTACCTTCAGAGATTCAAGCAAGGAAAGAGTATGTCTTAAATATGAACATGAAGTTAATGTAACAAAGTATCACATTGATATTACATCCTGCTTACGCATGACTTCAATGTATTATTCTGTGGTGTCAGTGGTGTTTGGATCCTGGTACGATCATGTGAACAACTGGTGGAAGAAGAAACAGACTTATTCAAGTCTGCACTACATGTTCTTTGAAGACATGGTTGAGGTAACTCAGCTGTTTGTTTTTCTATCCTTGTTTTGACTGGTTCCCTACATCCAACATGTACCTTGTTGTGAACCAATGACAACACTGAACCATGTGCTTTCAGGACACAGGACGAGAAATAGACAAACTCTGCTCCTTTCTTGGTTTGACTCCTTCAGTTGAGGAAAAGACGAGAATCGTAGGAGAAGTTCACTTTGACAAAATGAAGAACGACGAGATGGCTAACTACTCAAAAATCCCTGTCTTTGATTTCAAAGTTTCTCCCTTCATGAGAAAAGGTATGATTAACTTCAATTAGATACATGAATTCAGCAGCACAAAGACCTGACTGAGTCTCTGTGGTTCTGCAGGAAAAGTCGGTGACTGGAAGAATCACTTCACTGTGGCTCAGAATGAAGAGTTTGATGAAGACTACAAGACAAAGATGAATGAGCCCACTCTCCAGTTTCGGACTGAAATTTGAATGATGAAAGCTGAATGATTGAATGCATGAGGCATTCCTGAGTGGAGACATGCAGATTGCAGATTTGTCCAAATCAAATTTGCAAGGCATGAAACAAACAATGAACACATGAGATCAAAAAACTTTTCATGTATTATAGCAAATCTTTCTGATTTGACAGGATAGATTTATGCCACATCTTCATTTTGAGTGTGGTGGATCTGAGCTCCAATCCAGTCCCAGAAATGAGGACATCTGACACAAACACCAGCCAAATCCATGATGAAAGCTGCTGTGACGACCCTTGTATTCATGTTTGTATTGCTCCCTGTGCACTTCTGTTTTATTGACTGTATTTTGTCTAACAAAACTTGCTCACCCCTGGATGACAATAAACTGCCAAAGAAAGTCTGTCTCTGAGTCATGCAATTGAGTTTTCTGTATGATTCCTGACAAACTACATTCTGGGCAAATTTCTCAGTGACAAAATGAACGTGACAAGTGTCTTAGCATGTTAAAGCTGGTATATCCTCAGCCCTGCAGCTGTGGGTGAAAAGCATGATAAAATCTATCACATTTTTAGGGACTATGGATTTCAGACAACTCAAAAACTGTTTTCAGACTCATTAAAAATGCGGGCAACGTTGAGTTCATCCATCATCTTTACGTGTCTACACCACCTTATCCTATTATGGGAGTGCAGAAGCCAATCTTAGGTGATGATGGCCAACAGTACATTACATCCTGGACAGGTTGCTGGTCCATCAAACTCACATGTATGGGTATCTTATCTTCACAAATTAACTTAAAATGCATATTTTTGGAGTGTGGAATGAAACTGACTCACCAACTCAGACACAGAGAGAAAATAGAAACTCCACATTGAACAGCCTGCTTGAATCCATAACTGAGGGAGCTAAACCACACTACTGTTATCAAGTATTCTGTGAATGCCGTATTTCCAGTAAGTGAAGGATTGCAGTGTCATCAATCTGACTGGTTGTAAATGTGAAGAGGACGAGAGGAGTGGCAGAGCTTTTAGATTTCATCTGGAAGTGACTCTGTTATAAAACAAGAGGGGAAGAGATTAAAGTATTTGTTGCACGGATAGAACTTGAATAAAAGAAGACAAATCTGATGGCAACAATGATGCTCTCAACCTTGATATCACTGTGTGGTATGATAACAGTTAATATTATTTATGTTACGGTGCCTGAGATGGAGGCTCAGGTGCAGATGGGTGCCAGACACGGGTTGAACGTTAAAGAGGTTTATTGAACAGACGGTGAGTTAAACAAGTCCAAGATCTGGGCCTGAGGGCCGGGTCACAGATTCTTGCAGCCAGGCGGGAGACAGGTGCCGCACACCAGGAGCTGTGGACGGGTCAGAGACTCTAGCAGCCAGGCGGGGAAACAGTCCGGGAGACGAGTCCGGGGAAAACTAAGCTCCAGAGCAGCCAGGCAAGCAGGGTGGCAGGCGAGGGATGCAGTTTCAACAATTATTAATTTCAACTAATGTTCTTGAATTCTGCATGACCTAACAATTTTGTCCAATCGTCACAATTCGACAAGATTGCAGGGTTGCACCAAATTCTTCGAGACTGAGCTTAGTTCCTGCAATTTCAGCGTCACAACTTCCTGGAGGGGCTGGCAGATGACATGAAAGAACAACATGTTCTCAACAGCTTTCACTAGTGCCTAAAGATCTCTGTCCTTCTTTTCTGTATTGACAAGTCAGTGTTTTGACAGTTTTAGACTTATCAGAGTTATCAGATCAAACGTAATAACATGCTCTACTGGACTGACAGAGAGAGAGAGAGGGGGAGGGGAAGTGAGGAAAGAAAGGGAGGAGTTACAGTTTGAAATACACTCTCAAAATGCATTTAAGGTTTGTTACAACCAAGTAGATTGGAGGACTGTCAAGGGGAAATCAATAGGAGTCCAAAGGTGACTGAACACTGAGAAGGTATGTTTGATATTGCTCCACTCAGAGCACTTTGCTTTTCTAGGAAATACTTAACAGGTTTTAATTTGCCACTTGTTTCTAATTGTTGATGCCACACAAACTGTTGAGAATGTTTTATCAAAGGTTTTTTTTTCTAATGCACAGCAGAGTAAATTACTTTTAATTGTCAACAATATAGATCATTGATGTGCAGTTTGACCACACTTTGAGCTTTTTATTGCCACAGAATCTCACAGAAACTATCCAGCAGGACATGTTACATCACCAACTGATTTCAATATTTCTTCTTCTTTTCACATGACAAAAAAAGCTTAATCCTTGTATATTTCAGATGTTTTCATATTGCTTTATTTGGAAAGTTGGCAAGGTGTCAGCCATTTGAAACAGTAATTTATGCTTTTATCACATCATGGCTCGATTAGTGCAGTGTACTTTGTCTTGGAGACAGTTAGTCGTCACTCGCATGTCTCCAGCTGGTTCAGAGCTACTATGAACTGGAGCACATCAGAGGAAAGATAACTCCTATTCTGACTTCCCTCCACTGGCTGCCCATCCATTTTAAAATTCATTTTAAGATTCTTTTATTTGTTTATTCTTTGAATGGTCTCACCATAGATCTATACAAACACGTATATGATGTCTATGGATCTCGCCCTGTCTCACCTCTCTGAGCTGCTTCAAACCCACACTCATTCTATGTGCCTGAGGTCAGCTGATCAGCTGCTCCTGGAGGTACTGAGGTTCAAAACAGAAGCTCAGAGGGGACAGAGCTTTTTGTGTTGCTGCCCTGAAGTTATGGACTGAGCTACCATAGAAAAGCCTCCACTGTCCAGTTTTAGTAATAATCTTAAAGGATAAGTTCGGTTTAAACAGTTTTCACGTTGTTTATAAAACGAAGTAGAACAATATACTCACCCAGAAGGCTTTTCTGATCCGAACAGTGCTTCGGGAGAAATTTAGATCCAAAATTGAGCTGCAGACATCTGTATACTGTTAGCCAATGGGGCATGTGTGGCACCGGCTCCCAAAACGGCTTTAATCGTCCAAAAAACTCATTAGTTTCACCAATATTTATCATGGTACAGATCTCTGTAGTGAATACAGTGATCAGGATGTAAACTAAAGTACATTCACCAAGAGACACAGTAGGTGGCGCTATAATGCACACAAAATAACTTTTTCAACCACACTAGGGGAGTATTGCAACAAAGACATTAACTTCAATTACAGTGGATATTATACAAAAAAAAACAAAAAACCAATATTACTCTTTTTATTGCCACAGCTACTCTCTGTATGTAGAGTCCTGCAACCAAAAATAATTGGATGGATTAATGTGAAGCATTTTGATTCAGTGGTTGTTGTTTTTAAAGTGCTTCAGAAATAAAGTTGAGCTGAGTTTCATTCTACTTTGACATTTCCCTATGAAGAAGATGGATGCAATTCCCCGACCAGAGATGTTTGATTTCCATGGAGTCTCAATGATCAACATGTTCACAGAGAACTGGGAGAATATTCAAAACTTTCAGGCCAGACCGGATGATATCCTCATCGCCACATATCCTAAAGCAGGTCAGTCCTGAAACCTGAGTTACTGCATGACATCTCATACAACAAGTGTGGGATTATATAACTTTGTGGAATCAATAAGAAAATCTGTTGTACTGCCTTGGGGCACTTTTTGCAAAAGCTATAAGGGTTAATATGTTTTCTTTTTTAAAGTTCTCAAAAGAGTTCAGGCTTGGTTTGAAACTATCAAGTATGATTAAAGGTGCATTAAGGAGTTTGCACGTTTTATGCGAAACAACGGCTCCTGCAGGCCTTGGGCAGCTTAGTGAAACGCTCGTGCCTGTGGCTTGTGTCCATGTACGTGAACGGAAGCGGGGAACTCCTTCCTATCTCTTTTGGTAGCCCTTGAGTAAAATTTAAGTTTCTTTTGCCTGATGGAGTCTGTGCTGGAGTCGTGGCAGTGCTAGAAGCCGGTCTTTTCTTAGCTTCTGGAAGATCCATCCTCAATACTGCTCAGCTGTTGCTCGCTAAGCATCTGGCGGAGTAATGGCGGACAAAACGAAAGCTAAGGAAGTCAGGCCAGCGGCAGCACGCATTATGTCACATCCTCTCAAATTCTCCCCAAAAAAAATTCTGGTGCCGGACCGGCGCTGCAGCTTTCAAGTGACGATAAGCGCTGCTAGCGGTACTTGCAATGAATATGTCAGGGCACATTCTACACGTCATTGAATATTTGTAACATATTTATAGTGGAAAATAAGTATTTGTAAAGCTGAAAAACTCCTTAATGCACCTTTAAAGGTACAAATAAGGTGTGGTTACTCTATGTCAAAACGATAAAGCAAAAAACACCGCTGCAGGTGTGTCTTGAATGATTAATGGGCTGTAAGGTATGCTGGATCATTTTATTGAAGAATCCACTGAATGTTACGTTTAGTCTTATCTAAATAATGGATTGTTCAAAAAGATGTTTAGCTGAAAAGATGATCTTCTCTCCTTGTCTTGCTTTCTAAAGGTGTGAATCTGCTGAGTGTCAAACATGGGATTTTGTGCTGTTAAGTGAGAGTGTTTCTTGTGTTGATTGTGTGATAGGAAATGTTTTTCATTTCGGTAAATACTGGATTGTAGAAAATGTTGCATCTTTCTCACGGCCTGACAGTTTATGCTCTTTTTTGTTTTTATGACTATTTTTAAATCAGGACTTTGAGTTGTTTTTCATGAATATGAAAAGCGCTCTACAAATAAAGTTGGATTGATTGATTGACCTGAAATGGTCTCTCTCTCTCTCTCTCTCTCTCTCTCTCTCTCTCTCTCTCTCTCTCTCTCTCTCTCTCTCTCTGTCTCTCTCTGTAGGCACTACGTGGGTTTCCAACACCCTTGATTTACTTCACTTTGGTCAGAGAGAGAAACCCATCCCATTGCATAAAAGAGTGGCTTTCATGGAGGTTTTTATTCCAGACTTTCATTCAGGTAGACGACCTGCCTGTCCAACTTTACACAAGGCTTGTGTTTATAAAAAATCTTTAAATTTGCTGAAATCACATTTCTTTTTCATCACAGTAAATCAAAGTAAGTGTTTTAGCAGAAAATGGGTTTTGTTGATGGTTTTTTATTTGTTTGCTCAGGAGTAGATTTGGCAGACAAGCTGCCCACCTCCCCTCGACTCATCAAAACTCATCTTCCTGTCCAGTTCGTGCCAAAGTCATTTTGGGAACAAAAATCCAGGGTATGATATCATGCTTGATGTTTGTTATATTTCAGTGAAATCACAACATGCTAAGTTTACAGATGGTCCACACTTTTAAAATGAAGCAGAAGCAACAATTGCAATGAAAAAGAAATGTTCAGGCCACACAGTGCATACATACAAAAAAACAACAACAAAAAACTACGTTCTCTCCCTTCCTGGGCGGTATCTCCTTCAAGCTCTTGCCCTCTACCAGAGGCCTGGGAGCTTGAGGGTTCTCTGCAGGATGGTAGCTGTTCCTGGCACTGCACTCTTCTGGACAGAGATCTCAGATGTTGAGATCTCAGCAGGGGGGCCAGAGCTTCTCCTTGGTATATGCCTCATTTGATTCTCACCTCTGCCTAACTGGTGCTTTACTCCTCTGCCGTTAACGCCAATTCCTTTCTGGGCTCTGCTCATGTATAGAGTATTTGCAGCTGACGTCACACACCCGGCCTCATAATGCACGTCGGGTAGTCACCACCATGTTGGAGTGAAAACAAACATTCAGGCGTATGACGCTCTTTCACTATTCTAGAGGATTATGCGGCTAATTTTGGCCAGAGGAGAACGTGAATAGATGGAAAATGACCACAAAATGGTAAGGACATAAAATATTTTGTGTTTGGTGTGATTAGCTTTGAGATTTGGCAAAGAATGTGTGAGAAACATGCGATCTGAGGTGCTGGCTGTGAGATGTGATGATCGGTTTTTGGTTTGTTTTGCCGCTGACGGGAGCTGGTCGGCTCAGAGAATATTCTGCTTGGTGTCATCTTAAAGTGTAGATTTTCTAGTTTCATATGATATCCAATATGTTGCGGTGGAGCAAACGGATCTTACGTTGTGTAGCGTTTTGTGTCTGGAGGTACGAGTGAGGGGGGCGTGTCGAATTGTCGCTGGATTTTAAAGTTGTTATAAAACAAACACTCGGTCGTCAAAGTGCAGGTGGAGCGTTCAGTTAGTGAGATTAAGGCTTTTTGTTTGAGACACAATTGAAAGAAATCATCACAGCATTTTAGTCACTTTTTACACTCGTTGAAGTGGAGCAGACGGCTGTTGGATCCGGTACAGGGTCCGGGTTAAATGACTTCCGTCATGAACAAGTCCATTTTGGCCTGGAGTTTAACACCGACATGTAAGTTAGCAGATCTACGCACTAAATGTCCGCATACTCCAGGTCGCGGGGTTCTTGAGTCTCAGTTGTGCACGGCTGGAACAGGCGGCTGGCATTAAGTACAGGTCATGCTGCAGCCTGAAATCTGTAGTTTCTCCCGGTACCGGTCTTTGTGTGTTACGTCAAGATTGTCCACTTGATCTGACAACACAACAACATCCCTACTCTCCTTATCAGTCGACATTTTCAACGTTAAAGAGTGCGAACGCGCACTACTGTATGTAATGAAACCGCAAATCACTGGTTGTTTTCACTCCAATATGGCGGCGGTCCTCCGGTTGCCAACTCCCGAGTCACGTGACTGCAAATACTCTATTGCTCCATGTCCTTCTTCATCTTAGCTGCTGTGATGCCATATAGGAGCTTCCATGTAGTGCTGAGACAGGTTTTAGTCCAGTAGTTGGATGGTATTGTTCCCTTCTGGGGGTCCTTCATGATGAGGACTGTTTGACCCTGGGTCAACCACTGGGGGTGGTTCCCTTCTTTTAGCAGCTGGGTCAGTTGAGTTGCCAGGCGTTCATGGAGTGCAGTTAGCTTCTTCAGCCAGTAGGTAGGAATCCTGTCCGGACCTAGAACTGTCCAGTTCTTTATTTTTGTGACTATTTTCTGGATGTTTGCTGTTTTGATGACCACTGGTTCTTGTTCTGGGAGATTGCAATATTCTGCTTGCAGGTCTTCCAGTCACTATGCAATAGTGTTGTGTGATGCCTCTTTCTCCCGGATACTCTTCTAGTATTGTCAAGTCTCCACCCTGGGTAGGTCTGCTGTGGTCCCACTGCCCTGCCATTGAGGGTATACCTTTGCAGGATTGTTGGAGAATGATGTGTTTATTCACCTGGCTTCGACTTTTCTTGTGTATCTCTTTAGGTGGGTAGCTCGGGCTGTGAGTCTTTGCTTAGCTGTGTCCAGTGCCTCAGCTGTTGACAGCTTGATGTATTTCTTTGGGCAGTTCCTTCGTTCACTTCACACCTCAGTTCAGTTCGGCCAAGAAACTAACTCCATTCCGTGTTGCCTTGATTTTTGCCTCTAGCCTTCATTACCATGGAGGCTCTGACTTCTGGCTACTCATGCTGTTCATCCTGAAGCCAAGCATCTCTAGGACAACTGATACCATGGTGTAGATTAGCTGCTTGGTCTTGGTGATGTTGTGGGTCGGGATACTTAGGAGTGCTTTGTTTACATCGTCTAGTAGAGATCTTTCTGGTACTTTGTTCTTTAGCCTTGGCAAGCAAGTAGTCATGTTCCCCCTGAGCTTCAGGATCGGCTTTCTACCCAATCTCACAGCTTGAAAGACTGTTTGACTTATATATAAACAGGAAACAAACACAATAGAAAATAGACAGTTTCGAAATGTATGTAATGGATGTAAAAAAATATTGCACATTTTGGAGGTGTCGCACATATTCATACAAAGTTTCATTGAAGGCTCTCACAGCAGTTGAGTAAAAGCTGATTTTCAGTCTCTTAGCCCTGGTTTTGATGGTTCTGTACTGTTTGTCAGATGGCAAAAGCTCAGCCAGGGAGTGTTCTGGGTGGTAGGACTCTTTCAGGATGGTGTTATCTGTCCTGAGGCAGTTGGTGCCATGAAGGTCTTCCAGTGTTGACAGGGGACACCCACTGATCTTCTCAGCCATTCTGGTGACCCTCTGAAGCACAGTTCCTGTTTGCCACTGCAGCTGGCAAATCACGTACGAGGGGGTACCCAAAAGAAACCGGAATTAGGTCATAAAATACTAATAATAATGAGTTTAGACTTCTGGCCGTCAGATGTGCTACAGGTAAGCCTCGTGCATATCTGTGAAAAGCTGAGCTCCGAGAGCTACACTGACGCCTGTCAGGCGCTATTTATAGTAACAGAGTGCAGCTGCGCTCTGCGATTTTTTCCAAAATGCCGACCTTGACTGGGAAGTCAGAGCAGCGCACAAACATTAAATTCTGCTTTTTGCTGGGAAAAAACAGCAGCAGAAACACTCACCTTGTTGCGGCAAGCCTACAAGGATGATGCTCTGGGGAAGAATCAGGTCCATGAGTGGTTCGGGCGGTTTAAGAAGGGCCAGATGTCTGCGCGTCAGGTCCGCTCAGCAGGGAAACAATGTTGAGCTGCTTTTTCGCTGTCCAGGGTATCGTCCACAGTGAGTTTGTCCCTCCAGGTCAAACTATAAATCAGGACTACTACATGGAAGTCCTAAGATGGCTCCGTGAGGATGTGAGGAGGAAGCGGCCCGCGTAGTGGCGGACTGGAGCCCGGTTGATCCACCACCACAGTGCGCCAGCGGACACGGCGCTGCGCGTCACGCAGTTTCTGGCAAAGAATGAGATGAATCTCCTCTCTCATCCGCCTTATTCGCCAGATGTAGCCTTGAGTGACTTTTTCTTGTTCCCCAAGTTGAAGAAAGAGCTGAAGGGACAGCGGCTTGCAGATGTGGACGAGGTGACAGAAAAATCGCAGCCGGCCCAGAATGGCACAATTACGCGCGGGTGTCACGACACATTCGTGAAGTGGGAGACATGGCTGGAGCGTTGCATTAATGCGGATGGAGATTATTTTGAAGGCGATGGAAATATTTTATTTTGAAATGTCAGAAATAAAAAGTTACAGTCAAATTCCGGGAACTTTTGGGTACACCCTCATACAGAGACAGTATGTAAGGATGATCTCCACAGTGGAGCGCAAGCTGTCAGCGCGCAGTGCAGCAGATTCTCCGTCCACGGTGCAACCTGCTGCTCAGTCCAGTAACCACGACGCGCTCGGTCCCTAGGAGTCAGTCACTGAGTTGCTGCTGCACGGTTCATGTCGCCAGATAAAGACCGGATCAGAAACACACACACACACACACACACACACACACACACACACACACACACAAATAAAAAAGAAAAAAATCCCTGTCAGAAACAATATTTCAAAATTATTTATGTGCATCTGTGTTTTTCCTAAATGATTTGGCGAATCCAAGAAATCATCTCACGCCCCACCTGGGTCGGGATGCAAGGTTGAGAATGGCTGCGCTTGATGCGACATCAGTGCTCAAATACAGGTTATTGTTGTTTATTTATTTATTCATTTAATTATTTTTCAACGAGAAATAGCTTTTTAGACAACCCAGCTGGTCACCTCTGTCTGTGCGTCCATCACTGAGTACAGCTGCACAACAGAGCTGGGGGTGAGTGACTGAACCGCCGTTGGTTCTCATCCAGATCAATATCCTCTGAAATAATTCCTCGCAAACACATCAAAATCCAGCCGTCCCAGAAAAAAAGATAAACAATTATGAGAGAATGATGGCGCTATCTTTAGTTGAGCTGCTCCCCGACCCCTCACCCCCCACCCTGCTGCCTGCTCCATGTCCTCCGGTCTGCCCTGCTTCACATGCACTCAGTTTGTTAATAGTACAGTGTGTACAGTGTGTGGCCATCAATTCAACTGGGAAAAAGGGAGTAATTAATTAACTGGGAAAAAAAATCCTACAAAACACCCCCAATCACTGAGGTTCAGATTCAGACTGGACTAATATGGCGAATTGGACAGGATTAAAAACACAGAGATCCTCCATAATTATTACAAAAGATCATTTAAATAAAAAATGATGGTAATACTTTACTTGAAGCACCCATGTATAACACATTATAAGTACATTATAGCACTGTATAACTATAGTTATAAACACTCATAAATGATCACAATGCTTTATAACATAAGGACCTAACCCTAACCCAAACCCTAACCCTAATCCTGTGCTGTATAGTGGGTTATAAAGCACTGTGATCATTTATGAGTGTTTATAACTACTTATAATGTGTTATACCGGGTGCTTCAAGTAAAGTGTTACCAAAATTATGTGCTTCATTAGTGACTTTCTGTATCTTTAATGGCACTGACAAGCTGGAAACCTGCCTGTAAGGTTTCCTCAGACAAATTATTACCATACCATCCGGTCCCCAGCCGCCGCACGTCTCCCACACGAAATTATCACTGCGCCCAGCTGAATTTGTTGGCCCTCCTCACAGAAAGAATCATATTAGGCCTCGAACTGGGGAACTCCTCATTATGAGATGAGAGTATTAACCAGATTGTATGACCCAAGTCATTCTGAAATCCCTTTTACTTACTAACGCTGATTTCTGTGAACATCCTGTGGTGTGTATGACAACCCACATCTGGTTGAAGTTTTGTTCTGCTTTTAGATATTTTCTGTTTTTTCACACTCATTGTGAATGTTTGTTCATTGTTGATTGTATTTTTCTTTTCTTTCTAAATCTAGATTGTCTACATTGCCCGCAACGCAAAAGACAATGTTGTGTCTTATTTCCACTTTGATCGCATGAACAAGGCTCATCCAGAACCTGGAGATTGGAGCAGCTACCTTCAGAGATTCAAGCAAGGAAAGAGTATGTATCGAATATGAATATAAGGCTAATGTCAAAAAGCACCACATCTATATTACATACTGCTTATGCACGACTTCAGTGTATTATTCTGTGGTGTCAGTGGTGTTTGGATCCTGGTACGATCATGTGAGCAACTGGTGGAAGAAGAAACAGACTTATTCAAATCTGCACTACATGTTCTTTGAAGACATGGTTGAGGTAACTCAGCTGTTTGTTTTTCTATCCTTGTTTTGGCTGGTTCCCTACATCCAACATGTACCTTGTTGTGAAGCAATGACAATATTGAACCATGTGCTTTCAGGACACCGGGCGAGAAATAGACAAACTCTGCTCCTTTCTTGGTTTGACTCCTTCAGTCGAGGAAAAGACGAGAATCGTAGGAGAAGTTCACTTTGACAAAATGAAGAACGATGAGATGGCTAACTACTCAACAATCTCTGATTTTGATTTCAAAGTTTCTCCCTTCATGAGAAAAGGTATGATCGATTAAAACCAAATGCAATGAAATTTGCCAAGACACAAAGACCTGACTGAGTCTCTGTGGTTCTGCAGGAAAAGTGGGCGACTGGAAGAATCACTTCACTGTGGCTCAGAATGAAGAGTTTGATGAAGACTACAAGACAAAAATGAAGGATCCCACTCTCCAGTTTCGCACAGAAATTTGAAAAGAACCAGATGTGTAGATGTTGAATGATTGACTGCATGAGACACTTCTGAGTGGAGACATGCAGATTGCAGATGTTGCTGATTCATCAGAATCAGAGCTGCAAGGCATGAAACACAAATGAACGCATGGAATCAAAAGACTTTTCATGTAACATTCATGTGATTGTTTCTGATTTGAGAGGATAGATTTATGTCAAATCTTGATTTTGAGTGTGGCTGTTCTGGCTTCCAATCCAGTCCCAGAAAGGAGGACATCTGACACAAACCAGATCCATGATGAAAGCTGCTGTGACGGCCCCTCTGTCTCATCTGTGTTACTCTATGTGCACTTCTGTTTTATTGACTACCCTTTGTCCAACTAAACTTGGTCATCCCTCGACAAGAATAAACTAAAAAGTCTGTCTCTGAGTCATACAATTGAGTTTTCTGTATGATTTCTGACAAACTGCAATCCTGGCAAATTTCTTAGTCGTAGAATGAATGTGACAGTTATTTCAGCAGGTTAATGATGAAACAACATGCTGATGATGCTGATGATGTGCCATGTCTGGTACATCATCAGCCTGTGGGTTAAAGCGATACTTCAACATTTTGGCAAATTGGCCCATCTAGGGCAATTCTGTAGTCATTTAGAACAGCATACTTACTTTTTTTGTGAGGGCGAGCTGTTGTTTATTCAGCGGTGCGTCTGAGGAGAGCTTCACGGCGGACATAATGGAAGTGGACGGTACAGTTGCTTCCCTCGTCAAACTCATCAAATACACAATCCAACAACCCCAAAACACACTTTGGTGGACACGTTATAATCCGCACATTCACTACGCTGTGAAACACCAACAAATAATATTGTAGCATTACGACATTGAAGCAAATATTGGGAACTACTTTTTCTTTTGAGATCACTACGCCCAGACGCCATGTTTAGTAAGTAGTTCCGTTTTAGCAATCTTCGCAAAAAAACGCTCAATCTCGTAATTTTGCATTAATATTTCACAAAAAAAGTAAGTATGCTGTTCTAAATGACTACCGAATTGCCCTAGATGGGCCAATTTGCCAAAATGTTGAAGTATCGCTTTAAGAGCACATAGAAATCAATCTATTAAAGTTTTAAGGACAGTTCCATTGATTTCAGCCAACTCAAAAATTGTTGTACGAGCCAATAAATATGTGGGCAACTATGAGTTTATCCATCTTCAATACTCCCTCCATGTGTCTTTTCCACTTCATCCTGTTACGGGGTTACAGGAGCCCATCTGGCGTGACTTTGGCCAGAGGTTAGTGACGTCCTGGACAGGTTGCTGGTTCATCAGAATCACATGTATGGGTATTTTATCTTCATAAATTAACTTAAAATCCATGTTTTTGAAGTGTGGGATGAAACTGAATAACCAACTCAGGGACAGAGAGAACATGCAAACTCCACATTAAATGGCCCATTTTGGATCCACAACTGAGAGTGCTGAACCACACCACTGTTAGTCTCCAACTTCGAGTTTAGGAGTGATCAGTGATGGGAATAATAGCATTAAAGGAGTCATATTATGCAAAATTCACTTTTAAAAGGTGACTCTACAGTCATATTACCTCCCAGAGCCTCTGTATGATCCCCCAGAAGTGAAAAATTCAGTCACCTCCCTCAATTGTGCACTCCACTTTTAAGGAAATATACACTCAAACACACGATTCTGAAATCTTACTTTGTCTACGTCAACAAGAGAAACACCACTCTCCCCCCAGAAGAGGATCCAGCCTTTGGGGGCCCCCCGGATAGCTGGTTATATTAGTATGTGTTGCCGTAGCCTCATTAAGATGTTCAAATTTTAAAAATTGTCTTTTTCCTCCTTGTCTCGCTACACCACATTTTTGCAAATGAAACTGAAACTTAAGCTGAAACGGTCGAGGAGACCTGCCTCTGACTGTGCCCCCACTGTGTGAGAGAGAGTGGTGGTGGCCTGATGCGTTCAAGTGCATCCCGTAAAGTAGGCTGTGAAAATCAGGCTGTTGGGAGGAGGGCTCCTCAGAGCCAATTTTTAGACCGCTGAAACTCCGAACATAAGATGAATTTGGGGCAAACAAATTATATACTATGTTTTGGGCTTCTGTGACCTATATGACATGACTGAAAAATAGCATAATAGGTCCGCTTTAAAACAAAACACATAACTATGTGTTAGTATTTTTATGAATGAGTAATGCAGTGGACAGAAGTGTCGACTTGAGTCACATGACTTGGACTCCAGTCAGACTCCAGTCATGATTTTGATGATGTAGCATTTGGCTATCGATGCTAATGGTGGTGAAAAGTGAATTATTAAGAACCCTCGACGACGAACAGTGATGACAGCGGCGTGGTGAATGGTGTTTGGTTCCTATAATCCGTTCAGGGTGTCATTCAACAGTACTTATCCATTTGGTGAGTGACGTGGTTCTTATGAGTGCAGGCTGTGTTTACATGAAGACTCGTGGCTGTGGGGGCTAACCTGTGCATGAGCTAAACATCCTGAGAAATGTACTCTTTGAGTATGTTAAGCCATTGTTGTTGTTTTAAGGCTGTTGTTTTAAAGTGGTATTACAGGCTTTTTGAGCTTCTTTGTGTGCATAATAATGATGTTAAAAGAATATATGGTCATGATTCATTTGTTTGATTGTTTTCCAGGTTTATGCAGGTTTAAAAAGCACCAGATACTTGTAAGTGAGCCCCAACCCCAGGCCCAAGTCCAATAGACAGCTGATACAGCAATTGCACAGGCTGGAAGTATGCTGAAGCTAAATGACAAAATAAGAACATCCTGCATAGGAAGACAAGGTCTTGGAACCTCCCATTTCCAACATTGTGGAAAAGCAAAAAGCAGGGACAAAAGAACCATGATCCAGGAGGATCTGCTAAAGTATGACACTCTCCCAACCCCAACATATTTGCCCATGTGGGGCTTGAAAGAGGACCTGGTGTATCAGCTCTGCAGTGAAATGGGTACCATGGCACACATCCTTTCTGGGTGTAAGCACACAGCACTCATCCAAGAGAGATATCCGTGGTGCCATGACAAAGTACACAGAACACTAGCTGAAACTTTGAAACGGGAGAAGTCCAAGAAACACCAACTTCATGCTACACCACCACCGATCAAATTTCTAAAGGAGAAAGAAAAGCCGCAGACCTCAGCAACAAAAAAACCCAGCCTGCTACAAAAAGTCTCATCATGGGAAATGAAGGTAGATCTTGAGGGAAAACTGCAGTTCCCCAGGTTGTCCAAACAACCCTGAGACCAGACATGGTGCTGTGGTCTGAAGAGGCAACGGAGATCTTCCTCATGGAACTGATGGTCCTGTGGGAAATGGAGTGTGACAAGGCTTTTGAAAGGAAATGCACCAAATACCAGGATCTCTTACTTGAGTGTAGAGGGAATGGAAGATAGACATGGCTGTTCTTGATCATGGCTGGCTGAAGGGGTTTCCCCTGTCCAATCAATATGAAGGATGCTGACAACCATCGATGGGGCTGTAAAAGAACAAAGGTCTCAGCTTGCAGGATGGGGGAATCAGCAGAAAGAACCTCTTGCTGGTTATTGAACGAGAAGGAAGAGAAAAACTGGAAGCTCGGAGGAAGAGATGGGCAGTGATGTGGCCACAACTTCCAACCCACCACTGGGAGGGCGTTGTGGTTCAGAGTTGAAACAGCTCTTCATAACTTGGTTTTAGTGTGCGGATCTGTATTGCTGTGCTGTATACGGTAAGTGTGAGATTATGTAACTTTGTAGGACCACATAAAAACTTGGTTTCACATTACTAAGGTGTTTTTGGAAAACAAGAAGCTTCAGAGTTTGGGGTAGAGTTTTGTGGATAAGATGAGGTGTTAGAAAGGCTTGGACTGTGGGTGTGGGGACTGAAGTCAGGTCATATTTGTTACATTAGTGATTGTTGTATTATTATACTGACTGTGTTATAGTGGATTCTGCTTGGGTACATTTGGTGGTGGTTGGTCTGCCACCTACTGGTAGGAAATGTTTTACTGGTACTGGACCATTCAGTTGGCTGTGAGTGTTGTTTGAGTGTAGGAGGAAGTGAAACCAATGCAGAAAGTTGTGCGTTCTTGTGTAACTGACCACAACACAATACCATACAACTCAAACATGAGTAGAGATCGCCACTCCCAGTTATGCAAGAAGTGAAATAGCTGCCTGTAATACTCCAGCTTTCTTGAAATAAAGAAGTAGTGACTTCAGAAGCCCTACAATTGTTTGTGAGTCCTGACCGACACCAAAAGGCGAGTGTCACCGATCCACCAGCATTAGTCCCCGTGGGTCCTCACCTTCATGAGGAAACTAAATTATCAGAGTTATCAGTTCAGAGATTAAAATGCTCTGCTGTACTGACAGATAGGCAGAGAGAGAGAGGGAGAGAGAGAGAGAGAGAGAGAGAGAGAAGGAGGGAGGGAAAAAAGGTAGGAGTTTGAATTAATCTCTCATAAGGTATAGAAGGTTTGTCACAACAGAGCAGACTGGAGGACTGTCCAAGGGAAATATTTTTTGATCAGTGTAAACCTGCAGCTCACAAAGCCAGAGAGAAATCACCAGGAGTCTGAAGGTGACTGAACTCTGAAAAGGTATGTTTGGTATTCCTCAACTCAGAGTACTTTGCTTTTCTAAGAAAGACTTACCAGGTTTTAATTCCTGTCACTTGTTTCTAATTGTTGATGCTACACAAACTGCTGAAAATGTTTTATCAAAGGTTTTTGTAATGCACAGCAGAGTAAAGTACTTTTATTTGTAACATTATGGACCATGCTTTTTCATTTTGACCACACTTTGAGCTTTTTGTTGCTGCAGAAACTTACAGAAAATGTCCAACAGGACATTTTATATCACTGGCTGATGTCCGTATTTCCTCTACTTTTTACACAACGAAAATGCTGAAGTTAATCCTTGTATATTTCAGAACTTTTCATATTGCTTTACCCAGAAAGCTGGTTAAGGTGAAGGCCAATCCTCCACGTCAGCCCTTTGACATAGTAATTAATACTTTTATCACATCTTGACTTGATTAGTGCAGTGCGCTTTATCTTAGAGACATTCAGTCATCTGTTGCACGTCTCCAGCTCATTCAGAGCCCTGCAGCACGACAACTAACTGGAGCACATAAGAGGAAACATATATCCTGTTCTGGCTCACCTAGACTGGCTGTCTGTGGATTTTAGAATTGATTTTAAGATTGTTGTTGAGTCTTTGAATGGTCTCGCCCCGTCTCACCTCTCTGAGCTGCTTCACGCCACGCCTACACTCCTGCTCGGTGCCGGAGGTCAGCTGATCAGCTGCTCCTGGAGGCGCCGAGGTCCAAACAGAAGCTCAGAGGGGAAAAAGCTTTTTGTGTTGCTGCTTTGAAGTTATGGAATGAGCTACCGTAGAAGAGCCTCCACTGTCCATTTTTAAAACAAATCTGAAGACACGTTTTTTTGTTCCTTTCAATTTTAAAACAACTTGAGACTCTGCTCCTGGTTTATTTGTTGCCAATCCATTATGTTTTATCATACTTCGGGTTTTTTACTGATTACATCTGTTCGTAGATTTTTGTGTCTATTCATGTATAACATTTTGGTTCAATGGTTGTTTTTTTTTTAAAGTGCTTCAAAAATAAAGTTGAGTTGAATTTCATTCTGCTTTGTTTGATGTATCTCTTTGAAGAAGATGGATGCAGTTCCTCGACCAGAGATGTTTGATTTTCATGGAATCTCAATGATCCCATCTTTCACAAAGAACTGGGAGAACATCCAAAACTTTCAGGCCAGACCAGACGATATCCTAATCGCCACATATCCTAAAGCAGGTCAGTCCTGAAACCTGAGTGTTTTGAGTTGAAGAGATGATCTGAATGAATATATCAACCTGTGAAAATACTTAATGGTTCAAAAAATGTGTGCTGAGTTGAAGAGATAATCTCTGCTTGACTTACTTTCTACATGTGAGAATCTGTTTCAGTCTCAAACAGGCTCTTTGTGCTGTTAGGTGTTAGTTCCTGTACAGTTGCATCATGTATTGATTTAGTCACAGGGAATATTTTTCATTTTGGTTAATGTTGAATTGTAGAAAATGTTGAATCCACTGAAAGAAACTCCACCCTTTCTTTGATCCCCTCTCTCTCTCTCTCTCTCTCTCTCTCTCTCTCTCTCTCTCTCTCTCTCTCTCTCTCTCTCTCTCTCTCTCTCTCTCTGTAGGCACTACATGGGTTTCCAACATCCTTGATTTACTTTACTTTGGTCAGAGAGAGAAACCCATCCCGTTACATGACAGAGTGCCTTTCATGGAGATGTGTAACCCAGTGATGGGCTCAGGTGACAACCATAATAAATTGCCTTCATTGTTGCACAAGGCTTGTTTTTGTATCAAAAAAGACAATCCTTTACTTTTGCAAAAATCACTTTTCTTTTTTAGTGCAGTGAATCAAAATAAGTGTTTCACCAGAAAATGGGCTTTGTTGATGCTGTTTTGTTTGTTCACTCAGGAACAGATTTGGCGGACAAGCTGCCCACCTCCCCTCGACTCATTAAAACTCATCTTCCTGTCCAGTTTGTGCCAAAGTCATTTTGGGAGCAAAAATCCAGGGTATGATGTTGTGTGATTTTTTTTATATCTTAGTAGAATCGTAACACAATCCTGTTCTTTCCTCCCTCATCATGTATTCCTTTGTCTTCTCTCTCCATCCTCCTTTCTTTCCTCCTCAAACAGTGGATGAAGAACATGTGCTCCTTATCCTGTTAATATGACCAATTATAGCCACATTATCAGCTTGTTTGAAAAGCAGGTTAACGACCTGCCGCTTGGCAGGTAGCTAATATAAACATTACCACCTATTTTCTTGCTAGCTAACATGCTGCTAAATTACACCAAGATGGGACACATAGGCCTAAATGAAACTATCCAGGGTAGGTTACCCCTCACCACTGTCTTCTGGCTACAGTCAGAAATGAGTGGGTGGGCCCCCTTGTGGGGGATTTCGATAATGGTGTTGCTTGTACTTTTGCATTGACCATCACAGATGGACAATCACACAGTTTGGCATTGCATTCAGTAACCAGTCATTGTCTGAACAGTATTCATGTTATGAAGTTTGATTGTTTGAACATTTTAGACACAGAGGCAATAGAAAAAAAAAACTTTTCTTGAGCTGATCGAATGCATTTAATCTAATATCTGGTAGATCTTCAGATATAATCTGCAACATAGGTCGCCTTCACACTGCAGGAAATCAATGGGTGTTTTATTACCTCCGCCAGGGGGTGGTTTGTTGGATGGTTGGTTGGTTGGTTTGTTAGCAAGATCACGGAAAAAATAATGGACGGATTGCAATGAAACTTTGTGGAAAGGTGGGTCTTGGGCTAACTTAGAATCCATTAAATTTTGGTGAAGATCCGGATCACTGTCTGGATCCAGGAATTTTTTTAAGTATTCTTTATCATTGACAGATAGGGAGTCTTTCACATAGTTGGGCAGGCCCGCCGACAGGGGGTGACATACGCCTGCTTCACACAGGACGCGCCGCTTCCGACGCGGAAGTGGAAGCGCTGCGCACCGACTTTCAGATCAGCACCCCTTTTACCCTAACTGATGGTTCATACAGGAGGCGCAGGGGACCGCCGCGTGCGTAGCGGCTCGCGCTGTGGACAGCGGGCGCTCCGCTCCTCTATTTTCTCTGCGAGCTGCGTGCGCCGTGGACCACCAGTTGTAAAGCTGGACAGAGCAGATCGCACCACACAGGCAGTCGGGAACGAAAAATACGAGAGAATCCGGTCCATTTTCAAATTAAAATCAAGTAAAATAACATAAATTATTTTGCTTTTTGGTTTTCCTTTTCAGATAAACACACACACACACACACACACACACACACACACACACACACACACACACACACACACACACACACACACACACACACACGGAGAGAGGGCGACAGACAGAGGCACCGCACACTGCAGCGCTCGGCTCCGATCACCCCCCCCCCCCCGATCACAATGTTGTTTGATTATATATGGTGTTCTTATGGTTGTTGTTGACTGATTTGAGCTGTGGTGGAGGTCTGCGCTCTCTGAGTGCCAATTTCTAGTTATAATATATAATTGATGATTCCTCCATTACCTTGACCCACATTTTTGTTGTTGTTGCTGCTGCACCCCGATGTAGCTCTTTGCTCCATCAGGCGAGGCCTGTCCCACATTTTGAGAACCACTGCTACGGGAGGAATTGGAATAACAGTCACCACAAAGGAAACACAGAGACATACATGTAATTTCACATACTCATAACTTATAAAAACTTGTGAGATTCAAAATTGTTTGGAAACAGCAGAGGGAAAAGGTATAGAACCTAAACATAAGAGAAACCTTCAAACTCCTGACTGAAAATCTTCTGTCTGGCCTTGTCCTCATGATGAGGTGAGAGTGCTAAACCAGACTGAATGGGCCAAGTCATTCTCAAATCCCTTTAATGCTGATTTCTGTGAACATCCTGTGGTGTGTAAGACAAATCACGCCTGGTTGAGATTTTGTTCTGCCTTTAGACCTTACTTCTGTACTTTTGACACTCACTGTGATGTTTGTTCATTAATGATTGTATTTTTCTTTTTTTAAAAATCTAGATCATCTACATTGCCCGAAATGCAAAAGACAATGTTGTGTCTTACTTCCACTTTGGTCGCATGAACAAGGGTCAGCCAGAGCCTGGAGATTGGAACAGCTACCTTGAAAGATTCAAGCAAGGAAAGAGTATGTATTAAGTATGGACATAAGGCTAATGTCAAAAAGCACCACATCTATGGCGTCAATATCGTGCCAAAATTCCACACACATAAAAACCGTAACTGTGCACAGTAAAACCGCTCTCTGTGCGCTTCCGATGCCTCTCTGCACATGCGGTCACTTTCTGCGATGTCTTTTTCTACGTGCGCGATGACATGTCTGTGCTGTCTGCTCATGGTGGTATTGAGTTTTGACACTCTTCCCCCTTCTGATTGGTCGCTCCTAAACATCTGTCTTTCGGTCAGAGCCAATCAGGGGTTTGGTAGGGCAGGCCATCATCGTTTGGCAGCAGGGCGTTAACACAAAGCCCGCCTTCAGAGTGCCAAAACTCAACATCACCTCATCAACAGACAGCACAGACATGTTGCACATGGTCTCGCAGAGAGGCACCACTGAGAGTGCTTTAAGTGTGCGTGATCATGATTTTTATGCACACAGAATTTTGGCACTATATTGACGCTATACACATCAATATTATGTCCTGCTTACGCACTAAGTCGACGTATTATTCTGTGGTGTCAGTGGTGTTTGGATCCTGGTACGATCATGTCAACAACTGGTGGAAGAAGAAACAGACTTACTCAAATCTGCACTACATGTTCTTTGAAGACATGGTTGAGGTAACTGAGCTGTTTGTTTTTCCATCCTTGTTTTGACTGGTTCCCGACATCCAACATGTTCCTTGTCGTGAAGCAATGACAACATTGAACCATGTGCTTTCAGGACACCGGACGAGAAATAGACAAACTCTGCTCCTTTCTTGGTTTGACTCCTTCAGTCGAGGAAAAGACGAGAATTGTAGGAGAAGTTCATTTTGACAAAATGAAGGAGAATGAGATGACTAACTACTCAACAATCCCTGTTTTTGATTTCAAAATTTCTCCCTTCATGAGAAAAGGTATGATTAACTTCAATCCGATACAGGAAATTCAAAAGCATGAAGCTCTGACTGAGTCTTTGTGGTTCTGCAGGAAAAGTCAGTGACTGGAAGAACCACTTCACTGTGGCTCAGAATGAAGAGTTTGATGAAGACTACAAGACAAAGATGAAGGATCCCACTCTCCAATTTCGGACTGAAATTTGAATGATGAAAGTTGAATGCATGAGGCACTTCTGAGTGGAGAGATGCAGATCGCATGCTCTAGAGCAGGCTAGCTACATGGAAAAAAATCTTCATGGTAACTTGTGTCAAAACACATCTCACTTTCCCCTATCCTACTTTTGTGATCCATTTGATTATGGATATTGTAAATCAAGATTAACCAATATACTCAGGTTACTCTCTTGTCTTGGTTTTATCCCACAAGAGGTGCGATCTGTTTTGACATAAGTAACTATGGAAATTTATTCTGTGGAGCAAGCTTGCTCCATCGCTGACTAAGTACCAAGATTTATTCAATCTCATCCCTTTTTTCAGTCAGAAGTCACTACAAATGGAAACCAGTATTTATTCCACTACCCACTAAACATTATCACATTCAGTAAGACTCACTGTCAGTATTTAAACATTTGTGATCGGTCATTTCAATCATTTTAGATAAATTATGATTTTTGATTATTTTGAAATTATTTGATAAGAGTTGTCATAGACTTCCATATAAGTTAAAATAATTACCAGAGAGCAACATGATGTTCCTTTAATAAATCGGAATAAGTTAGATCAAATAAACTATCAGCTTTCACAATTGAAGGTACACAGTCATGTCCCCTGATGGATGTGGGGGATCAGGTGTTATATCGGGTTTGTCTGATATCCAACATTACAGAACTGAAATATCCGGCATATCTGATTCACACTTCTTTTGGTATTCAGGTCATTTCTCAGAACATGATTGTGGGTATTAATCATCAACAAATGTAGTCAAACAGCATTCTGTTTTTTACTTAAGAACTTAAAGTACATGAAAAATAAAACATAAAATAAATATGAAGAAATTTTACATGTATTGAGAGATTTTATATTAAAATTTGATAAAGAAAAAGAGAGGAAAAGGGGGTTTTCTTTGGTTATATTGAGAGATAAGAGGATAAAGTTTTTGTTCTTGGACATTTCTATTTGTATTTTATTCCTATAGATTTACTTTGAAGCCTCATCAGAACTCATTTCCATAGTCTGTCCGTTGTCTCACAACCTTAGAACCAGGAATCAGTGTTCTGTTAATTCATGACCTCATCCGCAAGATGAAGCCCTCCACCTGTCACCTGGATCTACTTCCCTCATCCCTGATCAAATCCCATGTTTCCACACTGAGCCCCCTAATCACAAGTATCATCAATCACTCCCTGCAATACGGTCACATGCCACAATCATTAAAAACTGCAATAATTAAACCTCTTCTAAAAAAAACCTTCCCTTGACCCTGAAAAAACATCTAATTACCGGCCCATTTCCAATCTTCCCTTCCTGTCAAAAATCATTGAAAAGGTAGTCTCCACACAAATTCACACACACCTCCAGTCCTCCCATTTGTACGACAAATTCCAATTCGGTTTCCGTTCAGCTCACAGCACTGAGACAGCTCTGGTCAGGGTCACCAATGATTTGCTGGTGGCCTCTGACCAGGGCTCTCCATCACTCCTGTTACTCTGGAACCTCTCAGCTGCCTTCGACACTGTTGACCACTCCATCCTCCTCCATAGACTCCAGCATTTCATTGGTCTTTCAGATACAGCGCTCCAGTGGTTCCGGTCCTACCTGACTGGTAGGGCTGAGTATGTGGCCCTTGGGGAAGCCAGGTCGAGGTCCCACGCTGTCACCTGTGGGGTTCCCCCAGGGTCAGTGCTGGGGCCCAGCCTGTTCTCCATCTACATGCTCCCTTTGGGCCACATCATCAGCAAGCATGGAGTCTCCTACCATTGCTATGCTGATGATACTCAGCTCTATGTCAGGCTGGACCGGACCTCCTCCCTCTCTATTCAATCATTCACCGCCTGCCTGGAGGAGACAAAAGCATGGATGAATGACAATTTTCTCCAGCTCAACAGCTCCAAAACTGAATTTCTGTTAATTGGAACCCCATACCAACTTAAGTCCTCCCCTTTCACAGTCCTATCATTTGCCGGCCACAAAATCTACCCAACAGCTGCCGTTACCAACTTGGGTGTCCGCTTTGACCCCACCCTCTCCTTTGACCTCCATGTCCAACACATCTGTAAGACTTCATTTTTTCACCTCCGGAACATTTCCAAACTACGCCCCTTCCTCTTCCTCCCGTTGCTGAGAAGCTGGTCCATGCTTTTTTCTCCTCCAGGCTGGACTACTGCAATGCACTCCTCATCAGGATCTCTGGAAGAAGCCTACAACGGCTTCAGTCAATCCAGAACTGTGCTGTCAGGATCCTGATCCGGGTGCCAACAAGACACCATATCACCCCCATTCTCCATAACCTTCACTGGCTCCTGGTAAGGTTCAGGCTGGAATACAAAATCTGCCTCCTGACCCATCAGTGTGTCTACAGTAGTGCACCAGTGTACCTAAAAGAACTTCTCTCCCCACACGACCCGACCAGACGTCTCCGCTCCGCCGACATCAATTTGCTGAAGGTCCCCAAAACCAAGCTGTGCCCTATGGGGGACAGGGCTTTTCAGGCTGCAGCACCCCGACTGTGGAATGCCCTGCCTGCCCACCTGAGGGCACCACAGCCGGTGGACTCATTTAAATCTCGTTTGAAAACGTTTTTGTTTATGAAAGCTTTTGAATGATTTTACTTGTTCCCTATTGTATTTTATGATGTGTAAAAGTATGAGTGTTTTATTGATTTAGCCTGTATCTGTTAGTTTTAATTTGTCATTGTTGTTTTTAAACTCCACTGTAGCACTTTGAGATTTGTTTTACAAATGTAAAGTACATGATAAATAAAATTCATTATTATTATTATTATTATTATGACCGTTACACCAGGATTTAATGTGGATCTGATGAATTCATTAAAGGGATATATATTTTTGAAATGCATTTCGTTGTGTGACACTCTCTGTCCTAAAGGCCAGTCCTTACATCTGGGGATGGGGTCGCTGGGTACCCTGTCATCGGCTGCTGCCAGTCTACACTGCACCCGGCCCCCATGTTTCCCATGGCAGGAGGTGAGCCCACTGGAGGTCGGGTCCATGTCGCCCTTTCGGTCTGAGTCCAGCCCGGCCAACAGCCACTTGTAAACAAGCCTCCACCCTGTGCCTGGCTCTGGGGCTCAGCTCCATCCGTGCCATACAAGGCAATGTCTGGCCCAAATAGAGGAATTTAAGTATCTCAGGGTTTTGGTCAGGAGTGAGGGAAGACTAGCGTGTGAGATTGACAGTGGCTGCAGTGATGCAATCTTGTAACGATCCATCCTGGTGAATAGAGAGCTTTGCCTACCCTCACTTACGGTCATGAGCTTTGGGTCATGAACAAAGGACAAAATCCCGGATACAAGTGGCTGAAAAGAACTTGCTTTTTGGGGTGGCTGGGTGCTTCCTTAGAGATAGGGTGAGAAGCTCAGTCACCAGGGAGGAGCGCAGAGTAGAGATGCTACTCCTCCACATTGAGAGGAGCCAGCTGAGGTGGCTCAGGCAACTGTTTAAGATGCTTCCCAGATGCCTCTCTGCGGAGGTGTTCTGGGCATGTCCCACCAGGAGGAGGCCCCAGGGAAGACCAAGGATACGCTGGAGAGACAATGTCTCTTGGTTGGCCTGGGAATGCCTCAGAATCCAACTGGAAGAGCTGGAGGAATTGTCTGGGGATAGGGAAGTCTGGGCCTCGCTACTTAGACTGCTTCCCCCGTGACCCTGCCCCGGATAAGCGGTGGAAGATGGGTGGATGGATTTCAAGAGGTCCGGGCTGCTCATGTCCAGGGCAGGACTCAGGTAGTCATGGGCCCCTCGGCTGCAGCCTAGATCAACATATCTGTGCCTGCTCATGTCCTCTCATGAGAATTTCCTGTTCTGGTGGTGAGAAGGACTCCACTCTGGTTGTGTGGGGAATTGTGTGTGCATTCTCACCCTTGCTTGGTCTTTTGTGCAACCAATTAAGCCTGAACCCTCTTGTTCTGGATTGGATGAGCCTGATTCTCTCATTTATCCTGGATGAATGAATCCTACTTTGTGCAACAGACCCCAGGTTTGTATCTGATTTTTGTCTGGTTTTGTTCATTTATCTTTGTGACTGGAGCACCAGCTCCTTCTAACACTGCCTGATCATCAAGATTTTTGACTCTCTTTCCAACTTTGACTCTGGCCTGAACTACCCTTCTGACTTGTCTGCCTGAATGAAACCTGCTCTGAATCAATCATCCAATTGTCTGTGCATATCATTTACTTGTCAACAATAACACTGTTTACAGTGTTTATATATGACACGGTATCAGGTTGACAGTCCGTTACCGGCCTCAAGTTGTCCACAGGCTGGGCCTCCATTTGGAGTTTAGCTCATTCTGGGTAGGAGCCCATAGAAGGGGATTTCACTCGGTAGTGAAACGACAGAGCCAATCAGCGTTGCCGCTTTTTGTTTTCAATTTTTTTTTGGCGAATTCCGGTGGCTAAACCGGAAGTGACACCATCACTGCGCGTTGCAGAGACTTTAACTTTAACCATCGTCTGAAAGCTGCAATAAGTAAAGTTATAGCCAAAATACCAAATATTACAACAATCAAGCAAGAGCAAGAGTCTGTGCCTGGTGAGTTTCTCACAGGAAAAGACGTTTTCGCGTGTCTTTGCGTGTAGGAACGCGAGAGCTAATGAGCGAATGCTAACCCTTAGAGAAGCAAACACATTTTGATGACGTATTTGTTTTGAAGCGCTGATTGGCTGAAGTGCGCTGTCAGTCAAAGGGGTAACCGACACCCCCTGCAAGAGGTTTCTATGGGCTCCTATCCAGACTTAGCCCAACTCCAAATCCAAATGTAGATGAGGAGTGGGCGGGGCTGGTTCACGAGGCAATGTTCAGGCCACAACACCTCAGAAAAAATGACCAAGTTCTGGGGAACACTACACATTACTATTTACTGCTAAAATGAAACATTTAATGAACAAACTGGATAACAGAATCCAGGTCTTGTAGAGCAGCTGCAGGAACCAGCCAAGATGACCGTGAACCAACAACTAATTAAACACGTCAACAAACTGAGTAACTGCAGAAAATAACAATTTGAGGAAAACTTAACTTAATGTCACCTCCATGATGTAAACCTCCTGAAAGCCACAGGAAGGCTCTGTCAATCATTCCAGAGCAGACCTGTCAATCAAGTAACCACGCCCTTTCATTATGAAAACTTTAACACATATGAAATTTGATATTAATATATTTTCAAATGGACCATCTGATCTGTCTTCTGGACCATGACACGGAATGAAAAAAAAACAACAACTCTGAGCTGAACAAACTCAGCTAATCCAGTTTTACTAGAGTCTATGGAGCAACAGCGTTTTTGGAGGCAGCCCCTGGTGGACACTGATATTGCAAATTTTTGAAGCTTCAGGATAGGCTTCATTTTTATAGCCAGACGCTCCTTCCATCTCATATAAAGTCCTTGTGTGTGACCAAAAAAAGAATAAAAAACACCAAATCAGAGAAAAGTTTTTTTTCATTAAGTAGATTTGACTCTGAGAATCTGTTTTTAATAAAGTCATTATTAAAGCAGATCATGTGACTTAATGACCATTAATGGTCTTCATGTGGTTATATTACAAGACTTAGTGTGACAATATCAGCTACTTTGTTGAAGTTGTATCTGAAATATGCCCATGATTGTAGTGTCATCAAACTTAACGGTCAGGAAATGAGAAGAGGAAGGGAGGAATGGCAACGCGTAGAGATTTCATCTGGAAGTGAGACTCTTACATAACAAGAGAGGAAGAGTTGAAAGTATTTGCTGCACAGAAGAAACTTCAATCAGAGAAGAAAGAAATCTGATGCCAACAATGATACTTTGAACAATGATACCTTGATATCACCGTGTGATATGATAACGGCTAATATTATTTATTTTTATTAGCAAGCTGTTTTACTGTGTCTTTTGTTTATCCTGGCATGCAGAGTGAAAGCGGAGTGAGCAAAAGGCACAAAAGATCAACATGTCCTCAACAGCTTTAACCAGTTTCTGAAGATCTCTATCCTCCTTTTTCTAGTTAGAGCAAGTCAGTGTTTTAACAGTTTTAGACTCTTCAGAAAAGTGAATTTTTGTTTTTAACTGGACTGTTTCTTTCTCCATATCAAGGTGCAGAAACTGTCCAGTAAAAGAATGTGTTGTCTGTGCTGAGAGCTGATCTTGTTTAGTTCAGTCCAGTCTGTTTCCTACTTAGAATAGTTGTTCATAAATTCTGTATGTTTTGAATTTATTTTTTGTTGTTGTTGTGGTTTTCTTTTCATAGATTGAATTCATGTGTTGGATTTGTGGTTTGATTTCCATGGATTCTCAGTGACCCATTACTTCACAGACAACTGGGAGAATGTTCAAAACCTTCAGGCCAGATGAGGTGATATTCTGATTGCCACATATCCTAAAGCAGGTCAGTCATGAAACCAGTTTTGCTTGATGTTTTGTTAAAATATGTTTGTGTGGGTGAGTGGTTGAGATAAGCTCTTTGAGGTGTGGTTAGTATGTGTGGATCTGTACTGTTATGCTGCACGTATGAGATTATGTAACTTTGTCAGACCACTTAAAGAGTTGGTTTCACATTACTGAAGTAATGTTTTTGAAAACAAAGAAGGTTTAGAGTTTGGGGTAGAAATATGGAGACAGAGAGAGAGCGAGAGAGAGAGAGAGAGAGAGAGAGAGAGAGAGAGAGAGAGAGAGAGAAAGAGAGAGAGAGAGGGAGAGAGAGGGAGGGAGGGAGGGAGGCAGGATAAAGAAAGGGAGGGGTTCTAATTTGAAACAAACTCTCATGAGGTATATATGTTTTGTCACAACAGAGTGGACTGGAGGACTCTCAAAGGGAAATATTTTTGCTCAGTGTAAATCTACAGCTCAAAAATCCAGACAGAAATCAACAGGAGCCTGAAGGTGACTGAACACTGAAAAGGTATGTTTGATATCCCTCCACTCAATGATGATGCCACTCAAACTGCTGAGAATGTTTTATCAAAGGTTTTTGTAATGCACCGCAGAGTAAAGTACTTTCAATTGTAAACATTATAGATCATTGATGTGCATTTTGACCATCGTTTGTTGCCACAGAAACTCACAGAAACTATCCAACAGGATATTTTACATCACTAACTGATTTCAATATTTCCTCTTCTTTTCATTTGACAAAAATTCTGAAGTTAATCCTCATATATTTCAGATGTTTTCATCTAGTGAGGGCCATTCTTCCATGTCAGCCATTCAGAACAGATCAAACAGATTAACTATGCTTTTCTCACATCTTGGCTCAATTACTGCGGTGCTCCTTGTCTTGGAGACATTCAGTCGTCCCTCGCACATCTCCAGTTGGTGGACAACACTGCAGCTCAACTACGAACTGGAGCACATAAAAGGGAACATAACTCCTGTTCTAGCTTCACTCCACAAGCTGCCCATGCATTTTAGAATTCATTTTCAGATTCTTTTATTTGTTGTTAAGTCTTTGAATGGTCTCACCCCGTCTCACCTTTCCGAGCCGCTTCACCCCTACACTCCTGCTCGATGCCTGAGGTCAGCTGATCAGCTGCTCCTGGAGGTACCGAGGTCCAAACAGAAGCTCAGAGGGGAAAGAGCTTTTTCTGTTGCTGCCCTGAATTTATGGAATTAGCTACCATAGCATGTCAGACAAGAACCTGCACTGTCCGTTTTTGAAACTAACCTTAAAACCTGTTTTTATTTCTTGTTTTTTTTTTTTTTTTAACTCAGCTTGAAAATCTTCTTCCGTTTCATTTGTTGCTATTTTATTCATTTTTCAAATGTTTTCTCCTGATTACACCTCACTTTTTTAGATTCTTGTGTCTATTTTAGTGTTTATTTTACGGAAATTATCTTTCACTTGGTGATACAAGCACCACATTATTCACTAGAAAATAGAAAAAAAAGCCACCGTTTTTCAAGATGGATGCCATTCTAATTAGTTTTTACGGTGTTTGAGCTATATTTACTTGAATCTCTACATCAAAATATAGATTTTTCAGTATGTGAAATCCAACTCTGCATTTGAAAAATCAAAATGATTGAATATTTTGATATGTGACAGGCTACTGCCTGTTTGTGAGTTCAGCCACAGTATGAACCAAAAAGCACACCACCTGGGGAGCCTCCCCAGCCTCCCTCAGGCAGCAACTAAATGTACAAAAATTCCTGCAGACCACAGCTGCACCCCATGCTGAATCTCACAGCATTACTGTCATCAGTGTGCTCTGCTTGTGCTTTCACGTCATTCTTATGAAATAATTCAAACCAACAGTCTGACCACAACATTTTGATGAATGATCATGGATTTTGCCCTTTAACTTCAAACATTAATTGTGATCAGACAGCTTCAGAAAAGGCTAGTTTTGACTCTCCCAATAACTTTCATCTTGAAAATGGGCAGCCATATTGGAATTCAGTTGACAACATTTAGTTTGTCCTGTCAGAATGCATTCATTTTGCTGTTTGGGTCATTAATACATTTCTGTTGATTCAAGTCCTGCTTTGAAAGCTAATTTTTTGCATTTAAGGAGGCAGCCATATTGACAACTGAAAGCCATCGTGGATTTTTAGCTTAATAATGTACTATGGCGAGCGGCGAGAACAAAGGAGGACTCAGAGTCTGCTCTTTAGTTTCACAAGCAGCAGGTTTATTGTGACAACAACCAACCTGCGCAATAAGCACCCTTCCTGGCGGCGCACAGGCCGGGTCCCTCCCCAAACGACCCCCCTGGCACACGGTGCAACACAACAGAAAATAAAAGAACACAAAACGGTGGCGAACGGCACACAACAACAATCAAAACACAATCACAATAAAAGGAAACACGAACAAACCCCCAAAGAACACATAAACTGGCCCAAAACTGCCCGAACAGTCCCACTACCCATAAGGCCTAGCGGCCCGGCTCAGTCAATGGGGACAGCGGCCCCCCCATGGCCGCTACATAGCCCCCTCCCCAGGGGGTTAAACGTCCTCGTACCCCCTGAGCCAAGAACAATAAATGTCCAGGTGGCCGGGCAGCTGACGGCGACGGGTCGAGTGACGCAAACCCTCCGGCGCTGGTCCTGGCCAAGGGTCTGCGCCAACAGTCTCGGGTCTTTCAATGCTGGCCTCTCCCCCCCCGGACGGCTCCAAAGGCCAGTACGGGGAGCGCCGGTCCCGATGCAGCACCACCGGGTGCCTGCGGTCAGGCATCCTGACCCGGTAGACCACATCGGAAAGCCTCTCCAACACCACGGCTGGTCCGAGCCAGTGGGTGGAGAGTTTTGGGGAGAGTCCTTTTTTCCGAGTGGGGCAGTATACCCACACCCGTTGTCCCTGGGTGAGGGGCTGCCCCCGACATTGGGTGTCATACGCACGCTTCTGCCGGAGCCCTGCATCCTCCTGGGCTTGCCGGGCAAAAGCGTGCGCCACACGCAGGCGCTCTTTCAGGCGCTGGAAGTAGTCCAGCTCGGGACCTGCAGCAAGCTCTGGTTCCGGTGGTGGCCCAAAGGCTAAGTCCACGGGGGTCCGCAGTTCCCGACCGAAAAGCAGGGCGGCCGGCGTGCACTTGGAGGAGTCCTGTACCGCGGATCGGTACGACCTCAGGACCAGGGGCAGATGGCGGTCCCAGTCTCGTTGGTGGCGGCTGGTGAGCATGGCGAGTTGTGTGGCCAAGGTGCGATTGGCACTACCCATAAGGCCTAGCGGCCCGGCTCAGTCAATGGGGACAGCGGCCCCCCCACGGCCGCTGCAGTACTTTTCCAAAAAAGTACATCCTGAGCATCATTTCTGCCAAATTTGGTGCTTTTATCAAAACGTGAAAGATTCTTAAGTAATATTGTCATAATCTTCATCAATAATTTATGTCGAGTAATTTGGTTCAGCTTGAGAAATAAAGTTTATTCATTGTGAGCTGAGTTTCATTTCACTTTGCTTGATATTTTTCTTTGAAAAAGATGGATGAAGTTCATCGACCTGAGCTGTTTGATTTCCACGGAGTGTCATTGACTCAGTACTTCACAGAGAACTGGGAGAACGTTCAAAACTTTCAGGCCAGACCGGATGATATCCTCATTGCCACATATCCTAAAGCAGGTCAGTCCTGAAACCTGAGTCACTGCATGACATCTCATAGAAATGTGTTTTTACAGGTGAGAGGATGAGAAAATACATGCATTTAACATTGAATTACAGTATGTAACTTTGTGTAACCAATTAAAATTCTGCATTACAGTATTGGGACATCTTTTGAAATGTCCCAATACAAAACACAAAACACACCACTGCAGGTGTGTCTTGGATGATTAATAGGCTGTATGATATGCTCAGTCATTTTAATGAAGAGTCAACTGAATGTTAAATTCAACCTGTGTAAAAAAATGATGGCTCAAAAAATGTTTGTCAAGCTGAAGAGATGATTTTCTCTTTTTGTCTTGCTTTCCACATGTGTGAATCTGTTGGGTCTCTCTCTCTCTCTCTCTCTCTCTCTCTCTCTCTTTCTTTCTGTAGGCACCACGTGGGTTTCCAACATCCTTGATTTGCTTTACTTTGGTCAGAGAGAGAAACCCATCCCGATTTATGAGAGAGTACCTTTCATGGATATTTTTCATCCAGAAGTCGGTGCAGGTTGACAAACATAATATACAGGTTTTATTCAAACAGTGAAGCCAAACTAACCTGACACAAGGCTTGTACTTACACCTAAAAAATATCTTTACCTTTTCTGAAATCACATTTCATTTTTTTATCACAGTAAATCAAAATAAGTGTTTCACCACAAAATGGGTTCTGTTGATGCTTTTTTGTTTGTTCACTCAGGAACAGATTGGGCGGACAAGCTTCCCACCTCCCCTCGACTCATTAAAAGTCATCTTCCTGTCCAGTTCGTGCCAAAGTCATTTTGGGAGCAAAAATCCAGGGTATGATGTTTCATGTGATGTTTGTTATATCTTAGTACAATCTAGCCTTGTAGTCAAGACCGCGTCAACCGAGACCAAGACACTACCAAGGCCAGAGAGTCTCAAGACCAAGACAAGGCCAAGACCAAGACTAAGACCAAGATCAATCAAGTCAAGACCAAGACCGGTTCAACTCGAGACCAACACTGAGACCAAGACCAATTTTTTTTGTTTTTTGCCATCTTGCATGAGTTGTAGAACATCAGTACCATGCTGGGTTCAGCTGTGTAGTATAAATATGAGATTCTATTTAACTACATGCAAAGTAACACAGAGATCGTGAGTCTCTGAGCAAACTCACTAGAAATGTTGACATCAAGTATATGACCGCTATTACTACACTATCTGAGGACTGACTCTTGAATGCTGTTCAGGACTGACATGATTTTTACCCCCCCCCCCCCCCCCCTTTTTTTTTTTTTAAAAAAATCCAGATAGTCTACACTGCCCGCAACGCAAAAGACAATGTTGTGTCTTTCTTCCACTTTGATCGCATGAACATGGATCAACCAGAACCTGGAGATTGGAGCAGCTACCTTGAGAGATTCAAGCAAGGAAAGGGTATGTATTAAATCTGAACATTAGGTTAATGTCACAAAGCATCACACTGATGCTACATACTGCTTATGAAATACTTCAATGTATTATTCTGTGGTCTCAGTATTGTATGGATCCTGGTACGATCATGTGAGCAACTGGTGGAAGAAGAAACAGACTTATTCAAATCTGCACTACATGTTCTTTGAAGACATGGTTGAGGTAACTGAGCTGTTTGTTTTTCCATCCTTGTTTTGACTGGTTCCCTACATCCAACATGTTCTTTGTCGTGAAGCAATGACAACACTGAACCATGTGCTTTCAGGACACCGGACGAGAGATAGACAAACTCTGCTCCTTTCTTGGTTTGACTCCTTCAGTTGAGGAAAAGACGAGAATCGTAGGAGAAGTTCATTTTGACAAAATGAAGAAGGATGACATGGTTAACTACTCAACAATCTCTGTCTTTGATCTCAAAATTTCTCCCTTCATGAGAAAAGGTATGATTAATTACAATCAGGTACATGAAATTCAGGAGCACAAAGACCTGACTGAGTCTCTGTCGTTCTGCAGGAAAAGTGGGTGACTGGAAGAATCACTTCACTGTGGCTCAGAATGAAGACTTTGATGAAGACTACAAGACAAAGATGAAGGATCCCACTCTCCAGTTTCGCTCTGAAATTTGAAAAGAACCAGAAGTGCAGATGTTGAATGATTTGAATGAATGAATGAATGAATTAGTCCCACAAGGGGAAATGTATCTTTTCATGGAAATATTTCTTTTCAGGTGCTTGTGTCTTGGGCAAAAAAAAACAAAAACAAGAGTGGAGTGGAGGTGGGGGGTTACATCATTTACTGCATGAGGCACTGCATGAAACACAAATGAACACATGAAATCAAAATACTTTTCGTGTATTATAGTGAATGTTTCTGATTTGATCATATAGATTTATGTCACATCTTGATTTTAAGTGTGGTGGATCTGAGTTCCAATTCACTCCCAGAAAGGAGGACATCTGACACAAACACCAGCCAGATCCATGATGCAAGTTGTTGTGACAGTCCCTGTATCTTGTTTGTATTACTCGATGTGCACTTCAGTTTTATTGACTGCCTTTTGTCCAACAACACTTGTTCACCCCTCAACAAGAATAAACTGTCAAAGAAGGTCTGTCTCTGAGTCATGCAATTGAGTTTTCTGTATGATTCCTGACAAACTGCACTCATGGCAAATTTCTGATAAAATGAACGTGACAAGCGTGTCAGCATGTTGAAGCCGGTACACCATCAGACCTGCAGCTGTGGGTGAAGAGCACGATAAATTCTATTACATTTTTAGGGATACTCCTGTGAATTTCAGACTGTCTGTGCTGAGAGTTGATCTTGTTTATTTCAGTCCAGTCTGTTTCCTACTTAAAATAGTTGTTCATAAATTCCGTATGTTTTCAATTTATTTTTTGTTGTGGTTTTGTTTTCATAAGTTGGATTCATGTGTTGGATTTGTGGTTTGATTTCCATGGACTCTCAATGACCCATTACTTCACAGACAACTGGGAGAATGTTCAAAACGTTCAGGCCAGATCAGGTGATATTCTGATTGCCACATATCCTAAAGCAGTTCAGTCATGAAACCAGTTACTGCATGATGGTTTGTAAAAATATGTTTGCATGGGTGAGTGGTTGAGATAAGCTCTTAGAGGTGTGGTTAGTGTGTGTGGATCTGTACTGTTATGCTGTACGTATCAGATTATTCATATTTAGGTGGTCTGACCTAATAGTTAAGTACGCTCCGGAGTTCTTTAAAATAAATAATCTTTGTATATCCTATGGCTAATTAATGCTCTCTCAGGTCTACTTTAATTTCCCTAAATTATGAAGGTAACAACAACACCTTCTCATACACAATAACCACACAATAGTTGAACGTTCAACTATTTGCTAAAATAATGAAAAGTATTAGAAAAATAAAAGTAAAATAAATACAATCAGCCACAAATAAAATGCTGTCAGGCACTTAAATGTCTCTGCTGAGTTTTTACCATGAATGATACACTCCAACCAAAATAATTGAGTTCAATGACCACACAAAAACACTTTCAGTTTCCACATCCACCAAAATAAATCTACTGTCCTTAAACCGACACCAAGGAAATTTTCAACTGTAATAAAACATTTTAATATCTTTTGTGATGATACATCGATTTACAACTAGTTGAATGACCCCTCTGTCACGGCCTGAGGGCGTCAGTATTGCTTTCACTTGGACTAAGCAACTGTGAGGAGGGTGGTAGGAAACCTGCGCACTAAAAAACTCCAAATGCGCGGACTGCTTTACGGCATGCGTCACATCATGATATAACATCGTTTAGCCACCATTAGATTCACTACCTCATTGCTATCCGTCCTTCACACAGCCACTGGAAACAAATGTAGGCGAGTTCAGTCCGACAGCATGCCACCGGGAGCAGCATTTTACGACGTCACGCGCTAGTCCTCATGGGAACTGTAGTATTCGGTCAGGCAAAACACTACCACTTTTGTCCACCGGCGCCGCCAAAATCAACGAAAACTGAAAGTTCCTTAGTGTTGCTTTAAATTATTCAAGAAAATAATAAAAAGAAAACATAATCATGGACATTCAGTGGTCATTTTTATGAACATTTTAAATGACATTTTACACAGAACATGAACATTTTCATTGAAACACTAACCAAAATCATCTCTCTCTCTCTCTTTTTTTTTAAATAACCTAAATTCATCACTGATCAATAACTCTTTCAACCCATAGGCTATTCACAACATTTTTAACTTATTTAATGCACATTTTGGATCAAATGAACTAAAAATCCAAACCGTTTTACATTTAATTTTGTCAGACCACATAAAGACTTTTTGAAAACAAAGAAGGTTTGGTACAATTGAGAATGTAGAAGAGCGACAGAGAGAGAGAGAGGGAGAGGGAGAGAGAGAGGGAGAGGGGGACGGGGAGGGAGGGAAGGGAAAGAAAGGGAGGAGCTACAGTTTGAAATAAAATCTCATGAGGTAGCTATATATGGTTTGTTACAACAGAGTAGATTGAAAAAAGAACTGAACTGAACTGAAGTATCTGCAGCTCAAAAAGCCAGAGAGAAATCAGCAGGAGCCTGAAGGTGACTGAACTCTGAAAAGGTATGTTTGATATTCCTCCACTCTAGAGCACTTTGATTTTCTAGGAAAGACTTAACAGATTTTAATTTATGTCAATTGTTTCTAACTGTTGATGCCACAACAACTGTTGAGAATGTTTTATCAAAGGTTTGTGTAATGCACAGCAAAGTACTTTTATTGTAACCACATGAGCCTTTAATTTCAATTTTAACCACACTTTGAGCTGTTTTTTTTTTTTTTTTTTTGCCACAGAAACTTACAGAAACTGTCCAGCAGGACATTTTATTTCATTGGCTGATTTCAGTATTTACTCTTCTTTTTAAATGTATTGTCACATGTGTTGTGGACCCTTGTAAAGTAGATCTCAATCCAGGTTTTTTCCTGGTTGAATTAGAAGTAAAAAAAACAAAACAATAATACATGATTAACGTTCTGCAGTTAATAGTTGTATATTTCAGATGTTTTCATCTAGTAAAGGCCATTCTTCCACATCAGCCCTTGGAAACAGTAATCTATGCTTTTATAACATGGTTCAATAACCCACCGAGCATTTTTCGGTCTGAATGACGTCTAAATGTTTCTTCGATGTCTAGTCTAAAATTGGTCCACCAGTGGTCTAAAAATGAAAGTTTTTTAGCTGTCTAAGCCAAGACGTCTTTTAGACGTCTAAGCATTAGCGGTCTTTTAGCCGTCTACGTATGTACGCCTCATCTCATCTTAGACGTTTAAATAACCACTAATATACGTCTATTTGTAGACGTCTAAACTTCGACGTTTATTAGACGTTCTTTTATATACCAAATGTATATGCCTCTTTTGATCTTAGACGTTTAAATAACCGCTAATGAACGTCTATTTATAGACGTATAAATTTAGACGTTTGCTAGAAGTTTACTTTTGTACCAAATTTAAACCCCTTACAGAAACCACTTCTCTTACAGACATCTATTGAACGTATTATTAGGACATTCTAATAAAAATGCAGCCATTGCAATTTTTTAATTATTCACCATAAACCTATATTTAGAAAAATTTTTTTAATCTTATCTCCTTTTTTAATCATTAATACTGTAATCTAAACCAATACCTTTTAAATAAAACTCAAAAATATGAATGTCCAAAAAATAATTTTAATTTCTTTACACCACTTAAAAAGAGAAGCAAAAACTCTAATACAAACTACCTACATAAAATATTTAAAAAAAAGTTGTTGTTTGTTTAAATGTAACCCACTTCAGGGTACACGTCACATACACATCTCCAGCTGGTTGAGAAGGCTGCAGCTCAACTACTAACTGGAGCACATAAAAGGGAACATAACTTCTGTTCTGACTTCCCTCCACTGGTTGTCCATGCATTTTAGAATTCATTTTAAGATTGGTTTATTTGTTGTTAAAGGTGTAATACAACATTTTGATTTCCGGGTGGATCACCTAAATAATTGGTGGGTCCGTTTGTCAATCATTCTGACGAGCTGCTTTCGTAAGGCGGTTCTACGTGCTTGCGCCCAATCAGCTTCTCCCTTTTGCGCATGCGCATTCAGAGTGTTTATGTAGCCGGTGAGCTTCTGAGCTAGTACTTACCGATGGCGAGTCTGACATAATGAAACTGTAACTGTTTCGGAAAAAAAGCTTTATTTATGAGCGAGGCGGATCGCAGAAACTGTAAACAGAGCCGTGCACGCCGGAGAAGAGGAGATCGCGCTCGTACACTTCCGCGTTTCCTGGGAGAAGCAGGAGAGCCGGGCGGATGGTCTGGTGCATGCGCGTTGTTCAAAAAGTGAGTAACAGACGTGGGGCTTCGTCTTTTCGAGAAAATCATGTATTAGACCTTTAAGTCTTCCAATGGTCTCACCCCGTCTCACCTTTCTGAGCCGCTTCACTCCTACACTCCTGCTCAGTCCCTGAGATCAGCTGATCAGCTGCTCCTGGAGGTACTGAGGTCCACACAGAAGCTCAGTTGCTGAAGTTATGGAATGAGCTACCACAGCGTGTCAGACAAGAGCCTCCATTGTCCGTTTTGAAACTAACCTCAAGACCTGTTTTTATTCCTTGGTTTTTAACTCAGCTTGACACTCTGCTCCTGATTACCCTTCATGTTTTTAGATTTTTGTGTCTATTTTACTGTTTTTTTTACTGAACTAATCTTTGACCTGGTTATACAAGCACCATGTTATTCACTTGAAAATAAAAAAAAAAATGGCCACCATTTTTCATGACGGATGCCATTGCCAGAGCCGCCAGTGGCATAGGCAGTATAGGCAGGTGCTAAGGGCGTCCATTAGGGGGCGCCAGCACCGCCGCTGCACAAATGTGAAAAAAAGAAGAATGAACTCGGCGGCCGCCTCAGGTGCAGCGTACAGTAGGGGGCGCATGCGAGGTGGGCGCTTGTCTTGGGCTCATCTGGGGCGCATAACAAGCCCGGGGCGGGGCTGACCATTGTAACTGGTTTTTGCCATGTTAGAGCTATATTTTCTTGAATAATCCTATTTCGATGGTCTCTACTTCAAAATATAGATTTTTCAGTGTGTGAAATCCAACTCTGCATTTAAAAAATCTAAATGAATATTTTGACGATACAGTTTGTTTTATTAAGATCCCGATTAGCTGCTGTTAAACAATTGGTATTCTTCCTGGGGTCTCAACTTCATCAAAAATATTTCTGCACCAACACTTAACATCATGTCAACAACAGGATGTACAGACAACATTCATACTCACATGATTTGATAACATGATTTTCAATAAAGACGACATAACAAGAATAGCAAAAACAATGTCAAAACAGATGAAATAGCTCACCATTATACAATATTAAATAACCAGTTACATATGTTATTCTTGAGTGAATAAAAATAGTCTCATTTGATTACAAAAATGAGTTGTGTGCATCTGTATGATCAAAAACTGTGGCAGACAGTTCCACGCCACCATTGCTCTATAGTGCACCGATCTTTGAATGTGACTGGATCAACAGACAGGCAACAACAAACGTCCCTCAACTGTTTGACGGTTAAAATGCTGATGCACATCACTGAAAAAGGTCAGCTTTTTATAAAGTATTTCTGGTGATCTTACAATTATAATATCTCTATTAAATTTGTGAAGAGAATAATTTATTCTACTTTTTACTCGCAGCCACGCCAGCTGGTTGTGCATGTCTTCAATGCTTGTCCTACAGGAACAGTTTAGGACAAGCCGAGCTGCTTTATTCTATATTTTATGCTTCCAATAACCGCCATCTTGAAAATGGGCAGCCATATTGGAATTCAGTTGACAACATTTAGTTTGTCCAGTCAGAATGCATTCTGTCAAGGTTCAGACTCACATGCGGACAGAGACAGTAGATCAGCAGTGTCCAAAGAATGTTTTATTTACGGGCAGGAAGCCCAACACCGAAAACCAGACCAATTCAGAACAGCAGGAAAATGCGTCAAAACTTCAAGGTGACAAAACAGGTCTCAAACGTTCTTCAAATGTAACTCAAGGCTCAGGCAGGCATTCCCTCTGACTCTAATAGAACACAAACTGACAAGCCGCTGAACTAACCAGCCCTAACCTAACAAAGACAGAAGGAACCAAGAATACTTATAACTGCACTGCTGCCCACCACTACAACCCGGCGAGGGACAGAGCTTACGGCGAGGAGGGCATAAGGAGGCGGGATCGTGGATGTGCTGCCGGCGAGACAGGACAGGAATGCTGGTGCAACAGTCCAGTGGGGTGTGGTCCAAGAGACTTTGCCTGTTCCAGAGTTAATGTGGAGCGAAGGAGGCCCAGAGCGTGGTCCAGGGCTTGGCACAGCAGGGTGATCTCTGAAGTTTGCAGAGGATAAGTTGGATCGAACACAGTGGAGCAGAGCGCAGTAAGCAGAAGCGTTTACGGTCCGACGCTGCACTGTGGTCTGAGCCAGGTTTTTGGAGAGAGAGATGAGTTGTTTGATGTTGACCACACCCCACTGCGGGTGAAAGCACTCAGGTGATCAGCTGCTCCCCTGCACCAGTCCACACCTCACACACCAGAAGCACACACCCATCTACAGAGAGAGAAAGGAGGAGGGACCAGAGACAAATGGGCCAGCCACTAGCTGGAGCCAGAGGTAGAGGGCGGGACACATTCATTTTGCAGTTTGGGTCATTAATACATTTTTGCTGGTTCAAGTTCTACTTTGAAAGTCAATTTTGTGAATTTAATGAGGCGGCCATATTGAAAACTGGAAGCCATCTTGGATTTTTAGCTTGATAATGTAACAAAGTGCATCCTGAGCATCATTTCTGCCAAATTTGGTGCTTGTATCAAAACGTGAAAGATTCTTAAGGAAAATTGTCTTAATCTGCATCAATAATTTATGTCGAATAATTTGGTTCAGCTTGAGAAATAAAGTTTATTCATGGTGAGCTGAGTTTCATTCCACTTTGCTTGATATTTCTCTTTGAAAAAGATGGATGAAGTTCCTCGACCCGAGCTGTTTGATTTCCACGGAGTGTCACTGACTCAGTACTTCACAGAGAACTGGGAGAACGTTCGAAACTTTCAGGCCAGACCGGATGATATCCTCATCGCCACATATCCTAAAGCAGGTCAGTCCTGAAACCTGAGTCACTGCATGACATCTCATAGAAATGTGTTTGTACAGGTGAGAGGATGAGAAAATATACATATGTAACTGTAACTTACAGTATGTAACTTCGTGTAACCAATTAAAATTCTGATTGACAGTATTGGGACATCTTTTGAGAGCCATTGCTTTTTTCTTTCTTTTTTAAAATTCTCTGAAGAGTTCAGACTTAGCTGAGTCATCAATTAAGTCAAAAGTTGGCGTTGAGGTGTGATTACACTATGTCACCGAGATTAAGCAAAACACACCACTGCAGGTGTGTCTTGGATGATTAATGGGCTGTGAGATATGCAAGTTCATTTTAATGAAGAGTCGACTGAATGATTATTCCAACCGGTGTAAAATATTGATGGCTCAAAAAATGTGTGTCGAGCTGAAGAGATGATCTTCTCTCCTCGTCTTGCTTTCTGCAGGTGTGAATCTGTTGGATGTCAAACTTATGACTTGGTGCTGCTAAGTGAGAGTGTTACCCCCGGATCCCACAGCACGCGTCTACCTGCTGTGTGCTGCTGCGCGTTCACGTCTGTTTTTGTGTGCGCGCGTCAACGCCCACTGCACGCGTTCTCCTGCAATCTGCTCCGTCAGAGCAGAGCGCAAAAACATTGTGAAGCGCATGCGCGAGATGTTCAAGATCCCGCAATATACTAAGCGTACTACAAGCCGGAACAACAACAACAACAACTCATTCATTCGTTGTTTCTTTGCCAAACAGTTTCTCAACTTCCACAATGAGTCTCTCTTCACCCATGGCGATAGTTTAGCTGCGCATCCGGAAGTAAACACACACCCGACCCACTCGGTCTGTGCTGCGCGTTTAACTCCATTACCCTTTCACAATAAAATAAGCACACAAACGTACTGTATTAAGGGGATAAACATTACCACTACATGGAAAACAAACCATATGCTATTTTTTTGACGCCACAAATGTATTAAAATATCGAAATATGCACATCTTCACTTTTTTGGATATTTGTAATGAGCTTTATTGATGACAAAATGCATATATAAAACAATATTGTTACAAATAGATGTATAACTACATGACTAACCAAAACTTGTGACCTGGCACAATATAAGTACTGAAGATTATACAAAGATACTTCAGTAAACATCTCTGACAATAACCAAAAATGTAAACGTTTCAAATTATTCAATTTTGAAAACACAGAAGTTGTTTCAGTTCTCTTTCCTGTTTGAAGCTATCCGAACAGCGGGGCGTCGGCGACGCACGCGAGTGAAGGCTGGATGTGGAACTGCTCCCGACCACTACAATGGCAACCTATTTGCTGCGACCAGCGCGACGCAGCGCTACGCGGCCGAACGCTCCCAAAACGCGTGCTGTGGGATCCGGGGTTTAGGCTGAATGCGTGACAGTAAATGTTTTCATTTTGGTAAAATCTCTCTCTCTCCTCTCTCTCCAGGCAGTACATGGGTTTCCAACATCCTTGATTTACTTTACTTTGGTCAGAGAGAGAAACCCATCCCGATTTATGAGCGAGTGCCTTACATGGATATTTGTCACCCAGAAGTCGGTGCAGGTTGGCGAACATAATAAACAGGTTTTATTCAAATAGTGAAGCCAAACTAACCTGACACAAGGCTTGTGTTCATTAAAAAAAAAAAAAAAAAAAACTCTATCTTTGCCATATCACGTTTCTTTTAGTTATCACAGTAAATCAAAATGTATTTCACCTCAAAATGGGTTTTGTTGATGCTTTTTGTTTGTTCACTCAGGAACAGACTGGGTGGACAAGCTGCCCACCTCCCCTCGACTCATTAAAACTCATTTTCCTGTCCAGCTCGTGCCAAAGTCATTTTTGGAACACAAATGCAGGGTATGATGTTGTGTTGTGTGTGATGTTTGTTATATCTTGGTACAATCACAACATGCTGAGTTCACAGAAGACGCAGATTTTTTAAAGATAAAGTAAAATTGCAAGGTGATTTTGTTCTCCTTTTTCTCTCCAATGTCTCATTGTCTCTTTCTTTGTGTTGTCACTTGCAAATACAACAACCACACTGAAACCATAGGTTCTCAGAGTGTGTTAGGATGTGCCTCTTTCACACAGCTTCATTGGAACTAAGTCCTTCACTCCCCCACTCTCATGCTGCATGTAGTAATTTATGGTTTGGTGCTGGATTTCTGGATCATATTCATTTTATAAAATATAATTACTAGAATATTTCAGACTCAGATGCAATATGAAAAACTCTTCCTGGCCTGGTCAAATGCATTTCATCTGAAATCTGGTAGATCTTCTGATATAATCTAGAACTGCATGAAAGATATAGTCTCCTTTACAGCTATAAGAAATGCAGAGAAATGAATGAGTGTCTCAATATAATATATAATAGATGAAACTCTCCATGACCTTGACGCACATTTTCTTTTTTGTTGTTGCTACTGCTGCTGCTGCTTCAACCCCATGTAACTCTTTGCACCCATCAGACGAGGCCTGTCCCTCAATTTGAGAACCACTGCTATGGGAGGAGGCAGAATACTGGTCATCACAAAGGAAACTCAACGATATATATATATATATATATATATATATATATATATATATATATATATATATATATATATATATATATATATATATATATATATAGTCACACAAACACACACCTTGTTAAACTCAAACGTATGTTTAGACCATCTGTATTTATTGAGCAGTGTATAATCACACATGCACAACTTAAAAAAAACTTGTTAGACTCAAACATACGTCCTTGAACAGCAGAAGAAAAATGAAGAAAACTTACACACAAGAAAACATGCAAACTCCTCATAGAAAGGCTCCTGCTAGTCCTTAAACTGGGGAACTCCTGATGAGGTGAGACTGCTAACCAGACTGAACGGGTCAAGTCATTCTCAAATCCCTTTCATGCTGATTTCTGTGAACATCTTGTGATGTGTCAGACAAACTATGTCCGGTTGAAGTTTAGTTCTGCTTTAGACCTTCTTTCCTACTATTTAGATTAATTTTAATTGTTCATTGTGTTTTTCTTTCTTTTTTTTTTTTGGAAAAAAATCTAGATAGTCTACGTTGCCCGCAACGCAAAAGACAATGTTGTGTCTTTCTTCCACTTTGATCGCATGAACAAGAGTCAGCCAGAACCTGGAGATTGGAGCAGCTACCTTGAGAGATTCAAGCACGGAAAGGGTATGTATTAAATCTGAACATTAGGTTAATGACACAAAGCATCACACTGATACTACATACTGCTAATACAGTAAAATACTTCAATGTATTATTCTGTGGTGTCAGTGGTGTTTGGATCCTGGTACGATCATGTGAACAACTGGTGGAAGAAGAAACAGACTTATTCAAACCTGCACTACATGTTCTTTGAAGACATGGTTGAGGTAACTGAGCTGTTTGTTTTTCCATCCTTGTTTTGACTGGTTCCCTACATCCAACATGTTCCTTGTTGTGAACTAATGACAACATTGAATTATGTGCTTTCAGGACACCGGACGAGAAATAGACAAACTCTGCTCCTTTCTTGGTTTGACTCCTTCAGTCGAGGAAAAGACGAGAATCGTAGGAGAAGTTCATTTTGACAAAATGAAGAAGGATGACATGCTTAACTACTCAACAGTCCCTGTCTTTGATCTCAAAGTTTCTCCTTTCATGAGAAAAGGTATGATTAACTTCAATCAGATACATGAAATTCAGCAGCACAAAGACCTGACTGAGTCTCCGTGGTTCTGCAGGAAAAGTCAGTGACTGGAAGAATCACTTCACAGTGGCTCAGAATGAAGACTTTGATGAAGACTACAAGACAAAGATGAAGGATCCCACTCTCCAGTTTCGCACTGAAATTTGAAAAGAACCAGAAGTGTAGATGTTGAATGATTTGAATGAATGAATGAATGAATTAGTCCCACAAGGGGAAATGTATCTTTTCATGGAAATATTTCTTTTCAGGTGCTTGTCTTGGGCAAAAATAATGGAGTGGAGTGGAGGTGGGGGGTTACATCATTTACTGCATGAGGCACTGCATGAAACACAAATGAACACATGAAATCAAAATACTTTTCGTGTATTATAGTGAATGTTTCTGATTGGATCATATAGATTAATTTCACACCTTGATTTTAAGTGTGGTGGATCTGAGTTCCAATTCACTCCCAGAAAGGAGGACATCTGACACAAACACCAGCCAGATCCATGATGCAAGTTGTTGTGACAGTCCCTGTATCTTGTTTGTATTACTCGATGTGCACTTCAGTTTTATTGACTGCCTTTTGTCCAACAACACTTGTTCACCCCTCGACGAGAATAAACTTCCAAAGAAGGTCTGTCTCTGAGTCATTGTTATGGCAATTTTATTTAATAAAGGGCATCAGCCGTTGAGTTCGTTTTGGTCTCTTTTACTATGCTGTACAGCAGGAGAAGTCACGCAGTCAACAGAGTAACAGAGTGAGTTCTGCCTTCGCAGGGGTTGCAAGCCTCTAATAACTATCTGCTACGTTCACTCCCAGGGGCCTTGACTGCACCCAGCCATAGGCTGGACACAGGAAGACTCCCACGAGTGCCCGCAGCTGCTACGCTAAGATTATCAGGAAAAGTAAATTCTAGACAAAGCATTCGCGGTTCCCCACACAACTGAGTGTGTGAGCTACGGTTGTTTACAAAAATACCTCTGTGAGCACTACAAGTGAGGAAAAGCATGCATACATGAGAAATTTCCATTACAGTCATGCAATTGAGTTTTCTGTATGATTCCTGACAAACTGCACTCATGGCAATTTTCTGATAAAATGAACGTGACAAGTGTGTCAGCATGTTGAAGCTGGCACACCATCAGCCCTGCAGCTGTGGGTGAAGAGCACGATAAATTCTATTACATTTTTAGGGATACTCCTGTGAATTTCAGACTGTCTGTGCTGAGAGTTGATCTTGTTTATTTCAGTTCAGTCTGTTTCCTACTTAGAATAGTTGTTCATAAATTCCGTATGTTTTTAATTTATTTTTTGTTGTGGTTTTGTTTTCATAAGTTGGATTCATGTGTTGGATTCGTGGTTTGATTTCCACGGACTCTCAATGACCCATTACTTCACAGACAACTGGGAGAATGTTCAAAACGTTCAGGCCAGATCAGGTGATATTCTGATTGCCACATATCCTAAAGCAGGTCAGTCATGAAACCAGTTACTGCATGATGGTTTGTAAAAATATGTTGACATGGGTGAGTGGTTGAGATAAGCTCTTAGAGGTGTGGTTAGTGTGTGTGGATCTGTACTGTTATGCTGCACGTATGAGATTATTTATGTTTAGGTGGTCTGACCTAATAGTTAAGTACGCTCCGGAGTTCTTTAAAATAAATAATTTTTGTATATCCTATGGCTAATTAATGCTCTCTCAGGTCTACTTTAATTTCCCTAAATTATGAAGGTAACAACAACACCTTCTCATACACAATAACCACACAATAGTTGAACGTTCAACTATTTGCTAAAATAATGAAAAGTATTAGAAAAATAAAAGTAAAATAAATACAATCAGCCACAAATAAAATGCTGTCAGGCACTTAAATGTCTCTGCTGAGTTTTTACCATGAATGATACACTCCAACCAAAATAATTGAGTTCAATGACCACACAAAAACACTTTCAGTTTCCACATCCACCAAAATAAATCTACTGTCCTTAAACCGACACCAAGGAAATTTTCAACTGTAATAAAACATTTTAATATCTTTTGTGATGATACATCGATTTACAACTAGTTGAATGACCCCTCTGTCACGGCCTGAGGGCGTCAGTATTGCTTTCACTTGGACTAAGCAACTGTGAGGAGGGTGGTAGGAAACCTGCGCACTAAAAAACTCCAAATGTGCGGACTGCTTTACGGCATGCGTCACATCATGATATAACATCGTTTAGCCACCATTAGATTCACTACCTCATTGCTATCCGTCCTTCACACAGCCACTGGAAACAAATGTAGGCGAGTTCAGTCCGACAGCATGCCACCGGGAGCAGCATTTTACGACGTCACGCGCTAGTCCTCATGGGAACTGTAGTATTCGGTCAGGCAAAACACTACCACTTTTGTCCACCGGCGCCGCGGACAAAATCCTGCACAGCCAATCCTGTCCTGTTTTCTCTGACATCACGCCCTTGTGCAAGTTAAGCCCCTCCCACAAGAACGCGCGACGAACGCCCCTTTACCAATCACGGTTAGAGCCTCATGGGCTCTTCTGATTGGTCAAAGATACCTGTAGCTGTTCAGATTCCTTTTCAGCTCAGAACAGAGACAAATGGAAACGCTGCGCCCTCACGGTAGTGCAGTTATGCTACACTCCTAAAGGATCATCAATGGATACTCTAACATTTAATCCAAAGAAAACACAGAAAAATTAGCATTGACTAGCAAAATCCTGCCTACAGCACCTTCAAATGTCTCTGCTTAGTTTTTACCATGAATCAGGGCCGGCCCGGGCTTCAGAGGCGCCCTAGGCGAGCCCAAGACGAGCGGGGGGGGGGGGGGCGGGCGCTGAGGAGCGCTGCCAAACAATACCGATCAGTGCCAGACAGTGCCGAGGACGAGGAGCGCGGTGCGTTGGACCGCTGCACAGCGGGGCACACAGAACACAGAGCGTCGTGGCGCCCCTTGTACGACCGCGGCGCCCCCCTCGGGGCGTGGCGCCCTAGGCGGCCGCCTAGTTCGCCTATGCCTAGAGCCGGCCCTGCCATGAATGATACACTCCAACCAAAATAATTGAGTTCAATGACCACACAAAAACACTTTCAGTTTCCACCGCACACTAAAAAACTCCAAATGTGCGGACTGCTTTACGGCATGCGTCAAATCATGATATAACATTGTTTAGCCACCATTAGATTCACTACCTCATTGCTATCCGTCCTTCACACAGCCACTGGAAACAAATGAAGGCGAGTTCAGCCAGCGTCGCTTTCACTGGTCCCCGCTCCCTGACCTACGTCACCATAAAGACGCTCTCTGATAGGTTTGCTGCAAAAAAGCAACGTGTTAAAAGTTGGAATTTCCCAACTTCAGCCTCAGCCGCAAAATCGGGTCGCGCCGCGAAAACGTATCCAACGCGTCGTGTTTCGTCGCCGGTTGAACGCGCGTTCCCCATTGTTTTCAATTATATTTGGACGCAAAAACGCGGAAATCATTTGGCGTTGTGAACGCAGGTTAAGAGTCTTCACAGACTTAGGAACAAACACTCTTATTAACTATAAAAATCCAGGTCAGAGTAACTTGTTGTTTCTCTGCAGACATCTACATAAATCTTAAAAGTTCGTGTTTTACCAACTTTTATTCCTTTGCAACGCACACGCATCACCACGCCGTCCACTCCTCATTTCCTTCTCTCCCTTCTCTTCCTGTTTCACCTCCTGACTCCACCCATCTCACCTCTCAACTCCTTATACCGACACTAAGGGACTTTTCAACCTTAATAAAACATTTTAATATATTTTGTGATGATACATCGATACAACTAGTTGAATAATCCCATTCTTTGCCACATTAGATTCATTACCTCGTCGCTATCCGTCCTTCACACAGCCACTGGAAACAAATGTAGGCGAGTTCAGTCCGACAGCATGCCACCGGGAGCAGCATTTTACGACGTCACGCGCTAGTCCTCATGGGAACTGTAGTATTCGTTCAGGCAAAACACTACCGCTTTTGTCCACTGGCCCCGCCAAAATCAACAAAAACTGAAAGTTCCTTAGTGTTGCTTTAAATTATTCAAGAAAATAATAAAAACAAAACATAATCATGGACATTCAGTGGTCACTTTTATGAACATTTTAAATGACATTTTACACAAAACATGAACATTTTCATTGAAATACTAACCAAAATCATCTCTCTCTCTCTCTCTCTCTCTCTCTCTCTCTCTCTCTCTCTCTCTCTCTCTCTCTCTCTCTTTTTAAATAACCTAACTTCATCACTGATCAATACATTTGAACTCTTTCAACCAATAGGCTATTCAAGACATTTTTAACTTATTTAATGCACATTTTGGATCAAATGAACTAAAAATCCAAAGCGTTCATTGTTCATTGTTGTCCATACAGCACAGAATGTTCTTAAAACACCAGACCTCCTTAAAAGCATTTAAATCTTTGTTTTGTTTAAAAAACCGGTATTCGAGCCAGAGTCTGGATTTGACATTGACCTGCCACACTTCTTTGACGTCCTGTCCTTCTCTGCCCTCAACCTTGTTCCTCCTGCTGATGTAAATCGCCATCTTGGCTTCCCCTGAGATAAAATTGAGGAGCTGCCACTTGTTTTTTTTTTTTTTTTGTCTGTAGCCAGCTCCCATGATAAAAGTTCTCTCAGTAAAAGCAACACTAAAAAGACTAAAAACCGCCGTTAAAAGAGTGAAGAAGCCTGTGAGCCTCTTGTACTCGGTAAAAACGTGATAAATAGTCTCTCTCTGATGGCAGAAGGGGCATGTGTTTAACACAGCAGGGTTGAGGACAGAGATAAAAGCATTGGAGGTGATGGCACCGTGTAAAATCCTCCACTGGAGGTCTCCAGTCCGTTTTCTCAAGGGGGGCTTGTATAAAATCCTCCACTGCGGGCCGGGTCCAGGACCAGCCTGTCCCAGTCTCTGTGACCACACAGTGGGGGGCCTGTTGCTCAGTCCACCCTTGTGGATGCTCTTCACACAGTTCCTGTAGAATGTTTTTTTGTCTGCTTTGTGCAAAGAAAGTCTCTCAGGCTGTGTGGTCTTCAGGAGGGGGCCGGCCAGATCCCCCAGCTCCAGGCTCAGTAGGACCTCGGGGAAGGGGTCGTCAGCATCCGGGGAGAGTTCTCCTTGACTGTATCTCCTCAGCAGGCTCCTGTCTCTGGGCGTCAGCGCACTCCTCCACTTCTCCAGGAGCCCCTGGGACACCCGGATAGACTGCATCCCCAGCAGCGAGCCCAGAGCCTGGGCGTCGTTCAGGTCCGGCCCCACAGCATCCACAAGCTGACCCACGGTGAGGGTCCCAGACTGGATCAGCCTTCCGGTCAGGCCGGGGGTCGAAGTTCCGCTGATGTCCAGTCTGGCTCCGTGGATCAGGGGTTCTTTCAACAGCCAGTGCAGAGAGTCAGCTTTCAGGCACCTTCTGCATGAAAACAAGGCCCAGCATTTAAATAAACTCTGGTAAAATGGAGGCAGCCCCTTGAGATTTAGAAATTTGGGATCAGTCAAAAACAGAACATTATCCAACCCCAACTTATTGGCCCGCCTCAGGATGCAGCTGGCCACGCCTCTCCACACCAGATCCGCCGGTCCTGCGAGGTACCTCTGCAGGAACTGGAGTCTAAAAGTGGCGGTCCGGCTGGCCAAGTGGACCAGGCCCTGGCCCCCCTCCTCTCTGTCTAAAAACAGCACCCCCTGTGGCACCCAGTGCAGACCATCCCAGAAGAAATCGATCATTTTCTTTTGAATTTGAGCCAGGAGACCTGGAGGAGGGTCTGCACTGGTGAGCCGATGCCACAGCTGGGATGCAACCAAGTTACTTAAAACCAAGACTCTGCCCCGAAGTGACATTTTTGGGAGGAGCCACCTCCACCTGGAGAGCTTACTCTCCACCTTTTCCATGATGGTCTCCCAGTTCTTCTGAACAAAATGTTCTTTCCCAACATAGATTCCCAGGTACTTGAGGTCCTCCCTCCTCCATGTTAAATTTTGGGGAAGAACTGGGAGACCGCCATGCCACCTGCCGACAGCAAGGGCCTCGCTCTTCCCCCAGTTGACCCTTTCTGCGGATGCCACATTAAAATCATTAATAACATTAACTAAAATATCTACGTCCCCTTGATTCCTTATGAAAACAATAAGATCGTCTGCATACGCCGATAAAATCGTGCTTTCACTAAAACCCAGTAAAAGCAGACCCTGCAGACTGGAACATAGCTTAGAGAGGAGGGGCTCCAGGGAGAGCGCATAGAGCATCCCAGACAGAGCACAGCCCTGCCTGACACCTCTACACACCCTAAAAGGAGCACACAGACTGCCGTTGATCTTCAGCACACTCTCAATGTCCCTGTACAGCACCTGGATCTTAGCTATGAAACCAGCGCTGAACCCAAAACTTTCCATGACCCTCCAAAGGAAGCTGTGTTCAACTCAGTCAAAAGCCTTTTCCTGGTCTACTGAAACCAGACCAGCATGTATGTCCAAAGAACTAGAGACTTCCAAAACGTCCCGAATCAGGTGGACGTTGTCCACCATGGACCTGCCGGGGACACAGTAGGTCTGATCCCGGTGGATGACCTGCTCCATAGCCCTCCCCAGCCTGGAGGCCAAGACCTTGGACAGGAGTTTGTAATCCACACAGAGCAAGGATATGGGGCGCCAGTTCTTGATGTCCTGCAGGTTTCCCTTCTTGGGGAGCAGAGTGAGCACTGCTCTCCTGCAGGACACTGGCAAGGAACCAGAGGCCAGACACTCGTTGTGGACGTCCAGGACATCCCTACCCAGGATGTCCCAGAACGCCTTATAGAGCTCGGCGGTGAGCCCGTCGATCCCAGGAGACCTGCCCGTTGGCATTGCCTGCAGCGCTGCCCGCAGCTCCTGCATGTCCAGGCAGGCCTCCAGTTCTGTGTTGGTCTCCTCAGAGACACGAGGCAATCCCCTCAGGAACCCCTCCAGGAGCTCCTGCTCCTCCTTGAACTCACTCCTGTACAGGGAGGAGTAGAAGCCCACCGCCGTCCTCCGTATCTGGCATGGTTCGGTGATCTCCTCCCCCGTGTCTGAGAGCAGTGCGTGGATCACTCTCCCCTGTCCGGCCTTTTTCTCCAGGCTAAAGAAGAAGCCAGAGGGAGCATCCATCCCTGTGATGGTCTGGTACCGGGACCGAACCAGTGCGCCCTGCACTTTAACGTTCAGCAGGTCGGCTAAAGCCATTTTTTTTCCTTTTGAGGTTTTCAAAGTCACCTCGATTTCCTGTGGACTCACTTAAATGCTCCAGCTCCACTATCTCGGTCTCTAGATCCTTCATAGATCTGGTGATATCACTTGTGACATTGAGGGTGTGCTGCTGACACAGGAGTTTGATCTGCGTCTTACCGTGGTCCCACCACTGCCGAAGACTGCTAAAATCCCCCTTCCTCTGTCTAAAACCCTGCCAAAAAAACATTAAAGCCTCCCTAAAACTTCTATCAAAGGTTAAAACTGAGTTAAAATGCCAGTAAGCGCTCCCTGGCCTGACATCCCTGATAAAAAATACTGCTTAAAAGTAGACAATGATCAGTAAAACCAACAGGTAAAATATCACACCTCCTAAAATCATTAAAATGATGCTTAAAACAATAAATACGATCCAGCCTGGCTGAGGAGACCCTGCTCTCTCTACAGTGGGACCAGGTGTACTGCTGACAGTCAGGATGCATCCTTCTCCAAACGTCCACAACGCCCTGAGAGTGGACCAGCTGCTTTAAGACGTGCTGAGAGGCTGGATGAGGCTCTGCATGGTTGCGATCCAAAGTCGCGTCTTCCGTGCAGTTAAAATCCCCACCCACAAACAAAGAGTCCTCCGACCCACACCCACTTACCACCTCAGACAGTTTGAGGAAAAACTGCTTCCTTTCTGCACCGGCTGTTGGAGCATAAATGTTAATAAATACAAGTTTAAAATGGTGGAAATGAGCTTTAACTAAAAGTAGCCTCTCCTGTACACAATGCTGGACCTCCAGTGAGTCGGGGTTAAAAGCTCTGGAGAAGAGGATGCCCACTCCTCCACTGAGAGGAGTAAGGTGGCTTAAGATAGCCCCCCCCCACCCCCCACCCCCGCCACCCCATTCCCTCCTCCATTCAGCTTCAATGCTAAAATCACTATGAGTTCCCTGAAGGAACAGGACGTCGATCTTCTTAAGTGTGGCTGTCTCATAAACCAACTGTCTTTTCCTCAGATCTCTGGCTCCATTTATGTTTAAAACACCCAGCTTAAAAACATCCATGATAAATGAGATGTCTAAAACCAGGATAAGAACAAATAAATTAATTAAAAACCACTTGGCTGCCACCCTCATTTAATTGTTTTCTTGCTTTTGTTACCAGTTTCTTCAATCTATAACTCTCCTGATCAGTGATACCAGACTCCTGTCTGTTGCTCATATGGAGCCTGGCTGATAAAATAAAACCATTCAAATCAGGGAAATAATCCCCCACCTTCACCCTGTGCTGGTTCTTGGTCTGGTGTAAGAAAATTCTAATTTTGTCTGCGCTGTATGGTGACCTGTTTCTCTGTGAGCTGCTAAAAGAAATATCGCTGCCGTCTGACACACACTCACTGTCACTGTCTGACACTCGCCCCTCCACACAGCTTTTCTTTGCGTCTGCATTGTTGCCTTTTTTCTTTCTTTTACCTGGTTTTACCCTGTCCACTCTATCCTCCTCCATCTCTGCCTCCTCCACCTGTTCAGCCCAGGAGGCGCTCTTGCCTGCTTATCCTCCCTTCTCCTTTTCCACCTGTTCCTCCTCCACCTGTCCCTCCTCCAACTGCTCCTCCACCACTGTCTCACCCTGATCCCGCTCCACCTGTCCCTCCACCTCATCTTGCTTCTCCTCCCCTCCCTCACCCACTATTTTTTCCTGTTTTTTCTCTTTTTTTTCCCTCCACCTCCGTGGTTTTATTTAAAGTAGTGCCGGTGTCCCTCCACCCGGTAGACTCGCTCTCCTCTCCCCTGCTGTCGCCCGCTGCTTCACCCAGTGTATTTACACTACTCACCCCGTGCTCGGTGCTCTCCTGTGGGGCCACGACAGATCGCCTCCTCGGGAAGGTCCGAGGAGCCGCAGTCGGCCGCTCGGACTGAGCCGGGGCCGCCGCGTCCCCCGGGAGCCTGGAGCGCGGAGCCGCCGCCGGTGGGGGGACCCCCCAGGCGTTGGCCCGCGGCGCTGGGGCTGGAGCGGCCGCGGCGGCAGCGCTGGGTCCCGCGGAACCCGGCCCCGTCAGGCCCGCCTCCGCCGAGCCAGACCCAGCAGAGCCGGACTCCGCTGAACCAGATGGAGCAGATGCAGCCGGGCAGGCCCTGATGGTGTGTCCCTCCTGGCCACAGCCGAAAAACTTCATGCCAGCTGAGCTCGCGAAATCCACCTAATCATAATCATTTACTCTCACGTGGAATCGGAGGTTCAGCTCCTCACTCCGGTTATTGAGTATCATAAATACGTGTCTTCTGTGGCACACGGCGTTCTTCAGCAGCTGAGACTTACATCCAGACAGGATGACACCACCTTTCCAGATCTGGACAGCTCGCGGATCAGAAGCTCATCTGGCACGAATGGAGGGACGTTGGACAGGACGACCCGGACAGCAGGCTGAGACAGCGGCTGGACCGGGACGAACCTGTCCGCGACTCCACCACAGCGTTAGCCTGCTCCGCCTGGTCCAGGAAGATGACCTGTTCATCCTCGCGACCGACTTAACATTATCGTAGCCCACTTTCTCCCCCACAGCCAGGGCCACGTCCTCCACGCTGCAGGGGAACTGGGCCACAACCCGGACCCCGTGTTTGCGGGTGAGCTGTCTGAGGTTGGTCATGGCAGCAGCCAGACCCCCAAACAGACCGCAAAACCCACCAAGAAACCCAGAAACAATATAAACTAATAAATGTGCTTTGTGATTAATAAACTACAGTGAAAGTGAACATTAACAACTTAAACAAACAGAAAAAACAAGCAAAAACGTCACACGACGCACACCATGCTCTCACACACTCCAGCCGCCGCCCACTCCCAGCATGCACCGAGAGACAGAGAGAGAGAGAGAGAGAGGGGGGGGGGGGAGGGAAGGGAAAGAAAGGGAGGAGCTACAGCTTGAAATAAAATCTCATGAGGTAACTATATATGGTTTGTTACAACAGAGTAGATTGAAAAAAAGAACTGAACTGAACTGAACTGAAGGACTGTCAAAGAGAAATATTTTTTGGTCAGTATCTGCAGCTCAAAAAGCCAGAGAGAAATCAGCAGGAGTCTGAAGGTGACTGAACTCTGAAAAGGTATGTTTGATATTGCTCCACTCTAGAGCACTTTGCTTTTCTAGGAAAGACTTAACAGATTTTAATTTATGTCAATTGTTTCTAATTGTTGATGCCACAACAACTGTTGAGAATGTTTTATCAAAGGTTTGTGTAATGCACAGCAAAGTACTTTTAATTGTAACCATATGAGCCTTTAATTTCCATTTTGACCACACTTTGAGCTGTTTGTTTTTTTTTGCCACAGAAACTTACAGAAACTGTCCAGCAGGACATTTTATTTCATTCGCTGATTTCAGTATTTACTCTTCTTTTTAAATGTATTGTCACATGTGTTGTGGACCCTTGTAAAGTAGATCTCAATCCAGGTTTTTTCCTGGTTGAATTAGAAGTAAAAAAAAAACAAACAATAATACATGATTAACATTCTGCAGTTAATCCTTGTATATTTCAGATGTTTTCATCTAGTAAAGGCCATGTTGAGAATGTTTTATCAAAGGTTTGTGTAATGCACAGGAAAGTACTTTTATTGTAACCACATGAGCCTTTAATTTCCATTTTGACCACACTTTGAGCTGTTTTTTTTTTTTTTGTTTTTTTTTTTGTTTTTTTTTGCCATGGAAACTTATAGAAGCTGTCCAGCAGGACATTTTATGTCACTGGCTGATTTCAGTATTTACTCTTCTTTTTAAATGCATTGTGACATGTGTTGTGGACCCTTGTAAAATAGATCTCAATCCAGGTTTTTTCAAACAATACATGATTAACATTCTGCAGTTAATCCTTGTATATTTCAGATGTTTTCATCTAGTGAAGGCCATTCTTCCACGTCAGACCTTGGAAACAGTAATCTATGCTTGTATAACATGGTTCAATAATTGCTTGTGCACTTTGTCTTGGAGACATTCAGTCGTCCCACATTTCCAGCTGGTTGAGAAGGCTGCAGCTCAACTACTAACTGGAGCACATGAAAGGGAACGTAACTCCTGTTCTGACTTCCCTCCACTCCATAGAATTCATTTTGAGATTGGTTTATTTGTTGTTAAGTCTTCCAATGGTCTCACCCCGTCTCACCTTTCTGAGCCGCTTCACTCCTACACTCCTGCTCAGTCCCTGAGGTCAGCTGATCAGCTGCTGCTGGAGGTACCGAGGTCCAAACAGAAGCTCAGTTGCTGAAGTTATGGAATGAGCTACCACAGCGTGTCAGACAAGAGCCTCCATTGTCCATTTTGAAACTAACCTCAAGACCTGTTTTTATTCCTTGGTTTTTAACTCAGCTTGACACTCTGCTCCTGATTACCCTTCATGTTTTTAGATTTTTGTGTCTATTTTACTGTTTATTTTATTGAACTAATCTTTGACTTGGTTATACAAGCACCATGTTACTCACTCGAAAATAAAAAAAAAATGGCCACCATTTTTCATGAGGATGCCATTGCCAGAGTCGCCCGTGGCATAGGCAGTATAGGCAGGTGCTAAGGGCGTCCATTAGGGGGCGCCAGCACCGCCGCTCCGGCAGCACAAATGTGAAAAAAAGAAGGGTGAACTAGGCAGCCGCCTACGGCACAGCGTACAGTAGGGGGCGCATGCGAGGTGGGTGCTTGTCTTGGGCTCATCTGGGGCGCATAACAAGCCCGGGGCGGGGCTGACCATTGTAACTGGTTTTTGCCATGTTAGAGCTATATTTTCTTGAATAATCCCATTTCGATGGTCTCTACATCAAAATACAGATTTTTAAGTGTGTGAAATCCAACTGTGCATTTAAAAAATCAAAATGAATATTTTGATGATACAGTGGGGATTACACTTTGCTGATATAGCTACAGAGTAGGGCTGTAACGGTACACAAAAGCCACGGTACGGTACGTACCTCGGTGTAAGGGTCACGGTTCGGTACGTTTTTCGGTACAGTGGGGAAAAAGTAAAAAAAGCTCACAAATGTACCAGAACATTTTTCCCAAGCTTTCCCATGCTACACATTATTGGCCCAGTTTACATGGTGTTTTTTTCAATGTGATTGTAAACAATAGTATTAAACGCGAGTGTATTCATGTACAGCATACAAAGCATCCACGTTTACAAGGACCCTGTGACATGTGCACAAAGTCTCACGAGGAACTTGCAGGTCTTCCTCTCTGCAGCCACAGTCCTCAGCGCCAAGCAGAGAGTTTTTATCTGCTGATATCTGCTCAAATAATGTCCCAAAATCTCCATGATATGCTGCTGAAGGAGCGGCTGCTCCCCTGACCGCAGCACCGCCGTGCGGAGCAGCACGTCTCGGTGTGAGCTCTGCGCCGCATGCCGATGCCAATAATGACTGAAACATCTAGTCGTTCTGGCGAACGTCGGTTATCGACAGTTACAGTGAGTGTATACGTTTAAAGTCTTTTGTGAGTCTTACTTTAACAACTGCTGTAATCAGCATGTGTTTACACAGACCTCCGCTGTCATTCGTTAATACGGGAACCAGTTAATCCATAACACCAGCCGGCGAGCGCTCGTATTCTGCTATAGAGCTCTTTATACAACTCGCTGTTGCGCGATTTGGTTCCATCTCGCCTCTCCAATGTTTTTTATGTCGGGGTTTTGTATTAAAAAAGTGTTTTTCCACCACCGTGGCGTTCTCTGCTGGTTTTTTGACTGTGCTGCTTCCCGTTTACTGGCACTTCACACGTCACTCCGTATGAGGGAGCGCACACGGAACAAATTCTCTCCCGTTTAATCCGCTCCGCCACACGCTGCAGCTCTCATTCCGCTTGTACTTTCTTCTTTGTTTGTTCATGTTTGGACCTGCTTGTTCTACTTCTTCTTCTTCTGTGATAATGGTGGTTGCCGGCAGCTTTTAGGCTCATTACCGCCATCTAAGGTTGGATTTTTTTTTTTTTTTTACTCACTGGTGTTTTCGTCGTGTGATTGTGTGTGCCGAACCGTGACCCCCGTACCGTGACGGTACAGGACGAATACAAATACCGTTACACTCCTACTACAGAGTAATGTTAACTTTGATTCTGTGGTTTACAATGTTTAAAAAAAACTGACTTGTGCATTGAGTCAGCAAATGACTTGCTGTTGAACTACAGCTTCCATTGGTTCTTTTAACTGCATTGAACTAACAACTACTGAACCAATAGCATTTGCATCATCCTTGATGTATACTAAAGTATACAACAGACTAGTGAGTGCACCACTACAGAAGTCAGTGAACTGTATGTGACAGGCTACTGCCTGTTTGTGAGTTCAGCCACAGTGACGACAACAGCCTTGCCAGAGTTTTCATTCTTTATTTGAATCCCAAGTAAAAGCACACCACCTGGGAAGTCTCCCTCAGGCAGCAACCAAACGTACAAAAATCGTGCAGAGCATCATCCTTGATGTCTTCGTTAGTTCTTTCGTGAAATTCTCTCTGGGTTCTCTTCTCGATCTCTCTGGAGTGCTCATTGAAGCCCTGGGAGAGGGAGGAGGGGGAGATGACTGACTACTCACACCTGAGAGCAATTAGCCCTCCAACTCATCCCTTCTCCCTCTGCCATGTAACCAAGCTTGGCCACGCCCCAACACCACAATACAGTAACTACAGCTGCACCCCATGTTCAATCTCACAGCATACTGTCATCAGTGTGCTCTGGTTGTGCTTTCACATTGCTCTTATGAAATAATGCAAACAAATAGTCTGACCACAACATTTTGATGAATGGTCATGGATTTTGCCCTTTCACGTCAAACATCGTGATCAGACAGCTTCAGAAAATGCTCGTTTTGAGTCTCCCAATAACCGCCATCTTGAAAATGAGCAGCCATATTGGAATTCAGCTGACAACATTTAGTCTGTCCAGTCAGAATGCATTCTGTCAAGGTTCAGACTCAGATGTGGACAGAGACAGTAGATCAGCAGTGTCCAAAGAATGTTTTATTTACGGACAGGAAGCCCAACACAAAAAACCAGACCAATTCAGAACAGCAGGAAAATGCGTCAAAACTTCAAGGTGACAAAACAGGTCTCAAACGTTCTTCAAATGTAACTCAAGGCTCAGGCAGGTATTCCCTCTGACTCAAATACCCCTTTCCCACTGCAACTAGCGGGTCGACACGTGTCTGCGACCCGCTAACTATCATCTTTTTAGATGCCTTTCCCACTGCCTGCAGACCCGCGTCTCACCTCCTGCTGGCGAGCCGCCTCGTTGCGTTTTCCCGCACTGACGGTGTCCCACGTTGATGACATCATCAGCGCGACGGAGCAAAACGAAAGTAAACAATGCAGCAGAAAACGGTCCCTGTTACCTGTAGACGAATCTCCTCTTCCCAACGGATCAGGGGAAGCTCTCTGGTCTCGCTATCTTGCCATTGCTGGGTCATGTTGACGAAGGAAATCTCACGCTGTGTCCAGAAACAACAACTAGCGCGCTAACTTAGCCGCGCTGCGTCGACGTCATCATGTAAGTTCCCAGATGTGTCCCTCCCACTAAAAGCCGGTAGAAAGCTGACCTGGGAATTTACCGGGTCGATTGCAGGGTGAACGACCCGGGTCGAAATCCCGGGTCAAACCTTTTCCCACTGCCATGATTTAGCGGGTTTAAACGGGTTTTTTGGCCAGTGGGAAAGGGGTATAATAGAACACAAACTGACAAGCCGCGAGCTGAACTAACCAAGGACTGAGCAGAACTAACCAGCCCTAACCTAACAAAGACAGAAGGAACCAAGAATACTTATAACTGCACTGCTGCCCACCACTACAACCCGGCGAGGGACAGAGCTTGGTCCAAGACACTTTCACTTTCACTGTTCCAGAGTTAACGTGGAGCAGAAGAGGCCCAGGGCGTGGTCCAGGGCTTGGCACAGCAGGGTGATCTCTGAAGTTTGCAGAGGATAAGTGTGGAACAGAGCGCAGTAAGCAGCAACGCAGAATCAACTAACTGTGGGTTGTTTACGGTCCGACGCTGCACTGTGGTCTGAGCCAGGTTTTTGGAGAGAGAGATGAGTTGTTTGATGTTGACCACACCCCACTGTGGGTGAAAGCACTCAGGTGATCAGCTGCTCCCCTGCATCAGCCAACACCTCACACACCAGAAGCACACACCCATCTACAGAGAGAGAAAGGAGGAGGGACCAGAGACAAATGGGCCAGCCACTAGCTGGAGCCAGAGGTAGAGGGCGGGACACATTCATTTTGCTGTTTGGGTCATTAATACATTTCTGTTGGTTCAAGTTCTACTTTGAAAGTCAATTTTGTGCATTTAATGAGGCGGCCATATTGAAAACTGGAAGCCATCTTGGATTTTTAGCTTGATAATGTATTTTTCCAACAAAATACATCCTGAGCATCATTTATGCCAAATTTGGTGCTTGTATCAAAACGTGAAAGATTCTTAAGGAAAATTGTCTTAATCTGCATCAATAATTTATGTCCAGTAATTTAGTTCAGCTTGAGAAATAAAGTTTATTCATGGTGAGCTGAGTTTCATTCCACTTTGCTTGATATTTCTCTTTGAAAAAGATGGCTGAAGTTCATCGACCCGAGCTGTTTGATTTCCACGGAGTGTCACTGACTCAGTACTTCACAGAGAACTGGGAGAACGTTCAAAACTTTCAGGCCAGACCGGATGATATCCTCATCGCCACATATCCTAAAGCAGGTCAGTCCTGAAACCTGAGTCACTGCATGACATCTCATAGAAATGTGTTTGTACAGGTGAGAGGATGAGAAAATATACGTATGTAACTTTAACTTACAGTATGTAACTTCGTGTAACCAATTAAAATTCTGATTGACAGTATTGGGACATCTTTTGAGAGCCATTGCTTTTTTCTTTCTTTTTTAAAATTCTCTGAAGAGTTCAGACTTAGCTGAGTCATCAATTAAGTCAAAAGTTGGCGTTGAGGTGTGATTACACTATGTCACCGAGATTAAACAAAACACACCACTGCAGGTGTGTCTTGGATGATTAATGGGCTGTGAGATATGCTAGTTCATTTTAATGAAGAGTCAACTGAATGATTATTCCAACCGGTGTAAAATATTGATGGCTCAAAAAATGTGTGTCGAGCTGAAGAGATGATCTTCTCTCCTCGTCTTGCTTTCTGCAGGTGTGAATCTGTTGGATGTCAAACTTACGACTTGGTGCTGTTAAGTGAGAGTGTTAGGCTGAGTGCGTGACAGCAAATGTTTTCATTTTGGTAAAATCTCTCTCTCTCCTCTCTCTCTCTCCTCTCTCTCCTCTCTCCCTCTCTCTCTCTCTCTCTCTCTGTCTCTCTCTCTCTGTAGGCACTACATGGGTTTCCAACATCCTTGATTTGCTTTACTTTGGTCAGAGAGAGAAACCCATCCCGATTTATGAGAGAGTACCTTTCATGGATGTTTTTCACCCAGAAATCGGTGCAGGTTGGCGAACATAATAAACAGGTTTTATTCAAATAGTGAAGCCAAACTAACCTGACACAAGGCTTGTGTTCATTAAAAAAAAAAAAAAAACTCTATCTTTGCCATATCACGTTTCTTTTAGTTATCACAGTAAATCAAAATGTATTTCACCACAAAATGGGTTTTGTTGATGCTTTTTGTTTGTTCACTCAGGAACAGATTGGGCGGACAAGCTGCCCACCTCCCCTCGACTCATTAAAACTCATCTTCCTGTCCAGCTCGTGCCAAAGTCATTTTGGAACAAAAATGCAGGGTATGATGTTGTGTTGTGTGTGATGTTTGTTATATCTTGGTACAATCACAACATGCTGAGTTCACAGAAGACGCAGACTTTTTAAAGATAAAGTAAAATTGCAAGGTGATTTTGTTCTCCTTTTTCTTTCCAATGTCTCAGTGTCTCTTTCTTTGTGTTGTCACTTGCAAATACAACAACCACACTGAAACCATAGGTTCTCAGAGTGTGTTAGGATGTGCCTCTTTCACACAGCTTCATTGGAACTGAGTCCTTCACTCCCCCACTCTCATGCTGCATGTAGTAATTTATGGTTTGGTGCTGGATTTCTGGATCATATTCATTTTATAAAATATAATTACCAGAATATTTCAGACTCAGAGGCAATGTGAAAAACTCTTCCTGGCCTGGTCAAATGCATTTCATCTGAAATCTGGTAGAACTTCTGATATAATCTACAACTGCATGAAAGATATAGTCTCCTTTACAGCTATAAGAAATGCAGAGAAATGAATGAGTGTCTCAATATAATATATAATAGATGAAACTCTCCATTACCTTGACCCACATTTTCTTTTTTGTTTTTGCTGCTGCTTCACCCCCATGTAACTCTTTGCACCCATCAGACGAGACCTGAGCAGTGTATAATCACACATGCACAACTTAAAAAAAAACTTGTTAGACTCAAACATACGTCTTTGAACAGCAGAAGAAAAATGAAGAAAACTTACACACAAGAAAACATGCAAACTCCTCATAGAAAGGCTCCTGCTAGTCCTTAAACTGGGGAACTCTTGATGAGGTGAGACTGCTAACCAGACTGAACGGGTCAAGTCATTCTCAAATCCCTTTTATGCTGATTTCTGTGAACATCCTGTGTTGTGTCAGACAAACTATGTCCGGTCGAAGTTTTGTTCTGCTATAGACCTTCTTTTCTACTATTTCGATTAACTTTGATTGTTCATTGTGTTTTTCTTTCTTTTTTTTTTTTTTTTTTTTTGAAAAAAAAAATCTAGATAGTCTACGTTGCCCGCAATGCAAAAGACAATGTTGTGTCTTTCTTCCACTTTGATCGCATGAACATGGATCAACCAGAACCTGGAGATTGGAGCAGCTACCTTGAGAGATTCAAGCAAGGAAAGGGTATGTATTAAATATGAACATTAGGTTAATGTCACAAAGCATCACACTGATACTACATACTGCTAATACAGTAAAATACTTCAATGTATTATTCTGTGGTCTCAGTATTGTATGGATCCTGGTACGATCATGTGAGCAACTGGTGGAAGAAGAAACAGACTTATTCAAATTTGCACTACATGTTCTTTGAAGACATGGTTGAGGTAACTGAGCTGTTTGTTTTTCTATCCTTGTTTTGACTGGTTCCCTACATCCAACATGTTGTCATGAATCAATGACAACATTGAACCATGTGCTTTCAGGACACCGGACAAGAAATAGACAAACTCTGCTCCTTTCTTGGTTTGACTCCTTCAGTAGAGGAAAAGACGAGAATCGTAGGAGAAGTTCATTTTGACAAAATGAAGAACGACAAGATGGCTAACTACTCAACAATCTCTGTCTTTGATTTCAAAATTTCTCCCTTCATGAGAAAAGGTATGATTAATTACAATCAGGTACATGAAATTCAGCAGCACAAAGACCTGACTGAGTCTCTGTCGTTCTGCAGGAAAAGTGGGTGACTGGAAGAATCACTTCACTGTGGCTCAGAATGAAGAGTTTGATGAAGATTACAAGACAAAGATGAAGGATCCCACTCTCCAATTTCGTACTGAAATTTGAAAAGAACCAGAAGTTTAGATGTTCAATGACTGACAGCATGAGGCACTACATGAAACACAAATGAACACATGAAATCAAAAGACTTTTCATGTGTTATAAATAAAGTTTCTGATTTGACAGGATAGATTTACGTCACATCTTGATTGTGGGTGTGGATGATCTGTGATCCAATCCAGTCCCAGAAAGGAGGGCATCTGACACAAACACCAGGCAAATCCATGATGCAAGCTGCTGTGACGACTCCTGTATCTTGTTTGTATTGCTCTATGAGCACTTCTGTTTTATGGACTTCCTTTTGTCAAACAACACTTGGTCACCCCTGGACAAGAATAAACTGCCAAAGAAAGGCTGTGTCTGAGTCATGCAATTGAGTTTTCTGTATGATTCCTGACACTCTTGGTAATTTTCTCAGTGACAAAATGAGCGTGACAAGTGTGTCAGCATGTTGAAGCTGGTACACCATCAGCCCTGCAGCTTTGGGTGAAGAGCACAATAACTTCTATTACATTTTTAGGGACACTGCTATTGATTTCAGACAGCTCAAAAATTGTTTAAAGAGTCGTTAAATATGTGGGCAACGTTGACTTAATCCGTCATCCATCTTTAAGTGTCTGCACCACCTTATCCAATTACAGGGGCGCTGAAGCCAATCTTAGGTGATGATAGCCAACGATACATCCTGGAAAGACTGCTGGTCCATCAAACTCACACAGCTGCTCACAGTCACATGTATGGATATTTTATCTTTGGAGTGTGGAATGAATCACCAACTCAGACACAGAAAGAACATGGAAACTCCACACTGAACAGCCTGGTTGGATCCACAACTGAGAGAGCTAAACCACACCAGTTATCAACTATTCTGTTCATGCAGTATTTCCAGTAAGTGAACAGTTGCAGTGTCATCAATCTGACTGGTCAGGGAATGTGAAGAGGAAGAGAGGAGTGGCAGACTTTTTAGATTTCATCTGGAAGTGATACTCTTATGAAACAAAAGGGGAACAGATTAAAGTACTTGTTGCACGGAAGACTCTTGAATAATAGAAGAAAGAAATCTGATGCCAACAATGATGCTTTCAACCTTGCTATCACTGTGTGATATGATAACAGTTAATATTATTCATTTTGGTTGGCAATGTGTCTTCTGTTTCGTCACAACTCGACAAGAATATGCCAAATTCTTCGAGACTGAGCTTAATTCTTGCAATTACAGCGTCACGACTTCCTGGCTGGCAGGTGATGTGACAGATCGACATGTTCTCAACAGCTTTAACCACACACAAAAAAATTGTTGGGTTATTTTTGCAACCCAACGGCGGCGTTGAGACTGTTGGTTAGTGTAATTAGGTTGTTTTCATTAAATTGGGTCATCTAATAACCCAGATTGCTGGGTTATTGTAGTTGGCAGTTGAGTTATTTGCTGTTGGGTTGTAGTTTCCGTTATAATGTATTGGGTTATTTTGGACTACCCAACATGTTGGGTTGATGCTCGTGCATGCGCGACCACCAGTAGGTTACCCCCACTCATTCGACCCCCCACAACTGCCCCACAGAAGAAGAAGCCCTCAAATATCTTTGCAGTCAGAACCAACATGGTGGAATTCCTTGACCAGGCAAAAACACTGAAATCGTGCCCCTACGTCCTCCTGCTGGACAGCGGGATGCAGTGTTCTCTGGCGTTTTCTGTCATCTCGGGAGGACGGTTGAGGCCGAAACAGTTCTTTCAGTGGTGGGCACCTGTTTCAAAAGTTTTTTGGCAATTCCTCCAGACTGTGGTTTTTGAAATGGAGGAAACCATTTGGCCAGCAGTCGGCTTTCTCAGGAGCCAGCTCCAATCACTGGCCTGCAGTCAGGCCAGGACACCCAGTTTCTCCCGTAGATATAGTTCCTGCACATGTGTTTAGATAGTTTTAATGTTTTTGTTCTGAAAAGATTAAGTCATTGTTTCCCGTTGTAAAATACAATTACAAAAGTGTGTTCATTCAAATATTTTGTATTCTGTACCTTTTATATGTTGGTAATTATTCTTACAAAATGTTTTGAAATAGTTTATATTGTAGCAGCCGTGGGTTGGGCGCCGCAAGGCATCATGGGAGGGGATTGTTCGGGCCGTTTCAGGCCGTGTTTTGTGTTTAATCGTGTTTGTTTGTTTGTGCTCCCTTTAGTTATGGTTGTGTTTGGTGTTTGTTTTTTTGTGTTTTCTGTTGCCACTTTTCCGTTTTTTTTTGTGTTAAGTTTTGTTTACGTCCTGTCAGACCAGGAGTGAGAGGGGTCACCCGGGAGTGGCCTGGGGTTTCGTCAGTACCAGATAGCATAGTCGTTGTAACCGTTAAAGCTGTGGCATGATGAAGTCTAAAGGCTTGGTGTTGCTCTGCCTCAAATTGCCACTCCATTGTTCCAATATGCTTAGTTTCTAAAAACAATTCTGTAAATCACTGTCCAGTATTCATGACACATAGCTTGTTACTCAAAATATTTTTTAATTTGTGAATGTTGAATAAATAATTTTCTCAATTTTTTGTGTCAAAATATATTTAATCAATAAATAATGACCATAACAATATAATATAATTAATAATTAGAAATTAACAACCCAACTGATTGAGTAAAAACAACCCAACAACAGTGTAGTCAACTTGAGCCTGTGGTTGGGTTATTTGAACCCAAATAACCCAACTGTTGGTTTAAGGAAACAAATCTAACTTATTGGGTCAAAATAACGCAGCATGTGTTCTGTCCAACATTTAACCAGTGTTGGATTAAAAAATAACCCATATTGGGTTGTTTTCAACCCAACTTTTTTAGTGTGCAGTGCCCAAAGATCTCTTTCCTTCTTTTCTGTATTTACAACAAGTGTTTTGACAGTTTTAGACTCTTCAAAAAAGTATCTTTAGGTTTTTAACTGCATAGTTTCTTTTTCTATATCAAGGTGCAGAAACTGTCCAGTAAAACAATCTACACCCTAAAAAATAAATGGTAAAAAACAACCCAAATTGGTTTATTTTTTGACCCAACTTGGTCCAATATTGGACCAGCCCAACAGTAGTTATTTTTACCCAACAAAATGGTCTTTTTAACCCAACAGACGGGTTCACAAATTTAATCCAATCGCTGGGTCAGATCAATTTCAGCCCTGAGTTGATTCTACCGTATGACTGGGTTGAACACTGTGCTCATATTTAACCCAAATGGTGCATCAAATTAATGTCAGCCCTGGGTCAATTTTACCATATATACTGGCTGAATGTGCCCACATTCTGTCACGCCCTGTGACCCTGCGACTTCGTGGAGGTGCTGGGGTCCTGTTCTGTGTTTGTCTGCCCTCTTGTTCTCCTGCCTGGTCTGTCTCGTTACTCCCTAATGTGCCTCACCTGCCCTGCCATGTATTTAAGTCCCGTGCTCCTGGTGTGTCTTGTCGGCTCCTTGTGGGTCTGTCTGTGTGCCTCCATGTCCCTGCCTGCACCTCCGCTCCGTTTGCCTTTTTGTTCCTGAGTTCCCGATTTGCCTTGAGTTCTGGATTCCTTTATTTTGGACAATAAACACTTTTGTACCCCGCCTGGCTGCCTGTGCCTGGGTCCTTCCCCCCCCCGCACCTGTGACAAATTCTGGGTCAAATTAATTACAATTCTGGGTTAATTCAACTACACACATTGGTTTAATCTTCCAAAAAAAAAATGTTGATTCATCCATCCATTTTCTATGCCGTTTCTCCTTTGCAGGGTCCCAGCTGCTGCGGGCGAGGGGGTCGGGGTCACCCTGGACAGGTCGCCAGTCTGTCACAGGGCTAGCACATATAGACAAACAACCATGCACACTCACACCTAGGGGCAGTTTAAGGTGACCAATTAACCCGACATGCATGTTTTTGGTCCGTGGGAGGAAGCAGAGGGAACCCGTGCACACACTGGGAGAACATGCAAACTCCACACAGAAAGGCCCCGAGTCCCAGCCAGTACTTGAACCGAAGACCTTCTTGTTGTAAGGCGTTACCCACTGCGTCACCGTGCGGCCATGTTGATTCAAAGATAAATTCAATTAATACTAAATGCATCTCTGTAAACAGCTAATTTTCAAACCCTTTTAAAATCCAATCGATACTTTGTCATGCAAATGATACAATGCGCAATGACACACTTGTAAACAATGTTTAAAGTATTTATTTTGAATTTCTTCGGACACGTTGACAACCCAACAGTGGTCAAAACAACCCATGTGCTGAGTTTAAAAATCTATGTTGGGTCTGATGGACTGTCACCCAACACATGAGTTGCAATAAATGACTCCAAATGCATTATAATGGGCCCAAATTGGGTTACTGATTTCTTAATCCAGCGATTGGTTTAATAAAATAACCCAACATTTTTTAGTGTGTAAAGTCTGTTATGAGCTGATAATAATGTTTAGTTCAGTCCAGTCTGTTTAGTTGTTCATATATTCTGCATGTTTTCACTCTATTTTGCTGTTGTTTTCTTTTCATGGATTCATGCACTCGAGGAGTGCTGTTTGATTTCCATGGAGTCTCAATGACCCATTACTTCACAGACAACTGGTTCAAAACTTTCAGGCCAGACTGGGTGATATCCAGGTTGCCACATATCCTAAAGCAGGTCAGTCATGAAACCAGTTACTGCATGATGGTTTATGAAAATGTGTGTGCATGGGTGAGTGGTTGAGATAAGATATGTTGTATAAGTGTAAGATTATGCAACTTTGTGGGACCAAATAAAAAGTTGTTTTAAATGTTTTTGAAAAGCAAGAAGGTTTACAGTTTTATGTTGAATTTGACATGAGGTTAATGAATTCTCAGAGTTATCAGTTAAAAAAGCATAACATGCTCTACTGGACTAACAGAGAGAGAGGCGAGGAAAGAAAGGGAGGAGTCTGAGTTTGACATAAACTCTCGTAATGCATTTATGGTTCGTCACAACAACGTACATTGAACAACTGTCACTTTGTTTGATATTTCTCGATGAACAAGATGGATGCAATTCCTCGACCAGAGCTGTTTGACTTCCACGGAGTCTCAATGATCAACATTTTCACAGAGAACTGGGAGAACATTCAAAATTTTCAGGCCAGACCGGATGATATCCTCATCGCCACATATCCTAAAGCAGGTCAGTCCTGAAACCTGAGTCACTGCATGACATCTCATACAAAAAGTTTTTTTTTTTTTTTTTTTTTTAAATTCATTTATAGAGTAGTCCCTTGAGATGCGCCATCTCGTTTTCAAGGGGTTCCTCTGTAATAAATGACAATTAACATAAAAAGCATGGCATAACTAGAATTTGGCATTCAGAGAGCGCAGACCTCAGCCACAGGTGAAATCAGTGACCAACAACAATAAGAACACCATATATAAATATCAGTAAACAGATGTAAACAAACCCTGTCCAGTGTTTCCTGCAGGATAACAGTTTTGCCACGGAGGAATGTGTGGCGGTCCGGGGGGGGGACTGACGACGAGCGTTGCCAAGAGTTGCCGAACCGGGGGGGGGGGGGGGGGGGGGGCACAACTGCTAATTAGCTGCAAACGCGGCGCTACTTTTTTTTTTTTCCCTGTCCGTTGTCCAGGCGCTGCAGAATTTAGCGCGGGCAGGGCGCCCGGACTGAAAAGGTCTGGTGGAAACCCTGCCTGCCATCAATTTAATAGTACTGAGGCCCTCTGTTGGATAAATACAGTACTACACTGGTCAAATGAAAGTCGTCACGCTAACGTAACTCAGCAATAAAAAAACAACACAAGGACAGACATGCAGAGACGCATAACAAAGGAAACGAACAGTCCAACATATGGTGAAATCACTTACAGACGAAGCTCTGATCAAGTTTTGAAGAGAAGCCAACTTGTGGCGATTTTTTCGTGCTGCTGCGCGACTGTTCCGTCTGTGAAACAGGTCCGACTAGGAACTAAAACTAAAGTTCTGCTGGACGGTACACCCTATCGGTCAATGATAAAGAATCCTTTAAAAAATTCATGATGATCCGGATCATCACCAAAATTTAATCAATTCTAAGTTAGCCCAAGACCCACCTTTCCACAAAGTTTCATTGCAATCCGTCCATTACTTTTTCCGTGATCTTGCTAACAAACCAACCAACCAACCAACCAACCAACCAACAACCGACATGATAACATAGGTAGGTAATAGGAGGTAATAAAGGGCAAAACATAATACAATGCATTAGTAAGAAAAACTAAACAGAACTAAAAATACAAAACACAATAATGATCATAACACAACCACACACACACACACAAACACACACACACACACACACACACACACACACACACACACACACACACACACACACACACACACACACACACACACACACACACCTGTCGTGAATCAGCCAACTCCCCTGCCACTATCTGAAAAGGAAAACCGAAAAGCAACATAATTAATGGTTTTTTACTTCATTTTAATTTGAAAATTGACCGGATTCTCTCATATTTTCCGTTCCCGACTTCCTGTGTGGTGCGATCTGCTCTGTCCAGCTTTACAAGTGGTGGTCCATGGCGCGCGCGGCTCGCGGAGAAAATAGAGAGGAGCGGAGCGGCCGCGGTCCACGGCGCGAGTTGCTGCGCATGCGGCGCTGTCCCGCACCTCTTGTATGAACTGTCGAATAGGTTAACAGGGGCGCCGATCTGACAGTCGGTGCGCGGCGCTTCTCACTTCCGCGTCGAAAGCGGTGCGTCTTGTGTGAACCAGGCGTTTGTCACCCCCTGTCGGCGGGCCCGCCCAACCATGTGAAAGACTCCCTATCTCTCAATGACAAAGAATCCTTTAAAAAATTCCTGGATCCAGACAGTGATCCGGATCATCACCAAAATTTAATCAATTCTAAGTTCGCCCAAGACCCACCTTTCCACAAAGTTTCATTGCAATCCGTCAATTACTTTTTCCGTGATCTTGCTAACAATCCAACCAACCAACCAACCAACAAACCAACCAACAAACCAACCAACAAACCAACAAGCCGACATGATTACATAACCTCCTGGTGGAGGTAATAAACTGTAACCAATAGGGGTGTAACGATACACAAAAATCTCGGTTCGATACGTACCTCGGTTCTGAGGTCACAGTTCGGTTCGGTTTCGATACAGTAGGGAACAAAATGCAAAACCTAAATGTTCTTGTTGTTGTCCATGCTTCCCATGTCCGCTTGTCTGTGTCCGCTTTGCGGCACATCACCGATGCGAACGCTCTTCTCTCCTGCTACATTTGGGCTCAGCTGTGTACGTTCCATGCAGGCGCACTGATCCACGCATCCTCAAGAAGCTTTTCTGGCTCTCTAGACTGTTTATCTGCTCCTTTATTTCAGATTATTTATAGGAAATGAGGCACATACATTGTCAGTACGTTATCATTTAGTATCAGAGTTTATTTAGCCTTTTTTTTTTCTGTTTCTGAATCTCGGGGCGGCGCCCGAGCGATTAGATACTTACACTCAGGGTGCGAACTATGGGGGGGCCAGGGGGGTCTCAGCCCCCTTTGATGAGACATGAGCCCCCCTGAAAACATGATTTGTGAAATTTTGGGGGGGCCCTAAATATTGGAAAAATGCTGTTTCCCCCATGTAATTCCTTTAATTTATTATTATTGATTTTGTATGATCATAATCGTGGATTATATGCAGAATTAGGCCAATTTTAGTGGATGATTTGCGCATCACTATTTCACTTTAATAAAGATGCCGACCTTCATGCAGTACTTGTCCTCACCATTGAAGCGTGGGGGCGCTATGCCTTAAGCGTCACTTAAAGCAGACATATTCCCTCCGAGGCACGCGCATCCCCCCCAATAAGTGAGCCCCCCCGACCACCGCGGTGTAGTTCGCACACTGCTTTTTCTTCTGTGACAGACCTTCTCCTCCCTCCTGACAGAGTCTGCTCTCTCCGTCCACCAGCTTTTCTCTGAGTTTCTTCAGACAGAGTTGCAGCCTGTTCACTTCACAGACTCACTTTTCAAAGTTAGCGTCTGTCATGGTTTGTGACGTCCGTGGACAGAAATTCATGACATTACGTCCCAGGGACCAATGCACCACGCGGACATGTGAAGCATGGACGAAGCTGCTAGCAGTAGCAATCATGGCTGCAGGTGTAGCTGCACATGCTAGCGGCAGAACGTAAACACACACAACATCCGGCCTGTGAGCCGGGGGAAAAAAAAAACAAACTCTGGCCCGTGAACTCACCCGTGCACAGTCCTGTACCGAACCGAACGGCCCGTACCGAAACGGTTCAATACAAATACATGTATTGTTACACCCCTAGTAACCAATGACACTGTCTTCTCTGAGAAGGAGCAAGCCCTGACAGCTGCTCATACAGCTCACAGTGGTGGGTCAGATAACAACAACATCTAAAGTGTGTAAATAGGTTTGAGTCATGTTTAAATACACAATATCTGCATAGTCCAACATGGGAAGCAGGAATTGCGTAACTAATCTTTTCCTAAGTTGAAGAGATGACCTTCCCTCCTTGTCTTGCTCTCTGCAGATGTGAACCTGTTGGGTGTCACACATACGACTTTGCGACTTTGTGCTGTTAAGTGCTGCAATACAGTAGCTTCATGTATTGATTTTGTGAAAGTAAATATTTTTCATTTTGGTTAATGTTGAATTCTTGAAAATGTTGCATTTAAGCCTAACCTGAAATGATCTCTCTCTCTCTCCCTCTCTCTCTCTCTCTCTCTCTCTCTAGGCACTACATGGGTTTCCAACATCCTTGATTTACTTTACTTTGGTCAGAGAGAGAAACCCATCCCGATTTATGAGAGAGTCCCTTTCCTGGAGATTTTTCATCCAGCAATCGGTTCAGGTTGACGAACATAATAAACAGGTTTTATACAAAGTTGTATTGGTATAATAATAACAACAATAATTATGATATTGATGATGATGATAATAATAATAATAATAATAAAACTTTGCTGAAAGCGCAATGGGCTATATGCACAGCTCCATTACTTCCTGAAGTTCAGACAGCACCTTTATTTCCTGTGTTTCATGATAGGATGAACTGATTAATCCAGGTGTGTCTGGCCATTTAATGAGGTCAGACACACCTGGATTAATCAGTTCATCCTATCATGAAACACAGGAAATAAAGGTGCTGTCTGAACTTCAGGAAGTAATGGAGCTGTGCATATAGCCCATTCACTTTTTTTTAATCACAGTAAAACCTTTGTTTTACATCAAAGAAAAGTAAGTGTGTTTTGTTGATGCTTCTTTATTTCTTCACACAGGAGTAGATTTGGCGGACAAGCTGCCCACCTCCCCTCGACTCATTAAAACTCATCTTCCTGTCCAGTTTGTGCCAAAGTCCTTTTGGGAGCAAAAATCCAGGGTATGATGTTTTGTGTGTTGTTTGTATCTCAGTAAGATCACAACATGCTAAGTTCACAGATCACTGATTTTTTAAGATAAAGTCGAATCCCAACAGGATGTTCTCCTTCACCTGGTGCCCTATCTCCTGGTGGGGGCCTCCTGGTTGGTGCCTTCCCTCTGGTGGCCTCTGTGCTGGGGGTGTGGCCCTGCCTGGGACCCCCTTGGGTCCATACATGCCCAGTGGACAAACCACAAACACACTCATACTCTCTGTCTTTGCTGTGTTTCATCTCCTCTCTGACACTGCTCATCAGAGCGGTCCTCGTCATCACCTGAAATGACGATAGCAAGCAAGCAAGGTTAATGTGTTCTCTGGCAAATGCCAACCGCCCTGCATGGTGTTGGACTCTAAGTACAAGCCTCATGTGGATGTTGGGCCCTCATACCAACCTCAGGCAGTCTGTTTCTGATAGTTTGAGCAGAAACATGTATATTGGTGGCCTACTGGAAGTCAATTTTCAGAGCTCTAACAGTGTTCCTCCTGTAATTCCTTGCCCAAAGGAGGAGGTGGCAGTCCTGCTGCTGGGTTGCTGCTGTCCTTCAGCCCCCTCCACGTCTCCTGGTGTACTGGTATCGCCCCCTTGCTCTGAATGCTGTGCTGACAGATCGAGCAAACTTTCCTGTCACAGCCTGCATTGATGTGCCATGCTGGTGGAGCTACACAACCTGAGCAACTGGCGTGGGTTGAAGACGCCACCTCATTTGCAGGCCCTCTGTGCTTTTCACACTGTGAATGTTTGTTGATGGTTAATGTGGGGGTTTTTGTGTGTGTGTGTGTGTGTGTGTTTTCTGTTTATCTAGATAATCTATGTTGCCCGGAATGCAAAAGACAATGTTGTGTCTTATTTCCATTTTGATCGCATGAACAACATTCAGCCAGAGCCTGGAGATTGGAGCAGCTACCTTCAGAGATTCAAGCAAGGAAAGAGTATGTATATATGAACATGAGGTTAATGTCACAAAGCATCATATTGTTATTACACACTGCTTACTCACAACTTCAATGTATTATTCTGTGGTGTCAGTGGTGTTTGGATCCTGGTACGATCATGTGAGCAACTGGTGGAAGAAGAAACAGACTTATTCAAATCTGCACTACATGTTCTTTGAAGACATGGTTGAGGTAACTCAGTTGTTTGTTTTTCAATCCTTGATTTGACTGGTTCCCTACATCCAACATGTACCTTGTTGTGAAGTTATGGCAACATTGAACCATGTGCTTTCAGGACACCGGACGAGAAATAGACAAACTCTGCTCCTTTCTTGGTTTGACTCCTTCAGTTGAGGAAAAGAAAAAAATTGTAGGGGAGGTTCATTTTGACAAAATGAAGAAGGATGAGATGGCTAACTACTCAACAGTCCCTGTGTTGAATTTTAAAATTTCTCCCTTCATGAGAAAAGGTATGATTAATTACAATCAGGTACATGAAATTCACCAGCACAAAGCTCTGACTGAGTCTCTGTGGTTCTGCAGGAAAAGTCGGTGACTGGAAGAATCACTTCACTGTGGCTCAGAATGAAGAGTTTGATGAAGACTACAAGACAAAGATGAAGGATCCCACTCTCCAACTTCGCTCTAAAATTTGAAAGGAACCAGATGTGTAGATGTTGAATGATTGACAGCATGAGGCACTCCTGAGTGCAGACATGCAGAATCAAGATCTTGCTTATTTGTCAGAATCAGAGCTGCGCAGCATGAAACACAAATGAACTTGAAATCAAAGGACTTTTCATGTATTATAGTGAATGTTTTTGATTTGAAAGTATAGATTTATGTCACATCTTGATTTTGAGTGTGGTGGATCTGGATTCCAGTCCAGTCCCAGAAAGGAGGGCATCTGACACAAACATCAGCCAAATCCATGATGCAAGTTGCTGTGACGACTCCTTGTATTCATGTTGTCTTTTCTGAAAAAAAAAGAAACAAAAGAACTACTACAGTGTTTGTTGACACTTGCTTTGATTGATGACACTTTTGACCATTTCTTCGGCATTGAAAATGTTGATGTAGAAGTTAAATTTGAGCTTTTCCAGCTCTCTTGTCTTCCAGTCGCATGTTTTCTTTTTGTCTATGGCTGCTGATCTACTTTTATTCCTGTAGCTGGTTTTATGTTTTCAGCAATCTTGCCTTTTTCTCCCCCTCATGTCTTGCTGTTCCTCTGTGCTCTCTCACCTTGATTCGTCTGAAATGCTGCGAGCTGTGCCTTATTAAATCCCCACTCCCAGCATGCACCATCCTCAGTCTTGTTAATTTGCCTCTTCATGTGTCATGTTTACTGCTCCCAAGTGTTTGTCACTTGTCATGCAGTTATTTCACCTTCCTGTCATTATTTACCTCAATCTTACAAAAACTCTTACCTGTTTAGGTGGATCTTGTTTGTCTTATTGTTTTCGTCCTTCAGTTTGATGGGCTCCCTTTTGTGTCCTGAAACCTGATGATTTTCTTGCTTGTAGCCCCCAAGGACCCTTGCCCCAGCACTGCGTGAGGGTAATCGCTGACCCTAAGTTGGGTCCCAGTTAGGTGGGATTGTCTCCAGTGTGCTGCTGCTCAGTACAGGATAAAGTTCTGTACATGATGGATAGATATATTTTATGATAATTTTGAGCCACAGTTATTGAAATACACATCCAATAAGTCATTTCTTTCATGCTCGGGTAGTTAAACTCACTGATAGTCAATTTTACCACATATACTGGCTGAATGTGTCCAAATTCTGGGTCAAATTAACTACAATTCTGTGTTAATTCAACTACACACATTGGTTTAATCTTCCAAAAAAAAATGTTGATTCATCCATCCATTTTCTATACCGTTTCTCCTTCGCAGGGTCCCAGCTGCTGCGGGCGAGGGGGGCGGGGTCACCCTGGAGAGGTCACCAGTCTGTCACAGGGCTAACGCATATAGACAAACAACCATGCACACTCACACCTAGGGGCAGTTTAAGGTGACCAATTAACCCGACATGCATGTTTTTGGTCCGTGGGAGGAAGCAGAGGGAACCCGTGCACACACTGGGAGAACATGCAAACTCCACACAGAAAGGTCCCGAGCCCCAGCCAGTACTTGAACCCAAGACCTTCTTGCTGTGAGGCAAGAGCACTACCCACTGCGTCACCGTGCGGCCATGTTGATTCAAAGATAAATTCAATTAATACTAAATGCATATCTTGTAAACAGCTAATTTTCAAACCCTTTTAAAATTCAATCGGTACTTTGTCATGCAAATGATACAATGCGCAATGACACACTTGTAAACAATGTTTAAAGTATTTATTTTGAATTTCTTCGGACGCGTTGACAACCCAATAGTGGTCAAAACCCATGTGCTGAGTTTAAAAATCTATGTTGGGTCTGATGGACTGTCACCCAACACATAAGTTGCAATAAATGACTCCAAATGCATTATAATGGGCCCAAATTGGGTTACCGATTTCTTAACCCAGCGATTGGTTTAATAAAATAACCCAACATTTTTTAGTGTGTAAAGTCTGTTATGTGCTGATAATAATGTTTAGTTCAGTCCAGTCTGTTTAGTTGTTCATATATTCTGCATGTTTTTACTCTATTTTGCTGTTGTTTTCTTTTCATGGATTCGTGCACTCGAGGAGTGCTGTTTGATTTCCATGGAGTCTCAATGACCCATTACTTCACAGACAACTGGTTCAAAACTTTCAGGCCAGACTGGATGATATCCAGGTTGCCACATATCCTAAAGCAGGTCAGTCATGAAACCAGTTACTGCATGATGGTTTATGAAAATGTGTGTGCATGGGTGAGTGGTTGAGATAAGATATGTTGTATAAGTGTAAGATTATGCAACTTTGTGGGACCAAATAAAAAGTTGTTTAAAAATGTTTTTGAAAAGCTAGAAGGTTTACAGTTTTATGTTGAATTTGACATGAGGTTAATGAATTCTCAGAGTTATCAGTTAAAAAAGCATAACATGCTCTACTGGACTAACAGAGAGAGAGGCGAGGAAAGAAAGGGAGGAGTTAGTTTGATATAAACTCTCGTAATGCATTTATGGTTCGTCCCAACAACGTAGACTGGACGACTGTCACTTTGTTTGATATTTCTCGGTGAAGAAGATGGATGCAATTCTTCGACCGAAGCTGTTTGACTTCCATGGAGTCTCAATGACCAAGTTTTTCACAGAGAACTGGGAGAACATTCAAAACTTTCAGGCCAGACCGGATGATATCCTCATCGCCACATATCCTAAAGCAGGTCAGTCCTGAAACCCGAGTCACTGCATGACATCTCATACAACAAGTGTGGGATTATGTAACTTTGTGGAATCAATAAAAAATCTGTTGTACTGTGTTGGGACACTTTTTGGGAAAGCTGGTTATGTTTTCTTTTTTAAAGTCAGAATAGTTCAGACTTGGTTTTAAATGATCAAGTATGGTGAAAGGTGAGAATAAGGTGTGGTTCCTCTATGATTAAGCAAAACGCACCACTGCAGTGGTGTGCCTTGGATGATTAATGGGCTGTAAGATATGCTGGATCCGTTTAATGAAGAGTCAACCGAATGATTATTTCAACCGGTGTAAAAAATTAATGGCTCACAAAATGCTTGTTGAGTTGAAGAGATGATCTTCTCCCCTTGTCTTGCTTTCTGCATATGTTACGGGTACCGGGCTGCGGCTCCCTCGGACAGTTATATGTTGGTGAAACAATAAAGTAGAAACGATGACACGGGAGCCGTGGCTTCTCCTTCGCCGGATCAAGCAGCTATATTTATTAAACATGTCATGCTATTTACTGATCAATCACATCGTCCATTTTCATAGGTAACCAGCAAATCACTGTTTCTTTTTATCTCTGAAGACATATTCACAATTTCACAAAACATGTGTTTCTCTTACCCCATGTCTTTTGCAAAATATAAACAAATCTGTCACATCTTTACAAGTCATTCTTCCAAAATCTACACCAAATAATATCATGGCAACACATGCACTTGATATACATCTCACTAAATACTGTAAAGTATACTCATGGACTTGTGCAAAACAGAATCATGTAAATAGAGACAACTTTCAAACTTTTTAACCAAATCATCTTTAAAACAACATGAATTTACTTCTTTTTAATGAGCATTTTATTATTTAACCTCTTTTTAACAGTTTCTTCAAAATGCACACCAACCAAACTTAATGAAATCATGTCATGGAGCCAATTAAATCACAAAAGCATTCTTTCACCAACAGAAATGAGTCGTGCTGCCCATACAAAGAAATATAAAGATATCTTTTAACAACAGGCAAACTCAAATAAACACAAAAATACATTCTCAAAAGTGGGCACACAGTGGTGGGCATTACAAATATGTGAATCTGTTGACTGTCAAACATGGGGCTTTGTGCTGTTAAGTGAGAGTGTTAATTGCAATACAGTAGCTTTGTGTACTGATTTTGTAAGAGCAAGTATTTTTCATTTCGGTTAATGTTGAATTCTAGAAAATGTTGGATTTAACAGCCTGACCTGAAATGATCTCTCTCTCTCTCTCTCTCTCTCTCTCTCTCTCTCTCTCTCTCTCTCTCTCTCTCTCTCTCTCTCTCTCTCTCACTAGGCACTACATGGGTTTCCAACATCTTGGATTTACTTTACTTTGGTCAGAGAGAGAAACCCATCCCGATTTATGAGAGAGTCCCTTTCCTGGAGATTTTTCATTCGGCAATGGGTTCAGGTTGACGAACATAACAAACAGGTTTTATACAAAGTTGTATTGGTATAACAACAACAACAACAACAACAACAATAATAATAATAATAATAATAATAATAATAATAATAATAATAATTATTATTATTATTATTATTATTATTATTATTATTATTATTATTATTATTATAAAACTTTGCAGAAATCACAATCCACGTTTTATAAATCACAGTAAAACCTTTGTTTTACATCAAAGAAAAGTAAGTGTGTTTTGTTGATGCTTCTTTATTTCTTCACACAGGAGTAGATTTGGCGGACAAGCTGCCCACCTCCCCTCGACTCATTAAAACTCATCTTCCTGTCCAGTTTGTGCCAAAGTCATTTTGGGAGCAAAAATCCAGGGTATGATGTTTTGTGTGTTGTTTGTATCTCAGTAAGATCACAACATGCTAAGTTCACAGATCACTGATTTTTTTTTAAGATAAAGCCGAATCCCAACAGGATGTTCTCCTTCACCTGATGCCCCTTCTCCTAAGTACAAGCCTCATGTGGATGTTGGGCCCTCATACCAACCTCAGGCAGTCTGTTTCTGATAGTTTGAGCAGAAACATGTATATTGGTGGCCTGCTGGACATCATTTTGCAGAGCTCTAACAGTGTTCCACCTGTAATTCCTTGCCCAAAGGAGGAGGTAGCAGTCCTGCTGCTGGGTTGCTGCTGTCCTTCAGTCCCCTCCACGTCTCCTGGTGTACTGGTATCTCCCCCTGGCTCTGGATGCTGTGCTGACAGACCTAGCAAACTTTCCTGTCACAGCCTGCATTGATGTGCCATGCTGGTGGAGCTACACAACCTGAGCAATCGGCGTGGGTTGAAGATGCCACCTCATGTAAAAGTGATCAAAACATCAACCAGAAAGGATGAGGGCCTGCAGAACCACTCCTTTATAGGGGTCGTCTTGCTAATTCCTTGTCTGTTCCATTCGCACGACAGCAGATGAAATGATTCACATTGCTTCCTAACTTCACAGGCTGACTTTACAGAAGTGTGACTGACTTGGAGTTACATTGTGTAGTTCAAGTGTTGTCCTTATTTTTTGAGCAGTGTATAATCACACACATGCACTTTTATTTACTAATGAGGATTTCTGTCTAAATCCTCTGGTGTTTTTGACAAACCACGTCCAGTTTAGGTTTTGTTCTATTTGCAGGCCCTCTGTGCTTTTCACACTGTGAAAGTTTGTTGATGGTTAATGTGGGGGATCTTTTTTGTGTGTTTTCTTTTTATCTAGATAGTCTACGTTGCCCGCAATGCAAAAGACAATGTTGTGTCTTATTTCCACTTTGATCGCATGAACAAGATTGAGCCAGAGCCTGGAGATTGGAGCAGCTACCTTCAGAGATTCAAGCAAGGAGAGAGTATGTATTACATATGAACATGAGGTTAATGTCACAAAGCGTCACGTTGATATTACACACTGCTTACTCGCGACTTTGATGTATCATTCTGTGGTGTCAGTGGTGTTTGGATCCTGGTACGATCATGTGAGCAACTGGTGGAAGAAGAAACAGACTTATTCAAATCTGCACTACATGTTCTTTGAAGACATGGTTGAGGTAACTGAGCTGTTTGTTTTTCTATCCTTGATTTGACTGGTTCCCTACATCCAACATGTTCCTTGTTCTGAAGTAGTGACAACATTGAACCATGTGCTTTCAGGACACCGGACGAGAAATAGACAAACTCTGCTCCTTTCTTGGTTTGACTCCTTCAGTCGAGGAAAAGACGAGAATCGTAGGAGAAGTTCATTTTGACAAAATGAAGAAGGATGACATGGCTAACTACTCAACAGTCCCTGTCTTGAATTTTAAAATTTCTCCCTTCATGAGAAAAGGTATGATTGGCTAAAACTGGATACAATGAAAATTACCAGCACAACAACCTGACTGAGTCTCTGTGGTTCTGCAGGAAAAGTGGGCGACTGGAAGAATCACTTCACTGTGGCTCAGAATGAAGAGTTTGATGAAGACTACAAGACAAAGATGAAGGATCCCACTCTCCAATTTCGCTCTAAAATTTGAAAGGAACCAGATGTGTAGATGTTGAATGATTGACAGCATGAGGCACTGCTGAGTGGAGAGATGCAGAATCAAGATCTTGCTTATTTGTCAGAATCAGAGCTGCGCAGCATGAAACACAAATGAACACATGAAATCAAAGGACTTTTCATGTATTATAGTGAATGTTTTTGATTTGAAAGTATAGATTTATGTCACATCTTGATTTTTGAGTGTGGCTGATTTGAGTTCCAGTCCAGTCCCAGAAAGGAGGGCATCTGACACAAACATCAGCCAAATCCATGATGCAAGTTGCTGTGACGACTCCTTGTATTCATGTTGTTGTCTTTTCTGGAAAAAAAAAGAAAGAAACAAAAGAACTACTACAGTGTTTGTTGACACTTGCTTTGATTGATGACACTATTGACAATTTCTTCGGCATTGAAAATGTTGATGTAGAAGTTAATTTGAGCTTTTCCAGCTCTCTTGTCTTCCAGTCGCATGTTTTCTTTTTGTCTATGGCTGCTGATCTACTTTTATTCCTGTAGCTGGTTTTATGTTTTCAGCAATCTAGCCTTTTTCTCCCCCTCGTGTCTTGCTGTTCCTCTGTGCTCTCTCATCTTGATTCGTCTGAATCAGAAGAATCAGAATCAGAATCAGAATAGCCTTTATTGTCATTGCAACAAGTTACCGAAGTTACAAGTTACAACGAAATTACTTGGGTTTTAAAGACGCCCAGGCAGCCAATTACGGCGCTCCGTCTTGAAAAAGAAACTGAGTTAAAGAAACTCAGACAGAAATTGGGGGAGGGCGGGAGGGTGATGGTAAAAAAAAAAGATACATCAGTTCAGATCACGGTTCCAAAAGGGAGTCGTGATTAGAAGTGAGAGACCAAAAAAAAGCCAACCTGCGCACAAACATTGCAAAAACACGTGAGACAAGTTGCTATCAGACCAACGGATCAGCGGTCGCAGCTATAACATCAGCGCAACACGTCATCACCACTAGTCGTCAGCAGAAATGTGTGGTGGAGACGTTGAGAGTGGGGGAGGGAGTGTGTGTGGCATGTATGTGGCATTTCAGTTCATCAGTCCGTGTATGTGTGTGTGTGGTTTGGCCCGCCTCCCCTTTGCGCTCCAACTCAGATGGTAGTTGCTGGGATGGCCTTGAACGAAGCAGTCCAAAGGTGATCTTGGGTTGCAGCTGAGAGTGAGAGAGGGAAGATAGAGAGAGCAATCAATGTGTCCTCCCTTGGACGTCTTTTGTGGTGGCGATCTTCTTAATCCTCCAGAGGATCAGGTCGCAGCACAAGCCAATCAGCAGCAGGGCGATCATCATATATCCGAAAAGGTAAACATCCACAATGTCCTTGACGGACAGGGGTGCCAGGCATGTGACACCCCTCCACTTCTCTCGGGCGTCCATCACATGCCCAGCATGCCGAGTCCCGTCCAGACAGGCAGGATCCCCCGCTCCTGTGCTCTTTGTTGGAAAACTCGTATCAATTGCGTAGAGAGACCAGCTGATCAATTCCATGGTTGATATTTGGTTTGTTCGAAACACCAAGTCAAGTGATTCCTCCAGTAAAACAGACGAGACAGAGAGCAGCAAGCGGAGACAATAGGGGGGGGAGAAGCAAGTAGGGAGCGACAGAAAAAGCGTCCGCCTCCTCCGAGAGCCAGCAAAGACATGTTTACTGCTCCCAAGTGTTTGTCACTTATCATGCAGGTATTTCACCCTCCTGTCATTATTTACCTCAATCTTACAAAAACTCTTACCTGTTTTGTTGGATCTTGTTTGTCTTATTGTTTTCGTCCTTCAGTTTGATGGGCTCCCTTTTGTGTCCTGAAACCTGATCACCTCTGAACCAATGGCGTGTGACCAAAATCACAAAACATACATTGTGAATCTCAGTACTCACAATAAAACTTGCAAATGAGAAATAAAAAAGAAATCATCAACTAAGTTAAACTCTTCAAATCAATTTTCAGGGGCGACAGTAGCTCAGTTGGTCTTATAACCGGAATGTTGGCGGTTCGATCCCCGCTTCCTCAGGCGTAAAACTGGCGTCCTTGGGCAAGACACTTCACCCACCTTGCCTAGTATGAAAGTTGTGAGAGTGAATGGTTGGTGGTGGTCGGAGGGGCCGATGGCGCAGATTGGCAGCCTTGCTTCCGTCAGTCTGCCCCAGGGCAGCTGTGGCTACAGTAGTAGCTTACCACCACCAAGTATGGTGTGAAAGGGTTGATGTGATATTGCAGTGTGAAGTGCTTTGGGCTCTGTCAAGCAGGGTAAAAAGCACTATACAAGTGTAGTCCATTTACCAATTTTCAGTTTCTTTGCTATTAATGCAGATCATGTGACTCAAACCTTCATCGCCGTTATTTCATGAGACAGAACATGGGTTCACATACTGGGTGGGCTTAATTGTTTGGAGTTTGCATGTTCTCCCCATGTAAGAAGTTACTCCATATTCGTTCCGCAGTCCAAAAACATGCATGTGAGGGTAATCGCTGACCCTAAGTTGGGTCCCAGTTAGGTGGGATTGGCTCCAGTGTGCTGCTGCTCAGTACAGGATAAAGTTCTATAGATGATGGATAGATATATTTTATGATAATTTTGAGCCACAGTTATTGAAATACACATCCAATAAGTCATTCCCTTCATGTTCTGGTAGTTAAATTCACTGATAGACATCAACTAATCACAGCACATCCTTTATTTTCTAGTATTTATGATTGGTTGCATGATAAACTTTGAAGGCAATGTTGGTTGTATAATGACATCAAATTCAATAACTCAATAACAGAAAAGTGGGTTCCCAGGGGTTATCAGGCCAGAGGGGATCTCAGTTCAGTTCACCCTGGGAAAGGTGCCAATTCTGGCTGAGCAAATATACAGAAAGAAAGTACACACACACACACACACACACACACACACACACACACACGCACAAACGGTCCGGAAATGTGAAAAGGGAGGGAGGAGCAGCAGAGCTTTGAGATTTCATCGGGAAGTGAGCCTCTGTTATGTAACAGGAGGGGAAACAGAGGAGAACAGAAGAAAGTATTTGCTGGACGGGAGAAGCTTGAACGGGAAAGGACAGAAATCTGCAGCCAACAGTGAGTGTTTGAACCTTGATATCACACTGCTGATGAGTTATTTTTTTTCAGCAATCTTTGCATACTTTGTTTAGTTTATCCTGGCATGCAGAGTGAATGTGTTTAGTGAGCAAATAACACAAAAGATCAACATGTTTTCAACAGCCTCAACCAGTGCCTGAAGATCTCTGTCCTTCTTTTCTGTATCAGAACAAGTCAGTGTTTTGACAGTTTGACTCTTCTAAAAAGTATCTTTGTGTTTTTAACCCCTTAGTTTTTTTCTCCCTATCAAAGTGCAGAAACTGTCCAGTAAAACAAGTTGATGTCTCTGTTGAGAGATGATAATGTTTAGTTCAGTCTGTTTCCCACTGATAACGCTCTGTGACAGGCTGCTGCCTGTCGGTGGGTTCGCTCGAAGGGAGGACACCAGCCTGGTCAAGGAATACATAACTGTTCATTCAAACCCAAAATCCAAAAATCCAAAACACAAAATCCACACAGCCTGGGGAGCCTCCCCAGCCTCCCTCCAGTTGGTCAGCAAAAGTCCGTCCGCCCGCCCGGCAGCCCGCAGACCATCCGTCTGCTGTCCGTGCTCCTTGTCTGTTCAGGCTCAGCCTGGGCTATAAAACTTTGTCTGTCGTGGATTCTTATAAGAGTTCTCCTGGAGCAGCTTTAAAAGCCCTGGGAGAGGGAGGAGAGGAGATGACTAACTCACACCTGAGAACAATTACATGCTCTCCTCTTTCCAGCTTGCTCCAACTCCTCCCCTCTCCCTCCGCCATGCCTCCCATCCTGGCCACGCCTCGCTACCACGTAGTTGTTAATCTGAATCTTGAATCTATTTTGTTGTTGTTCTCTTTTCATTCGATGGAATCACGTACTTGAGGAGTGCTGTTTGATTTCCACCCACTACTTCACAGATATGATCTCACACAGTTGATATGTACAGTATATTATTATAAGCAATCTTTGTGTACTTTAATTCGCTCTTTTGTTTATCCTTGAATGAGTGAATGTGTGCAGTCAGCAAATGGCACAGAAGATGAACTTGTTCTCACCATTTTAAACCAGTTTCTGAAGAGCTCTGTTCCTTTCTCTATTCAGGACAAGTCAATGATTTAACTATTGTAGACTCTTCAAAAAAGCATCTTTGTGTTTTTAACCCCATAGTTTCTTTCTCCTTATCAAGGTGCAGAAACCATCCAGTAAAACAATTCCCGGTAGATGTCTCTGTTTAGAGCTGACAATAATGTTTAATTCAGTCCAGTCTGCTTCCTACTTGTAATAGTTGTTCATATATTCTGTATGTTTTAATCTATTATTTTTGCTGTTGTTTTCTTTTCATAAGATGGATTCGTGCACTCGAGGAGTGCTGTTTGATTTCCATGGAGTTTCAATGACCCATTACTTCACAGACAACTGGGAGAACGTTCAAAACTTTCAGGCCAGACCGGATGATATCCTGATTGCTACATATCCTAAAGCAGGTCAGTCATGAAGCCAGTTACTGCATGACGGTTTATAAAGGTAATGGTGCAAGGGTGAGCGGTTGAGATAAGCTCTTTATAACGTGGTTTTAGTGTGTGTAGATCTGTATTGCTATGCTGATTATGTAACTTTGTAGGAACACATGAAAAATGGGTTTATACAGTTTTAGAGTTTAGGGTAGTGTTCAAATCTTTTACACTTGAGCCGTCTGAAAGGTTTGCCTGGAAGTAAATGGTGTATGACTCATGTTAGTCTTTTGTTTGTTTTTTAATTAATTGACCACAGGTCATAAACCTGAAACACAATAATATAAATAAACCATCAAAATATATTCTTTGAATGTCACCATTATTCACAAAAAGAGGGCTTGCCATGCCAACTTAATCAACACAGTGGCTTAAATCACTCAAATGCTACATTTTCCAGAATGCTTTGTGCCTACTGGGCATTAGCAGTTCGAGCCCCGCAGCCACGAGTCGACGTGTAAACTCAGTCTCACATGCTGCTCACTAAAGTGGATAAACACCAAGTACTGCAGCACGACACTGCAATGGACTAATGCAGTTCACCTTGTCTCTGAGCTTTCATAACAATTACGTTTTGACAGCTGTCAGCATTGCTAGCAGAATGCTAAACACCGTTCACGTTGCTGAACGCCCACAACTCCCAGGTTTTAATCTATTTCCAGTTGCGAAGCTCAAACGGCGACCAACACTGACACAGTGAGGCGCACGTTGAAGCACACAAAAAACCACAAACAGTGTTCTTAGGTCATATTAGCATCTGCTAGCTACCAACGGGTTGTGTGCTCCTGATGGTGCAGATGAAATAATCCCTTTCTCAATAAAAATAACCCATACACACGCACATAACATTACAAATGCCTCCAGGCAGGTAGAAAGCATGTGAACATCCAAAGAACTTAAAATCACTTGTCTCTATTTTAATTCAATACATATAAAATTATTTGGACTCATTATTTTCTTAGTGACCCAAAGTCTCAGCAGGAAGAATGAGATTACTGATATATCAGAGTTATGAGATCACAGAATGAATTCCAGAGCTGATGGAAGCAACTCTGTTTAACCACGTCTTTCTGTCACTCTTCAGGAACCACCTGGGTCTCTTATATCCTTGACCTGCTCTACTTTGGTCAAACATGGCAAGACCGCCAGTCAACCGTCCCGATCTTTGACAGAGTGCCTTTCTTGGAGATCACTTTCCCAGCTCTGGGTTCAGGTTGACAGACATCATTAGCACATATCACACTTGTATAAAGGTCTTCAATTAAATATTTGCTGAAATGCTACAATCATTGAATTTATAGATAATGCCAAGTATAAGGCAATGCCTTTTTTTCATATAATGAAGAACTTTGCTAACTGCATCTTTACTTGTTCACACAGGAAAAGACCTGGCGGACAACCTGCCCACCTCTCCTCGACTCATTAAAACTCATTTTCCTGTGCAGTTTGTGCCAAAGTCCTTTTTCGAGCAGAACTGCAGGGTAGTATTCATTTCTGTACATACCTCCTGTTTTTCTCTGCTCAATATTATATAATATAACCTGCTTCTGAACCTGTCAGGGTTTACATGGACCTTCGGAGCCCCTGGACCTCTCTTTCTGACACCCATTGTGTCCTTCTTCTCCTCTGCAGATTGTCTATGTTGCCCGTAATGCAAAAGACAATGTGGTGTCTTTCTTCCATTTTGACCGCATGAACAGGATCGAACCAGAGCCTGGAGACTGGAACAGCTACCTCAAGAGATTCATGCAGGGAAAAAGTGGGTTTGGAAAACTATCATGGTGCCATTGTAACAAGAGAGCAGCTGTTTCTGCCACACTTCTCAAGTCCATCTGTCTTCTGTGGTCTCAGTGGTGTTTGGATCCTGGTACGATCATGTGAGCAACTGGTGGAAGAAGAAACAGACTTACTCAAATCTGCACTACATGTTCTTTGAAGACATGGTTGAGGTAACTGAGCTGTTTGTAGGGATTTCACCAGTAAGGTAGCCTTTCTGGTTGTATTGCTGTGACGATCATCTGTCTTTGTTTTCAGGACACTGGACGAGAAATAGACAAACTTTGCTCCTTTCTTGGTTTGACTCCTTCAGCTGAAGAGAAGGAAAGAGTGACAGGAGGAGTTCAGTTTGATAACATGAAGAAGGACGGGATGGCCAACTATTCTACAAACATAGTGATGGATTTCAAAGTGTCTCCCTTCATGAGAAAAGGTATGATTGGCTAAAAGTGGATGCAATGTAACTCACCAGCATGAAGCTCTGACTGAGTCTCTGTGGTTCTGCAGGAAAAGTGGGCGACTGGAAGAATCACTTCACTGTGGATCAGAATGAAGAGTTTGATGAAGACTACAAGACAAAGATGAAGGATCCCACTCTCCAGTTTCGCACAGAAATTTGAACAACCTTGTGTTTGTATCTGTAAAGATGATCTCCATGAGGTTTACCAAGCTAATGAATCAAAAATGAAACACTTATAATGTGGACTTGGTTCGAGGGTCACATTTTTTACAAACAACAATTGAAGGTGTAAGTTGTCTAACGATCTTGCGAGTTGCCAGTATAGGTGAGTTTAGACAGTTTAGGAACCTCAGCAGCAGTGCACAGCGCAGACTTAAAATATGGAATTCAGTACTGCAGATTTGGCAACCTCGGGAACTCACCGATGATTGGCTCTGGAACCAGGAAGTAGTGACGGTCTAGCGCCGCCCACCAAAGCTGTTCCAGCTCTCAGTTTGAAAGAAAAAAAAAAACCTAACCAAGACATTGTTGATGGAGATAGCAGATTGTTTAATGGGAATGTTTTGTTTTTTTGTTTTGTTTTTTTTTAACAGCTGACAAATGAAAACACTTTTAATATTTTTATCGTAAATATCTTACTCATTTCACCCTTAATTGTTGGTTTGACAAAAAAGCTCAGTCATTTTAGACACATTCAAACCTGACATACGTATGTCGTGGTTGTGTGATTAGTTACAGTATTAGAAAATTGATTTTAAAGTGAAAAATATCAAATGTTGATTGATTTAGAAACAATCATTAAACGGATGAGTCTTCTCAAGAAAAAGTAACTATAAGTTTGATATATCTTATTCAGTGAAACCCTTGGGAAATATTCGCCCCCTTCATAGTGAAGACTTTTTGCTGCTGCAATTTTATCCTGGTGATGAGCTGCACCTGGTTTCCTCCAAACATGAAGCATTCAGGTCAAACACTTCAACCTTTCTTATCAGTACAGAGAACTTTGCTTCTCAGCGTCCAAGAGTCCCTCACGTGCATTTTGGTGAACTCCAGTCTCGCCGCCATGGGCCTTTTTCTGAAGTCGACTAACTTCACCACAGCAGGACTCCAGTTAAGCTGTAGAAATATCTCAAAGATAATCAGTGAAATAGGATTTAATTTCTTAAGTTTTTATCTTGAATAAATTTTCAAACATCTAAAAAAACTTTTTTTCAAGTTGCCTTTGTGGGTTTTGTGTGTGCAGAATATTGAAGGGGGAAAAAAAAATAATTTAACACAGTTTAGAATCAGCCTGTAACTGAAACTATGGAAAAAGTGGAGTGTTGTCAATACTTTCCAAATATAATTTATCGTTCTTCACAGGTGATCATTTACCAGCATGTTCAAACAAACTGCTGAACTAACATGACCTCTCATCACACATGGCGGCAGGATGGTAAGAACAGCAGTAGCTGGAAGCAACAGTCAAAGATGTTACATGGAATAGTCTAGATCAGAGTAACAAGTGAGGATCAGGTGGTACAGGTCAGCTTTGCACTCAGGTGATTCAGCAGCGAGAGCAGCAGCAGCAGTGCCAGCAGGTCCCGTCATGGTGGCAGCACCCCTTGCGGTAACCTTCACCATCAAGCCACCTGAGCCTTTCGACTTTGCAAGACCACTAGAACGGGAAACGTGGATCAGACGTTTTGAGCGTTTTTGACTATCAAGTAACCTGAACAGCTCCTCGGATGCAAATGAAGTAAACACACTGATTTATTGCATGGGAGATGAGGCTGATGATGTGCTAAGAGGACTCAAACTGACAATTGTGGTGCGTCAGAAATACAGTGCCGTTAAAACAGCTTTTGATGGATGTTTTGTTCCAAGAAAAAATGTGATTTATGAACGGGCAAAGTTCAACAAGAGAGTGCAACAGCCATCTGAACCAGTGGATGCATTAATAACAGCTTTCTATGCATTGGCAGAAGAAAACAGTGAGTATGGTGCACTTCATGAGGACCTTCTGAGAGATAGGCTTGTAGTGGGTCGTAAAGATTTGTCACAGTCAGAAAGAATGCAGCTTGACAAAGATCTCGTCCTCGCTGAAGCTACCACAATGGCAAGACAATCTGAAGAAATAAAATGAAAGTAAACTGACTTAAGATGTAGAGCGAAACAGCAGTGGATACAGTTCATGCCAGAAAATCCAAACCAAATAAGCTCAGACACAAAGAAGGAAAAAAAAAATTCAACTACCCAAAGCTTCAGCAGACAAGACAGGATGGTAAAACATGTTCCAGATGTGGCAAATCGCCAGCACATGTGGCAGTACGGTGCTCAGCTAAAAATCCAGAATGCCGTAACTGTGGAGAACGTGGACACGATGGGAGGGTCTGGAGGTCCAACCCTATTGTGAATGAGGTCGCTGACAACGCAGATGGACTTATTCTGGGGTAAATGGATTCAGGAGAAGAACCATGGCTGTCAGACAAACATCTGAGAGGAAATAAAGTGACTTTCAAGCAAGATTCTGGGGCAGACGTCACAGTGATTTCTGAAGAAACCTTTGAGAAATTCAAAAACAAAAATGAACAGTTGGACAGGGCTGAGAAACCACTGTATCTATCTGTGTTAGATTCTACCACAGAGACAAGAACATACAGTGACAGAAGCACGACTGAATCTGTCAGAAACCTTGAGTGGCTTTACTGAGAACAACAACTTCTGTAAGACTGAATCTGATCGCCAGAGTTTGTGCTATTGACCAAGAGACGGTGAGTAAAGTGCACCCCAAGTTATGTGGGCCATTGTCTGTGAGTTAAGACAAAAACATTTTTCATAAACTAAGTTAATCAATTTTCAGTTTCTTTAGTATTAACGCAGATCATGTGAGTCAAAACTTCATCACCGTTATTTCACTTATTGTGGTATCATAAGACAGGACATGGGTTCAAATACTGGGTGGGCTTTATTGTTTGAATTTGCATGTTCTCCCCATGTAAGAAGGTACTCCATATATCCTTCCACAGTCCAAAAACATGCATGTGAGGTTAATCGGTGACCCTAAGTTCGGTCCCAGTGAGGTGGTATTGGCTTCAGGATAAACTGCTGTAGATGATATTGAAATACACATCTAATAAGTCATTTCTTTCAGGGTCTGGTAGATCAATTCACTCACAGACATCAACTAATCAAAATATAACCTTCATTTTTTACAAACTTCAACCTTCATGATTGGTCACATGACAAACTATGAAGGCGATGCTGGTGGTACAATGACATCAAATGCAATAACTCAATAACAGAAAAGTGGGTTCCCAGGGGTTATCAGGCCAGAGGGGATCTCAGCTGAGTTCACTCTGGGAAAGATGCCAATTCTGGCTGAGCAAATACACAGAAAGTACACACACACGTGCACACACACACACGCACACACACACACACGCACACACAAATGGTCAGAAATGTGAAAAGGGAGGGAGGAGCAGCAGATCTTTTACATTTCAACAGAAAGTGAGCCTCTGTTGTGTAACAGGAGGGGACACAGAGGAGAACAGAAGAAAGTATTTGCTGGACGGGAGAAGCTTGAACGGGAAAAGACAGAAATCTGCAGCCAACAGTGAGTGTTTGAACCTTGATATCACACTGTGTGATATGATCTCATACTGTTGATATGATTATTTTTGTTGGCAATCTTTGTGTACTTTCATTCACTCTTTTGTTCATCCTGGCATGCAGAGTGCATGTGTGTAGTTATAGCAAATGGCACAGAAGATCAACATGTTCTCAACAGCTTTAACCAGTACCTGAAGATCTCTGTTCCTTTCTCTGAAAATCTGTGAAAATCAGTGATTTAACTATTGAAGATTTTTCAAAAAGTATGTTTCTGTTTTTAATCCTGTAGTTTCTTTCTCCTTATCAAGGTACAGAAACCATCCAGTAAAGCGATTTGATGTCTCTGTTATGAGCTGATAATGTTTAGTTCAGTCTAGTCTACTTCCTACTTATAATAGTTGTTCATATATTCTGCATGTTTTCAATCTATTTTGCTGTTGTTGTTTTCTTTTCATTAGATGGATTCGTGCATTCGAGGAGTGCTGTTTGATTTCCATGGAGTCTCAATGACCCATTACTTCACAGACAACTGGGAGAACGTTCAAAACTTTCAAGCCAGACCGGATGACATCCTGATTGCTACATATCCTAAAGCAGGTCAGTCGTGAAGCCAGTTACTGCATGATGGTTGATAAAGGTGCATGGGTGAGAGGTTGAGAGATGCTCTTTATAACATGGTCTTAGTGTGTGTAGATCTGTACTGCTATAAATGAGATTATGTAACTTTGTAGGAACAGATGAAAACTTGGTTTTTACAGTTTTACAGTTTTGGGAAGAATTTGTGGATGACATGACGTTATTAAAGGTGTAATATAGGATGTTCTATTTTCTTTGAGTTCCAGGTGGATCATCAAAATAACTGTTTGTCAATCATTCTGACGAGCTGCTTTCGTAAGTCCGTTCTACGTGCTCGCTCCCAATAAGGTTCTCCCTTTTGCGCATGCGCATTCAGAGTGTTTATGTAGCCGGTGAGCTTCGGTTTCAGCTCGTAAAGCTAGTACTCAGCTAGTACCAATGGCGAGTCTGACATAATGAAACTGTAACTGTTTCAGACAATAAGCTTTATGAGCGAGGCCGATCGCAGAAACTGTAAACAGAGTCGTGCACACCTGGAGAAGATGAGGTTGCGCTCGCACACTTCCACCATTAATAGGCGTTTCCTGGTAGAAGCAGGAGAGCAGGGCGGATGGTCTGGCGCATGTGCATTTTTCAAAAAGTGAGTAACAGACGTTTGGCTTTGTCTTTTCGAGAAAATCCTATATTACACCTTTAATATATCAGAGTTATGAGATGACAGAATGCATTCCAGAACTAATGGAAGCAACTCTGTCTCATCATGTCCTTCTATCACTCTTCAGGAACCACCTGGACCTCTTATATCCTTGACCTGCTCTACTTTGGTCAAACATGGCAAGAGCGTCAGGCAACAGTCCCGATCTTCGACAGAGTGCCTTTCTTGGAGATCACTTGGCCATCAATGGGTTCAGGTTGACAGACATCATTAGCACATACGAGGGGGTTCCCAAAAGAAACCGGAATTTGGTCAGAAAACAATAATAATAATGAGTTCCGACTTCTGGCCATCAGATGTGCTGCAGGTAAGCCTCATGCACATCTGTGAGAAATCTGAGCTCCGAGAGCTACACTGACGCCTGTCAGGCGCTATTTATAGGAACAGAGTGCAGCTGCGGTCTGCGATTTTTTCCAAAATGGCGACACTGACTGGGAAGCCAGAGCAGCGCGTAAACATTAAATTCTGCTTTTTGCTGGGAAAAAAACAGCAGCAGAAACACTCACCTTGTTGCAGCAAGCCTACAAGGATGATGCTCTGGGGAAGAATCAGGTCCATGAGTGGTTCGGGCGGTTTAAAAAGGGCCAGATGTCCGCGCATCAGGTCCGCTCAGCCGTGAAAACAATGCTGAGCTGCTTTTCAGCTGTCCAGGGTATCGTCCACAGCGAGTTTGTCCCTCCAGGTCAGACTGTAAATCAGGACTACTACATCGAAGTCCTCAGACTGCTCCGTGAGGATGTGAGGAGGAAGCGGCCCACGTAGTGGCGGACTGGAGCCCGGTTGATCCACCACGACAGTGCGCCAGCGGACACGGTGCTGCGCATCACGCAGTTTCTGGCGGAGAATGAGATGAATCTCTTCTCCCATCCGCCTTATTCACCAGATGTAGCCTCGAGTGACTTTTTCTTGTTCCCCAAGTTTAAGAAAGAGCTGAAGGGACAGCGGCTTGCAGATGTGGAGGAGGTGACAGAAAAATCGCAGCCGGCAAAAAATGGCACTATTACGCGCGGGTCTGACGACGCATTCGTGAAGTGGGAGACACGGCTGGAGCGCTGTATTAATGTGGATGGAGATTATTTTGAAGGCGACAGTGATGTTTTATTTTGAAATGTCAGAAATAAAAAGTTACCGTCAAATTCCGGATTCTTTTGGGTACACCCTCGTATCATACTTGTATAAAAGTCTTTAACTAAATGCTTGCTGAAATGCTAATGCTCCCAGTGCTCATTGATTTTATAGATAATGCAAGGCATAAGGCAATCCATTTCTTTTTATATGATGAAGAACTTTGCTAACTTCATATTTACTGTTTCACACAGGAAAAGACGTGGCGGACAACCTGCCCACCTCTCCTCGACTTATTAAAACTCATTTTCCTGTGCAGTTTGTGCCAAAGTCCTTTTTTGAGCAGAACTGCAGGGTAGTATTCACCTCTGTACATACCTCCTGTTTTTCTTGACCCTCGGAGCCCCTGGAGCTCTCTTTCTGACACCCATTGTGTCCTTCTTCTCCTCTGCAGATTGTCTATGTTGCCCGTAATGCAAAAGACAATGTGGTGTCTTTCTTCCATTTTGACCGCATGAACAGGATCGAACCAGAGCCTGGAGACTGGAACAGCTACCTCAAGAGATTCATGCAGGGAAAAAGTGGGTTTGAAAAACTATCATGGTGCCATTGTAACAAGAGAGCAGATGTTTCTGCCACACTTCTCAAGTCCATCTGTCTTCTGTGGTCTCAGTGGTGTTTGGATCCTGGTACGATCATGTGAGCAACTGGTGGAAGAAGAAACAGACTTACTCAAATCTGCACTACATGTTCTTTGAAGACATGGTTGAGGTAACTGAGCTGTTTGTAGGGATTTCACCAGTAAGGTAGCCTTTCTGGTTGTATTGCTGTGACGATCATCTGTCTTTGTTTTCAGGACACTGGACGAGAAATAGACAAACTTTGCTCCTTTCTTGGTTTGACTCCTTCAGCTGAAGAGAAGGAAAGAGTGACAGGAGGAGTTCAGTTTGATAACATGAAGAAGGACGGGATGGCCAACTATTCTACAAACATAGTGATGGATTTCAAAGTGTCTCCCTTCATGAGAAAAGGTATGATTGGCTAAAAGTGGATGCAATGTAACTCACCAGCATGAAGCTCTGACTGAGTCTCTGTGGTTCTGCAGGAAAAGTGGGCGACTGGAAGAATCACTTCACTGTGGCTCAGAATGAAGAGTTTGATGAAGACTACAAGACAAAGATGAAGGATCCCACTCTCCAGTTTCGCACAGAAATTTGAACAACCTTGTGTTTGTATCTGTAAAGATGATCTCCATGAGGTTTACCAAGCTAATGAATCAAAAATGAAGCACTTATAATGTGGACTTGGTTCGAGGGTCACATTTTTTGCAAACAACAATTGAAGGTGTAAGTTGTCTAACGATCTTGCGAGTTGCCAGTTTAGGTGAGTTTAGACAGTTTAGGAACCTCAGCAGCAGTGCACAGCGCAGACTTAAAATATGGAATTCAGCACTGCAGATTTGGCAACCTCGGGAACTCACCGATGATTGGCTCTGGAACCAGGAAGTAGTGACGGTCTAGCGCCGCCCACCAAAGCTGTTCCAGCTCTCAGTTTGAAAGAAAAAAAACCCTAACCAAAACAATGTTGATGGAGATAGCAGATTGTTTAATGGGAATGTTTTGGTTTTTTTTTTTTTTAACAGCTGACAAATGAAAACACTTTTAATATTTTTATCGTAAATATCTTACTCATTTCACCCTTAATTGTTGGTTTGACAGAAAAGCTCAGTCATTTTAGACACATTCAAACCTGACATACGTATGTCGTGGTTGTGTGATTAGTTACAGTATTAGAAAATTGATTTTAAAGTGAAAAATATCAAATGTTGATTGATTTAGAAACAATCATTAAACGGATGAGTCTTCTCAAGAAAAAGTAACCATAAGTTTGATACATCTTATTCAGTGAAATCCTTGGGAAATATTCGCCCCCTTCATAGTGAAGACTTTTTGCTGCTGCAATTTTATCCTGGTGATGAGCTGCACCTGGTTTCCTCCAAACATGAAGCATTCAGGTCAAACACTTCAACCTTTCTTATCAGTACAGAGAATTTTGCTTCTCAGCGTCCAAGAGTCCCTCACGTGCATTTTGGTGAACTCCAGTCTCGCCGCCATGGGCCTTTTTCTGAAGTCGACTAACTTCACCACAGCAGGACTCCAGTTAAGCTGTAGAAATATCTCAAAGATAATCAGTGAAATAGGATTTAATTTCTTCAGTTTTTATCTTGAATAAATTTTAAAACATAAAAAAACTGTTTTTCAAGTTGCCTTTGTAGGTTTTGTGTGTGCAGAATATTGAAGGGGAAAAAAAATAATTTAAAGGGCAACTCCGGTTTTTTTGACACCTGGACCTTATTTATCGGTGTGTGCATGCTCATATACTCACTCAGACAAACATCGTGCAGCTCGGAGTCCTTCAGAAGTTATTTAGATCCAACCGATTTAGCGGGGGCCACAGCAAGGGAGCTTCAGCGCGGGACATAATCTCTGCAAAATCGCTCATTTCGACTATATTTCGTCATCCATCACCAGTGTTATCATAAAGTCAGCTCGTCTACCGTCTTCAGGTGGGTCAGCTGATAGTTTTCGCTAACTTAGCCACAATTAGCTCGGATGAGAACGTTGGAGCTCCTCTCCCCAGCAGAGAGGCACTCTGAGTCATCTCTGCTCTGCTCTGCTGGGATCTGCTGCGCTTAGCTCTTCTCTGACACCGTGCTAACTTATCCACAATTAGCTCGGATGCTGGAGCCTCTCCCGTCAGCCGCGCCGCAGCCGCGCGCGTGCCCCGCGGCCTCGCGCGTGCCCCACAACCCGCGCACAGCGCTCCTCGCCCGGCTTGGAGACCTCCAGAGACTCTCGGTGAGGAGAGACTTCCAGGAGCGCCCCACAGCCCGCGTGCAGTGTGCCTCCGCTGGGCACGCGCGTAGCCGCGGCGAGGCTGACGGGAGAGGCTCCAGCATCCGAGCTACTTGTGGCTAAGTTAGCATGGTTAGCACAGTGTGACTCCGCTGGGAACCGGAGCTACGCAGCCTCCCAGACGCCCGGGCACCCTGATAGCCAAGGCCGACTCAGAGTGCCTTTCTGCTGGGGAGAGGAGCTCCGCGACGTTCCTATCCGAGCTAATTGTGGATAAGTTAGCACGGTGTTAGAGAAGAGCTAAGCGCAGCAGATCCCATCAGAGCAGAGCAGAGACGACTCAGAGTGCCTCTCTGCTGGGGAGAGGAGCTCCAACGTTCCCATCTGAGCTAATTGTGGCTAAGTTAGCGAAAACCGTCAGCTGACCCACCTGAAGACGGTAGACGAACTGACTTTATGATAACTCTGGCGATGGATGAAGAAATATAGCCGAAATGAGTGATTTTGCAGAGATTATGTCCCACGCTGAAGCTCCCTTGCTGTGGCACCCGCTAAATCGGTTGGATCTAAGTAAATTCTGGGGGACTCCGAGCTGCACGATGTTTGTCTGAGTGAGTATATGAGCATGCACCACACCTATAAATAAGGTCCAGGTGTCAAAAAACCGGAGCTGCCCTTTAACAGTTTAGAATCAGCCTGTAACTTAAACTATGGAAAAAGTGGAGTGTTAGGAATACTTTCCAAATACAGTTTATCATTCTTCACAGGTGATCATTTACCAGCATGTTCAAACAAACTGCTGAACTGACATGACCGCTCATCACACAAGGCGGCAGGATAGTAAGAACAGCAGTAGCTGGAAGCAACAGTCAAAGATGTTACATCAGGGGTGTCCAAAGTCGGTCCTGGAGGGCCGCAGCCCTGCATGTTTTCCATGTCTCCCTGCTTCAACACAGCTGATTGCAATGAGGCTCGTTATCTGGCTTTCTGCTGGACTTGGCCATGAATCATCATGAGATTGGAATCTGTGGAATCTCTCCATGTCTCATATACGCCTCTACTTAAGTCCAAACGATAGAGCTAAGCCAGGCTGGAATGATTATGTGGGAGAGGTCCATGCTGAGGCTAGAAGGGCTTTTAAGGTATGGGTTGAGTCAGGTAGACCGAGGAAATTTCTCAGCTCTGGAGGAAACATTACTATGAGCTTTTTAACTGTGTTAAGAGTACCATCTCCACAGTGGGCACCATTGATACTAATGAAGATGTGACCATCTCCTCACAAGAGGTCCATGATGCAATAATGATGCTAAAAAACAATAAAGCATGTGGTATGGACAAGATATATGCAGAGCACTTGAAATTTGCGAGCAGAAAACTCTGTGCGCTAATTGCCATCTGCTTTACGGGTTTTTTAGTTCATGGTGTTTTACCTGATTCTATTTTATCTGTTCTACTAATGCCAATCATTAAAGATAAAACTGGGAAAATCAATAGTTCAGATAACTACCAGCCTATAGCCCTGGCCAGTATCCTATCTGAGGTCCTGGAGAGGACTATATTGAATAGGCTGGAACAGTTTATCCTGACCTCTGATAACCAGTTTGGTTTTAAACCTAAACATGGCACAGACGCATGTATCTTTGCTCTTAAAGAGATTCTGGATTTGTACAACAGACATAATTCCACGATTTTTATGTGTTTCATTGATGCCTCTAAGGCCTTTGATCGTGTGAATCATGAAAAATTGTTCTATAAATTGCACAATAGAGGGGTTCCCATGTCACTTATAAGAATTCTGACTTTCTGGTACTCACACCAGACAATGTATGTGAAATGGGGTGATTCTACATCTGCCCCCTTTAATGTATGCAATGGAGTTAGGCAGGGGAGTATTTTATCTCCATTTCTCTTTAATATCTACATTGATGAGTTATCAAACCAACTTGACAGTTGTAGAACAGGCTGTATGATTGGAGATGCTGTTGTGAACCACCTGATGTACGCAGATGATCTGGTTGTCCTGTGTCCATGCAGTGCTGGCCTTCAGCAGCTACTCAGAATATGCTCTCAATATGGCTCTGATTTTGATATTAAATATAATGGAAAAAAGAGTAACATCATGATCGTCAGAAGCAAGGAATCAAATTGTCTTTCCCTGTCTTCTCTCTTTCTGGTACTGTCCTTAAAACATGTGAAGAAGTTAAATATCTAGGACACTATTTGAGTGACGACCTGTCTGATGATAGGGACATTCAAAGACAATGCCGTATGATGTATGCACAGGCTAACATGCTGAAGAGAAAATTTAGTATGTGCTAGTTGCCTGTTAAGATAACTCTTTTTAAAACCTTCTGTACCTCAATGTATACTGCCCACTTGTGGCGGCACTACAAAAGGAGCTCCATGCAGAGACTCAAGGTGGCATATAATGATGGCCTGAGGATGCTGCTCAGTGTGCCCAGAGGGAGCAGTGCAAATCAAATGTTTGTGAGTGCTGATGTTCCTACATGTCCTGCTGTACTCAGGAACCTTATGTTTAGCTGTATGTGTAGAATGTCTAAATTATCAAACGGCATTATTTCTGCACTGGTAAATCCTGCTCTGAGTACGGTTAGGTTCACTTCAAGGCTCTGGAGGCATTGGCGTTTTAGCTTGTATGTAAACACTTGATGTTGGAATGTCTGCCTTGTTGTGCATGTGTTGCTCTCTTCTGTATTTTATTATTTCTTTTCTATGGATCGCCGCTGTGTCCGAAATAAAAATCAATCAATCAATCAATCAATCAATAAGACAGGACACGGGTTCAAATACTGGGTGGGCTTTATTGTTTGGAGTTTGTATGTTCTCCCCATGTAAAAAGGTACTCCATATATCCTTCCACAGTCCAAAAACATGCATGTGAGGTTAATCGGTGACCCTAAGTTCAGTCCCAGTGAGGCGGGATTGGCTACAGGACAAAGTAGATGATAATGAAATACACATCCAATAAGTCATTTCTTTCAGGGTCTGGTAGATCAATTCACTCACAGACATCAACTAATCAAAATACAACCTTCATTTTTCAGAATTTATGATTGGTCACATGACAAACTATAAAGGCAATGCTGGTGGTACAATGACATCAAATTCATTAACTCAATAACAGAAAAGTGGGTTCCCAGGGGTTATCAGGCCAGAGGGGATCTCAGTTGAGTTCACCCTGGGAAAGGTGCCAATTCTGGCTGAGCAGAAAGAAAGTACACATGCACACACACACACACACACACACGCACAAATGGTCAGAAATGTGAAAAGGGAGGGAGGAGCAGCAGATCTTTTACATTTCAACAGGAAGTGAGCCTCTGTTGTGTAACAGGAGGGGACACAGAGGAGAACAGAAGAAAGTATTTGCTGGACGGGAGAAGCTTGAACGGGAAAAGACAGAAATCTGCAGCCAACAGTGAGTGTTTGAACCTTGATATCACACTGTGTGATATGATCTCATACAGTTGATATGATTATTTTTGTTGGCAATCTTTGTGCACTTTCATTCACTCTTTTGTTCGCCCTGGCATGCAGAGTGCATGTGTAAATGGGACAAAAGATCAACATGTTCTCAACAGCTTTAACCAGTACCTGAAGATCTCTGTTCCTCTCTCTGTTCTGGACAAATCAGTGATTTAACTATTGTAGACTCTGCAAAAAGTATGTTTCTGTTTTTAACCCCATAGTTTCTTTCTCTTTATCAAGGTTCAGAAACCATCCAGTAAAGCAATTTGATGTCTCTGTTCAGAGATGATAATAATGTTTAGTTCAGTCCAGTCTGCTTCCTACTTATAATAGTTGTTCATACAATCTGCATGCTTTTAATCTATTTTGCTGTTGTTGTTTTCTTTTCATTAGATGGATTCGTGCATTCGAGGAGTGCTGTTTGATTTCCATGGAGTCTCAATGACCCGTTACTTCACAGACAACTGGGAGAATGTTCAAAACTTTCAGGCCAGACCGGATGATATCCTGATTGCTACATATCCTAAAGCAGGTCAGTCATGAAGCCAGTTACTGCCTGATGGTTTATAAAGGTAATGGTGCAAGGGTGAGTGGTTGAGATAAGCTCTGAATAACTTGGCTTTAGTGTGAGTAGATCTGTATTACTATACTGATTATGTAACTTTGTAGGAACACATGAAAAATGGGTTTTTACAGTTTTAGAGTTTTGGGTAAAAATTTGTGGATGACATGAGGGTACTAATATATCAGAATTATGAGATCACAGAATGAATTCCAGAACTGATGGAAGCAACTCTGTTTAACCACGTCTTTCTGTCACTTTTCAGGAACCACCTGGGTCTCTTATATCCTTGACCTGCTCTACTTTGGTCAAACATGGCAAGAGCGTCAGGCAACAGTCCCGATCTTTGACAGAGTGCCTTTCTTGGAGATCACTTCCCCATCAATGGGTTCAGGTTGACAGACATCATTAGCACATATCATACTTGTATAAACGTCTTCAACTAAATCCTTGCTGAAATGCTAATATCGTTGAATTTATAGAGAATGCAAGATATAAGGCTATGCTTTCTTTTTTCATATAATGAAGAACTTTGCTAACTTCATCTTTACTTGTTCACACAGGAAAAGACCTGGTGGACAACCTGCCCACCTCTCCTCGACTCATTAAAACTCATTTCCCTGTGCAGTTTGTGCCAAAGTCCTTTTTCGAGCAGAACTGCAGGGTAGTATTCACCTCTGTACATACCTCCTGTTTTTCTTGACCCTCGGAGCCCCTGGAGCTCTCTTTCTGACACCCATTGTGTCCTTCTTCTCCTCTGCAGATTGTCTATGTTGCCCGTAATGCAAAAGACAATGTGGTGTCTTTCTTCCATTTTGACCGCATGAACAGGATCGAACCAGAGCCTGGAGACTGGAACAGCTACCTCAAGAGATTCATGCAGGGAAAAAGTGGGTTTGGAAAACTATCATGGTGCCATTGTAACAAGAGAGCAGCTGTTTCTGCCACACTTCTCAAGTCCATCTGTCTTCTGTGGTCTCAGTGGTGTTTGGATCCTGGTACGATCATGTGAGCAACTGGTGGAAGAAGAAACAGACTTACTCAAATCTGCACTACATGTTCTTTGAAGACATGGTTGAGGTAAATGAGCTGTTTGTAGGGATTTCACCAATAAGGTGGCCTTTCTTTTTGAGGTTGTATTGCTGTGACGATCATCTGTCTTTGTTTTCAGGACACTGGACGAGAAATAGACAAACTTTGCTCCTTTCTTGGTTTGACTCCTTCAGCTGAAGAGAAGGAAAGAGTGACAGGAGGAGTTCAGTTTGATAACATGAAAAAGGACGGGATGGCCAACTATTCTACAAATATAGTCATGGACTTCAAAGTGTCTCCCTTCATGAGAAAAGGTATGATTGGCTATAATCAGATGCAATGAAATTCACCAGCATGAAGCTCTGACTGAGTCTCTGTGGTTCTGCAGGAAAAGTGGGCGACTGGAAGAATCACTTCACTGTGGCTCAGAATGAAGAGTTTGATGAAGACTACAAGACAAAGATGAAGGATCCCACTCTCCAGTTTCGTACAGAAATATGAATAAGCTTGTGTTTGTATCTGTAAAGATGATCTCCATGAGGTTTACCAAGCTAATGAATCAAAAATGAAGCACTTAAGGAATACTCCAAAGATTTTGGACCCACGCCCCATCCCGATCATTTACAGAGTGAGATAAGCTCATAAATACCTTTTTTGTTTTCGTTAGTCCAGTGGCTGGCTCCCAGCTGTTAGCATCGTAGTTAGCTTAGCTCAACTGCAGGAGGTGAAGAGGAGACAGAGCCGGACTGGCGAAAGTGGACAAAATACTCCTTCCAGTGGTCCAGGGGGACGGCGTATTAGCACTTGAAGTAAATCTGAATGGTGATAAAACATTTTAAAAGACGTGTTTTCTTTTCAATCCCTTAAAATAGCGTTTTGATACACACAGACCTACGCATGCGCAGTGCTCCGCGGAAGGATACACCGGAGCACAGCAGTAGAAGCCATAGACTCAGCCGCTGTGTGCCTGGTATATCCTTCCACGGCGCACTAGTTTGTGCAGGTCTGTGTGTATCAAAAGCTATTTTGAGGGATTGAAAAGATAACAGTCTTTTAAATGTTTTATAACCATTCGGATTTACTTCAAGTGCTAATACGTCATCCCCTGGACCACTGGAAGGAGTATTTTGTCCACTTTCGCCAGTCCGGCTCTGTCTCCTCTTCATCTCCCGCAATTGAGCTAAGCTAAGTACAATGCTAACAGCTGGGAGCCAGCCACTGGAGGAACGGACACAAAAAAGGTATTTATGAGCTTATCTCACTCTGTAAATGATCGGGATAGGGGGTGGGTCCAAAATCTTCGAAGTATTCTTTTAATGTGAACATGATTCGAGGGTCACATTTTTTACAAACCGACAACTGAAGGTGCAATAAGTAACACTGCGTTGCATGATGATCTTCTACCTCCTCCACTTAGCAGAGTGTCACACAAGTTGCCAATTTAGGAGCATCACACCAGCAGTGCACAGCAGCCAAAATACAGAATGCTGCACTGCTTATTTGGCAACCTCAGGAACTCACATATGATTGGCTCTGGACCAGGAAGTAGAGATGGTCTAGCCCCATCCACCAAAGTTGTTCCAGCTTCACCTCTCAAAAAAAAAAACTTGTCCAAAATATTATTGAAGTAGAAGACAAATGAGAATGTTTTCAATTATTTTTTATTGTAAATTCCTTATTCAACCTGAATTGTTGTTTACACAGGTGATGAGAAGAAAAAAGTCATTTTAGACACATAAACATGTGCTGTGAGATTACGGTATTAGAAAATGTATTTTAAGGTGAAAAATATCAAATGCAAATGTGGATTGATTTAGAAACAATCATTAAACAGTTAAGTCTTCTCCATAAAAAGTAACAAAATTCTGATACATCTTGTCAGTTGACAGCTGTGGGTGGCTGCTAAATTGCCCTCAGTGGACATGGCAGCTGCCTCCACTGTGTCAGTGTATGGGTGAATGTGATAATGCAGTGTAAAGCTTCTGGCTCTGTTAATGCAGGGTAAAGACTGCTATTTAAGTGTGGTCCATTTAGAAATTCTGTAGTGAAGACAACATTTTTGCTGCTGCCACCACCGTGATTCACTGTAGGAATGGTTTTGTCCTGGTGATGAGCTGCACCTGGTTTCCTCCAAACATGAAGCATTCAGGTCAAAGAGTTTAACCTTTACAAAGAATTTTGCTTCTCAGCGTCCAAGAGTCCCTCACGTGCATTTTGGTGAACTCCAGTCTCGCCGCCATGGGCCTTTTACTGAAGTCAACTAACTTCACCACAGCAGGACTCCAGCAAAAATTTAGAAATATCTCAAAGACTATCAGTGGAAATAGGATGTGATTTCTTCAATTTTAATTTTTGAATGAATATTTTTTTGAATAAAAAAACATCTAAAAACTTTTTTTTCATGTTTTGGGTGTGTAGAATTTCGAGGGGAAAAAAACCCAATTCATTAAAGTTTGGAATCAGTCTGTAACATAAACTGTGGAAAAAGTGAAACGTTGTGTACTTTCCAAATACACAGTTTATCATTCTTCACAGGTGATCATTTACCAGCATGTTCAAACAAACTGCTGAACTGACATGACCTCTTATACAAGTTGGCAGGATGAGTCTCGATCAGAGGAACAAATGAGGGTGAGATAGTTCAGATGTGCTGAGATGGAGGCAGAGAGCTGAAACATGAAGTACTTCATGGATTTGATGGTGCTTGTGTGTGTGTGTGACCACAATAAACTGTTCTTTCTAGGCTTTTTCACATTGACTTTTGACTCCCACAGAACCAACAGTAACATAATTAACTCACAAAGCCAATAGGATTTTTTGGCATGTACATGATGAAATATACACTGATCCAGCTGTGTGTGAGACAAAGTCCTGTGATTGGTTTCATGCCTCAACTGTGCTTTAAAAAATCTATAGATTAGGTCACGTGAAGATGCAAAGACCCCAACATGCTTTAATGACTTCCACTACTGCAATGCACATGCTTCTCTCTGTGGAGTTTGCATGTTGTCCTCTGATACAGGCCAGACATTCGTTTTGGATTTATCTGTACAGACGGATCCTCCTTTCCCGTACAGCAGTGATCAGGTTTTAATGACACCATTTCTCATGTCATCCACCCAAAGATACTGTACCCGAGGTCCATGCCACACTGCAGAGATGAGTCCGCCAAATCAGCCCCACAATATTCAGGGCCCAAAGCCACTCTGGGCGTATCTCATGCACTCCCAGGGCCTTGCCACCAAGCATAATCTCACATGTCACAAAGAAATAAGTTAACGGTTTGTGTATTTTTGACTCGATAAATAATCTGACACACACCCCAGTAGGAGCAGTTTATTCACAGATTACAGGCATTCCTCCAAATCCATCACCATGGAGACATTTAAGACAGTCCACAACAACAGCACCACAACATATTTACACTAACATAGATATCAGACAAACAACTTCAACTCTTAACCTTCAATACTCCATCAGGAACCCGAAGAGCAGGACATACTATGCTGAACAGGTTGTCCATTTCCACAGCCTTCAGTGGTAAAACTGAGAAAAAGCAGCTCAGACCCACTGATGGGCATCGGGCCCGAATCACAATCAGCAACTTCACATTTTAACAACAGTACAAAATGAATATTTTACCAGTAGATGCTGATAAGTACATTTCTGACAGTTTATTTCTGTAGTTTGAGTCAGGCTGGAGGGGAAAATTGATTAAAAATATTGCACAGGCTCTCCAGACTGTTTATGTGAGCATCAGAGGAAAGGTTTTAAAAGGGGAAAATATGAATATGATTCCAAATGTGTGTTGAAAAATGAATGGCCTTTAATAGCACATATTTCAAAGAAAAGAAATGGCACCATTCACCAATATTAAAATGGACAATTAACCTCAGATAAAAGTATTTTATATACATATCTTTTGTTAAATTAAGCCTCATCAGATGCATCAACAAACACAGACAGGTGACAATCAAGGACCTGCGCTGAATACATAACTAACTGCAGGACGATGCACCATAACATACAAAAACAGTCTGACAAAGACTTTGAATAGAAATGTTTCTTCATTTGAAAAAAAAAAAAAAACAATTTCTACTCACAAAAGCTAAGTGCCAATGACATATTAGGAGTTTTCCTACAGAAATAAAGTTTCTTCTTTTGACCCTCTTCAGTAAATGTCGCCTTGCTACAGAAACAGACGCGTCGCCTTAAAGCAGATCATGAGATGTGCGTCACGGCGGCCACTCATTTCATTTCATTGATCTCTGCTCGGCTTATTCATGGAAAGCGGGTCCAGGCGTGGCCAGGATGTCTTTGTACGGCGCGCTCTGGTGCAGCCGGAGAGCTTGTCGTTTCTTCAGCAGGATAAAGCAGGCGAACATGTTCGCGGCCTGAGAGCGAGTGCATCCTCTGCAGAGAGCCTTGAGGCTGAAGGCGGACTCACCGTCGCTCTGGATCTGCTGCAAACACACAACATGATCCTTTCATTTCGAAGCATCCACTATAGTCTTGACCTCTGTGAATTCCCAGGATGCATTACATGAGCATTTCTCTGCCTCTCCTAATGCTTCATAGTTTCTTCATCACATTAACTGAAGAGGCTGAATCTGCTCATTCTGACTGGGGTGTTTGGACGGAGCGTTTAACATGTTTGACCTTTGAGCCTAATTTCAATCAGTGTCGATGTGAGCATGTGGCCAATATGGTCATTAGTCCTTTACTAATCCCATGTAAAAGCAAGATGTTGATTTGCTGATTCAAATAGATTTCGAGTCTTACTTTGAGAGCAGCCAGCAGCTTCTGTGCTCGCCTGGTGACTCTCCTCTCTTCAAAGTCCTGGCTGTTCAGCAGAGACTGCATGAGAGGAAAACAGCAGCCTTCAGCCAGTGATGCTGGGCGCTGTGCCGAGGCAGCATGGGACATGAACGCCCGCCGCAGATAGAGTGGGTCGAGTCTGGCAGCGTCATTTTACCCAGATAATCACTCATTACCAGCCGACACGTGAGACGAAGCTGTGTGAGGTGACAGCACTTTAACGATGTTTCTATAAGTTACTGAGTGGTCAGACGCACCTGGGTGTGAAGCGAAGTGGACTGGCTGTCCTGATTCATGAATGATGGATGGACGAACACGGAGTCCTCAGATGGAGGCGGTGGGAGAGACACCTCTGAACTGGGCTCGGCCTGCTGTGGGCAGACAGCAGGGACAACCTTATTAAAGACGGAAACACATTTCCTTTCATGTGGGCCGTTGGCCCGGCACATGGAGGCCCACCTGCTCAAGCCAGGCGCCGTCCTCGCGGTGGCTGTCGGTGTAATCGAGGACTGTGGGCTCGGTCACGTGGGACTTCTCAGGGTTGACAGAAGACACTTCACTGATGTTGTTCGCATTGAAGGAACTCAAACTTCTCTGCACTACAATGTCACCGTCCAAACAAGGCAGCACAAAGCACGACTCAGGACTGTAATCATTAGAAATGACGACTTGAGCGCATCGTGAAAATGCGGGTTCTACCTTCTGGACGCATCTCTTCCACCTCTCCACACACGCTGTGGGATTTCATCTGAAGGACACTGTGGGCAAAGAGCTGCAACGCAAAAGTGTTACGATGGGACGTCTGTGCAGCGACACGCAGTGTGGACACAATAAGAACTGTGGGACGTGGTTCGCTGCGACGCTTTCAAAAACACTCCAGTTACTGTCTGCTTCACTGGATCACCTGGCAGATTTTTCACTGACCCACTTTTCATCTCTAGTTGTTACAACTGTTTGCCATGAGGTGGTAGAGTGTGAGTCAAAGTGACAGATTTGAATAAAAAAATAAACTAATAGATGAATGCTTGTTAAGAAAGTTTACAGCTCTGCTGTAAGACACTCAGTTAACTAAATCCCATCAGGCGTCGTCTCATTTTGCTTGTTGAATAAATCTCAATTTTTTCATTTCAGAAAACACTAAAAACAAAACAAAAAAAGTCTTTGCAAACGTAATTAGTTATTTGGCAAATTGTTTTAATGCTGAGTGAAATCCTGAGCCACCACGAGATCATGTGACTGGATGATTACGGCCCGTCATTTCAAAAGGCATCAACAGGTATTTCTTTTTAGCCTTTTGTGCAGCAGATTATCACCTCGTTTATCTGTGGGCTCACGATGGCCGAGCACGGCTGTGAGAAGAGCTTGTCTGCCCCTCCATTCTCCTTCCACTGCATGAGCTGCACGGTGGGCGGAGCCAGGTCCAACGGCGTGAGCAGGTCTGAGTAGTCGTTCAGCTGCCCTCGGATGAAGTCGTCACTCAGCTCTTTAGTGTCGTCCACCACCAGCTTACGTCGTCTCCTGCCTCGCTTTCTCTCCGAGTTCGCTGAAGAAAACATCAGAGCCAGCTCAGTTTCAAGAATTCACCACAAAGGATTTACTCTAAACAGTGTGAGTGCTTACGAGTGACGGCGACAGGTTCGAGAGCAAAGGCCTCCCCGTCATTGGAGAGCAGCGTCGTCTCATTGATTGTGGTCGTCTGCACGTCCATATGGTCTGGAATGTCTGGAAATCAAAGGGAGTCCGTGTTTTTAAAGAGCAAATAAACACAGTTGCTGCTGTGGGATCAAACTCAATCACCGCAGCAGAGTGACTGCTCACATGGAGGTGAACATTTTAATCACCGTATTGATCATTTTGCCCGCTGTGATCCATATTCTCATTCTGTGGCTCTTCTGAGGCGACGTCTGTCAGCTCAGGGTGATCGCTGAAGTTTCCCAAAAAGTCTACAAAATGAACAACAACAATAAACACTCTAGAATAATTATATTTGACTGTAATTTTGGAGTGGTGTTATTGCTCAGAGAACATTAACATGGGTTCAACATCTTTAATATCTGCTTACAGTCACAGCGCAGCGGTCAACACCAGACTGAGGTGAGTTTGGTTTCACTCAACTTTGCAGAAAGATTTCTGGAATTTCACTAAAACACCTAATGGCAAATTGAAAAACGATAACGGGCCACCTCACAATACATTACATTCAGCCTTCTGTCAAGAATAAGCTGTAAGTATTAAATAAATAAAGCTGACATTGTTTGTTTGGTTGAAGCCTTTCCTGGGTAATCTGGCTTGAGCTGCAACAGCAATGACCAACTAAAAAAAAAAAAAAAAAAAAAAAAAAAAGGACTGACTAATCCAGTACTGTCAATTATTATAATTCAACTAAGGACGCAAGCAAGAAAAAAATTGGGCTTTATTGTAATTCCTCTTTGTACAAGTTTAAAATCAGAACACTTGAAACTAAAAACTGACCACCATTTCATCACGAGAGAGTTGAATTTCCTGGTGTCCTGCAAGACTGAAGAAATATTTTTTTTTAACAGTTGCAGATGCTGCGGGTGCCTGACCAATGGTTTACTGCACTGAAAGCAGGCTTTGGTTTGGTCAAAGTACACAAACATTCCAGGAACTTAGTAAAGCAGATGTTTTTTCTATGGTTTCCTCATAAAAATACTCACCGAAAAACCATTACTGCCTAACAGCCAAGTCAATCAGTCACCCAGAAAATGTTAAATCAAACAACAAAACCTGCTTGATTACCAAGAAGATCCAAAACTCTGTCCTCATCTCCAAACCTATCTCCGTGTTGAGTGAGGCTCTGTAAGCTCGTGTCCAGCAGATTGCTTGTGTAGCCTTGAGGCTCTTCTCCTGGACATCAAATGACAGAAAAAAACAGTAAAAATAAAAACAAAGTTAGCAACTCATCTGCACTTTCATAGTATAAAATTCAAAGAATCATCAGTGATTCGTTTTACATCTCAACTTTCAAAATATTACAATGAGGTGCTGCATTTTTAGGAAGATATTCCTGATCAGATGATGGAGATGAAAAGCTAACAGTTAAGATATAAACAGGTTCACATGAGCAGCACACACGATTCCAGCAGTCTGAAAATCAGCGTGTTTCTTACCAAAACGTGTGAAGGTCAAAAGGTTGTTTTCAAAATCCTCTTTCAGAGTAATTTCCTCTGATCGACTCTGGTTCAGTGAAAAGTGATCAGCAATGTCGATGTCGCTGTCAACATAGAGTGTGCAAAAGCACAATATTTGTTCATTACATATAAAAAAAAACATCCATCACAAATTCAGATTTTGTACATCTGTGATAATCAGTCTGCATTTCTAGTTATTACTCAAACAGTGCCATCAAAAGTACCTGGGGTGTGGCAACTCGTCATCAAAAGTGCTGAAACCTTCCACTAAGGTAATAGCTTTAGTTGCTGCCTCAAGTCCCTCTTGAGGCAAATCGGTCTGTCCTGGAGGGTTGAGACGAAAACATGCAAATGATGCAGAGTGATGTGCTGTGTTCAGGAGTTTCAGAGAAACAAATGGCTCATCTTTAGAAATAAAAACAGATAAAAACGATAAGCTGTGCGCTGTCATCCTAACGATGTGAACTATGAAAATGGCTCGTGAAATAGCCAAAAAAATATAACCCATACAACCACGACATTAGTCCTTGCAGTGTAACTTTGATACTAAAGTAATTTTGCAAAGGCAGGTTTTTGGACTGTGGGAGAAAACTGGAGCACCTGGAGAAAACCCATGCATGCACTGGGAGAATATACAAACTCTCCATTGATTAAATAATGCCTGTCACAGAGCCAACATTAAAAAAAAAAAATGCTGTGATTTTACCCTTAAGTGTTTCACCTTGTAAATGTATTTCAATTCATGCATGTGGTTGTCTTTGCATTACTTATATTTCAGTGTTTACTGGCACTGCAAAAAAAAACAAAAAAACAAAAAAACACATGAAGTGTGTTACCTGGCCTGAATGTCACTTTAATTTTGACCAGGGCATTGTTGCAGTCTGTCAGGAGGTAATTTGCTTTTTTTGAGTAGATTCTGACCACACCGAGGAGCAGATGACCAGATGTCCTCAAACCAATTTTCATCTACAAAGACAAGCAAAATTCACACCTCATTGGAGCACCAGAGCTTATCAAATCATTTAATCAACTGAAAATAAAGTGGGAAAAAATGTGTTTTTACAAAGGGTAGATATTCTTATAGATGGTCTTTATATGGTGCCAGGTTTTGGTTTTGGAGGGTGGGCTCTGGGCTCACCTTTGGTGATATGATGTCTCTGATGGTGGTCTCCAGGTTACATTCAAACACGTTGGCCTTGGTGAGCTTCCTCTCCCAGTGAGCTGCCAGCCAGATTTTGGCCAATGGGCCTCGTTTGGACAACAGTTGAGTGTAAAACATACTGGACACTTCGCAGTCACCTGTCGCAAATATATCAGCGTGTTTCAATGCAATTCAGCAACATAAGGTAAGACTGATACACCTGACATTTAAGAAGCTTGGAAGTATTAGCAAAGTATTAGCAGTGTGGCTAACCGAGCTTCGACGTTCACGGTCAGTTTGGCTAACACGCTCCAAGAACAGATATTCAAGCGTAAACCGTCACATACTTTCTCGTGTTATTATTCACCATTCACTCTTAAAGTTATAAGGTGCTATTTTTGCATACTTCGTGAAAGAAAAGCTGAACACGCTTACCGTAAATTTGAAAATGCCGCGCTTTGACAGTTGACACCGAGGCGCAAATCACCGCGAGGAGGCGGGAACTACGTGACGTCGTATAGCAAAGGACGACTGTCAAATTTATTTATTTATTTATTTATTTATTTATTTATTTATCTATTTATTTAATTATTTAATTATTCACTCACTTGCTGACTTAGTTACATACCATACACAATTTTGAGTAAAATGATATCAATTGCGATTTTTAATGTTGTCTTCTAAAATTTCATCCATAATGAAGGTTGGGTGCTTCCTCGTCCCTTATCATTGAATTTTTGGTTATTCAACTTTGACCAGAGCTAATATTTAATCAACTACATTAACCTAGAATATATGTTAATGTGTCTTGGGTCTTTTACCAAATGTTCTAAAGGGATGAGAAGGTTTTAATTTTTTAATGAATCAGCCCAAATATTCAAATCGCAGGAGATCCAGAGGCCCATTGTTATTCTGATTTTATACACTAGAGGGCATCAAACACCAAGAAGACATAAACTGTGCTGCCAAGTTGTGACAGTCTCACATCCATCCATCCTTTACATTCAGGACAAGAGGAAATCAAAATACCCAGAGAAAATGCACATATGTAGAGGGGGAACACGCAAACATCACATAAAAGGCCGCCCCAGGTAAATCACTCAGCATTGCTGTGAGGCCACTGTACTTTGTTTTGCAGCACAACAATTTTACTTGAGGATTTATAAAGGTGACCAAGCATGAAATGCCAGTTGAATGCAACAGCTCTAGTCACAAAAATGTCACATTTACATTTGCGACTGACATATTCACATAGATTGTGACTTGACTCATGGTGCCTCGCTATAGTTTATTCTGCTTGAACTGATATTTTATTTCTTTAATGAAAGTGCATTGATGCATGTAATGCTATGCCACTATGAGCAATATGTTCCTTCATACAATACTATACAGGAAAAGAACACCAACACACTGTTAACCAAGCGGTTGTCACAATAGTGTAGATACAATTAGAACTTATTGGGATTATTAAGTAAAGGATGGGTTTCTAAAAGATGAATGATTCCCTCCCTGATTTGTAAATTAAAGTTAATGATATAACAGTCTTGAACAGTCACACATTTTTGAGGCAAAAAAAAAAAAATGACTTCACTGATTTAACTTTGGCTGAATATTTTTATGCAGATTCCACTTTCTTTTTTTTTCTAGCTTCATATTATTGTAAATCTAACAGTTTGCAAGAACCATTGCTGTAGTTTGTTTTGAACCTTACCTGAGACGAGTTTGAATAACTCACTGCATTTCAATCAATGCAGAACAGTGTTGTGCTGACGTCAATCTGAAGCCGCCAGGCATGACTGGCTGCTTCATACTGGAGGTAAGGTGAAGAAGCTTAAAGCCAGAGAAATCCTCTGATCTCTTTTTTCTCTTCTCTTTCTTACACTCTGTCTCTTTCTTACAGAAAACAGGCACACGCTTCCACAAACACACACATGCCAAAATTAAAAAAATTATTTGATTGTGGTTTTCAGCATATTTTTATATTTGGGTAAATTCCAGCGATGGCAAAACAGTGTACACTCTAACAGTACTCTATTAGTTTTGTGTTTATTGCCCTAAAACCATCTGTCTTTCTAAAATCAGATGCAGTTGACCATCAATTCTCTCAAGTAATCACTATTTTTGGATTGGCAATAGGTTTCAAAAAGGCCCAGCACCAGTCTGTCAGTTCCCACAGTTTTTCACCACATTCTGTTTGCCATTATTTCCCTTTTAATTCCTCATCTGGCTGTTTCTCACTGCCTCCTTGCAATGGTTGCCAGTGAAACGCTTATCCATATCCCTGTTCTTTTCAACTGTGGGAAAATAAATTACTCTGCATCTAAGTTGATCCTTCATGCATACTTGCTTATGCTCCCCGCTGGCCGGGGGTTTTCCTTTTCATTTCATTCCAGCTCAGTTTAGCTCCGATTGAAGTGGATCACTTCAAAAGATAGCTTTGCATCATATCGATATGCATTTCAATGTTTTGCATTTTTAAGAGGTCAACATATGATGATTTTTCTCATGTGCTTCATTATGGAAATGTGATCAATTAAACATTCATTCAAATGTATTTTGAATGAATGGCTAGATATGCATCAAAAACACATTTTTCTCTGTTTTGTGTCAATAAATGATTAAGAGGATTGGATGATTACAAAACTGGAGCGAGTTTTTGCCGTTCATGGTAATTTTTCGGAATTACTTCATCAAAAATTGTATATTATTGGCTTTTGTTGAAGTGAGAAGTTTTCATTTTAGCCTTGGGAAGTGGTGCAGATCAATCCAGGAATTTTAAACAGAGACCGCTCCATGGTGCCTCCTGCAATGTCAGTACTCTCCTTTTGCTCGAAAATTAAATTGCCTGTGAATTTAAGCCCGCTGTGCTCTCAAGTTAATGAACATTTTCCAAAGTAACACTTCCTCCAAGAGAATGATCAAAAACATCGAGCAAAAAAAAAAGTCTTCCTTTTAGAAAAGTTATTCTGTATTCACACACTTCATTATATTTTACATCTTTTTCATGTCCAGCATTAATTCTAGTTTGAAATTATGCCCTGGCTTTCTGGACGAAAATGCTGCATTTTTTTTCCAAGAAAAAAAAACAAAAAAAACAAAAAACAAAACCCCAACAGCCATTGAATATTTTTTACATCTTTAGTAAATAAGGCTTCACAAAAATCAGTTTGGATGATAACGTAAATACATACTTTATGCTTTCCATATATACACGTCAAAAATCACACAGCACAGTGGCACATCAAAAACAGAGCAGAGCATTGTGTTTTCAGGAGAACTCTGTCATGCAGGATAAGACTTGATTGTCACCATCATTGATTGAAATCCAAAGAGTCACTGTTTTCATTCATATCTATTCAAATAGACACTTAATGTACAATTGTAGAAGGTTTAGCAGGAAAAAAGGACAAAAATAAAATCACCTTTAATACTCTATGACTTATGATCCCTTTTGCCTGTAATTATATTCAGGCTGCACGGACTTGTGGTGATTGATTAAACAGAGAATTGTCTTAAAGCGGGCAATGAATAAGTGCTTCTGTTGATTTTTTTTTTTTTTTTACCCCCCAAAATAAACACAGTTTTCAACATCTGACTGTTATTCAACGTTATTGAGAGATTCTCACTGCATGTTGTCATTGTGTGACATGATGGTGAAGCTTGACTGTGATTGGACGGTCTCACCGTGGATGTCCAGGAGGAGACTGATAGATTAATAGTCCTCGCTTTTCTCCCGGTCTTTCAGAGGACACTGCGCCCATTCCGCAGTCTGCATTACAGGGGTCACATTGGTTCATTTCTCATCAAATTAATTTGAACTAAGATCACTTTAAATGCCAGAGATCTAGAGGAAACAAGGCCTAAATAACTTACTCTGCAGAACAAAGTAGCCAGCGGTTGGTGTTCTATCAATATGAATTTAGATTTCCTTCTTTGGTTTAGGGAGGTAACAGCTGGCTGCATGTTCCAGGGAAGCCCTGCCGAGCACAGGCCTCTTCACTGAAGCGGTACTCCACCTGAATCTGTCTTTCTAGTGTCAGATACTCGGCCCCTGTAGGCATGAAGTGGCTGCTAAAAGTTGGTCGTTTCACTCTTACTGGAAAAACAGCGGCTGTCAGATTGATTTCATGCGTCTCTTGCAGTAGATCCCACTAGTGACAAGGACGTCAGTGCAGATGGCTGAGCCTGAAGGGGGACAATCTTCATCGTTTTGGGTAAAGTCCAACTTTACATACACATGTCCTTCACTTCCCTGGTCCCCTTTGATATCATGTTCAGTGTCGAACCACATCTTCTGGTTTTGTTTGCTTTGGTCAAATATTAAACTTATTTCACCCCACTCTGCATACAAAAGCATATATTTTACTAATTAACCTTGGAGCAGCAGGGGCTCCCCGATCATATTTTCTGCTCTCTGAGAATTCAGTTAAATGCCAGTGCATTGAAATTAAACGGGAAACAAGCCGACACATCCTTCCAGACGTTACAAGTATGAATTTCTCTGGCACATTTTCTCAGATGAAGTCGGCAGAGTGCAGATTATAGGAATCCCAAGCGTTTCCCAAGAAGAAGTCTTTCCGTTTTTTCAGTAGAGACGCAGTCCTCGGTCCTCGTAAGTCTGCTGTTACCGTGCGGTGACATCTTGTTGAAAGTACAACTTGTACTATTTCTGTCTTTTTTAAAAAATGTGTCCCATTTAGTTAGTTTCGCGAATAGCGGTGGCCGCGCCACTAGAGGAAGTTAGCCTGTGGTTCGGCTGAAAGGCGGCTGACTGTCACCTCTGTGTAGGTGGACCCGGTCAGGATGCAGGCAGTCCTCTGGGGGGGCGTCACATGACACAGTGCCGCGCTCTCGGTGCAGTGCAGACAGGCCCCGTAGCTCTCCTGCTGTCCGTTTGAGAAGCGCGTGGAGACACTGGTGTCTTTGTTGCGCTGCGAGGTGGATCCGAAGCGGTCTTTGGGCTCCAGCTGGGGGCTTCCCCGGTAGATCATCTGCCGCAGCATGGACGAGTCTCTGTACAGACACTCGCGGAAGTTGGGCTTGCACAGCAGGTAGACCATTGGGTTGTAGATGGTGGAGGACTTGGCAAACATGGCGGCCAACGCGAATGCGGTCGGTGGAACCTCCGTGGCGTCTCCGAACGCAGCCCACATGGCCACCACAGCATACGGGGTCCAGGCGCCAAGGAACCCGATGCATACTGCCACTGATAACTGTAGGAAAGTAGCATACACACACACATGAAACAGATACACACGAGTACAGTCAGTAACCACACAACACCACCGGTGTCTGTATTTCATCTTGAATGAAAATATTTTTTCCACAATTTCCCTTTTTGTCTTTTTTCTCATGTCCACAACATGTCCTCCAATTGTGGCTCCTGATTTGTCTTTTCATTCTGCTACACTGAAACAACATGTACTGAACAGTGAGCTTCATTTGGCAAATCTGCAAGAAGACCTCGACTCTTGTCTGCCTCAGTGTTTTTCTTCAGAGCGATGTGGGGAAAAAGTCCGTTTGCTTTTCAGGCTGCACAATTTCTGCAGCCTTCAGCGTGCGTGTTTTCACCCACACAGTATGGCTTTGATGCTAATGCTACTTCGCTGCAGCTCCACTGAGCTCTTGGCTCAGGTCTCAGTGTTTTTCTGTGTCCAGCATTTGTGCGAACAAACAAAAGCGATGCTGATGACAACATTCAAGCCAGCGTTTCGTCTCGCTCTCACAGACGTTGCTGCATATGCATCAGAGAGTAATACAAAGACACAGAAAGTAATCAGCAACACATTTTTCTAGCCTCTGAATGATGTGTTGTCTCATATCTTACATATATGCTGTCAACTTTAAAACCTGAAGTCAGTGAAGAAACACACGCATATCGTCTGACCTTGACGATCAGGACGTGGGCGTTGGTGGTCTTGGTCTGCGGTGACACGTGCTGCTGGACGGCCTGGCGGGACCCCCTCACCGTCAGCAGGATGAAGGTGTAGGAGAGGAAGATGATGGTGCAGGGCAGCGAATAGCAGAACACAAAAAGGCAGACGATGTAAGACAACGCCAGGAGCTCGTGGTTTGGCGCGTGCCAGTCGATGCAGCAGGCCGTGCCGTAGGGCTCGGGGCCGTAACGCCCCCACCGAGCCAGCGGCCCCACGGCAAACACCGAGGCATAGAACCAGACCCCAGCCAGCAGGAGACGGGCGTGCGACGGGGAGAACTTGTTACCTGATGGCGGAGGAGAACGAGAAATACATTCGGTCAGGTGTTGGCATGATCTGCATTGGTTCATTGTCTCTGTATCAACTCAGTAGACGGTTGATGGTCATTTCTGTGAGTTAGTGAAACCTCTTGCTATGCTCAGTAAATATTTCTTATCTTTTGAATGATAGAAACTATTGAAGAGAGCTTGTTGGTCTCTGTCCTCTACTTTTATCTCTTTCTACCCCCAACTGGATCAGTAAACTGGATCCTCTGAACCTTGTTATTCAAAGGTTTCTTCCTGTTAACCAGGAGTTTTTTTCCTCTCCGCCATCGCCTACGTTTTCTCACGTGGTCGTATCTTGAGGAGACTGTGCTGTAATTGGCACTGTTTGGATAAAACTGAGGTGACATAATGTCTCTGTCTTACCCTGCTGATCAGAAATAGGGCAGTATGTATGAGAGGGACATCATTTGTGGTCTGTGCAATCGAGTCGCGAAGCCCCAAAATCAAGATTCTCACATCGGCACAATCCATCCGCCGACTCTTATTATTAACATTTAATTTGCTTTTCATAGCATTAAACATCCATCAGAGTTTTAATTACAGGCTGCATGATTAACATCGGTCTAAAAATACATCGGACTGATGTTACTTTGTCTTTTCGGTCAGGCACATGGATCCACTGCTACGTCTTGTGATTCAGCCAATAAAGATGGTGAACGGCAAATCAGGCTCTTCATTTTCAAGTTTCAGTTGCATTTAGGATATATTGATAAGGTAAAACAACTTGACTGAAGCAAGAAAAAGGTCAAGTTTTCTTTTAAAACATGTATGCATGTAAAATATGCGGAATTTTCCTCTGGGAGGATTCATGCATGAATTCAGAAAAAAACATCAAAGTCTTCCATTTTATAGCCTGATTCCCATTTTTACTTTACAAATATATGGTACTTTTATTCAAATCAGTAGTTTGTTTTTTTATTTTTGATCTTGCTTCAGTCCAGATCTTTACTGCTCTTTTTCACAATCTATACTTTACCTGTTTGCCTCTTTAAATGGCTAATTTCCATTATTTTTTGACCCAAACATTTTGTGAGACAAATTTTTTTGTGCCCTACTAACCCTCACCTTTAGGACTAATTAAAAAAAAAAAAAAAACCCCAATGATGTTCGGTTTGGCTGACAAAATCATAATACTGTGGGATTATCTGCTCACCACGGCTGGGAAGACAGACTTTAAGGCAGCACACTAAAGAGAGGGCAGTGAGGTTTGTCAGGCTGCACAGACCAAAGAGAACTCCACACATAGCATAGAGCTGGCAGGTGGTTTCCCCAAACAGCCACCTGCACACACAGTCACAGAGCACAGGGAAAGATCCGGACACTCAGAAAACGTTTGCACAGTGTTTATCCAACTAATCAGCTGAATAATTACCATGAAATGACTCAATCATTGTTTGTAGTCAAATTAGTTTCCATTTACAGTCAATTAGATTCTCAGAGAAATAATTAATTGCTGTAAAAGATGTGGAAAGTGACTTCGGAGATACCTGTGTACAAATGCCGACGGTATGGCCAGTGGAAATAAACTGAGCGTCATTCCGAGGTCGCTTATGGAAAGATTGATGATGAAGAACTCTGCCGGTTTCAAGGTTGAGCGCTTGTGATAAGCAACAAGTAGGAGAATGCAGTTGCCTATGAGGGACAGTACGCCTATGGAGAGAAGGAGACGGAGCCGGCGTGAAGACGCACGGAGTCGACAGAACACGAAGACAGCAGGGAGGGAGCGCCTCGGCTCGACTCACAGAACACGCTGTAGAGGGAACCCATGAGAATGTCGTACTCCTTGGAGATGGTGGAGGCAAACACAGCAGATGCGTCCGAATCATTTCCCATCTGAAATGTAAACACAAGCACACAGAGGAGTTCGCTGTGAATAATGGTTGAATTAATGGAAGAATTTACCAAAACTCAATTGTCTACTCATGATAATGGAGGCCTAAATGAAATTTGTGAGCAGAGAACAAATGCAGCGTTGAATGTGTGTTGAATAGCGCCTGCAAAAACCACATCTTCACTGCTTGGTTTTAATATTTGAAATTAAATCACTGCCTTTTTTTTTTTTTTTGTAATGCATTTGAGATACTCCCCATTATCTGCAGTCCAAGCTGCGCCTCCCCACTCTCATTGATGTGCAGTATCTGTAGCCAACTGGATCAGATATAAAAATAAATGGAAATGCTTTAAAGGAAATAATCATAATCCTCTGCAAAAGATGAGGACCATTCATATTAAATATAAATATACAAAGCAGGATTGACAGATGGAAGGAATTAGGAAGACACTGCCTTTCAGGATTTACAGCGGGATCAAGAGGGATGGTGTGCTGGAGAACAAAACAATTACGACAAAGACAACATGCGCTGAAAAACCGTTGTGTTGTCACAGTATGGATCCCACGGACGTCTCAATACAACACAATACAAATAGAATGCAGACCCGCATGATGAGCAGAGAGCTTTTATTCAGCTGAGACTAAACACTGACAGGTGCTCCATTCAAGCATTTCAGAGAGGTAATAAATTAACCTAATATATTGTTAGAAGGGCTTTAAAATTGTTTTCATTGCACCTGTTGAAGCATGTCTGAGACGCTCGTGCTCCTCGTCGTGAGCTGGGTTCATTTTTTTTTTTTTTTTTTTTAGGCAATCAGCATCTCCTCCAGTGCAAGATGATGACTGCTATTCAGAGCTCCACTTTGCTGGACGGGAAAACGAGAAAATGAAATGGAAATCTGGGGAGGACAGCAGAATGCAGGGGCAAGCATGGAGCAATAGGCATGAGAGCTAAACGACGGTCCGGAGGACTGACTGTCAAGGACTCTGGCAGGCGCACAGGATGAAGAATGAGACTTCGTTAATATGCAAGTCATCCGCCAGTCAATGACGAAACGTCCAGTCGGTGTGAGTGAAGGAGACTCGGCACAGAAGATACGTCCAGTTTTCACGACGCTCAATACGACGGCGCCATTGCTGTGTCCGCACAGTGATGGATTGTGATCCATGATGTTGAGAAGAAACGTGTATCTAATCGAACGTTTATTTCAGTTTCAACATTTACTTTTCTATTCAACTCAGCAAGGAAGAAACATCAAACCTGTGTCTGTTCAGACTTCATACTTTCACAGCCTCTGATTTCCGTTTGCTGTATTTGCATTCAAGTCGACAAGCCCAGCTGGTGGGCGGGTGTGTCCCGCATGTTACCTGCGGTTTATGGTTCAGACAGAGATATATATCAGTGCACCAATATGTGCACAAAAGGCGCTTTATCTGAGTGAGAATGTCTCACGTCTGAAAGATTTACAGCTCACATTACTCAAAAGAACTTTTGCATAGATCTGAGTGTGCAGATATACTTCCCTCTGGAGAGTTTCTCAGCTTCAGCAGCTGTATGAAGCCTGAGCGAGCAGCTTCTCTCAACGCTGTGAAAACCCACGCAGTCACTGAGAAGGCAGTGTGTTTGTTTGGTTTGTTTGTTTCAAAGGTAATGAGATAAATCACGACCGTTTAATCAGGCAAATAATGTGCTGATGTGTCTTTCATTAACGCCGGCTGAGGGTGACATTACGCCCGTCTCCGGAGCTGCGTTCTTCCTGTGTGCGCAAACATGGAAATCCAACAGCACTTTCAAAAGGATTTGACTTTGCAGCTTGGCTCATTTCCTCACTTAGGTAAAATAAAACTTTACTTGAAATGTGGCATTCAGCTGCGTCCATCTATGGCTCAGTGAACTTTTGATTAGACGAGAAAAGAAATTCGAGGTGATCTAGAAATTTGGGTTGAAACGAATTGTTAGTTTGAGCAACTTTTTTTTTTTAGATGTCTTTATAAACTCAATTCTGATAATTTAATCAGTTTTGTGTGTTTTAAAGCTATTTTGAGTGATTATTGAGGCTTTTATAAGAATCTGCATATTCATATGAATATTTCCCTCTCTGGCATCACCACTTCATGGTTATTTTGGTTTTTGTCTTGGTTTTTGTCTGTCATAGTCTAGCCGTGATACAGTTCAAACTGCATAATATTTTTATTTAAAAAACATGAAAGGTTTAAAAATTCCCTGGATTTGTTTCACTGCGATTTCAGTTCAGAAACAGCTGTAAAACACAGCTGGCTATAGTGTGAACGTCTGAAGTAGGGTGGGGTGTTTATAATATGCTCTGCCGCCCTCACCTCCCATAAGTTATTGATCAGTGATCAAGAAGTGCTTGCTTCAGCTTCCTGAGGAATTACAGTGGACGCGCTCCCATTTCTCCTTGCAGGAGATGTTCGTTGTTAAGGTGAGATCAGGTGGTGTGGATATTAAAGAATCTGAAGCCTCCCGTCTCCCACATATGCAGGTAGCAAGGAGTACAGATCAATGCATTATCAATGATCTGAACCCTAATGTGAACAAACCATTCAAGTGTCACTGAGATCATAAGGGAACCCTGCACAGTATGTAATCTTTGGGTCCAAAAGGTTACAAACTCTTGGCATAATATAACTGGTTTATCTTGCAGGACCGGGGAACCTTAACCAGCTAAATTCTGCTTTTGGTCTGCTGTGACAGATTGAGTGTTTTGAGACGGACTGAGCTATGACACCACTGAGCCTGCCTCAATTACTCTTTTCAGCTGAGATTAATTGGATGCTTTTGGTACGAGGATTTCGACCTCCGGATGGAAATGTTGGAGAAAAAAACCATGTGTGTATCGCCGGCTGACCTTGCGGATGTCCCCTATTATTTTGTCCTGATGTGTTTTTTTTTCATCTTGTCCTTTCTTTCTTTGACCCTGAGAAAAAGTAATTTACTGAGTGAAAGATTTGCCGTCATCGCTCTGCAGTTTACAGCCGTCATCTGCATGGAGTGTAAAGTTTGCGGCGAGTTTAACTGCTGCAACCCCTCCGAAACTTTGTTTGAGTTGTGCGGCCAGTAAAGCCGCAGCGCTGCCACTCATAACCTTTTAAACGTCGGCAGCCGGCGCAGATGAGCAGCCACTTAAAGACGGACAGGGATGTCAGGGACTCAGAGTGCTCCGGCAGAGAGACCACATGCATGAGCTCATGAGCTGCGACAGCAACGCTGTCAGAGTGTCTGCACGGCTTCCACTGACTGACAGGCAATCTCACTATCCGGCCGCTGTTTAAACCTCATGCACGTTTCTAAACCACAAGTGCTTCTTCAAAGACCATTTCCTTGTTTACATAAAGTAATGATGCCGACAATACCAATGCAGACAAACTGCTCTCCCTGGGACGTTGTGTGCACAGCCAGCCCACGGTTGTTGTTTTTTCTCCCTTTGACATTATGAATCATAAAATATTTACATTAATGTATGCATAGTGTCAAACTGTATCGGGTGTGCTTGCTTTGATTGACCTGCGCCGTGCCTACAGCATGTACACAGATCCCATAAACATTTCAAGCTGTATTGGACAATTAGTGCTGCCCTTTAATATTAAAAGCATGCTGACAAATAAACACCTGGTGGAAAAGCGACCTCGCTGCTATCCGTTATGGATTTTGTGTACCTGTAATAGGGTTTGCTCTTTTGTTTCGATCTGTGTTTGCAGAGAGCTTATTTCACAAGAGTTGGATATGGAAAAAAAAAAAAAAGTCTTGTTTTTCTGTGCACAAGTGCAACAATTTTGGAAACAAAGAACTGCACTGTTCAGTTTCTGTTTGCAATTACTTCACAGCACAGCATGCTGTTGGATGTCATTGCGGTGAGTTTTGATGTTGCGGATAAATCACAGCTTGCCTCATTGCAGAGCGATTTTACTGAGATCCGGCTGATTGGTAATCTAAACTCTGTCATCTTTGCATCACATCCTATTTTCCAGTTGGATTTATTCAGAGTTGATGACTGTCACAGAGAACTTGTTGGAGATTTTCTATGACTCATACGTTACTTCCTAAAGCTCTCATCCCATCAGCCCCTCAGCATTCTGTGATATTTTACCCCATTTTCCATGATTTTATTTGAATATTTAAATGCAGTTTATGGAGAACATCACCCATCTGTCTTCGATGCCACTTGGGCGCTGGAGTCAGTCACAGTTTGAAACGGGTGAAAGGCAGGTACCTCCTTCAAAAGTCACTAGTCTGTCACAGGGCAAACACGAGGCAGAAAGAGACACACACACCCATTTGTTCCTAGCTTCAAGTAAAGACATCATTTCACCTAAAAAACATGTCTCTGGACTTTGGGGAGAAACTGGAGGCCCAGTTCAATAACCGGTCCTGCTGCAGGGCTGGTTAGGAGGACGTGAAGAGAGCAGTGTTCAGACGGTCACCAAGCAATTTTCAATTATTTATTTATATTTTTAAGTGTTATCCTAATAAAAACCTAGATTTTATCGCCACTGCACATCTTTTTTTTTTTTTTTTTTTCTGTAATTGAGTTTTGTTCATTTTGGAACATACTGTAATAAATCGCTACTTACGGTAACATTTTTGTCAGAGAATAATCATTTCATTTACACACTATTACAGCTCCTCTCTAAACATTTGAAAGTTACCTTTAAAATGAAAACTGTGCTGCATAACATTTAAATGCCACCCTTTAGAGCAACGTATATATGGCACACAACATGGCGTGTGGCACATAACCCCAGGGTGTGTGTGCGTGGGCCTTTGTGAGATTGGAGCGGACTGCATTCACCCTCTGTGCGTTTCTGCCTGCTGATCTGAGAGTGACTGACAGTGACAAGCAAATGCCTTCACAGTGCAATATTTACACAGTGTTCTTCGCCGCATGACGGTGTGGTTGGAGGCTACAGTGTCCGGCGTTGCAGGGCACGCTGTGACATGCGTTACGTAACCACCGGGGAGCGCGGTCACATGGGAGCGCGCGCCCTGCGGGACGTGTTTAGGATGAACGTTATAGCTTCCTGGTAATCTGATGGTGAATCACTTGTCAGCTGAAGACTGAAGTCTTCAGGTTTGGACATCATGCGATAGAATCTTCATCTATATTTGTTGCGTTTGTTGAGGCCAGATCGTCAACGTTCCTCGTCGGCTTGTGGCAAATTGTTTTCTGAACTTCACTTTCAGAAGATCGGTCAACAATCTGCAACAAATTCACAGTTTTATTTTATTTTTTTTTTTGTGCAGAGATAATTAAAAACTATCTAGGCGTGGATCTGTTTTTTAAGCCGAAGGGATAGAAACAGAGGAAATAAGAAGGAGAGATGCTGGAGGATTTGGAGGGTTTCTGGCACAGATGTGGCTGCAGAGCTGAGAGATTTTCATTTAGCTGATTGTCACACAGGCATTTCATCACAAAACGTCTGGCCCAAACAGTCGAGCCGGGGCTAACTTGGCATGCCTTTAAGCTTAATTGAACTTCCTTTAATACAGATGCTCAATAAGAAGGAAAAAAAATGAGTTATTTAAATTGCTTGTCCAATATTTCCTTCAATGTGAATCAGGCTTTAAACAAGAAAAAAAAATAGATTCTGTCAACAAAATATACTGTGGCATTACTCTTCTTCCCATGTATGACTCAGACGTGCAGAAGCGGACGCTTCCATACGTTTGCCTTTGTCTCTAAAGTTGAAGGTCACTCACTTTCTCCATTTGTGTTGCATGCAGCAGAGAGACAGCACACTTAAGCATCACAATCACTCTTTGTCCACGCGTATCGATCTTCCGTTGTGTGAGTGCGCCAACGAATGAGTTGTCACTCACAAATACGTCTGCGCACGCAGCAGCCGGCGAGATGTGTGTCCCCGGCAACTCGCGTCCAGAGACGAGACAGCATGCAGTCAGAACCCTGAGAGCGAGCCGACAGACTGTGGTGGAAAGGGTCAGCACTGCACCGACTTCCACAAAAAGATAAAGACAAGCCGAGACGGATAATGAGGGGATCTCTTCGCTAATCCAGCCGGAGATCCCACAAGTCGGTTGTGAGGTCGGTGCGTTCACTTCATCAGCATCACAGACAGCCCGGTCCAGTCTCACTTCCGTGGTCTAGTATTTGAACCTTGACTGAATGCCCTTCAGTAAATATCCTTTAACCAACCAGATGTTATCACAGAAACAAAAACCCTGCAGTACATGGAAAAAAACAGCCCAGAAAATAAACTAGAGATCGAGATAACCAAAACAAACATTTCTAAGCCTTTCTTAGCCATTCTGTTACAAGCAGCCACAGGAATAAAACAACATGAGCAACATCTGAGAGCTCCAACAAATGCGTCAACATCAATAATGCCTCTTTTTTTTTTTTCTTCATTATTGACTAATCTCGTTGTTTTGTACCAGAAATAGACAACCCACAGTCACATCGCTTACCTTCCAGGGAGGAATGGCTTGTCCCCAGTTAAACTCATGGAGGCCAGGTGAAGAGCAGGACACACAGGAGAGGAGCCTGGCCAGCCACCGAGAGGAAGAGGCAGGGGTGGGGGGGACAGTCCAAAGAGGGAGAGAGAGAAAAGGTGAAGAGGAGAAAGTGAGAGAGGGAGAGAGAGAGAGAGGAGCAATGGACCCGCTTGAAGTTCCTCTGAAGAGTCTCGGTTCAGGTGTCTTCCTCCTGCTCAGTCAAGCACACTTACAGACACAACTGACCAGGCGGATGCACCCTGGGTCTGTCGCACAACATGTTTATCCACCATGTGGACACACACTGAATCCCACTGATGTAGAGCAAAAAGCCCACAGTGACGGCAGGCCAGAGAGAGAGAGAGAGCGAGAGAGAGAGAGAGAGAGAGAGGGAGGGAGGGAGGGAGGGAGGGAGGGATCAGCAGAAAACTGGCAAGATGTGAGTGTCACTGATGACTCAAAGTACCACTCCCCACTTCATTTCCGCGATATAGTCTTACTTCCAATTACTTTCCCACTACACACATCGCCCCCTGCTCTGATTTGTTTTCACACTTTGGATTATTCCCCTTCTTTGCATGTGAATGAATCACTCGTGTGAATCAAGCATGTCAGGTGGGATTTCCCCAAATCGGCTTTCACAGTTTTTACGTATTTTCCTCACATGCAGCTGTTCACTCTTGTAAAGCCAAATTTACTTGCTTATTTGTATATTCAGTGCATGTTTCTGCAAATAATGAGCAATAAGTGGATGTCAGAGCCGGGAGCAGAAAGAGAGGGGCTTGACGTTGAAAATGCAGCAGTGTTTAAGGTGGATTTGAATAAAATTGTGGTCAGCTGGTGAGAGGGTGAAACTGATGAACGGCAGGTCACATGTTGGATCCTCTCCGCGGTGACGACGCTCCTGGTTGTGTCCTTGAGCTCTTTGCTGGGAGAGGTGAGTGGTCCTGCTCCTCTCAGTCTTGATTCATGGTAATAGGCTGAAAGCGCACGACTCACTCAGCTGTCACTGGGAGACGGAGAGGAGAAAGAACCTGCAGTCAATACAGCTTCCTTTCTCCCCAAACTTTGTTTTTTTTTTTAATTTCCGTTAGACAATAACAACTATTGAGAAAATAAAGAAAAAAAGCAAATGGAAATCAAAACTAGATTGATTGTATTAAAAAAAAAAAATGCCAACCCATCAGACTAAAGAACAGAGGTATTAAGAAGAAGAAGAATCTTTATCTAGTTATTATACTTCCAGCATTTCCTTGAAATAAATGAAAATTCATGTTGAACAGCATCATTAAAAGTAAAAATTGCACAAATTGAACACAACCAGAGAGGACAGATCTGACAAAATTCGCAATGGGTCCTCATATGCTTTAAAATATAGTTTCCATTTTTATATAAAAGGTTTTCCCTCTGATTTGTTAATTGTTGGACAAAAACTTGTTTAAATTTTCCCTTCAGTCTAAATCTTGAGGTCTATATAGGTAACCTTTCATGTTTTTTTTCTTCATACTAATCTGGATTAAAAGCGCAATAAAGATAAATGTAAATCCAGTGAGGTTTAGCAAGTTGCAAAGTAAAACATGTCATTACTGAATTCATGTCTGGTTTGTAGATCGATCGGTGGAGTTATCTTAAAACTGAATACCGTGCAAACTGAAAATCCAGTATGTATTCTTTCAGCAATATAATCTTATCTGGCTCGTGACATTTTGGAAGCCCACTGTGCTGCAAATAGCACGGCGTGACAGTACATGTCTCATATTACAGTATCTATCATGAAATATGTGATACTTTTCAGTGTAATATTTCCATTTTGTTATACACATATTAAACTTCATGCCTGTTGTTCTGTTGGACATTTTCATGTGTAATTTGCACCTTCAATGAGATTTCAGTTAACGCTGCCTAATTTGGAAGTCTAAAAAGAACGTGACGACCACTTTAGAAAATAAAGTGTCATCTGCGGTCACACAGTAAATCCAGTCCCAGAAGGGAGCGTTTGAACTGAACCTCGGGCGCTGTGTCATCCTACTTTATCATACCCACCCATGCAGTTTGCTCGGAGCGGCGCCGCTCGCAGACTGACAGTCATAGAAAGCTGCTTAAGGGAGCGTGGGCTCACGCGCTGAGCTGTGCCGAGGCTGCAGGCTGTCAGGGCTGCGAAGAGGAGCACTGTCACATTAATACCTCGGCGCTGGGTCCTGCTCCTTCTCAGACCACTCGCCTCGGACGCGTCTGGATGAACTTAGTGTCACAGCCGGCCACATGCACCGCGTTGCCAAGCCTGTCTGCCGACTTAATGAAGCTGGCCGCGGGCAGAAAATGATCAGAATGAGCTGAAATCGTGGGAGATCATGTTGAACTTGTGGGGAGTCGTTTTCCGCCTGGGCAGTGAGACGAGCCTTTGTGAATGACAAGTCAAGTTATTGTTGCACAGTGCAAGAGTGTGGCGTCAGGGACACAAGTATCAGGAAAATTTCAGTGCAAATGATAGAAACACATTGTTTTTATTGCAATTCTATAGATTTGCAGCACTGTATGTCTTGCTGCCGCTCCAGATCTTTCCTTCTAAATCTATTGTGATGTTTGCTCTACGATGACTTAACAACAAAATATAAGGCACTTCTTTACATCTGAGGCAGCAGTGGCCTGGAGGGTGGAGAAGCAGACCTGTTCTTAGGTGTGCATGTTCGAGTCCCACAGCTGATAGATCTTCACTGTCGGTCGCTCAACAAGGGCCCCTGACCTCCGGCAGCTTCCGGGGTGCCCTGGCCATAGGAGTATTCCACTCGTAGAAATAGGATGAGATTCATCATCTTCTATCCTGCTTCATGATCTCAGCTGAAGCTGGAGGGAGGCAGGTTACAGTCTGGACAGTTCACCAGTCTGTCAAATACAGAAAGACGGACAGCCTCCCATGTGTTTAAGGAAGCTGCAGCACCTGCAGAAACCAGACCCCCGAACAGAGGTAGTCCCCGTGCCCAGACTTATTATCCGCATTAATTCACAAAGCATCTTGAAATGTCATGGGTTTCTTTCTACTGCTTCAGTTTTCACCATCACTCTTTTTGCCACCGCTGACCCCAGGAGCTTGTGGAATTACATCAACTCCATCTCACAGTCCAACACCAGGAGTGCACGATGCCCCAGATACCCCTCTCTTCCATGACACTCTCAACAGGTTCTGGACCCGAGCATCCTCCCCAGCACCAGACTCATCCAGAGTCTCATGCCAGATGAGATGCCCCTCAGTTTGACCCCAGCAGAAGTGTGGGGGACCCTAAGGAGGATCTGAGGTGTTGACAGATATCTTCAGCACCTTCCTCTCACAGGCAGCTGCTCCAGCCTGCCTCAGGTCCACCACCACCATCTCCAACCCCAAGAGCTGCACAGTGACAGGCCTGGATGAGAATCAGCCGGCAGCCTTTGCCTCCATAGTCAGGAAGTGCTTCAAGAGACTGGTTGTGGCCCACATTAAAGAGTCACTGTGGACCCCCAGCAGCACTCCTCCAGGAAGAACCACTCTGCTGATGATACTGTCTCATCAGTGGTCCACACAGCCCCCACCCACCTGGACAGCAAGAACTCAGCAGGAAGCCAGTAAAGAAACTGGCAGCAATCTGACTGAAGTTTACAGACAACGAGTCCCAATCGAGCGCCAACCTCCGCTAGTAAAACATGAAGATAATGCGGAAGTGCATAAAAGCTGTAATTCCAGGTAAATTCCAGCAGGAGGCGACGATGTTGGTTTTTAAAAGAGCCCGGGTCTCATTGGAACCCATTCAAAAATGCCGATTTTCAGAGTACAAATAAACAAAGTTCCCGGTTTCCGAACATGTTCTGTTCTCCATCACTAGTTTCTACAACCATGCTGGCTTCACCAGCCTCCGATTTTCACATATATCATCTGTTGATTTTATTTTACGAGTTAAAGTTTTGCACAAATCGCCATATCTCTGTCCATGCGATGTGGTCATGTGACAGGCTGGACTAATCACATTTACATCCGGTTTCAAATGTTCAGTGTGGAGACTTCCTGCTGAACTTGCTGAAATCCTCAGAATGGGATTTCGGAACGCTATGGGTGAAGTCTATCCATTGTATTTACTATCTATTATCCCAATACAGACAGAGTTGGTGCAGAGAACACAATGCCTGCATCAAGATGAAAAACATCAAGGAAATGATATATTGTTTTTATTGTGAATATTTTATAATACTTTTTGTGTTGTTTTTTTTTTGTGTTACCTTCTCTTTTATTCTTTACTTATTTATCTTTTGGTGTCGACCAGGCCTCGAGCACGGAATTTCAAACCAGCCTTTTAAGATAGGTGTACTGATATGACAGTGAAGAATCCTTGAATCCTTCAATATCTTGCATTGAGGCGGACATCCTAACCTGTCTGCAATGATTTCAGCATGTATTTGTTTTGTCACAGTCGTGACATGGACTTAGAGCGTGTCAAAATGAACAAACTGTTGTTTTTTGTTAATTTCAACACAGGAGACTCACATACCTCGCTGTGTAACTGAACTTGTTTCTGGTGCTCAAAAAAAAAAATCAGTATTTGCAGTCCAGTGAATGGAGACATAGTTTAGAATTGAGCAAAATTCTCAAAAAGATATTTTCTTTATCTTAAATGCCCATGACCAGTTTTTGTCATCCAAAAATACTGATTTGTGGAATCTACCTATTTACTCCAGAGGTCAAATATTAACAAACTGAAAAGCTGGACCTTCACTGGAGATTTAGTTGTGACCTGACGCGGACTTTGCGAGCGGTTGACCGGCCTCACTTTATCCAGTTATCCCTCTCAGGAACACATAAGTATGGCCTCTGGAGACCAGGCATTAAACACAGTTTAATAAAGTGACCTTGAGTGCTGAAATTAAATTTAATGCTGTGATGTAAAAGAGTGATAATCCTTCCTCGACCCTCGTGGAGTTCAAAGGGATGTTACCATCTATGAAGTATGAAAAACAGAAGTTTCAAGCTGTTTTTAAATTTCAGATCTAAACCTTTACGGGAGTATTACAGTGACTTTTGTCCTGATGTTGACAAAAACGCTCAAGTGTTTGTGTGAGCAGAACTATATTTGCCTTCACCCTTTGAAGAAGTGGCAAAATAAATCTGTAAATATCCTCCATGTCATATCAGAGATCAGATTTTGTCACATCTTGTTTCGGCTTCGTGAAGAGATGCGTACACATCTGGGAGTTATTAAGAAGGAGCGAGCAGAGCCTCTGTTTGGGCACATTGTTTTTTTCTCAACTAGAGTCAGACTTGGCTTCCTGCCCTCCGCTGAGTGAGAAGTGGCGATTGACGGAGGGAAGAGGCAGTCTTTCAACCCGCCGAGAGACAGGATTACAAAGCGTCAGGCGGCAGAATTCATCTGATAAGCAACTGCAAAAATGATTAATTGGCACTGCTGGAAAATCTGGCTTGCCTCTGTCAGTGAATAATCTGAATGCAGAGTGGTAAACATCTCTCACAGATCAAAACTATTTCTTTTTCTGCTTTTTTTTTTTTTTTTTTAAATGCAGCAACTGTCATTCTAATTAGTGAAATCTTCATTCACTCCAAAGATGAGCTGGAAAAAGAAAATATGAAACAAGTGTCTGTGAATAAATATCTAATTAGTTCAGTTTGAGTTATTGCAGTTTGTATCCATTACACGATCGGCGATGTCAGCATGAAAAATCTTCCTCCAATAATTAAAGGAACTTCAGTTTTTTACCGATCACACAAGTTAACTTGACTCTGCAAAATCAACCAGAAAGAAAAACTCAGACTTATTGATAGTAGACTGATTTCACTTTTTACTTTTCTACTGTGTGCTTCCGTAATTTTTAATAAAGAAGCTGTATCTTTTAAAAAAAAAAAAAGAACAGTTTTTAGCTTAGCATGCTGTTTCAGTGAATTGTTGGTGATTCTTCTTCGTCCTTCATTAAGTGTTTGCCTCCGTCACTTTTACCTGGTGATCATGTTTAAAAAATAGAAGAAAAAAAACGGCGGTGACGACCGCAGTGTGGCGACGGCAGCTCTGAATCATCAGCTAACATTTATAATCTCTGAACTGTTTATTTCTGGCTGCAAACCTCTGACGGGGTTCCAGCGTTAAAAAACATTGGCCTTTCATGTCAAAGAAGCTCGTGAAGGCAAACATCTCTCAAAATGGGTTCGCTTCAAGGCCCTGGGTTGAGTTTCTGTGCTCTTTCTCCCACAATCCAAAGCTTGCCTCTGTTGATCTGTTCATCAGCAGAGTGAGGTGATGTGTGGGTGGTTGCTCGTTCCTCTGTGACTGGTCGTCTCTTAGGGTGTACTTTGTCCTCAACAACCCCAAAGTATAAAATGGATATCAAAAGAATATTAAACAACTAAAGCTTTGAAATCCCAGCTTTTCATTGCAGCTGTAGTTCAGGTGATAGAGCAATTTCTCCTTCAGTGGCAAGGTTGGTGGCGCAATCCCCCGATATGTGAAAGGCCAGAAGGTCCATGCTGTGTGTTAAAGTGTCTTTAAGCAATACAGAACCAATTCCAGCAACATTTATAAATCTGACACTGTTGATGAACAGTGTGAAGCTCTTTAAGAGCGGAGGTGGTGAAATGCATTCCATAAGCGAAGTCTATTTTCCACAAGGCTTTTCTGCTTCGTTTTTGTAATTTGACACCAGCCCCATTTTCTTAACCGTTCAGTGGCTTTGACTTTGAGCTGTAAAGAAGCCATAAGAACAGTTTTAGAATAATTAATAAACATAGCAGATCTCCATGTTTTATGGTCGTTGTAGCCAATTTTGATGGATCCAAAGACACATAATGCTGACATTTGGGTTATTTAGAAATCACCAGTTTAAGTTGATTATTTGGATCAGAAAAGCTTGATTGCATTAATTCACAGCGTGTTTGAAAGAGAAGAGGCCGTCTGGAGCTGGTGTGACCTTTCTGCACCTGCTTCTCCAAACATCCACATCATGCACAATGTAAATTATTTAGTCCGCAGATCTATAGTTCACTGACCTTTGGGCACTTCCTGCTCATAAAAGCTTCATGTTTATGGAAAGATCTCTGCTCCACAGGCAGGAATTCATTTCCTCTGTGTGATCCTCATCCATCATGATCTGCTGAATGCTTTGAGGAGATGACCAAATTGTATTTCACTCCTCTCGTGTCAGTGAATATTCAGTGTTTCACTTTCTTGACACAGCAAATTTGTTTGTTGTAGCATCCACACATTGGGTAATGCAGCCATGGTTTAAAACATTGACAATATATTTTACAAGCATTTTTTTTTTTTTTTATTGGCTTAACTTCTCTGCACAGAGGACAAAAGAGGCAACACAGCTTCACACGTTGCTGCTTCCTGGAAGCTGTCAGATCCCGGGGCTTATTACTAAGAAGCTCCGAGTCCTTGATTTAAGGCAACAGTCTCCTGAGCTTTGTCCTGTGTGCGCCAACTGTAATCAACACCATCCATTCTTCGGCCATCACTTTAATGAGGACAAAAGTTCTCCTTTCACCTCCATTCTCCACCAAGGGTGTTATGCAGGATGATTCACATTTACGCCTGCCGCGGCCGTCGGTTTGCCCCAAATATCCTTGGCCCTCTGTTTTGGTGCCAGCTTTTGCCTTTTGTGATTTGGGGGCCCGGCTCTCGGTATCGGTGACAGTCTGCGAGCGGAGCGAGGAGAGCAGCCTCAACGTCGGATCCGTGAGTGAGCAGCAAAGAGAGTCAGAGGAGACGAATCCACCAGAGCGCCGCCTGACCTCTCTGCCCAAGTGAGTCGGAAACAAACAAGATTAATGTGTTGTTGTCTGGGTTTTCTGTGAGATTTGAACTTAATAGAAGCATTGGAGGAATACAGAAGAGAAAAATAAGTCAACCAGAACAATGACGAGAGAGGTTCTACACTTGTACAAAGAGCGTCTCGGCAGCTTGTCCGTGTCGTAACCTGCCTTCTCCCGTTATCAGGAATCAGCACTTACATGGCCATGAGGTGGGTAGAAGATGGATGCTGATCATCTCTGTGTTTGTGCGAAAGGTTTCTCCTGGAAAAGTCGACTCTCTTATTCACACACTTTGTGTGTGTGTATGAATGAACATGCATCATTATCTCGCTCCATGTTTGCATCTTGAAATTGCTGTACCGCTCACCTCCTCAAACCTCCATAAATTTGGCGTCTATCTCCTCTGTCTGCCCTCCTCTTCCTGCCCGGCGTTTCCCCTTGTTATTATTCACCACATGTCTCGGGCTGAAATGTTTTCACACAGCAGTGGGCTCATCTCCCACATAGCTGTCATTTTAATGGTTGTTTGTCCGATAAGGGAACAGGAACTAACAGGGGTGGACTATTAGCAAGGTCACCTCTCGCTCTACTGTAACGTCCAATGAGAGTCCAGCAAACTTGGTTTAGTTTAGTAGATTTGGAGCCTAAAGACAGTAATTAAGCCCCACTGCTGGTTTTTTTTCTAAATAATATTGGCAGTGATTGAAAACAAATGTGTCTTCTTTCTTTCAGCAGCTCTCAGACTTTATTTTGTGAGGCTCACTTGGCACATTTCAGACTCAATGTCTTCAAAGTCAACCATATTTTCTTTTCATTTTTTTTCCCATTTATTAGAAAAAAATTGAGGAAACAATAATACATATAGAAGCAAAAGACCTGGAAATAATCCAATCTAATAATACAAAAAAACTTTCAACAGAAAAAAATGCAGGTTCAATATCCAACTTTTCATTTGCGCTCAAAAAGTGAAAAGGAAAAACGTATTTAATCCCAACCCAAAATCTTCATCAGTGACTTAAAGGTGCTGTAGGCAGGATTTGGTAGTCAATGCTAATTTTTCTGTGATTTCTTTGGATTAAATGTTAGAGTATCCATTGAAAATCCTTTAGGAGTGTAGCATAACTGCACTACCGCGAGGGCCCAGCGTTTCCATCTGTCTCTGTTCTGAGCTGAAAAGGAATCTCAACAGCTCCAGGTATCTTTGACCAATCAGAAGAGCCCCTGAGGCTCTAACCGTGATTGGTCAAGGGGCGTTCGTCACACGTTCTTGTGGAAAGGGCTTAACTTGCGTAAGGGCGTGATGTCAGAGAAAACAGGACAGGATTGGCTGTGCTGGGTTTCAAATTGCCATCTTAGGTAAACCTAAGCAAGATGGCGGAGATGCTGAATCCTGCCTACAGCACCTTTAACATAATTAAGTTTCAAAATCATAATAATTACATACCAACAACGGAAGTGATCTACAATACAATACAATACTAGAATGTTCGAGAATAAGGGAGCAAAGGTCCGATCAACAATTCCTGAAAGGTAATGGGCCTCAACATAAATCGATATTGTAAGACAGAATATTAAAGGTGTAATACGACATTTTGATTTAAAGGTGGATCACCTAAATAATTGGTGGGTCTGTTTGTCAATCATTCTGACGAGCTGCTTTCATAAGGCGGTTCTACGTGCTTGCGCCCAATCAGCTTCTCCCTTTTGCGCATGCGCATTCAGAGTGTTTATGTTGCCGGTGAGCTTCTGAGCTAGTACTTACCGATGGCGAGTCTGACATAATGAAACTGTAACTGTTTCGGAAAAAAAGCTTTATTTATGAGCGAGGCGGATCGCAGAAACTGTAAACAGAGCCGTGCACGGCGGAGAAGAGGAGATCGCGCTCGTACACTTCCGCGTTTCCTGGGAGAAGCAGGAGAGCCGGGCGGATGGTCTGGAGCATGCGCGTTGTTCAAAAAGTGAGTAACAGACGTGGGGCTTCGTCTTTTCGAGAAAATCGTGTATCAGACCTTTAATGTAACTTGAGTATAAAGATCTACTCTCTTTACACTGTATCCACATCATATAGCAGCTTAATCATGCATTGATAACTGTTTCCCCAAACTTCAACACTGTGTGTGAATTATGGAAGGGCCAAGGAGCCGTATAAAGTGTGGAGTGCCTTTTCATCAAGTGCTAGTCTTACTTTATTTATAACTGATCAGCTTTTGGAGATTTTTCTTATATATCATGGGCTTTCCATAATAATTTACTGTCTTTTAAACCCCCCCAAAAAAGTAGTATTGTAATTTACATTGTCGATTTGGACAAAATGAATCACTGTCTGTAATTCTGAGTTGGTTGTAGAGTTTTCAAACAATTGCCTTAGCATTATTTAGATTCAGTGATAATTTATCGTTGTTCATCCACTTTTTCAGGTTATTTAATTCCTCATTAGCCATATTTATGAGGTCATTATGGTTATTGCAGCAAAGAACGTTGGTGTCATCTGCTAAAAGTACACGTTTTATTAATATCGACACTGAACAGCTTTGATCACAAAACAAACCCCTGGCGGACAAGAAATTCCAAGTATTTCTGATGAATATATTCCCATTTTAACATAGTTGTCCCCTTACTGTTGAGGAGCTTGTTAACCACTATTGATTTTTCTGATACCATAGCTTGATTTTATTGAGTAGGATCAAAAGTGTTCTTAAAATTCATTTAAATTTCAACTATATGTTTTTTTTAGGTCAAGTACATCCCTGAGTTCTTCTGTTGCTTTAACTATTGCCATCAAAGTGGTTGTTTTGTTGTAAAAATGTGTTGACCTTGATTAATTGACGTTTGTCAAAATTTAATTAAAGAGTTTTTCTAAGATTGTGGAAAATTGTGGCGATTGGCATTCTGGTCTGTAGCTTGTGTTTTTAATTTTCATTTTTCATATTTGTCTTTAATAGAATTCCTTTTGCAATTTTGGAATAAGTTAAATATATGGGTTAGAGTCAGTGGATAGTTTATTTTTATTTATCACTTCCTGCTTATTTGTTGCTGAGGAGAAAAGTGAGTATGGATTCCTTTCTCTTTTTTTTTTTTTTTTTTTTAATTTATTTGATAGGGACAGTGCACATTAGTAAACATCTGCATTGCCAGACAATAACAAGCGTAAATATGCCAGATTATAGCCACAAACCTTTACATACTTTCATTCCACTGGTTAGTTCCCTGGTCTGGAATTTCGCCATCAAACTATGTGCCAGCATTTGAAAAAAACATAACAAAAACAAAAAACAAAAAAAACTATGTTAATTTCTTTCTGTTGTCTTTATTTTGTTTTCTGAAGAACTTAAAGAGATCAGTTCTTTTTGAAAGTTAAATGCTTTTTAGTTTCTTTTTTTATACACAATGTTCTTCAGCAGGACATTATATATCATCCAGAGAATTTAATGTCAAAGAAGTGACACTGTCTACACACGCTGTCTAGTACACATATATAGAATGTTTCTATACTGCCCTCGTGTGGTTGTGTTGCAACACTACAGCTATGAAGTACCTGAACCTTCAAAGTCTGGAATGAACTTCATGTTCTGTTTTTATAGAGAAAAAAAAAAAACTATGCACAATGTTTGTCAAGTCCTGAGTTTTCGCACTGCCCCAAACTTCAATGGATGTTATGCAGGACTCCATTCAAAGATGTCCAATTTTTCTTTTTCCCAATTCTTTTATTGTCGACAAATCTTTGAATCCTTAAAGGATAAGTTTGGTTTAAACAGTTTTCAAGTTGTTTATGGAATGAAGTACAACAATATACTCACCCAGAAGGTTTTTCTGATCCGAACAGTGCTTCGGGAGAAAGTTGGATCCAAAATCGAGCGGCAGACATCCCTACACTGTTAGCAGATTGGGCATGCAAAGCGCCGCTAGCAAAACGGCTTTAATCGTCCAAAAACTCAGTTTCACCAATATTTCATCGCGGTCCGCTCACGCCTCTCCTCCACGACAGCCCGGTGTCGCGAGATATGTCATATGTGCAGATATATGTTCGATTTGAATGTACTACTTGGCGTCCACGCGTATCTAGACACCTACATCTAGATATCTATGTCTATATGTCTAGGCGATAGTGTGACGAGAGCTACGGAAGCCGCAGTGTTGTTGTGTGTTTAGAGTTCCTTTTAAGTGAAATTTAATTTAAACTTTATCACCTTCTTAAATAAATATTACCGGTAATTCTCCCTTAAATCTAGTAATGACACAAATGTAACACTTTAATGGGAAAAAGACATTAAACTTAAAGTTCTCATTAAAGCTGGAATGTCCCGGGCGCTCCTGAATGCAACAAACATTTCTCCTTTTGGCCGGAGGAGATATTTATTCAACCACCGTTCCGCAGCGCTTACCAGCTGTCCATCCAGGTCGAAGAGGTTTTGCACATGATAATTCCAGAGAGGAACACTTTTCTGATCTTAGTTGGTGTGAGCTGTGTCCTGCTCTGTGCAGGAAGGCTGCAGGTCTCCTCCACCCTGCTGGCCAGGGCCATCAGGTGATTGGATCCACCTGGTCTTTCTCCTTCTTGATGGGGGCTGGGAGGCAGAGCCAGCTCACTGCCACTTTTGACAGAACAGTCATATTTTTAAAAATTTCTATGAGCAGAAGAAGGTGTTAAATTATATTGAAATATAAAAACTGTTTTTGTTTCTTGCGTAAAAGTGATGCTGCTCTGAATCTGATGATTACATTCACTTTCAGCCATGGGGCCGATAACTTTTCTCCACAATTCACATTTAGAAGTGCCTTTTTAGAAACCAACCATGTGGCACAAAAAATATCTTAAATGCTAAGAGTGCCATTGAAAGAGACACTTGATCCAATAGGACAGTGATTCCTGGTGACCTGAGAAATCACATCACAATAACATGTCATTGTAATAGTGTGCTGCTTTTTTTCCCCCAATAAATAGCATGAATGTAATATTAACAAAACTTCACCCACATCCACAGTGTTATTGATCATGACAACATATTCCTGTCTGAACATACAATATGTAGAAATGATTGTTATATATTTGTATTTAGTTGTGCACACTGTGTAAATGCGGGCAATTACAGCACAGCTGCATCTCTATGAACCACAGCTCTCATATGTTTCAATAAAATATAAAAATGTTAGAGAATGCACTGGTTGCATTGTTCTCGGCAGCCTCAGGCCCTATTGCCAGGGGTATCAGCCTACCTATTATACTACACTAATTTGAATGAGTATACTGTTATTATGTCAGTCATTTCATAAATCATTTTATAATCAATGTGTTAAAATTGAGGACTACTACTGATGCTCAAACAGAACACATACTTGAATGCAGTCATTTGTTCTTTTATAGTTTCTAACTGCATTTGTTTATGCAGTTTATGTTTTCTGAAATGTATGTTAAGCAAAAAACAAGTAATTATAAAGAAATGTTTGAAGAAAAACCCTGAAAACATCTTGAAAAAACAGCGCGGTTAGATATTGTAACATTTATTCAGAAGTACAAGTAGAAAAAACAAATTCTCAAAAGTTTGAGTCTTATAAAAAAGACATACAACATTAAAGATATTTCTAATCTAGACGTAAGAAAAAGAAATACAAAAAATGTAAACAGTGATAGATGTTCAGATACACTTTTCAGAAACAGTACAGTCACACGGGTGCAGTTAGTTATTTTTCTTTTTCTCATTTTAAGTGTTAACCGGTTCACCGTAGCACCTTCATGATCAATGATCACCTTCATGGTCAAGCTTCTGAATGCTGTCAGAATTAGCTGCCTTTATTGTTGTTGTTGAATATTGTCGGTTAACAAAAGCCAACTTTATTTCAGTGCAGGTTCAACATGTTTGCAAATGTTTTAGTTGAACTCCATCAGGCCTGCAGAATATTTCCTCTCTTTTGGTCACGTTTATAATTGATGGTCCAAATAAAGTGAACTAATTCAAAGTGAAGGTGTCGCCACGCCGTTCCTCTGCCTTTATCTCCCCGCTGTGTTGCGTTGGCTCGACCTTGGAGCTGCAGTTTCTGAGTTCTCCTTTCAGCTCCGACAGCTGCTGAGCGTGGCTGGACAGAGTCCCGTTGACCTGCAGGAGGAGACCGTTTGATTGTCTCTCCAGCTCGTCTCTGATTCTTTCAAGGTCCTCTGCCAAGTAGTTCAGCCCTTTGCACTGGTCCTCCACGCTGGCAACGCGCCCTCCGACCTCCGTCACCTCTTTCTTCACCACCATGGCAGTGCTGCGGCAGCCCCGGACCTCCTCCGCCAGCCGCCTCCTCATCTCCTGCAGCTCTCCCTTCAGCCGGGTCAGCCTGCGCTCACCTGCGCCGAGCATGGAGGCCTGATGCCCAACCAGCTGGACGACGCCCTTTATTTGCTGGGCGAGTCGAGCCTCTCGCTCGTGCCAGGAGCTGTTGGCTCGTCCCACCTGTTGAGCCACGGCCCCGAGCGAGTCCTGGAGGCCTCTCACAGTCTTGTTGACTGAACGCATATTGAACCGGATGATCGTCAGCTCTCCCTGAGTTGGAGAATCTCCATTTGCTTCTTCCTGTTGGTCCCTGAGGGTCAGATGCTTCACGATGCTCTGCAGCGTGTTGTTGAGGCTGTCCAAACGGCCGTGCTGCATGTCCAGAGCCTCCTTCATGTTCTGCTCGGCGGCCAGGTTGTCACTTGCTGCTGCCGAGTCTCCCTGGACCGCAGATTTCTGAGCTGGGGAGCAAGACGAGGAGCAGAGAACCTCCAGGTTGCTGAGGTGCTTTTGCACCCTGTCCACATCCATCTCTAACCTCCCCCGGAGGGATTCAAGCTCCGTCTCCAGAGTGGGGACGGCGTGGCCCTCCAGCAGGGCGGGGGCAGTGGCGTTACTCAGCTCTTCTAAAGCTGCCAGTAAACGGCCCTCCAGGGCCTTCAGTTTGCCCTCCATTCGGACCTCCAGGGCCTGTCCGGTCTTCACTCTGTCTGGGACACCATCGCTCCTTCGACAGTCATGACTCCTGCCCTGCCCAGTCACATTGAGCTTGGCTTCTACATAAGACAGACGGCCCTCCAAAATTCCCTCTATGTGGTCTTTGTGTCCACCCAGCTCCACCCTCAGGTGGTCCTGGGACTGGTTCAGGCCCGCCACGGATGTTTCCAGCTGCTGCACCCTTTCAAGAAGTCCACTCACTCTACCACAGCAGCTCTCCGCAGCCTTGACACTGTCAACCTCTGATTTAAAACTTCTCAGCTCTGCTCTGATGCTTGTTGTGCTTCTGTCCAGAGCGTCTTCCATCTGCTCTCGCTGCTCACTTTGTTCCCTCTGGCAACGGCGCCGTTCCTCACCGGCTTTCTCTTCACATCGGCTCTCTGCGCTTTCAACATTTTTCTCAAGCCTACCGAGAATCTCTCTCCGGACGTCGCTCAGTTTAGCATCAATCAGCTTCTCCATGTCTTCCTCCAGATTGCCTGTGGAGTCTGACACAATTTCTGCTCTGGAGATCTTCATCAGCGCTCCATCGTGTCCCTTCACTGTGGCTTTGAGCTCCTGTAGCTCTGCTGTCTTAGCTTGCAGCTCCGTCCTGAGCTCCTCCACCCTCCCATTCAGTCCCGTCAGGTCCGAGAAGACATGTCTACCATCTAGACCCTCTTTCTCAGGGTCTCCCCCAGGAATTTCAACAAACCCCACAGTGGAGGGATTCGAAGCTAAAGCTGGAGCGGGAACAGGCCCTGGGGCAGCATTGAGCAGAGCTGACAGCATCCTGTTGGCATCTTCTCTTAGAGAGGCTCGCAAGCTCTCCTCCAGTCCGTTCACGGTTCCTCTCAGGGTCTCAAGCCCCTGGCTTAGACGGCGCACATCTTCCTCTATTTGATACATCCGCTCCTCCATCTCACCGTCGAGAGTCTGGCCTGAGGAGCAAAAGAAGAGGTGTTACAGATAAGACAAACAATACACGTGTAAGATAAATCACTCTGTTAGGACTACAGTTCCAATCCTCTTCAAACAATCTCATGACCTAGACTGGAGAGATAAAATGTGTAGTAAAGTTTGCAACAGCCAAGTAAATTTATCAGCAGGAAATGAGGAAACAAGAATCACGAAGTCTTCGAAAAGTACTGCACTTTTTAGTCTCTCCTCAGTTCAACATGAAAATAAGAAGGAGCAGTTCCAACCACTGGTAAACGGCAAATATGACAGAGACTGAAGCTGCTGGTAATTACAAGCTCACAGCAAACTGCCAAACCTCTTAGCGCCGGACAGAGAGCAGACTGAATGACTCACCATAACCACACATTCAACACCAGTGGAGGTCATTCCATGTTGTATATATTGTACCTTTATTTCTATTCATTAGTAGGAAAGAGAGAGTTAGAATTTTAAATCTGAACCCACCCATGATCACTTCATGAGGTTGCTCACCACCATGGGGTGGAGGAGGAGGAGGAGGAGGGATTTCCTCTGGAAGAACCTCCTCAGGCCCTCTGATGTGCTCATGTTCATGTTCTTGGCCATCCTCTGTGTGATGTGGCTCTGGCAGTGGCTCTGGCATTGGCTCTGGTTCAGACGGATAAGACTCGAAGGAGGGGTCCGGATAGGGGGAGGACCTTGCAATCCCAGCGTGGTGCATGGGGTAGGACTTGAAGCTGCCGGGGGGAGGTCCTTTAGCTTGACTCCATGGGTTGGCTTTCACAGCTGTGTTAATCGGCGGGCCCTTGAACACGGGACCCTTGAACATGGGACCTTTATAACTCGGGCCTTTCATCGGTGGACCCTTGAAAGGTGGCATCATCCTCATAGGGTGCTGGTAGACTGGATGGCCCTTCATGCAGCCATAACCGGAATATCCAGGACAGCAGCGCCACTCCAGCTCGGTGACCGTTTTATGTGCCACCTTGTACACTGGCTTGTACATCAGACGATACCTGAGGGGACATTCAGTCAGAGACATATGCTGAGGAGTTTTATATTGCCACTGATATTGATGCAACAATCTGCTGTTTACTCACAAAAGAGTGGGACATTTGTGACCCCAGGAACACTTGTTGTACTCAGCTTTTACGTATGGGGCTGCCCCGTCCTGCATGGTGAACGACACTGTCTTTTCTACGACATATGCACAGTGGTTCCTGTTGGAGTTGATGCAAAAAAAGAAGAAAAAAAATGACACAAGAGAAATGTGATAAGTAAATATTGCTAAAATTGAATTCATATTTATTGGGAGGGAGAGAGAGAGAGAGAGAGTACTTACTTATGTCGACTGGTGGGATTCCCTTCATCGTGGTGTGGAGAAAGCCCGTTTTCATATGGCTGAAACTGAACTGGTCTGTAGAACTTGTTTTCAACCCGTGACAGAAGTAAAGTCATGACCATAAAGGTACTCACAGCCTTGGCAAAATGCATCTTGGAATATCCTTCTGTTAAGTCAAAAAGGTTGGAAGAAAGCGTCTTCACCCCGAGGTCGCAATTAAATCACAGCAGCAAAAAATTTCCCTCATCAAAGGTGAGCACTGCTCTAAATATTCCACTCCAGCTAGTTCTGTCAGAATATCTCAAACCACATCAACTCGAAAAGAAGTCTTCAGCGCGGCTGTGCCATGAAGCAGAATGCCACCTTGTCGAGCGGAGTGTTGCCGCCGGCGCTGGCTGTGGGTGTGGTGGACTCTGTTCAAGTGACAACAGTCCACTGTGAGTTTGGGGGACCACAGACGCCACTAAAAGGCCCCCACTGCCCCCATCTGCATATCCCCTCCTACTCAGCCTCCTCAAAGTAACACCGGAGTGACACCGGAGGAGAGAAATGAGCCCTCATCCTCACGGTTAAGGTTGTTCCTATGAAGCGCCCTAATGTTCCGTATAAATCAAATTCTAATTTTACATCCAGTCTGAGCCGTGCTGCTTTCCTAAAGTGACGTCGCGGCAGAGTTGAAGGGAAACACAGCGTCGACTCCAGTAAGCAAAACATCAGGTGCTGCCCGGGATGTAGTTATTTATAGCACGAAGGAAACTCTCCCTTTGTTACGTAATCCATGCCGAACGTAAAGACGTGAAGAGGTTATTTCACGCTACACGGGAAGATAATATGAATAACGGGGAACTGCATTAGCTGCTTGAGTTTGAACAAAATAGAGTAACAATCATCAGAAGGCTTTAAAGTACGGCACACTCTGAGTTACGTCTGAATACTGTGAACTACAGTAAATAGTTCACTTTACTGTTTTTAAAGCAGTAATATTATAGAATGATGATAATCATTGAGCTGTTGTACTGCATGGGGCTGCGCCTCATCATTTCTTTAATGTAGTATGATAATAATAATAATAATAATAATAATAATAATAATAATAATAGAAATAATGTAGAAAATATCTGATACTTAATGCCCTCCACCTCCAATGTTACATCCAGCTTCATGAAGACAAATACTAGAAAACAGTGCTAGATGATGGTGACTATGGGCCTTAAACTTTGCAGGATGATTGTGGTCATTTTTTTCCTTTCTCAATTATAATGCCTTACTGACCTCCTGCAGGCTGATCAGGACATACTGCAAACCACTCAGGCTGCACTCTTTTTTAGGAAGATACATATTCTATTTGTACTGATATTTGCACTCTGATGTTCCTCAGAAGAGTTGATTTCTTGGCTTCATTAGCACTTTATTAACTGGCAGACAGTGTGACAATATAATGTCGTATTAGGAAAAGCTGAAACACTAATCAAGCTCATTTTAAAAACCAAAAAAAAGAAGGAAAAAGGACATTTGTACCTGAGGCTAGTCTGACTATGAAACTACTCAGAGGTTCTGCGGCAGCCTGGCTGTCTGTGAAGTGAAATCTGTAAAACATCTTGGGCTCTTTAACTTCACACATGCCCACCGCCGCGGCCCTGAGCCCCCCAACCTAACAGCAAACCTCCAGGAACGGGAACAAACAAAAACAAATAGGCTGTGTTAGAGGCTGTGACAGTACACACCCACGCCCGAGCGCCTCGCCCCTCAGGCCCACACATCCACTCACAACACCAGTCTTTGTGTGGTTTATTAAGGTCACCGCCACAGCTGGGACACTCCGCTCTTAAAGACCACTTAGACGGAGCCATATTTCAGTAGCACACAGTCATCAAAACTCATTTACTGCCACAAGTCTCCAACTTTTTGAAGACTGAAATAATAAACTTTGTCTGGAGGACAAACTAATTTTTTTCCATATGAAGGTTATCGCAGGTCATGTAAAAGTTTCAGCATTAAAACGAGGCTTTAGAATTTAAAAACTTTGGACATTTTATGTTCTTACGATCTATCCTTTCTTTTCTATTTCATTAAGGAATGCTAAGCAGCGTCGGAATAGGCATGTAATTCATTTACAAGGTAAAAACTCTGTTGTTGTCATGTGAATCAGAAGGCTGACTGACCGTATAAAGTACTGAGGAGTTATTTAAAGTTTTTTCTCTCAAAGAAAGCCAGTTTCAATGAAATACCTTTAAGAGGGAGACATTTACACTTGATAAATGCAAAGATTTGTAGCAAAAAAGTGTTTTTGCTTTTGTTTCTTGTCTTGCTTTCCTGATTTCTTTTGACCTTTCAGAGGGAATCCAGGTGAGGATTGAGATAATCCATCCATCCACCACCTCTCAATACTGATATGAGCAAGACAGAGTGATTCACCCCCTCTTTCAGAGTGGATATCCACAAGACGCTATATGGATTTCATATCGGTCATAATGAGTGAGATGGTGATCAAGCTGCCAACCTCAGTGTTTGAGGACCACCTGCTCTTCCAACCGAGTCTCGTCCGCCTCTGCTCTGCTCTGACTGAGCCATTGTTTGGGACGTCGCCCTTCGCTTCGCTCTTCAACGTTTCAGCAGAGATTGGCTGCAGCCCCAGTCCAGCTCAGCCATTGATTATCAAGAAATTAAAATAGAAATTCTAATTTGCTGACTAATTTAATGTGGAAATCGTAAGTATAACAGTAAAAACTCCTTCCGTGCATGATATTTCTAGTTACCAATCCTGTGTGACCCTGAATGCTTTAAAGTTTTTTTTCCATAATAGGTGGAAGGTGAGGTTTGTGGAATGAGTTTCAGTTCCAAATTAACTCCGTCCTCAATGTTATCTGGTTCAATGTCAGCCATGTAATTAAAGTTTCTCTCTGTCGCTCACATCGTACTTCCCGGGCACCGTGTTCCCTTCGCCTTGTGTCTGCTTCATATTCTAGCTCCTTTTTCTATGACACCTTAATATCTGTACGTCGGCCACTCACTCAATGCAGTTCTGTTTAATCTGAAATCAAAGGAATGAATGAAAATTAAAACTAATCAACACTTAAAAACCGAAAACCGTATTTGAAGAATTACTACTTTATTTCCCACCTCTGTAGTTTTCATTTCCTCTTTTCTTCACAGTAACTGATGAAATTATACTGTAGTTAAGAATCAATCTGTGTAAATGTCACACCTTAGTGTATGAAAACAGTCGACACTGAGTTCATTATTCAGCTCTTGATGGACGTGTTTTAGAAGCAGGTCCCTTTCCTGAGTCCCGTTTGTGGCAGCTCCTCCCTCTTTAACCTGGAAACACCCAGATCAGTGAGAAAACACAATATTATGTGTATGTTGGCCATATATCACCCCTCGGCCCTTTTCCTCTCTCGATTGTAAACAAGCTCTCATTGTGCCGTGTGAAACGTGCTGCGGGGCTCTGCCGCCGCGGAACAGGCGCAGCTTTATTCCGGCCGTCCTGTGGCGGCTCCACCCTGAGTTTCCCCTCAATGGCGTCATACAGTCAGAAGTGTTTCGGCCTCCGCTCCACTCACCTGCCCGTCACCGTGCTGACGTCAGGCCCGAGCTGTTGGTGGACATCTCCTGCAGCGAGGGCGAGGCCCAGTCTGCCTGCAGGCCTGTGGAAAAGCGAACAACGGCGTGTGAGCCCGAGCAACATATGGAAAGCTTCATTTTTGTTTATCTCGTCTTTGTTTCTGTTTAGTTTTGACACCGGCTCTCCACATTCTGAGCCGGCCTGTAAATCTCTTTATGTGTGTCTTCAGTTCTCAGTCAAGTCGTTCCATTACTGGACTGTAAGACTCTGGCAGCATTTCATCAACAGCAGTGGCTTATAAAGTACTCACAAATCATCTCAACATTGAATTCCAAAGAACATGAAAGTTGTATTGTTTATTTTTTTTGGACCGAAGACAACCAATCGGATAATGTGAGACTTATGAAACCCAACTGTGAACATCTGACCCAAATCTGTGAGTGCTGCATGCTAATTTATCAATGGCTCCAACCTGACAGGCAGGAATTGCTCCACACAGCTTTTATTTATCTGGGTTACTGCGAGTTTAGGAGCCAATGCAAGTCTAGAAAAAGCTTTAAAAGTTGACTGTAATTTGCGGAATTGTTTGTTTCAGAGCGACCCACATCCGCTCCTGTGTGTTCACAGCCATGGTAAAAGAACAAACAGCACTTCACAAGTTCTGAGGCTTGTTTCCTGTGCTGGTAAAGCCACGGCGATATGCTCTTTGAAAGTGCTCCATGTTTTAGTTAATCCAGGTTTCTGAGCACATTTCCTCTGCATCTGTGAAGATACTTTCCATTGCCCTTATAAGGAACGCATCATTAGATAAGAAAAATGTTGGTTTGAACAAGCTGGATTCATAAAATACCCATTAGGGGCATTTAGGGTCATGAAGAGGTCTGTAATGGCAAATTATAAGCTCTTTATTGGCTTTTTATTGGCACTTTAAAGGTTCTTTATAGGCATTTTATAGGCTCTTAATAGGCATTTCATAGGCACAATATACGTCCTTTATATTTGGTTTATTGACACCTTATAGGCATTTCTATGGGCAATTTAAAATTACTTTCTAGGAATTTTATGGGCATTTTAAAGACACTTCACAGGCTTTCAGTAGGCAATTCATAGATATTTTACAGGTGCTTTGTAGGCACTTTATAACGTCTTTATTGTCTCTTTTCGAGTCTTTGAAGGGACTTTGTCAGCTCTTTGTACACTCTTTATAGGCTTTTTACAGGCTCTTTATGGGCACTGTGTATACATTTACTATTTCATATTTTGGGGGGGATATTATATGTATTTTCTCATCACTTTAAAAACACTACTGGCATTTTATAAACAACTTTTAGCCTCCTAATAGGTGTTTGATAGGTCCTTTACATGGTTATAGACTATGCACTTTATAGACTGTAAGAACTTAACATGCTCTTCATAGGCTATTTATAGGAACCTTGTAGACTCCATGCTGGTACATTATAAGTTCTTTAAAAGCTTTTTATTCCAACTTTAGACTCTTTATAGATGCTTTATAAAATGCCCCTTAAGAATGTCTAGAGTCTTTACTGGTACTTTATTCTGATTATCTTAAAAGATTTATAGATATTAACTTGGGATTTTATAGACATGGGATTGCTTATAGTCTGAAGGAACATTACAATCTCTTTATAATCTTTTAGTACTTCCTGGGTTCATTATAGAGGCCGTGGCATACTTCACACCTTGGACACTTCACGCGTTTGTTGTTGCCAGACTGATGCCGGCGTGTTAAAATTTAGATAAACACAAAATGTCACCCATATTATTGTATGGATAACTGAAGGAAATCGCTCTACCTGAAGTCATCTTTTAGGGGTTTCTAGTTTTACTTTTCCTGCACAGGACATTCCTGCTGTTTGTTTTGCATCTTTTTGTGCGTGTGGCAATTTTTTTTTTTTTTTTTTTTTTTTTTTTTGGGGGGGGGGGGTTGATTACAGACAGCCAAAACTACCGATTACATGTTTAAATGCAAGACAACGTTACATTTTTTTGTAAATCAATAAGTATCTTAACAGTAGTCTAATTTTATTCCCCAAAGTTTGGTCCAGTTTTTTGTAAGACTGTAATATGTTAGTTATCCCCCGATCACTCCTGACAGCATCTACTGAATCATAGGCATGATTTATATTGTGGATAGAAGAAAATATTTGATATTATTTAAATTGTTTGACTCATCACATAATATCTCATTCATAACTTAACCGATAGTCTCTATTTAATTGTCATATTTTTTCAATGAAACAAGGCGAAAACAATATCCTGACTATGAACAGTTCACTGCTGTTGTCTTCAAAACAAAACCAGAAAAGTCATTGAAAAGCTTTGATTTTAATGTACATACCTGATCTTCAGTTTATAAAGACCTTTACTCTTTTAATACACTTTCCAGCTTTTGACATTTCCTGTGATTTTATTTGAGGTTGAATATGTCGGTGTTTGAGTACACGGTCACATCTTCGTATTTTTATAATTGTGCTAACTGTTCAATAACTTTTCTGAATCCTGCTATTTTTATGCAAGCACTTTAGTAAATGCTCAATGATGGTAAAAACCTGCTAAGAACCGGTCAATTTACATAAACTGACCTTCACCCTCCACGGCTGTATTTATCTGTATCACATGCAATGATTCTCCTGAACTCGACTTCATCTTCAATCACTGACGACAGCAGAACTGAATGCAGTTCAGTCCGGGGGAACATACAGATGTGTCATCCTGCTATTTGGGGTTTGTACCAAAAAGTTTAAGGTTGCAATTGTTGATGTATCTGTCTTTTGGGAAGGCAGCTACAAAGAATTCTGGGACAGTAGAGTAGAGTGTGGATGGATGGATGGATGGATGGATAGATGGATGTGAAAGGTTCCAAAAACACACAAACACAAATAAAGCCCCTCAAAACCTTCCACTCAGTCACTGCTTTATTTATTCATGGTTATTGAGAAACAAAAATCAAACGGCTCCTGTTTCCTCTTTATATGTTCCAAATTTGTGCATGATGCAAATACATGTAACAAAACAGAAAACCAAAGCTGAGTGATTTCATTTTGGCAGTAGAGTTACATGTTCCTGAAAAACCAATAGAACCCACACAGCAGCAGCAGCAGCAGCAGCAGCAGGCCTGGAGTGTGTGACATGTTGACGGAATAATACTGCCCCCTAGTGTCAGCTGCACCTCACAACCTGCTTTGTCTCGACACACCTGTCAGCAATCAAACAGGTGACATTGTGGGCAAATAAGAAGCTATTAACAGCGTTTTGTAGCAGCTGTGTAGCTGTCAAGTATATGTAGCAGACTTTTCTGTTTCACTCTGATGAATGATTAAAAAAAATAATAATAATGTTAATCAGTGGAATCGAAGAATTGGTTAAACATTAAAACAAAAGTCAGCTGCCGAGCGCCACCCTGGAACGTGGCCCATTAATATTTGAGGCTCTTTGATGTTCCCTCCTGTGGAAAAACTATTAATTCACGCCGTTCCTTTCATCTCTCAGCTCTCTAACCAGGCCAAATGTGTCCTGGCTTAAAGTTTAAGAGAGGCCCCGGTGCTGCAGAGGATCCCATTCCTGCAGAAAACTGCTGCTGCCCCGGCCAGCTGGGCCGGCCTGCGCTGGAACCGGGGTCAATTACCCTGCATTTGTCTGACCGCAGCACTGAGAAATCAGGACAACGCAGCAGTTGCTTGTGGGAAAATTAGGCAGATCAGTGTGTGGAAACTCAGGCATGGATTATCTGAGGATGTCTGGCAGATGTTGTCGTCGAACATGCAATCATTTCAAATAATCATCAACCTCATGATGCAATGTCAAAAACAGCAGGCGGCTCCGCCTTACATCCCTTCCTGGCATCTTTTGGTTCCAGTAAACCCGGGGAGAGTCGGTGTTAAATCAGGACACGCGGAGCATCGCATCATTTAACACGAACTGCCTCACTGTTGTTGCTGTCAGCAACTGTTTTATTACAAATAAAACTCTTCACAGCTCCCCCGAGACTTTCACCTTCACCCCATCTGCAAACTGCCGCCTCTCCCAGAGCAGTAATCAAACCCTGCGCTGTCCAAAAGGGGCTTTACCAAGTCATTAAAACAAAAAAGATGTTCTGAAACTCAAGAAATGCAATTACTGCTGTTGCTTGTTTCTGTGTACAACTGCTTCGTTTAGTTTTACCTTTGTATTTCCTCTACGCCCCCAGAAGCTCCTGCAGCTCTGAAATGAACCACTGCGTTTCCCAGGTCTGATCTGGGACTCAAATGATCAATCATACCTTCCATGATTTCTGATTTTTATTGTATCGTACACTGCAACTTTTCAGATGATTTTTTTTTTAAATAGATCATCACAAGTGATTTGCTGCATTTGCTAAATCTGCCACCAAAACTTCAGCTCTTTTTTTATATCTGCAGGCATAACAGTTTTAATTGCATGTACATTTTAAAAGGCAAAACTTTTTTTAGCTGTATTGTACTTTTTGTTAGTTTATTTATATGAATGTAACTAGCAAAAAATAAATTGAAGAGAATAATGTAGTAAGTTTTAGATGTACTGTTTGGTTTATCAATGAGAATGCCAATTTGAAACCACTACACTGATTATTTATAAACTAAAACTGCTACAACTACAACTGTGTATGCACAGAAATTCTTGCAAGAACAGGAAGAACATGCAAACTGCACATGCATTGACAAGAGAAAGCGACTGCTTCCCACTGCTCCACTGCCTATAATATACAATAGTATTGATTAAACTGCCAATCAACGAAACAATGTAGAGATTAGTATCCAGAGTAAGCTTCTCTCAGCAAACTACACCATCACCACTGTTTTCTGTTTATATTTGGTTTTTAGGAATCATTCATCTTTAATCTGAGCTAATCATATTTACTGATAATCCCTCGCGGAATTCTCTAGCCTCGATGCTGCCAATGCTTTTAATGAAGTATTTATTCCTAACATTTCAGGCAAGCCTTTAGAATGACTTGATGTAGCTCTGGAGCAGAATGGACAGGAACACAGGACTTGTTTGTGTGTTTATTCAGTCTTTAAATGAGTTCATTGTCTGCCAACAATCAAGGTTTGGGCCTGTTCTGCAGGGCAGTGCTTGATTTTTCAGCTCTAAATCTATCTCTAATTAGTTAATTAAAAAAATATGAGCTTAACCTCGTGTCAACATTCTGTATTTTGTACTCATTAAATTATTTAAATGATCAAGTAATAAGCACTAATAAGAAAATGTACTTTAATTCATCCATATCTGGGTTGCAGGCGTCGGAGCGGATTGCAAATGAGCGCCATGCTCACACCTGTGGACATTTTTAGAGCCAAAGATTAAAAACCAACACTTCTTCGCAAACTCTAGAAAGACTCCTGAGAACAGAATCGAACCAAGGATGACTGGGAAGTGCATTTCACTTTCCCAACAGTACTTAAAGTTGTTCACGTGCACGCACACGTGCACACTAATGGTGACATCTGCCATGCAAGGCGCTCACGCCATCCACTGGGAGCCGTTCAGGGTTTAATGTGTTTCTCAAGGACACGTTGACAAATGCGCGAGGGATCGGACCCGCAACCTCGCAGCTGAAAGATGACTGACTTTTCCAACAGCTGCTGTGTGGCGACGGTCCTGACCACGACACAACTGACCTCGACACAGGAAGCCTTTAAGTCTCACTGTAGCTTTTCATATATTCATATATACCAATCTGAAGAGGTCCTTAATCTAACTTATTGTTCTGTACAATATGAGACTGTTTAAAATCTTATAAGTCATGAATAATGTATTTGTCGATATACAGACTTTATGTAGTGTTTCTGCTGTATATATTTTCCACATGAACAAACATAACCTACTGTGATATTTTTAATTTATTTGGTGCTACCTTGATGTTTCTAATCTAGTTTCATCAACACTGCGCAGCACTGAACACTTCTGCCAAAAATCTGCCTCTGGAGGACAATCATGTTTTAGTCAAGAGAGAGAGAGAGAGAGAGAGAGAGAGAGAGAGAGAGAGAGAGAGAGAGAGAGAGAGAGAGAGAGAGAGAGAGAGAGAGAGAGAGAGAGACGTCCATGTGTCTGGTGTACTCATTTCAGTTTGATCACACAAACAACTGCAGAGTCATATTTTTGTTTTTCGCCACTGGTTTGCAGAATCCAGCCAAATCGTTGCGAAACCAGAACATCCAGATATAAAAGTATCAATTATTTATCAACATATGGATAAGATCCAGTAAATTTATTAAAGAACACTCTCTTCAGGGACAATCCCTCTGCAACTTCCTGCATCTCCAGTACGGCTTGTAGCGATGAATGAATAATCACACCATCTTTTTTTATGTATTTATTCTACAAGTAGATACTGCATATGCAGCAGTATGTGACTGGTTTTTGCCTAATAGTCTTTAAAAAGAAAGCAATGATAATGGAATTCAAGTGAGAGGCATTAGAAGATGTCCATGTAAAGTTGAGGAAAGTTTATTTCTTTTCTAACCTCATAAAAAATGAAAAACCTGATTTTGTTGGCCTGAGCATCAGATGTTGTCTCATCACAGGAGAACTGTCCGTGAAGAACAAACCCTCCTCCTGTGTCTTCTTTTAATTCTATTATCTGATCTGTTTTTTCCAAACTGAATTTTTTTCTCACTGGGAAACATCAAACTGACCATAAAGTCATTTTTGTTTCAACATTTCTTGTTACCATCTAAGCAAAAAGACATGGAGAGAAAGAAAGGATAATAAAAGAAGTTTGTTTTTGAAAATTTTTCATTCTGAAATTTGTTGTGACATAAAGGCTGAACAGAGAATATGAAGCAGTGTTTAACATATTTAGATTTACTTGATGTATCACCTCATCACCTCAATTTGAAGGCTGTAAGTTCAATTTTATGCAAACGTGATAATTAAAGCAATTTTATTGGACTATATATTATGTTTAAATGTTTTTTATAGTGTTTTAAAGTATCCCACTGTTTGTTTTTATATTCTTATGATTTTTATGGTGATGATTTTTTAAATTACCTTTCACATCTGCTCCTCAATTAATTTCAGCTCCTCCCTTCAGGCTGTTGTGAAAGAATCTCCAACAAGGACAATCAACATTATTAACAAGGCAGAAAGAAATATCACTGTGCTGTGTGTTTTTATGATTTCAAAGATGATGTTTCACTGCTCCTGCAGTGGACGTGGCATATTCTGGACTGAGTTTGATGTTGTCCTCACAGACAGCGTTACATCCTCTGACCTGGAAAGGATCCGTCTGAGAATCAATGTATTGTGCTATTTATAAGAACTCCTTTGTCCCAAGTGCTGTCAAGGCAACCAATGAAAGTATGATCGTGAATAGGGTTTTTGGTGCCAGAGACTGGTGTAACGATTACATAGACCCCTTACATGTAGACGTTTTATTTCCTTTAGCAGGTCATGCTGTTGCCTGTTTTGTTTCTGTTTGTTGTTTTTTTTCCCCCATTGGTGCTTTTCAGTTTCATTTTTTAAGATCAATTTTCATGTGGATAATATTAAGGATGTTATTTTATTTCTGCTTTAATGGTATTTATTTGCAATTTGCAAGAGATGAGTAGCAGCATTCTAATTTTTTTTTCAAAGGTCAGTGAAATAGGTCATGTATATTAAAGAGGGGGAGAGTGATTAAAATGGTCAATAGGACCAATATAACCTCTCACATTTTTTCCTTTTCTTCTCCATCCTTTATGCGCCTCTGAAATGTTAACCACACTTTTTTTCTTCTTTTTCATGCGAGTGGAGGGGAAAACGGATGAAAAATTAACAGGATGTAATGTTTTAGATTGGCCCATTGGTATGTTTAGTGCTCCTGTTTAATGAACAGGATGTCACAGGTCACCTAATCCGTGACTGCTCCTGTGAGTCCAGCCGATGAGTAGAGTGAGTGCAGAGGGCAGATGGGAGCAGGGACAGTGTTCCTCTGCACAAACCCCACATAGAGGCTCCATCCCAGGCAGGGCGCACGGCCCCCGGCGGCACAGAGCTCCCTTTCTTTAAATAAGAGGCAGAGGGGAATTCCTCCTGGTGGATGCTGCAGTGAAGAGAAGCCTTTTCATCCGGCTGTTTCTCTCTCTCTCTCTCTCTCTCTCTCTCTCTCTCTCTCTCTCTCTCTCTCTCTCTCTCTCTCTCTCTCTCTCTCTCTCTCTCTTTCTCTTTTTTTAAGTCTTTTCCACTGGCTGCGTTAATTACAGGGCCCGGGGCTGCACTTTGAGCTCACTGCGCTCATGCATGCTCTTGAGAAGAAGCCGCGCGTCTGATTCTCACGACACATTTAAGAAAAAAAAAAAAAAAAAAAAACATTCACACACACACACGCACAAATGTGCGCGCCCGGGCGCACCGTGCACGAGCCAGCAGCAGATTAGAACCGGTCAGTCAGCTGCTCGGAGACATTCCTGTCTGTCTCTGTCTCCGCACAGACAGCGCCGCTGACTTGCGCCGAATCGACTCCGCTTGTTGTTTTTTTATTGTTTTGGGGTTTTTTTAACCTCTCGCCACCACTGAGAATCATCCGCACATGAGGAGGACGAGGGGCGGCTCTCCTGCTGCTGCCGGACCGCAGTGAAACTTTGGACTGTGCGCACCGAGCGCGAGGCGGAGAGGAGGGCGCGCGGCGCAGGACGCGCAGCCCGCGAGCGGCTCACCGGACACGATGGGAGACCTTCACTAGATCCACTCTGACACGGAAACACCATGGCTGTGGACGGTAGGACGCTTTCGGGTTTTCAGTTTTTTTTTAAAACCACACATAGACACACACGCGCGCGCGCGAGTTTCTTATTGAAGTGAGGAGTTGCAGAACTAGTTGAGCAGGAATGGAAGTGGTCGCAGCTGGGAGCAGAATGTCCCTTTGGAACCGATAGTAGGAGGCTGAAGCATGACTTACAGCTGTAATTCAGACTGTTTTATCAAATCACAGAGCAAGGCGGTGTGGTTTTAGAGGATAATTGTGCATTCGGCGTTACACGAATCACACAGTAACGTAAAAATGTGTTTTTGAGTGACAGGAAGCAGGGGGGTCTGCTGATGGACACTGACATGGTGCTGAAAAGGACAGCTCACCGGAATAAAGCATAATCCGTCTCCAACGGTGTGACTGTCGCTCTGAGCACATCTTACTGCTCTGAATTCTTAAAGTTTTCCTTTAAAGTGTAGATTTCCAAGAGAGGCGGATGGGTTGCTTCTGGTGCTAAAGTCAGAATTTTTAATACATCTTATTCAAGATGCTTTAATCTGCAACGCAGGAACTTTAAATGCAAGGCAGGCTGGATTCCTTACAGTTTGTTTAGGAATGTTCCTTCTTCTAATGAAAGTGTTTTCCCATCCGGTGCTGGCAGTTTATATGAGTGCTAGTTAATGAGAACATTTTCTTCCCATTGATGGGGGGAAGAAAAACCCAGAGGCAATGAAAAGCAAAAAGACTCTGACAAGTGGTCTTAATTATGCATATTAAATCCATGAAAAGGGCACATTTGTTTTTACAGCAGCTGCCTGAGTCAGTAACACAGCAAGGAAACGTTCCTGTGCGCACACAGTTTCAGAGGAAAACCTCAAAGAAAGAAGCAGAAATCGCACAGCAAGTTTTATTCATAATAACCTGAAGCTGCTGGTTCGCCTTGATGATTGCAGGACTGGGTTCAGCTCGGCTCTCAGTGGGGAGACGCCGAATGACGGAAAAGGAGAGACAAGGAAAGAAAAGCGAACGCTCTCTTTCATCTGAAACCCTCCCTCCCTCTGACAGTCTCTCCTGTTCTGTCCTCTTTTCAAATTCTCTTAGTCAACTCAGGATGGCGAGAATGCACACCAACACACACACACACAGCTGCACACGCATCTTCAAACGCAGTAAGAAAATCCTCCCAATCTGGCACATGAATCCATAATGACCAGTGGCTTTGTGCCAGAATCTGTGCCAGTAACAGCATGTTTACTGTAGTTCCACACTCTCTTTAATTACTGAATGTTGGGAAGCCACCTGCTGTTGAGGGGGCCTGGACGCCTGCCTGCAGGCCCCCTCGTAATGATGAGAAAGTGGCTCGTCTCGCAGCTCTGACATTCACCTCACAGAGTGATTGTGGCACCTGAATAGCGGCTTTGGGGGGGCTTAAAGCTTGTCCAGACTCAGATACCTGAGGGTTACGTCACGGCAGCGCAGCAGGTCCAGGCTTGTATTTCAGAATGAGCTCATCCTCCAATGACGGGGTGTCCCAAAGGGTTAACCTTTGCTTTTTGTTTTCAAGTCACGCAGGAGGAAGGCAGTCTTTTTTCCTCTTCTTTCTTTCGTGTCCCGCCCTGTTTTTACCCTGTCAGCAGCTCTGACTGGCTAATCATTCATTATCCTTTATCTTTTCAGCTGCGTCGAGCTTCAGTTTCTGCAGGCCGGCCGTGGAGTACCGGGCCCTGCCCGAGGACTTCAAGCACCAGCTGAGCCGACGGACGGGCGGGAATCTAACCTGGCACGACGGGCGCGGGCAGAAGACGGCGGGCGGCAGAACAGTGAAGCTGCTGCAGCAGCCGGGCACCGAGGCCCTGCAGGTACCCGACGCCTACACAGCCTCAGCACAGTGAGCGGCGCACCTGGCTCACGGCGTGGCGAGCCCCCCTCGGGTCTTCTTCAGTCTTGAAGATCAAGGCGACCTGTTTCTCTGAGCCTCATTAAGCTGACGGTGTTTGACAAAATGTAACAGGACTGAAACAGAACTGAAGTCTGAATTGATTTCTTGAGAAATTAATCAGATGGCCACTGTGTTCCTCTGTGTTTTGAACTTGTTTCTGAGTCCACCGGCACTAAAAAATGAGATTCCAACAAGCACAGAGGCTGAATGTTCCCCACATGATGAGTTAAAGCCTTACTGATACACACACACACACACACACACACACACACACACACACACACACACACACACACACACACACACACACACACACACACACTGTGTCGAGGTCACAGTATTACCGGTTTGTTATATATGTGAACAGAAAGGAACCCATGAAAGAGATCAAGGTAGCCAGCCTCCTTTATTCTCATTTGAAACAGAACTTGTTGAAAAAAAATGAACACTTCCAGCAGAAACCACTGCAAACATTACATTAGTTAGATTTTGCCTTTCAGAGAAAAATAATTCTAAATGTGTTTGAGAAAGATGTAGAAAGAAATAATCTTTGACTGGTGTTTAATATGGTTTGGTAGGATCCGGTTAGTACCAGGCCACACAGATCTCCACACACACACAGATATTCTCATCCTGAAATAGCAGAGATTAATTTCCACCCTCCTATCGTCTGTGTCTGCCTCATCCAAGCTGTGGCCACAGAGAAACACGTGCATGCACGTGCACATCTCTGTTTCTGGGGTAAAGCTAAAAAAACCTAGGAGGGAAAAAAAAACAGGAGCAGGGACAACATGCAAACTGCATCCTGAAAAAGCTCAGACATGGACTCTCTGCACAACTTTATTGTTGTTTTCAGTCAAAGGTTGAGGTTGCGTTTCTGTTTTATTGTCCCATTTGAACCCATTCAGCCATGATGCAACGTTATAGTTGGATGTTGGACTTTAGTCATTCCCACTGTAAATTTCAGTCTGTCCAATTAATGTTACTGGATACAGTACAGTTAAAAACATCGAAAATTTTACACTCAGTTTATAGTTAAATGCAAAGTATTATTTGTCTTTCTCACACACACCTACAGAACATGACAGAAATACCCCCTTTGGTCTGCCAGAGGCAGCTTTAAGGTTTTGTTTTTTGTTTTTGTTTTTTTAAAGTAATATAGGAACATGGTCATTGTTCATAAATGCATCAAACGTAGTAATTTGAGAAAAAGATTTTTGTTTGAATAAGACAACTTTTGCAATGCCATATAGAAATTACGTCGACTTAAATGTTAAACAAGATGTTTCTGCACATTTCAGTGTTCATCCTCACTGATATCCTCAAAGTGCTTCTTTTATCCAAAGCCGTCTTGCCTTTTGTGGTTGGATGAAAAACTTTTTTTCCAAATCGGTGAAAAAACTAAGTTTTGATGGGGCTCGACAACAACTAAATCAAGAAGCAAATAAGAACAGACCACTGATGCTTGCTGATGGAAAACATAAAATCAAAGCATGTTTTGATTATGACAGAAATAGTGAGTTACATCGTGTTTACTCAGAGATCATTTACAATGCTAAAAACAATTTCTCTGGAACTGTCTGTTCTACTCTGTTATTTTACAGGAGTTATGCAAACCAATGTGATGCTTACTCCAAAAGTCTTTCAAGAGTGTTTCCTCTGTCTTAATAATTTACCAGTGCATGTGGAAGACCCTCGCCGGCGCCCATCCGCTCCCCTCTCAGATTGCTGTGCAGGAAAGTCTCAGAGCAAAAAAACATCATCGTCTGGCGAACGCGACCGGTCACCACCCATTGTTGCAGATGGGCACTTTGTTAGCGGAGAATGGAAGTCTCTCTCTTCCCGGCGGGTCGGTGGGCTCTAACAGCCTTTTAGCCGGGCTTTAAATAGCACGGGCCTCGGAAAACCCGAGCGACGCCGCGACGCATCGCCGCCGAGTCTGTTGACTCGCAGCAGAGAGAGAAACAGAGCGGGGTTTGATCCCGAACGCTGCTGATAGCATCTAGCATGTGATTGCTGCTGCAGGATAATAAGCAGCCAGCTTCTTCTTTTTGAAAGATCCTTTTTTTTTTTTTAATGTGAAACATGGTCATATCCACTTCCTGCTTAAATTAAATTTCCTCATTATCTGATGCAGCATTGTCTGCACGGAATCCATTTATGCTGCAAACTGGCCTCATTTAAAGCCCTCGGTTACAAGTCAGAGAGCCGCAGCCTTTTGTCTTCACCCCATAAAAGGCTCTTTAAAAGGCTGTTTATGAGCTAAAGCTAAAGCTGCACACACAGAACTGGGCTGGGCTGATAACGCAGTTGTATACAAAGCATTGTTTGTTTGCTTCAATCCTCTTGGATGCACATTGTGTCGCTGTCGGTTTGTTTTGGTCCAGCGAAACGTGAACTTAATCAGTTGGGTGCGTTTGTGCTGAGGTGTAAAACGTGTGAAGTGTTTTCACTTCTTTCTCTCTTCAGCTTCTCCACACTCACTTTAGTTGGATTCTCTTTATTTACTTTTCGCATATTGTAGTCGGCCTTTCTCCCAGCATCGGCCTCGTCTCAATCGCAGTGCTCTGTTTGGGTTTAAGAACGATCCTCCAAACAAGCTTTAAAAAGTCCTGCTTCAGTTTAACTTTTCTGTTTTATAACTTCATAAAAACACACATTTTAATATGCTGTATCGCTCTCAGGATTTCAGATCAGTCACTTGCAGCACTAGTGTCTTTTCTTCATTGACACTGAATATTCAATTTCTTTTTAATATTTCTCGCTGTTTATGAAAACAAAAGTAGAGATCCAAAGAAACATATTATTTTTCCACAAAATAAATAAAAATTCAATCAAATTGATGACATTTGGTATTCTGTTCTTATCAACCAAGTCTATCTCAAGTATCAGTGATTTTTCTAATGATTGAGAATATATGTATTTATCTCTGCTGGGGCTGAAAGTAACAGTGAAGTGTTGCTACAGACAGGATGTACAATGGGAAACACTGAAGTAACACAAGTGAAAAAGAAAGAAAAGGAAGAAGAGACAGTGGAGAAGAAAGCCTGGAAATAAAATCAAAGACTATTTAAAAGTCTGGGATGAGAAATTCCCCATTCAAACTTGTGAGTCTGAAGGATTTTTCTTTCTTTGTTACTTAGACGCTCATTAACTGCATGTTGTGCCGCAGCAGGAAAACAATCCTCATCATTTCTGACGTTTCCTCTTTTAAAAAGCCTCAGCGGTGCTGAAACCACCGATAGAGCCAGCAATCACTGCAGCATCACAAACAAACATCTATCCCCCCATCCATCCATCCATCCATCCATCCATCCCTCCATCCATCCATCCATCCATCCATCCATCCATCCATCCATCCATCGCAGGTCACCATCGGGCACACACACATTCACATGTCTGTGTATAAGATTAAAAAAACGGTATTTGACTCATAAAATACGTCAACATGTGCACAGGTAGAGAATGTACAAACTGTACACACACATTGCTACATAAAGGTGTTTTTAATTGAGCTGGCTGAACCTACATACAACATTTGTATTTGCCTCCATTTATTTGTTTTTTCAAACTTGTGAGCTTCTTAAGTCATGAACTGCATCCTAAACTAATTTCTTCCCCCGCTGAGAGGTATGAAGATACTGCTGAAGGGCTTAAAGGAGTGAGAAAGACAGGAATACATACATTATGCAAGGATTAAAATTATATTTATCTCCACGAGAATCTCCACGGCTCCAATAAACAGCAGCTGTGTTGTTGTGACGTGTGATGCTGATGGAGAGAGTCGGCTGATCTGCTTTCTCTGAGGGCAGAGACACACATGTTTCCGAAAATGTATTTTCACAACTTTTCTACCACAGTTTGGCTCATTCCAACCACCTTATCTGACTAGTCTGCGTCATCCTGCATTGAATTTGAAATATTTCCATCCATATTCCTTCTTTCCCCCTCATTTTATTCTAGGGGCGCCGGGGCCAATCACAAGCTATGTAGGTGACAGCTGCTTACCTATCCACACACACACACACACACACACACACACACACACACACACACACACACACACAAACACAGCCATAGTTAAGGCCAGTGGGCGGAAGTCAGTCCTAAATCAAATATTTATATGTAAAAACAGACAAGTTTGAACATTTTTATTATGTCCCCCCAAAAATCCCCAATAACAGTTTATACTCAGACAATCATACATACATTGAGGAAAGTTCAAACTTCATACAGTTTGTGCCTCTTGAGACGATATTGAGCTCTTCAAGTATCACCACTGTGATCAAAGTGATCATAATTAGATTTAACCGATTAGCTGTGAACAGGTCACAAAGGAGACATAGTCAGAATTCATGTGATTGATTATTGGTTGATTTTTATCTAACCACAGTAACATAGTTTAAATCCCAGTTGCACATACATCTGATCATGTCTCAAATGCATTAACCGGGCGTCTCCATGTGTTTGACGGGCTGCTGAAGTGAATGAAGTCATCCTGTCTCAAAGATATGCCCTATATATAACTCAGTTTATCTATATTTAAATCTAATGAGACGTATACTATTTGCTGCGTTGGCCTGATATTGTTCTTCATTATTTTATGTGCTTTCCCTGAGCTGGACAGATATTCAGCCACACTTCAGCATGTTTCCAGAGAAGGTCATAAATAGTTGATGTTTTCTGTTTAACGCTGTCAGGAATCAGTTTTATTTTGAAAGTGATAAGTACATTTTTTACATCTTCACATCTTTCTTGGATGAGAATTACTCTGTACATAAAAAACACAGCCTATGTTGACGTGAAAGAATGTCTATTTTTAGCAAATTTTATCTTAATTTGGATGAAATCCTAACACATCAGTCTATCAGAGAGCTCATTAGCGCACCTCCACATGTTAAGTAGACCTCCAGCGACTCCTAAATGTAAGTCAGCCTTTTCTTCGTCTTGCATCTGAGACGGTCTTGAGTGGGAGAAACGCTGAGCGCGCTAAATTTTTAAAACTGATTGGCTGATCAAAGCCCGGGTTTGATTACTCCTCACAGTTTCCTCCGCAGTCTTACATCCTGTGCATCTATAAGATTAAAGCGCCGGGTCGTACCATCAAACGACGCAGGAGTTGCTTTGTTGACGCTGCGCGTTCGCCGGCCGTCCAGACAGCTCAGACGCTCATATGTACACCCAGCGTTTAATCAGCACACACACCTGGTCCCGATCGCCCCCGCGTGCTTTAATCAGCCTCGTCTCGCTCTTATAGAAGACTTATTTGGTGGGTTTGTCCCGTGTGGCTGGCGTGTCTGTGCACACCTGCTGTGTGCGTAAGTGATACAAAGTGCTCGTCCTCACAGATGATTTATGAATCGGCCGTGTTTACAGGCGTCATGCATCATGAAGAGGGTTTCTTCGTGGAGGCGGGACGCCTGATGACACTGTGGCTCACATGAAAGAATAAAACAACTTTACTTGGCTGCTTTTGTGGTGTCTGAGCTCATTGATGCCATCTGGAGTTTTTAGTGTTATTAATATTAGAACTACATAAAAGAAAATTAGACAAAGAGGCTTAACTTTTTTGCATAATAAAGTGATGATAAAATAATCATTGAAAGTCTAGCATCTATTTCAATCCATGTACTAATTATGGTTTTGATTAAATATCAACAAAAGTGCTTGAAATGTATATTTTAGTGCCATTAAGCTTTTATTGTCTTATTTAATGTGTGACCATATTTATTCAATTATACATTTCTTTCCAGCTATTGTAAAGCATTTTGAGTGAAATGTGTTGAATTACAGTAATGACAGAAGTTGGACTCACAAAATATTAAATTACACTTCAAAATGATCAATGAACTTAAAATTAAAGTCAAAGTTTCATCATTCTCCTTAATTCAACTCAGTTCTCCATCCAAAAATGTTCATACGCTTGAGGAGGATTAAGTGATTCAGGACTGAGCGTATATGTCTCATTTGTGACCATATTGACATCCCTGACTCTGCAGAATGAATTTACTGATTCAGTTAAAGCAGTTTCTATTTTTTGGAGGAAAATTCGGAGTGAAATCTATCAAATTTGCACAGAAATTTGAAATAATCTATTGTTGGGCTGCTTTCTTCTGTCCACTTCACATCTCTTTATACATTACAACACTGGATAAAAACATTTGTCACTTGCAGAAGTCTTGTTTTATGTCAATATCAATCTTTTTAGGCGTTCATCTCCGTTAAATCAAGAGAAAATCCTTCACAAAACAATATGTTCAAACCAACCAGCCTGTACTTCCAGCTCTCACTCCCACTGATTGTATGTAGCAATTTTAATCACCCTGCATATATTTGTTATTTCTACCTTAAATAAACAAAGCAGTAACATCATTTAAATTGATTCCAACCAAAAGGTCTCATTAATCTTTGTAAATTGGCTCGCAGGTTACATAATACATTTGACAATGGCTGCTTTAATACCTCCGTCTTCTCAGTGTGAAACTTGTCTTCTGTTTTATTCTGCAGTACCGCTCAAGTGACAGTTATGGAATTTATCACACGAGCCCGACTCAGCCCAGCCTGATCCGTCCCGTCGTCCTCTGGTCACAGCAAGACGTCTGTAAATGGCTGAAGAAGCACTGCCCACACAACTACCTGACCTACGTGGAGGCGTTCTCGCACCACGCCATCACAGGTGACGGAGCTAAGAATAAGCAGCTCACATACAGAACGTCACCACGGCGGCGGCGCGAAGACGTGAACGCTCCTCTGCTCGAACCTTTCAGGGCGTGCGCTGCTGCGTCTGAACGGGGAGAAGCTGGAGAGGATGGGCTTGGTGCAAGAGACGCTTCGACAGGAGCTGCTGCAGCAGGTGCTGCAGCTGCAGGTGCAGGAGGAAGGACGCAACCTGCAGCTGCTCAGCAGAGGTGAACCCTCACCCAGCATTGTCAGGATGTTGCAGCAAAATCCACCTGCAGAAACTCAAGGTTCACGAGATGATACGCCATGACAGGGTGTTGCAGCGAAGCGGGGGAAAATGCGATGTGAAGCGGGATGAGATGAGCTGTGATGCAAAATGATTTAATACCAGCAATCTAAAGCAATGCACTTGGTATCATATCTTTTTGAGCAGATGTGAGTGTAGAATCAAATCTAAAGGACTACATTTCTAAGAACAATTTTAAAATAAATCCTCAACAACTTGTCAACAGGTTGCTTGTTTCTGGAATGCAGACGGGGAAAAGGCAGGTCCACCCCACTGGGGTCATCAGCTCATCACAGAGAAAGTAGAGACAGATAGTCAAACTCTCTCACATCCAAGATTTAGAGGCAATTTAAGTGAAATATCCAGAGAAAAGTGCACAGAGGGCAGAAGATGCATTCCTTACAAAATGTCCCCATATAAGACTTAAAACCAGGATTTTCTGGGTATGACGTGAGAGAGCCAGCCACTGCACCACTGTGCTCTGGGTGAGAGGAATCTGTTCAAACAGACTGAAATGCAGCTGCGTCTCTAATAAAACCACAATGTAACATGGTTAGGGTCAGAAATATTTCCATTTGGGCTGTGTATGCCACCACATTCAATTTAAAATGAGATGGAGATGAAGGGCAGACTTCCAGGGTTAATATAAACTATCTTACAAAACATTTCAGAATTGCTCACGTCTCATAATTTCAGCAGACAATTCACTGCAAATGAAATTTTCGTTTTTAATACTTGGCTGAGGTTGCTTTGCAGGTAATGTATGTGCTTGTAGTTGGGATCCGACTGAATGCTGCTTCTCTTCTATGTGATGCTGTGCCAGGCCTTTACTGCAGATCTTCACCTGGTGCTTCCTTCAGAGCCTTTCTACCTTCAGTTTTATCTTCAACAAGTGAAAAGCATGCTCCATCAGGTTGAGATCTGGTGATTAATGCAGCTATTTGCCCTATTTTTTTAAACCCCTTGGTTGCTTTTGTGTTTTGTTTTGGGTTATTGCTAATTTGCAGTGTGACGCGCCATCAAGTCAAGTTTACTGCATTTGACTGAATTTGAGCAAAAAGTATATCCCAATACGGTACAAAATTCACGAGGCTGCTTCTATCTTCAATAAACAACAGTGACTATTAGATGCCGTGTATGCTGATACCACCAGGGTGACTCCAAACAGCTCCAAGCCTTCTCCACACGTCTCTCTCTCACCATTCTGCCAGTGGTTGAGTTTTGTTTCATCTGTCCAAAGGCGTCGCTCTGCTCCTGGATTTTTAAATGTAGTTTGAGGGCAAAATCTAATCTTGCCTTTCAATTTATTTTTTTTCCTGATTAATGGGTTGCAAGTTGTAGTAAATCATCTGTATTTACTCTTGTGAGTCTCTTCCTTATTGTTGACTTAAGGTCCAACTGAGCCAAATGAACCATCAGATAAAGAGGATTTTAAGATAAAAAATTACTCTTTTCTAATAGCTTACAATTTTTTTATTATTATTATTAAATGTTGAAAAGTAGTTTCTTTGACAAGTGAGTAAAAATGTATTTGTTTTTCCTATCTTTTCCAGGCTCCTTTGGAAAGATCTCATAACTGGAAGAAGTGAACTCTGTGGGATCCTCATATAAACTGTCAGCAAAAGACTGAAATGTGAATATGATCTTTGGGATAAAGTCATCCAGCGAGCCGTGACGTCCAGAATAAAGTTGCTGACCGGAAGTTATCAGCTCTTCGTTCTCCCTTTGCACGATCAAGCGACTTCATCTTTACAGACTGACTGTGACGATAAAGCATCTTGACAATCTGTTTTGTCAATTTATATGTTCTGTAATTACTTGTTATTGTAATAACACCCCTGTCCTCTCTCTCAAGATTTTTTTAATGTGTTAAAAACAAAAGAACTCTGTTAATAAAGAAAAAGATAAAAAGTATTGGTGTCGTGTACCGCCTCGTTGGCTCGATGAACTACATTACCCACAATGCCCCGGTGCAGCGAGCTGGACTCCATGGCTGTGAGCAGCACCGGCTGCGAGGTCGCAGGATCCCAACGGAAGCGGCGTGCGGGGAAATAATGTCGTCCTGCTCGGACAGGTACCTGATGCCATCAGTGAATATTTCATAATATGTCTTTTATTTTCTCTTTCTCGACGTAATTCAGTCGCTTTTTGCGTTTTTTTTTTTTTGTTACCACCCCCTCTAGTCCGCAGCGGCGTCCTGCTCATGTAACCATACTGACACCTCCTCATCCTGCTGCTGCCCCAAACAGCAGAAAATACTCAGAATTACACATCGCTGCGCATCTTTATGTCTCACACGCATCAGCTTTATTCTAACGGGCTCAAAGTAGCGGAAGCATGAGGCTGATATTCGTGTTGAATGTGGTGAAACGGAGCTTTTCAGAAGTAGGTGAACTGCAGCCGAGAGAGAAAATAAACCCTTTACTGCGCTTTGTCCGCTATATAATGCAGACAGCATCTACCTTTGTGGGGATTTCAGCGTTTTTTCTTTTCCTTTTTTTTCTTTCTTTTTTTTTTTTTAGAAAAATAGCCCATAATTGAATTGCTAAATGTCATGTTTTTAACCATTTTATATCCAGGTCATTTCATTTAAAGTGCCAACACTGCATTACAAATAATACAAATAATTATAAAGATATATATTTAAAAATGTAGAGCTATATAATATCTTTTAGAAATCACTTTTTGTAGGACTCAGATTTTATTTTGATGGAGAACTGTAACCAGCAAAGATCATCCATCCCTGTTCTGTGCATCTTTATTGGCCAGAGCTGACCCCAGCTGACTGTGAGGCAGTGACACCCTGTACTCTCTGCTCCAGTCCATCACATGACAGACGGTCACATCCACCCAAATTTACAGTCAACAGTAAACTTTAAATGCGTGTTTTCTTGACTGGGAGGAAAACCATAGTACCTGGAGAAAATCCACACATACACAGGGAGAACATGCAGACATCCCACTGAAAGGGTGTGTCAGGTTAGTGAACTCTGAGAGCGGATGAATGCAAGATGTTCCTCCTGTCCTCTTTTGGTTTGTAGGTGCCTCTATTAATACCAGCCAAGCAGCTCTTTGGTGTTACAGTGATCCTCTTAGTGTCTCGTCGCACAAACACACAGAGTGGCGAGAGGGAAAGGAGGACGCACGGGGCAGACAGGAGCTGGGTTTTCACGCCAGTGTTCGGGTCTCACACATGCACAGATGTGAGAAGTGAACACAGGCTGGGAGCAGGTCTTTAATTTGCACTCCTTCGCCGTCCCGGTCGCAGAGTCGGGAGCATCTTGCTGTTGTTTTTGGTTGGTTGCCACGGAGACAGGCGAGCTGGAGGGCAGCAGGTTGACGTCTGAAGCAGATTTGACTCTGCTGGACTGCACAGGAGCCAGAATCTCAGGGTGCTGGTCCCTGAGATCTGATCGCAGGTGAGATTGGACTGACCTCTGTTGTTTCCTCTCACTTCATTCTACCACAAAGCTCACACTCATAGCTCTCCCAATTCGTGTGTGTGCTATAAATAGTCTCTAAATAGGGGTTGCTTCGAGGTCAGAGGAAGTGCCGGATCTAGGTTAGTTTGCAGGGATTTCGGTGGGAGGGCTGTCTTTCTTTGCTGCGTGTCATTACTGAACATGTGAAACTGCCTCGGCTCAACTTGCAAAAACACTCATTAGTCGCAGTTTCCATTTACACTTGGCCTTATCTCGTATTCATAATTATGCACCGTGTACAAAACGAGAGCACAGATACTAATTTAACTCCTAATTACTGCCAGTAGGAAACCAGGAGTCCCGAAAACTCTCCTCGGAGAGTGCGACACACAAGCTGAGCTGACTTTTGAATGTTCAGTAGTAAACAGAGCTGCGGCACTTTAACTTTTAGTCACAATGTTTTCAGTGACTAGAATTACGATACAGTACAGTTGGTAATCTGTAGGCTGCTGGAGAGGAAGTAAATTCAGAAGAACTGAGGTTATTTCCTTTGGTTTTACAGTTGAAATGATCCATTGTAAGCAAAACTACTGTACTATCAGTGTAACTTAACATTTTCTGTTGCTAGAAGTTGCTTCAAAAATTATAAAAAAAAGATAAAGAGAAATTATTTCATACATAAATATATACTCCACCCTGTGTGTTCCCATTCATTTATGCTTTGCATTCAATTGTATTCAACACATTAGTATTTACTTGCTTCTACGTGGCTGCAAACTTGTGATTACAGTTACTGTGGTCACAAATATAAAACAACTGCAATTAAACAGATTAAAATGATAGGAACACAAATAATCTCCACAGATACACGCAGGTGATGTTAAATGGCAAAAATAAAGAAACATGACACAGTTACACATTGAAATTAAGTTTAAGGCATGTTAAGGTGTCTAAATAGATTGTAGCTCAACCATCAAATAGCGTAAAATTCACAAAAAAAAGACACAACATATCCTTAAAACATACCTAAAAAATGAAGCCGATCGTCCTTTTGTGTGAAGTTTGCATGTTCTCCCTGACTCCGCGTGAGAATTCTCCTCCTACAAACCAAAGACTGATGAACCTATGGGTGTGTGTCCTCCGTCATCACTGCTGCTCCCCTGAAGTGGATCCTTGAATTGTGAACCTCTGGGTCAGATTCATGATGGATGGATGGATGGATGGATGGATGGATGGATGGATGGATGGTGGTCAGTGTATCAGCTACATGGGAATGTAAACATGTTTTTTTCCTCCTGCTCCTTCATGCAGCCCTCATGCCAGGTGCGCTATATATTTACTTGTGTGTGTTTTTAATCTAGTAGATCTGTGGAGGTCAGAAACCTGCAGAATCCAGAACACAGTTAAAGAGACGCTGAGGCCTCTGTCCCTCCCTCGGCCCTTTGTTGGGTTTTGCTCCTTCAGGCTGTAACTTGCCCTGCTGCTGCTGCTGCTGCTGTTGTCTTGCAGTGGGAGCGGGGAGGACTCGCTGGACCGGCTCCTGCCCCCGGCCGGGGCCCCTCGCAGGAAGAGCGCCACCTCTTTGAGTAAAACGGAGCCCCCCCTGCTCCGCACCGGCACCCGCACCATCTACACCGCCGGCCGACCCCCCTGGTACGACGAGCACGGCGCCCAGTCGAAGGAGGCCTTCGTCATCGGTACGACCGTCGGCCCGTTCTCCTCTGCCGAGCCGCAGAACCTGTTCCGTCACAGACAACATTAGACACGCTCCGGAAAACACACATAATGGTCCTTTGAAACGCCGCATGCGTCCGCAGGACTGTGTGGGGGCAGCGCCTCGGGGAAGACCACCGTGGCCAACAAGATCATCGAGGCTCTGGACGTGCCGTGGGTGGTGCTGTTGTCCATGGACTCCTTCTACAAGGTGAGCGGCGTCACACTCGTTAGTCCCTCTTCTTTTGTCTCGGCTCATTACGGATTATCCGTAGGCTCGCCGGAGAGACGCACGATCAGGTTTTGTTATTGTAAGCAAGCGTTTCACGGTGACAGCGATCATTATGGCGCCGTCACCAGTTTGACTTAATAAGAGGTTTCGACTGCCTGAAAATTGCAGAGTAACTATTTGGTACACACACTGCACCAGTGACAGCTCGTCTCCGCCATCTTTGGATGATAACGCGGTGAAAAGTTGGTGTTGATGAGAAAATGAATTTCACCAGAAAGCTTCTCATGGCTCGTCAATCATCCGTCTTCCTCACTGATCATATTCACCGCCGTGCTGGCCGTATAAACGCGAGCCTCTCCGTGGTGCTTCTCAGGTTTTGTCCCCCGAAGAACAGGCCCTGGCCGCAAACAACGACTACAACTTCGACCACCCGGGCGCGTTCGATTTCGAGCTGCTGGTGGCCACGTTGAGGAAACTGAAGCAGGGGAAGAGCGTGAAGATCCCCGTGTACGACTTCACCACCCACAGGCGGCAGAAGGACTGGGTGAGCGCTCACTGATCACCCGCAGGTTAAACTCCTCTCAACAGCCAGATCAACTGCGTCTACTTTTTCAAAGCTGAAGCTGTATTAAAGTTGAACAAAATGTTTGTTTTTTATTTGGTATTTTTTTCTGTTGGAAAAACATGTTCTCAAAGAAACACGCTGCAGCTTTAATCTTAAAAAAGCCGAAATGACTCCTCACAAAGCAGCTTTCTTCTCCTAAGACCTGCTTCTCCTTCTTCCTGCAGAAAAATGTGTACGGTGCCAGTGTAATCATATTTGAAGGAATTATGTCTTTTGCGGACAAAGAGCTTCTTCAGGTGGGGTTTTTTTTTATATTTCTTTTTGAAGAATTCTCAAGTGAAGCGAGGCTCCAGGACTTGCTGTTTGTGCCGCCGCTCTTCGTTCAGAGGGGTCTGCTCTCTCTTCCACCTGCAGCTCCTGGATATGAAAATCTTCGTGGACGCAGACTCAGACATTCGGCTGGTCCGCCGGCTCCGCAGGGACATCACAGAGCGCGGACGGGACATTGAAGGCGTCATCAAGCTGTACAACAAGTTTGTGAAGCCGGCCTTCGAGCAGTACATCGAGCCCACCATGAGGCTGGCTGATATCGTCGTGCCGAGAGGTGAAAGACTCAACTCTGAAGCCGATTCGTTTAGAATACTCTGTCATGTAATTAAATGTGCTGCACAGGAAAAAACCAACATGCATCCGAGCTTGTCTGGCTGCTTTTTGTTTCCAGGCGGTGGGAATATGGTGGCCATTGATCTGATAGTCCAGCATGTCCACAGCCAGCTGGAGGAGGTGAGTTACTGAGAGAGGGTGGCGCCACCCTGTGTGCAAAAGCTGAAACATACAGACTCAAAGGTGTTGCCTTGAACTGATTTTTTTTTTTTTTATTACACTTTTTTACCTTTCTAATTTAGAAACTTCATTTGGAAAACCTTTTATCAAGAAGAAAACAGAGTAACCTGATTCGAGGAGTGACGCCTTGAATAAAATTTGTAGTTAAAAAGAAAAGTCAGATGTTTGTGACGAGTGTGATGTGAACGTTTTGTTCAATTTAGAAATAACTCATAGATTTCCCACTCATAACAACTGCCAGTTACTTTTCTACTGTTTATCTCTAGAGAAATAAAAACATGAGACATTCACATCTGTTTTGAAGAAAAATGCAAAGGGAATTTCATCAGAAGTTAATTCAAAATGTTGCTTAAAAACTCAGTAATTAGGTTTTCAGAGAAATTTAAATCGATAGACATGAACATTTAAACTGCAAAGTGCAAGAAAACCTTTGAAAACACATTTTTGTCACATGACACGGACATAAAAAAACTACTTCTTTCAACTGGAATTTGCTGAACATACAGTTTGCTGCGTCATTACAAGATATTTGTATTTGTATTCGGCATCAGTGGCTGATTCATGCTGTTTGTGAATTTTTAATACATTTTTTTGGTGTTAATATGATGCATAATAGACAATAAAAAGGAGTGTTTATTTCTCCCATTGTACAAGAGTTACGACAAGATAACACATTTTTTTTTAATCACATACCCTATAATTTACAGATGGCAGTGGGAGTGAAATGCAGCTCATTAACTGGGTCAGAAACTGTACATGTAGTACATAAAATATGATGGATAAAAATGTGTTTTGTTTCTGCCTGCATGAGACCCGATGTTGTCGTTGATAACAGCAAATGGTGATCATCTTGTGAAGCAGTTTTTTTCTGAGTTGTTTCTCAGCCTTTCTCTCACCCTTTCTTCATGCAGCGTGAGCTCAGTGTCAGGTACGCCGATGCCTCGTTTCACTTCTCTGGATTTGCTCCCCGTCTTGTGATTAGGAAACTTTCCGTCCGCTCTGTACTCCACCGCCTTCACTCTGTGCCTCGTTTGTCTCTCCGCTCTAAATTCTGCCCTCAAATCAACACGCTCAAAAAGCTTTTGTCTGCCTGATTTGAGGTGAACGGCCTGCCCTCGTCTCCTCTCCTCTCCTCTCCAGGGCGCTCCTGGCCTCCGCCCAGCAGACGCAGCCGCTACCGCAGACGCTCAGCGTGCTGGAGAGCACGCCGCAGGTCCGGGGCCTGCACACCATCATAAGGAACAGAGAAACCAGCCGGGACGAGTTCATCTTCTACTCGAAGAGATTAATGCGTCTTCTCATAGAGCACGCTCTGACGTTTCTCCCGTCTCAGGTGAGTTGAAACTAAATATAGTCATCAGTACTTTATTATGATCTAAGCTGTGGCTGTGTAAACCTGTGCTCCGGGACAGGCGCGATAACAGCTGCTCCTGCCGTTTATCTGCTCTGAGTTTTGTCAAATTAAGCAATATTAGCACACTTTTTAGAATATGGAGCACATCTGAAGGCTCCTTCTTCTTTCTTGAAGTTTGGCTTCAATATAATGTTTGCGAAAACATTGATTGTAAACTCTTTCATAAATCTGGTGCGTCTCAGAAGAAAAAGTTTGACAACCACAAACTATAATTCAGTGTTTTGTTTTCGCATCCTCCAAATTCACTGTTTTGGTTTACTTATGTCTTCCACAGCAGTTCTGTGTTTTGCGTTCTTTGTAGTTTAAAGCTTGTTAAAGCCTCAGATAACTCGCCTTTAAGCAGAGTATTTATCACCTAAAGAAATACGTGTTTTCTTAGAAAAATTTACTGGTTGGAGAATCTGGAAATGTTAAGCTTCTCTATTCCTCCCTGCAGGATGTTTCCTGTAACTTTATGCTGCCGCATGATAAAGCTACATAAACCCTGACAAAGACATGAATGAATGCAGTTATATCAGTATATTTCTGTGTGAGTATTTAAACTCAGTGGATGGATTTTCATGGGTCTCTTCTTCTTCTGTCAGTCGTTTGCAGTTCAGACTCCTCAGGGCCACGAGTACGAGGGCCGCAGCTACAACGGTAAAGGGGTGAGTGACGGCCGTCTTTCACAAACCTCTCGTTTGCCTTCATTCGAGTGCCTCCGCTCATCTCGCGTCGTCGCCACAGATCACCGGCGTGTCCATCCTGCGGGCAGGAGAGACCATGGAGCCCGCTCTGAGGGCCGTGTGCAAGGACGTCCGCATCGGGAAGATCCTCATCCAGACTAACCTCGACTCTGGAGAACCAGAGGTACGGGAAATCAGTGGATTCACTCCTAAAATTAAAACTAAAACAACACATATGACCAATTTTTTTTCCTGCACTGGTCAACACATTGGGGGTTTTTTTTAGCATTGTGGTAGATCAAGGTGTTTTCCTCAGCAAAGCCTAATGAGCATATTCGTTAGAGGATTATGCTGTTTTCTATTCCTGTCCTGTAGGTCTGCTCTGCAGCATTTCAAGTGACTAAACAGGAACATTTCTCCACCGTGTGTGAAAGTCGGAACAGTGAATCAAAATCCATGTTATTGACAAATGAATGCTCGTTATCAAACTGTTGGGGTGCAGAAGTGCGTGCACGGGAAACAGAAATAAACCCATTAAATATCAAGTCTATCTGATTCAATTGAATCCATTTTCCATTCTTTAGTTTCTCCTTATCTCGCTGCTAATGAAAAAACTGTCATGATAACACAGAGGAAGCCACGCTAAGTCACTCTGAACTCATTCTCAGTAACTCGCTGGCAACTGGAACATTTACAGGAACATTTTCACAGTCGAACGTCTCAAAGATCACATCGAACGGACAACAAAACGCTCTGACTGTGGTGCTTTTTTGTCTTTTTATTTATTTCTTCCACATGATGTGTGTCTCCGTGGTAACTACCCTTCCTGCTTCCGTAACCATGGTAACTGGTCTCCTCCTCTCTGGCCTCGCCAGCTGCATTACCTGCGACTGCCCAAAGACATCAGCGAGGATCATGTCATCCTAATGGACAGCACGGTCTCCACCGGCGCTGCTGCCATGATGGCAGTGCGAGTCCTGCTGGTGGGTGGAGATTAACCTCATTATCCCTCAGTAAGACCGCGACAGCGCCCCTCTGCCCGTCGGTCACTGGCACGGAACACGGTGAAAAACAGTCTTCCTGAAAGTCCGAGATGCCTCATCAGATGTAGAAATGACAAGCAGATAGATAAAAATACAGAACTCAAGACATGATCCTCGGTTTTTGACACAGAGACAAAATGACAGCTGAAGCGTCATCGCACCACTTCACCATCTTTAGAAAGTTATTGTGACTGCACAGAATCACTGTGTGCTTCATTTGAGCTGACAAGCATTTTAATGTTTGGCAGTTCAATAATGCTGTCATCCTGCTCATCACAGAGTTCTGACACCGGCGCCATGAGCAGATCAATTAAGCTCAGCAAGAATCAAGCTGTCAAAGAATACGTGGATGTAAAAAAAACATTTAGAAGCAAAGAAGACTGGCGTTTTACCTCCTTTGAAATCCTCAAACCGTCATTAGCTGAAGTTCCAGTGTCGCAGTGATCTCTGTGAGGAGAAGTTTTGCCGTTTCTCATGGTCGGAGCTCACCAGTGTCAATGCCGCTGAAACTAAATGCCAAATCGATTCTCGCTTCACTTTCCACTCATTAATCGAGCTCGCGGTGTCGGCTGACCGCTGTCCCTCTGCTGCGCGTCCGAGCAGGACCACGAGGTGCAGGAGGAGAAGATCATGTTGGTGTCGCTGCTGATGGCGGAGCTGGGCGTTCACTCTGTGGCCTACGCCTTCCCCAAGGTCAAAATCATCACCACGGCCGTGGACAAGGGCCTGGACGATTCTCTGCACGTGATTCCCGGCATCGGTAAGAAAATACACACATTTACACACACACACACTAAATATGCAACAAATGATCTCGTTTTCCAAGAAAGATCTAAAATGAAATTGTCTCCGCAGCTGTGTTTAGAAATTCTCTCCTATCCACCTATATATATATATATATATATATGTGTGTGTGTGTGTGTATACATATATAATAATACAATCTGTATGACTAGAATCTTCCATGTTGACCAGCAAAACATTCTGAAACTCTTCTGTTACACTTGGTTTTACTTTGAAGCCTGTTTTATTATCTGATTTTGTTATTTCTGTCAACACTACACTTCTTTTATTCACGTTGAGAGTTTGGTCCAGGGGAAGAGGTTGAATGCTAAAACACTTAGACAGTCCCTGAGTCCAGACTCAGGATTTATATATTATTAGGTTTTCCAGCGAGTTCCTGTTGATATTCTGCAGTTGGTCAGCCGTGTTAAGAAAATATCAGTGCTCAGCTGTCAGGGCCCATCTTCACATGCACATATTAAAAGAATCTTTCAGTTTGTGGTATTGCGCCACATTAGTTTGTGAGTATTATTAGATAACTGAGAAGAAACTGGTTGCGGGTTTTGACTGGCCATGCATGCAGTGAGTTGTGGAAGGAGCAGCAGGAGGTTTCATCTCTCGCTCTGATGTCTCTCTCATGTCCTTCCAGGAGACTTCGGGGACCGTTACTTTGGGACGGACGGCTCTGACGGCTGGAGCGACGAGGAGGACGAGGAGCAGGTGTCATACTGACTCAAACATCTGTTCAAGAAAGAGGAGAAAAAAAAACAAAAAAACTATACCATTCACACTCCTGTGCGCCCTCCTCTAAAGGCACAAAACATTTGCTACGTCCACCTTTGTGTGCGCCACATGCTATTTTGTACTTCCTATTCAGCCGCCGAGTCTCGGTCCAGCTGTGCTTCACGCGGGATTCACTGATCTGCTCCGATATCTCCAGAGAGACGAGCCACGGGCGTCAAACAGTGCCATTACCTTCGCGGTACAACAATGCAATAACAGTAACACGCAGTAAAGGATGTGATCCAGGACCAGGTTGCAGCAGCTGTTCTTAAATCCTGCGCTTCAGTTTCAAACACATTCACAGATTAATATTTAGGTAAAACCTCCACCGATTCAGCACACAGCCATCTGTTTATCTGTTGGTGGGTGGAGCCTGTGGTTTGACCTTGTTCTGTCCAGATGTCAAAGTGGGCAGGACGCTCGTCAGCCCACCCAGCAGAGGTCGAGCAACTTCGCTGCTGTGTGTGTGTGTGTGTGTGTGTGTGTGTGTGTATGTGTATGAGTGAATGGTGAATGTGACTGACAGTGTGAAGCACTCCGAAGCTGCCGAAGCGGTGAAAATACGGCATAAGTGAGGTCCGTTTACTGTTCCGTGCTGGCTTTATATGAGCTGGATCTGGTCCCAGCGCACCGTGCTCAGACCACCGGTCCATCAGCCGTGGACGAACCCGCTCCTGCGGCCAGCTGAGTCACTGAACCTGCGTGTTTTTACGGTGAATGAAGAGTCCTGGTTCAGGACAGGGTGACGTACAAATGAGCATAAGCAGGGAGTCAGTAAAGCTCACTGTGAATCCTCAGGCCGTGTGAACCGCCACAGTGCTCACAGCTACTCAGAATACGCCAAAGAAATCGTGAGGAGGCAGAGAGTAGTTTCTGAAATGAGGGTGAAGTCGAGACATTTTCATGAAGAAACAGATTTCAGCCTCATGGTGGTGCTAGATGAGCAGGCAGAGAGTTTCCTGGATGTTTGAAACATTACTGTAAAATCAGGTTTTCTTTGCTGTGCTTGCAGTGAACTGATTAACTGAGTGGATTTTAGGGAGTCTGTTTGTCCAAACTGCTGCAAATCCCTCCAAAACTTGAGCAGTTGCTTTGTTTCAGTACCAAGGATAATAACTGGTTTCCACCACAAATCTGCTGCTGAACTCACATTAATTTAAACCTTTGAATCTAATTTAGTACCTTCACTCTTTGCACAGGTTCAAATTATATACACAAAAGCACAGCAGCTACTTAATTAAATATTACCATTTCAGCATAGAAACACCCCAATAACTGACCTGGGAATAAAGAGGCAAGTGAGCGCATTCATTTATTTATTGTATATCAACAGGCCGATGGAATATGTGGGATTTTCCTTAATTTAGCTGCTCAAATCTGAGGTGAAAAATGTTATTTTCCCCTCTGAATCATTGTTAACCATTCATTGAATTTTATTTTCTTTTGCATGATGATAAAATATGACGTTGCCAATAAAATGACAGACAAAGGCGACAAGTAAAAGATGGGAAGGTAACACAAAACTAAACTGCTTCTCCCCAAGACAGCAAAAAGAAATCCTAGTTCCCTGAGAATCGAAGTCTCACACAAAACTGAAGGAGATCATAGTTTCTTGTTGTAGTAGATGAAACAAAAGTCCTGTTTCCTTTTCACTGATTGGGTAGCAAAATAGAAGGTGGTCTTTTATTTATTTACTTATGACTAAAATCATCCAAAAATTATGCAAATCATTGTTGTTGTTTTTTTCTCTTCCAAAGTGGGACAGAACTTTTTGTGTGCTGATGGTTTTAGGAGGCTTCTGTGGGTTTCGTTCACAGAAATTCGAGCGTGTTTTCAGGTTATGAACAGCTGCTGCGGCCGACCTCAGGGGATGAGCTGTGAGCATCCATTTACACTTTCTGCTGCTCTACAAATACTTTTTTTTTTAATTGTATAACCGTGTAAACTTACTTCTACTGTAGAGTAGTAAGACATTTTATATTAAAGGTGAATCACAAAGGAGAGTTTTTGTGATTTTGAATAAAGTTGCAATTTTCACATTCAGGAAAACTGAGATGGTGCAATAAATTAATGGTTTGAGTGGATATAAAGGAGAGTCCAGTGCAGATTTAATTTTCAGTTATCACAGCTGCTGGTGGGTTCTGTGTGTGTGTGTGTGAGTGGGTTTGGATGTATGTAGGTTTAGCGAGATATTAAAGAGAACCTGAACGTGTCCACACCTCCCTTTCTTTGTAAAAAGGAAAAAAAAGATTCAAACAAGTTTTTTTTACACAAAAACAACTTTTTCTAATATCTCTTGACCTGATGCATATTAAATAAGACATCAATAGTAACTCAAGATTACACGAACCTGCTGTTAGTGATTTCCTCTCTCGGTTAAACTTTGAGAAAAGGCCCTGATGTACTGAGATGAGTTTGACACCTTCGGCCTGAAGGGTTCACAGACAGGCTCCTGTCTGCGATGCTGTCTCCGGCCTGTAGGGGTCAGTGTGGCTCAGACTGAGCTTCCTTGGCTGTGATTTATAACCATGTGTCCCCGAGAGAAATGTGCTCAGTGCGGCGCAGGAGACTCACCTGAATCACAAGTTAGAGGTTTTACATACTGGGCGGCTGTTTGAGGGTTTCGCTGAAAGCAGCCTGTCACTGCTCATTTATAAACATGTGAGATAATGGTGCGGTTTCAGGGACAGGAAAATGATCATCTATCCCCCAACACACACACACACACACACACACACACACACCCAAGCCTCCTGGTTTGCCCTCCCCGTTGTGTTCACACCTCCTGGTCCTGGTTTCCTTGTTGAGCAGGATCCGGACGACCAGCGCCGCCTGTCCGGCCCTGCGTCTGCTCGCCTTTTGTGCACCGTCGGTGAATGTGCCTGCCTTCATTCATGTATTTATTCAGTCATTCATGCTCCTCACAGGGAGACTCGCACATCACGTACAAGCTGCGAACGCCGTCTCATTGCTCACACCTTCCTCCTCTTTTTTTCCGTTTGGGGCCCGGCCCGCTCGCTCCGCTCCGACAGCTCCTCGCAGAAGCGGGTGACACTGTGATCACGGATGTCACACGACGCACGCTGTATTCTCCAAGACAGCAGAAGACTCGCTCGCCCATGTGACTACTGCCTCAAGGTTAACCTGTTACCATGGAGACAAGCCCGCCAATGAAAATTCAGCAGACGGTTGCGATGTTGACTGCAAGCTTTTTGTTTTAAGGGGTGACCTATTTTTTTTTTTCCTCCCTCCCTCCTCCTCTTCCTCCTCCTCCTCCTCCCCCCCTTCATCCCCTCCACAGCTACTCAGACGCAGACCCTGCTACTCCGACACGTGCACACACACACACACACACACACACACAGATAAAAACATGGGAAGGCTACTCACACTCTCACATGCGCGCACACTCGTGCTCCTGGAGAAATGAGGTTGTAGGTTGTGCACAAAAGAAATGAGGCACAACTGAAGGAAATAAGCAGCTACAGATGTTAAAGATGTGAAGAATATCTCACATCTGGGAATATGGATCCTAATATAACTCCTGGAGTGGTAGTATGTAGGTATGCAGAGGTTTTTCCTTCTATTTGAGGGGCTAAACAGGTGAATCTACAGGCAGCTTTTAAGCGCAGAAGAAAGGCTTCGAGAGGTTTTGTCAAATAAATCCTGTTCTCTGCACATTTTTAATAAGCGAGACTATGAGAATAAGGATATTTTTTTAAAGTGCCACTTTATTACAAAAGTATAAACTTGACTGACATTTCATGAATAGTAATCTTGATATAAAACATTACAATCTTTTGCACTTAGCACTTAATTACACGCTTTTTGAGTACAAGACCCTGTAGTCTGAATAGCAAACACACAACATTAGCTGCCACATTTAACTTAGCAGGGCTTTCCAAGAACACACCGTAGCTTCATGGCTTCAAAAACAACAAACAGAATACACTGAAATTTGTACATTTGCAGCTCGTTTTGCAGTTTGTGTCACAAGATAAGTCATTCCAAAACACAATTAAACATAATAGAAAAAGATAGATTTCTTGACACTGATGATATATTTATTTTTCTTTCTCTTTTGTCATGTACATACACATTGCATCAACATACAGTATAATCACATTGTTTGCTGGGGATATTTGGTCGAATGAAATCATTAGTTGTGTGTATGTATGTATGTGTGTGTGTGTGTGTGTGTGTGTATGTGTGTGAGATCCTCAAGATGATGCTCTGCTGCTTTAGCAAACCGCTTGCTTCACATTTTTGTCACTTCTGCAATATTTTTCAACACTGATAACAGAGAGAGAGAGAGAGAGAGTGTTCGTCGATGGAGTGATGATGAGACGTGACGTTTGGCGAACACACACACACACCAGTTCGACTGTCGCTTTCCACGCTGCACTGAGGTGAAACCCGAGCAGATTGGCATGACCACAAGGCAGGGACTGTGCAGACGAGCCGTCCACAGACACGAGTGAGGACTGAGCAGCAGGAGGCTGTGAGGCCTGTCGTAGGGGAGGTGGAGGTGGAGGTGGGCGGGGGTGGTTGAGTGGACTGTCTCCACCTTTTTAGGACTCGAGCAGTTTCTCTTTAGTCTCATTTCATCTTTACTTTGTGTGCATGTGTGTGTGTATGTGTGCGTGTGTGTCGCAGGAGAGAAAATTAACGCTCCTCTCCACTGCACGGAGTCCCGCCGAGCCAAAGACATCCTTCATCTAACTGGCTTTGAGCTCTACAGAGAAATAAAGCAACGCACTAAAAAAAATAAAAAAAAAATAAACAACCAACGACAATAGAAAATAAAACATTCATATAGAGGTACCACATGACAGTGCTTGATTTTTTTTGTCGGATTTTTTTTTTTTTCCCACTTTTTCTCCTTTTTTTTTTTTTCTTTTTTAAGCATGCAACTTGTAGCAGGCAAAGTGCAGAAACAGGATCGACAAAGTAAAACACTTCATTTACAGACGGCAGTGGAGACAGTGTTCAGTCCGCGTGACGTGAAACAGAAGGTGACGGAGAGAAGTATCCGATCGGCTTTCCAATGTGTGGAGATGGGCGAAATCGAAGTCGAAGCTGTTTAGGAGGAATGCAAAATGTGTGCAATTTTTTTTGTTATAATACTCTCATAATCGTTTCTCTTGGTCCCTGAGCTTTCAAGTGTTTTGATTAGTAATTCATTCCTTTATATCATTTAAATCCTGAATCACGTCTTGACCAACTACAGGGAAGGCCTGTTCACAACAGACTAAGCGCTACCAAAATATTACACACAATGCTGTGCCTTTTCCCTAAATAGGAGTCCTGCTCGGACCAGATAAATATATATGACTATTTTTACCCGCTAGAATTGAGGAAGAATTTAGGCTTTTTTTTTCTTTTTCTTTTTTTTCACTTTATTGTGCTTTGCACATATGTATCAGTAAAATAGAAGTGCTACTGTAACCTGCAGAGAGGTCTTGTGCTCATTATTCACTACCTTTGGATTTTCTTATAAGTTTGATAGATTGGACGTTGTGTGGAGCCCAGGTCATAACAGATCAACTTTACTGCCCCGAGGCCTCCGCGGCCCGAGCCGGGCTGGATGTTATGACTTGAATGTAAACAGTATGTGTGGGTGAGCATGACAGGGGCTCAGCCGTCACTCCTTGTGGTTTTAGCTCGGCTCCTTGTTTGAAGGACACGGGGGTTGGGGGGGGGGGGGGGGGGGGGGGGGGGTCACAGTGCAGCCTCAGAGCCCCGTTACGTACATCTCCATGCCATCGTTGAAGGTGAAGATGGTGGTGGTGGAGGAGGTGGCGGAGCCCTGCTTCAGGTCGCCGATGCTCTCGTACAGGTTCTCCCCCGGCAGCAGCAGGGCTTTGGCGGGCAGGTGCTGCAGCTTGGGGGTCTGCTGCGTGGGCGGCGGCGGAGGGGGCTGCTGCTGCTGCAGGGGCTGCTGGGCTTTCTTCCTCCGCGGTCGCAGGGTGGCGCACGTGTTGGGGGGTCGCTCCCGCTTCCAGGCGCCCCCGCCCTCCAGGTTGTCGTAGGCCAGGTCGCACTCCTCCGTCCCGATGGACTCGTAGCAGTGGTCGTCCAGGGGCCCTCCCACCGCCTTGCCCTCCTGAGGTGCCCACGTTTGGGGTTTGACCACTACGCTAAAACCCCCGTCCCGATCTCGGTCCCGGTCACCTCGACCCAAGGTCCGGAAGCCGGGGTTGCCTGGGGGAGACCCCGGCATGGCTCTCTTCTTCTTTCCTGGTTTACACACTTTAGAGTACATCTCAGCCACCTGCAGCCAAACAGACAGCAAGAGATCAGCCAGCGAAGCTCAGAGCCTCCGACGACGGTCATCAAACACACAACATTACACACAGGACGGGGGGAAATACTTTATTACACTGGAAGTGGCATTCTGGTGGATCTTGCCTGTGATTGATCGTATTGCAGAAGACCTGAGAGATCTTCATTCTGCCCAGTGCTTCACACAGCGTCTTTTCTCTAGTTTCTACTACCTTTAGTTTTTTGGGGTTTTTTGTTTTTTTGGGTGGAGTGTGAGCAGTCTGGGGTTTCTGGTTATGAGAAGTACACATGCCAAACATTAACCCTAACAAACATGGGAATTAAATAGTTAAAGGAATAGTTTATATTGGAAAAGTTCCAATATAATTAAAAGAAAATAGAGAATATATGTGAAAATAAAATTAAGAACTGCTATATTATTTGGGATAAAAAAAATTTCAGAGGTCTTAACTGTCAAAGGGAAGGCATGGAGCTCACTTATTGTTGTTTTTTCGTTTTGTTTTGGAGGGTTTTTTTCCATATTTTCTTGCAGTTTAAACAAAGTTTTATTCCTTTTTGCTCTGCGGAGATGACTGTTGGAAGTGTTTTGGTCCAAATCTAGATTCACTATTTCTGCTCGTTCTGCTAAAACACGTCTCTCGGCTGCGGCTCCTCTCGTGATATACTGCATGTGATCTTCCTATCTCACTCAAAAAAGTAACTATGATCTCTCTCAAAAGTGTTAAACTGCTCCTTTCATCTTTCCTTCTCACCAAGATCATCTATTGAAGCTCATATACCTTTTTCTTTCTTTTTTATTTTTTTATTAAACAATGTTTAATTCTAGAGAGGATTGAGATTTATCAGGGATATCGTTTAACTTCACTGAATTAAAATGCGGAAAATGCTGAACCTGGAACCTACCTGATGTAATTCAGCTGTTAAAAAAGCACGGTGACTTGCATTTGTATGATTAAATTTAGCTCTGGCTCGTGTCTCATGTGCGATCATTACAGTGTTGTCACACTGAAAGATGAAACAGGACATTTAACAAAACTTGCTGCTTTTCTGAAAATCCTCAGAGACTCTTTGACTGCCAGGATGAAAAAAAAAAATACAGGCTGCTGAACGAAAAAAAAAAAAGCGGTAACCTATTTCTCAAGCTGTTTCTTCTCCAGGTAGCCAGAAATACACATCCTCCTGCTTTTTATTTACAACCCATTTAAATACTTTATCTTAAAAGTCTGCAATTAGCAAGTCATTGACATGACTGACAAAATTAATTAATATAACATGATACTGCACTTTATATATTTTTGACATTTATTTACTGTTTACAATTATTTAAAACCTTCTTCAGTGTGCAACAGACTGAACAAATATAAGAGGACCTGCAGCCAAACTCTACCTTTAGGTGTGTTACAAAAGGACTGATGTTTCATTTGTTTAAATTTAGCAGCTGTTATTAATATATTTGATCTAATGCTTTTGACTCTCATTGATGTTTTCATTTTTAGAATATTTGTTGTTTTTTTTTTTTTTTTTACCTCAAAGTCTTATATTTTTAAGTCGTTCAGCATAACTGTTGAGATTATTGGATTAATTATATATTTTAAAAAATTCTAATGTTGCTGCAGAGTGATGAGGCTGACTGGGTTCGGTTCGATCGTATCAAAAAAAATTTAAAAAACACGATAAAAGATGGACAGTTTGATTTCTTTACCCAGCATTATATCACTTCCAATTACTTCCGTGACGTACTGACGTCTCCAGGAAGAAAACAGCGTTTTTCTCGTCTTTCTTTCTCGTTTAACTTTGGCGCTGCAGCTTTGAAAATGTCGTCGTTGTTAAGCGCCCGTCGATCTGCTGGTTTTATTATATCCAATTCTTTTAAAACTGCCGTTAAATAAATCGTCACCATTCGAGTCGAAACGCAGACTGCGGGCCGCCATCTTGAAAATTGCGTCATCACAGAGCCAGCGCAGAACGACCAGAATGAAATCGCGCCTAATTAGAATAGAAATCCACTTTCAAAGGAGAATAAACCCGCCGGTCTACTTGGATTTAAATCTGATACTGAATAAAGTTTCAGACGTTAACATGGTCATTTTAGAGCGGAATTAGGCTTTATTTAGATTTATAGAGGAATAAAAAGTCCCATGTTAAACGCACTGATTCTGAACTCTACTGCTCATCCAACAAATCCACGTCAAACTCTCCAATATCAAGGAATTCATTACCAATAAAATAATAGTCATGACAAAAAAATAATCTTCAAATTTCCTCACTTTTGTAAGTATTTTATATGATAATCCTTAATGGTAATATTTGAAAGAAATTCATGAAAGATAAATCGAGCTTCTAAATTCTTGAAGGAAAGCTGCAGATTAACCTGAACTCTCCAAAGATTTACTGTTTTCAAGAGAGACTTCAGAGAAGCGTAAAATGCATATAATAAAATGCCTTTTGTTGCATTATCTTGCGGGGAACGTTGGGAACCAGCAGTTCCAGCGGAGCGCTTTGGCTGAATAACTCAGAGAGGAGAAGAGCTGCTGCTCAGGCTGAGCGAGACTGGCTCACCGCGGCGGCAGACGGCTGGATGTTCTCCACCGTGTGAGCGCCCAGCGGGCCCAGGGCTTTATTTTGGAGCAGGAGCATGTCGTCGTCCTCCGGAGGCTTCCAGATGTACTGCTCCCCGTTGCCCATAAACATCACTTCCTGTCAACAGAACAACAAATCACATTTTGGGCAGAGCCGGTCACGTGTTCGCGCGCGGTTCCCCGCAACGACAGAAGAGCATTCACGGATGTAAAGGCCGGGTTTTGAAAAGAGATATAATGGGGAACCATACAATATAATTTAACCGCTTTAAAGGAGCGCTGCAGTGTTAGAAATGTAGTGGAAGGAGCTCATACAGCAGCACTGAATAGATTTTCCCTGGAAGGTGGAGCCTGTGAGGAACCATGTGCTTATATGCCGGATGACTCAATTTCAGCACGTTGCGTCATCCGCAGGAAAATCAGTGGCGAGCGGGCCTGAGAGCAAACTGCTTACACATGTTGGCCCGTGAACCGTGCGTGTTGCTGAACTCGGGTCACAGCAGACGGAGCGACCTCGCCGACCTCACGCAGGGCAGCAAATGGTCTCCCACTGTCACCTGGAGGGGAGCGCCGAGCCTCCGATCCTCGGTAAAAAGCAGACAGTCTGCCCACACTCCTGCTGCTGCGAGCATATGGAAGAGGCGACACTGCTGAGAGCGCAGATACTATCACCGAGAACAGATAAACACTGCCTGAGCCTCAATGAGACGTCTGCAGACGGGCCAACACGCACAGGAGCGGCTCGAAACATTGCGCTCTGTGCAGGTAATCGAACGGAAACAGCAAGATGAGCACAGCACCAGGAAGTCTGATGTGTGCAACAAAACAATGCGATCGGCGATCACTGTCCACAACATGAGGCAACCCTGGTCAACTGCCTCTTATTTCAAATATTCCCAAACCAAATATGAAGGCTTTTAGTCATGGTCAAGGCTGTTTTCTAAATGAGCCTCAGTCAGCGCGCTCCAGTGGCTTCAAAAGCCGCCTGTCTTCTGAGGTTTTCACGTACAGCCATCTGTTAAGAATGGTGTAACAAATGACAAGAAAGTGTCCAGTAAGCAGCAGCTCTCTGGCCCTCAGTGCTTTGTAAATGTCAAAGGAGAGTAGAAGGCCACCTCTGATACCTTCAAGCTGATGATTAGCAGTAAAAGACAGGAAAAATCTCCATTTGGATTACGAGCTGCAAAATTCAGATGGTTGGAATCTATTTAGGCGTCAACATTATGGAAAACATGGATACATCCTGTCTCATACTTGCTATTAGTCATGAAATAAGTGTAAAAGTGGCACTAAACCAAGCCTATGTCCTAGGATTCTCCTTAAAAGCAGCTGTCACAAGATTCTCACGTGACTAGTACTTCGTTTTCTGCTGTTGAAGATAAATAAGGTCGTCCACATTTCTTTCAGAGCTAACCATCACTGCCTTCCTGGGGATTGTTGTTGACCATGTATACAACCTTTTATGACCACAGGCTTCCATTTTCTGGTGGTTACTTCCAGTGCAACATCTCATAAATCTTGAAACATCTCAGACGGGTTTCTTACGATGGGTTCACTCAGCGGACAGATACGAAGGCAGAAAAGGGGTCAAGGCAGCTAAAGTCAAGGCGAGCCTAATGCTTTCACCACTGAGCGTATTTAGTATATAGTATATTTGTATTAGTCTAATGTGCAAGCAGTCAGAGGCTCCTTGATCTTATCACAGAAATCAAATATACCAAAAGATCCCAAAAAGACATGCAGTGGATAATAAAAGGAAACAAATTGCTCAAAAACACCAACTTGTGATGGAAATGGATCTCAACACAATGAAGCATGGCTAAAGGAAGAGACAAAGCAACAAATCTATGGGGAAAAAAAACTGAAAAAGAAATTCATGACTGCCACTGAAGTCATCAAGTGGCCTCAGGCATGTGTAAAATTACACAAGTGGAAATAAAAGAACAGAAATATCTGACAACTTGACTTCTTATATCTGGCAACTTCAAGTCACGAAATGTCCACAAATATGTGCAAAGCTACTGCAGTGCCACACAAAACATAGCCAAAAGGTGACTTTAAAGTGACAAAAACCTGCAAAAGGGTGCTTAAAAACCAAAAACGAGTCATACAAAATCACAAGCAGACAAAAAAGAAAAATGAAGAAACAGAAAATGTCCCATATGATACAAAAATAAGACCACAGAGTGACTCCCCGTCCCAAAAAAAAGAAGGAAACCTTTGGTAAAGGTTCATGCTGTCTTCGATTCAACTTGGAAGCTAAAAAGTTCTTTTAAAAGACAGATATCCGTGCTCCGTGCTGAAAGCAACAAGTACCAACGCTGGATCAGAGAAGCCATCGAGATCCGCAAGCGAGGTCCAAGGAGCATGAACCGTGACGAGGGGGCGTCACGTGACGTGCCTCCTGAGGAAGGTCATCGGATGTGACCGAAACTAGTAGAGGTAACTTAACTCTCACCACTATCTGTCTTTTAAAAGAACTTTTTAGCTTCCAAAAAGAAGGAACATTTCAAAATACCACTACAATAACTACAAATAGTGAAATTATGTGAAAAAGTAAACAAAATGAGTTGAAATGACAAAAAATAAACTGAAATGGAGGTCGAACAGTGAAAAAACAGATGTATAGCAGCCAAAGTGAAGTTTGATATTTCAGCAAATAAATATGACGGGCAATAAAGACCCCACAAAGTGCCAGAAACCCAATATTCAGAAGAAAAAGAAGAAGATGATGATGAAGACAAAACAGGAGAAACAGAGTTCAACAGAGTAGTTAAAGGAGACACAAAATGCCTCCACAAAGATGTTTAACATAAAGAAAATGTGGCACACCACGACCTATCTGTGACCTCAAAGATAAAGAAAAAAGGTGCGAAACAACCAAAATCTTCTGTGAAATAATCACAAAAACACATGAAGTTACCGAACGGAAAGGCTGTGAAAGGAAAAACACGAGTCAGGATGGTCAACAGTGGACAGAGGAAACAGTTCGAAACAAAACCTCAGTGACGCCAAACGATACAAATGATTTCTGCGGCTCGTCGACGCCTGCTCTGGCTCTGGCCGCTTCAGCCTGAGCTGAATGCGGGGGGCTTTTCCCTGACTGTGCCCAGGGGCTCAGCTGTTTCATAATCCGTCCATGACCGAGCCGACTCCACGTCGCCGGGCGTCGGCTCGCTTTTCCTCCGCTCGGCGTGATCTCACCTCGCGCTCCTGTCGGACCTCTGGAGACGATAACAGCCCGACTTATCTCTGAGCTTCCTGTCGCCCTCCAGTCATCACATCCTCACGTCTTTCAGCTCAGAAAACAAACCGCAAAGTTTTTCTTTTTCCCAAATACAACATCCGCATTTTTCTCTGGCTCCCGTATATTTCTGGTCCTGAGAAGCTCCAGTGGGTAATCTTTATTTCAGCGTCTCACAAATGAAAACTATGAATTTAATAATTTTTTTTTCCTGTAATCTAGTTTAATATTACCCTCGATACAACAGAGGAGGTTTCATATAAAGATGAACTCCACGTCAACATTCACACATTTATTTTGTGTTATTCATAAAGAAATGGTTTAGAGAAACAACAGCTGCTTGAATATCTCGCAGAGAGAGTTAGATGAAAAAGATTTGTGCTGCTTTCAAGTCTCTCTTGCTCAGCTCTGTCCAAAAATAACAAAATCCCATTAGCACCTCTAAAACTTGCTAATCTATTTATGTTTTCTCGTCTGTTTTATTCCTGAAAAGACCGAACTTGCTTGACTGACTGAGGACAAACTTGACTTTCAGGATCTGTTACATGTTATAACTGAGTTCATTTTACTTAAAAAAATGAACAAATATTCATGCTTATCCTGTTTTTTATAAATCCGTAGAGACAGTGCAGCACTTTAATTTCTTAGGGAACAGTGAATTGGATATATAATTTTAATGCTGAAACTGTGTTATTTTAATTGAAATGTAGGAAAAAATGAAACGGGAACAGTTGATCGGATGACCACTTGACTGTTTTCTTTCCTTTTCTCGGCGTCAGAAGCTAAAATATCGACCGATGAAGACGGTGCAGCGACAGACATCAACACACCAGCCGGATCTGAATCTGGAGGAAGCTTCAAAAACACATTCTGCAGGTAACAACTAACGAAAACAACACTGAGCCGTCTGAGCACATCTCACCGCTGTTGGCTTCGGCCAACTGGAAGAAAATTTGTTCAGTACAGTCAATACTTTTACGATGAGCTGCATTTCAGAAAATTAATTATGAAACATTAAAACAAAATAGATTCTAATATATAATCAGATTAAAGGACTGTTTGTCTCATAATCTCATGTTTTCTCGTTTAAATCTCCTTCGTGCAATGAGCTCCTCGCTTGATTTCGACTCTCTGCGGTTTGCAGTTGTGAAATTAAAAGGCTTCTCGTGTTTCCTTCACAGTCACACAGCTGTAAACTGGGTTTTCACCTTGTTGGTCTCTATGAAGTTTCCAGACAACCAGGTAATATGTTCCCCGCACACTCCCATTATGACCCGTTCTGTCTGCTCCAACTGCAAACAAAGCCAGTGATTACTCCCTGAAAAGTTCGTTTGGGTTAAAGTTACACAAAGGTTTCATTTGTTCTCATTCTCAAAGCATGGTGGGAAACTTTGCAAGTGGTCTAAAAATCTTCCGATCGAACTCTCTGGAAGAAATCAAGCGGGGACATGAAGAGAGAGAAACGTTAAATCCACCGACCTTTGGGAACGACGGGACGTTAAAGGCCTCAACGTTTCTGCGGGGCAACTTTGTGCTGTGGGGGTGTGGTGGAGGAGGGGCTGGGTGTGATGGCGGGGCGTGTCGTGGCGGCGGCGCCGGCGGCTCGCCCATGTCTGTCCCACTGTCCCTCTTCTGAGGCGCCTTGTCGGCCTTCCTCAGCTTCCGGACGCAGGCGTACTCGGCCGTCTCCGGCGGGTGAGGGGGGGTCATGACCTGGGCCTCGGGTTCGGGAAGTCCTCCCTCCACGTCGCCGTCTGGGTCCGGAGGCGCCGGCGTGTTGGCAGGGACGGCCGGAGGGGCCGGAGTGTCCGTCTGCCCGGCCCTGCCTACCATGGCGTACAGGGCATCGTCAGTACGTGAGGCGGAGGAGCGCCGGCCCACTTCAGAGTAAGTGTGCTCGCCGTCCTCTCCAGTCCCAGAGGGGATCTGGGGAAGCTGCCTGCCTTGAGAACGAAGGTCAGAGTTAGACCGGCGGCTGGGCAGCAGCAGAAGGTCCATGAAGGCTGGACCTTGTCTTTCAAAGCCTCTGAAGGGCGCCTAAACTCTGCTGTTACACCAACCGAGCTGCCGCTACCCTCCATAAAACAGAATCCACACACACCTACAGCAGTGAATCTCTCGCTGCTCAGAGGAGCGAAAATCTGACAGTGAACTGGGAACTGACTTAGATGTTTGAGAATATGCATCCAAATTGGCTTCTTTCCACTGCAGTGGAAGCAGGACAAGTATGAAGCAGGACATATGCTTATATTTCTTCAAACCCTCTCAGGCTACTGTCACAGTGCCCACAAATGCAGTTCCCTGTTGACTGTCAGTGAAGGAGCTCCAGGATTTGTCTTGGCACTCTGAATTTCTGTCTTTGAGAGAGAAATGCATGTTCATAAATTACGGCTGAACAGTCCAGAGGAACGAAACGGAGTCATAAATGTAATGTGAATTCTGTTTTAGGGTGAATTTCTCCTCTAATAAGTCTTCAAATCTTACTGAAGAGCCATTTTTGCGGGAATTTAGAGCCAGATCAGATTCTGAGTGACCTGAATTAAGATGATGTTTAAATCGGTGAAAATAGGCAACACTCTGTGAGTATTTTAGAGAATGTTTGTGGTCCAGTCTAGTGGTCTGAACCAAAGCAGGGACGAAAAGAAACAGTTGCATATTATTCAGATTTATGTTTACGCTGATATTTTTTAGCACTTATTCACAGAAATAGAAAAACCTGACACAGGTCATACTTCAAGCACGTTTAATTCAGTAAATTGTTCCTAAAATCATTGTTCCCAGTTAAATCTGAGTGAAATTATAAATGATAAATCAAACGTTGCCTGTGTTCATTATGTACCTAATTAAAATGGAGCCAGCAGAAACAGAACAATACTACTAATGACCTGTGGGGGCAGTGCTGTGCACTGTGGCTCCTGTGCAACCAGCAAAATGAACAAAGAAGGCAATGTAGCTTGGAAGTCAGCAGAAATAAAAATGCCTTTTAGGAAAGTGAATGTGTAAAGGAAGCATATCTGGGCCTTAAGCCTTCCCCCTCTCTCACAGTGGGTGGTCTGCACCCTCTGCACTCGCTACAAATTCCTCCTTTTTTCTGGGATGTGGAGGTACAGCTACATAGTGGCGTTCCAAGGAGCTGATGGGAGTCAAGGGTCTTACTCAGGGAACCACATCAGCTGTGGGATTCAAACCAGCAAACACCCTATCCCAAGTTCAATTCTCTAACCGGGATAGCACCACTGCCTCGACCGGCACACAGCCGCAGGGTTCAGAGCTGTTTCTCATTTCAACGTCTAAACTGAGAATAACAGTATTTGCCGGGTAATTGCAGTCACATGTTTACCGGCTAAGAATTCATCGGAAACTCATACAAAGTAGAAAAAGGCAGGAATTGTTCTGTTACACACACTAACAAACATCTGCAGCCTGAAACGGGACCACCCAGCCCGTCACTTGCTGTGTTTGGTTGGTTGAGTTTCTTCTGTGTAAACTATATTCGTACTTCGATTGAACTGCACCGGAGTTTCTCCAGAGACCGAGACCTCCTCCTCAAGGAGTCTCGGGTCAAATGTTGCCAACAGGCTTTTGTTCGGATCAAACCAAAAAAGAAAAATGTAAACAAACCCTGTATCATTATGCAGCTGAAAAGCTGTTCGGTTTTAGATTTTTGCATTTCATACTTGGTCGCTCTAGGAGAAAAACAAAACTTATATCTCCACATCTGGTTATTTTAAGAATTTTGTTCCTGCCCCTCCAGCTCAGAGGATTTCCCAAAAAATCCAAACGTAAAAGGCGACTTGGGTTTCTACCTGACAACAAAGATGCAGTGTTTACAGAGCACAGGTCAGGATTAGTATGTGAAAGATGCACTCACTTTTCCCATTGCAGTTCATCTTGTTCATCTCAGTGTCTGATTTACTGATGGACCGCAGCTTCGACTGCCTGAGTATACCCTGGCAACACACACACATACACAACACACACACATACACACACACAGGGCCAGTTAAACAGTAATTAAGACTGAAGAGGTTGTCCTCTGAATGATATTGTTCCCTGGCGAGTGGAGCTGCTTCAGCTACCTCAGCTGAAATACAAGCAAAACATGGAGGAGAGCTTTGTCTGATACCTACCATGTCCATGAGGCGGTGCTTTCCACCCTCGCCGGGGACATTGTGTGTCTTCCCCTTCCTGCGTTAAACAGAAGAGCACAACAGCGCTATCATACAGGACCAATACACTTCAGTGTGTGTGTGTGTGTGTGTGTGTGTGTTCATTACTGTTGACTTTAATCTGTTTGCACATTCACATCTATTATCACTGTGTAGTCCTGAATGAAAAAAAAAAATGGAATCATGAAATATTTAAGGTGAAGATGTGTCAATAGCTGCGGTTGCAGAGTAAGTCTGCAGGAAATTAATGTTAACTAATACAACGTCTCCCGACGCAGTGTTTACAAGCTTATCGTCTGCACGCTCGCTTGCGTGTGTGTGTGTGTCAGAGTGCAGAGTTTGCGCCTGAGTCATGGTACATGTGTGGCTGAGTCATCTTGTGACTCTGCATATGTGACGGAGGCATTCGGGGTATATTTGCATCGTGCGTGCCAGTGACGGAGAGCAACCGGGTACATTTACTCAAGCATCGCAGTGCAGTTATGAAGTATTCTTTGACCTTACATGAGTACTTTACTGCACTTAACTAGCGGCTACAGTCACTACCTCTCTCTCTCAAACTGTTTTCTTCCAGAAATGGTTATAATGCAGCTGGATCATTCATTCATTCAAGTCCAGTGAGTTTAAACTGATATTTACCTTCAAAATATGTTAAAAAATGCAATTGATTGCACAAATTTTTGACTCAATTTTTCCAATATGCTGCAAAAAAAAGGTAAAATTAAGAAAAGTCAATTACACCAATTCAAAGAGTCAAAACTGGGCTTATTATTTTGTTTCCCTGCATCCATCTCTATATCAGTGATATCAGATCCCCACTACAGGCTCAGCACCGGTTGATAAAACATTTAACCTTTACATGCTGCTCCAGTCAAAACTAACCTGCTTCAACAGTTGACAGCATTAAAAACACCCTGAAGTTTTAATAGTTAAAGAGTTTATCATATGTATTTTGTACTATTGCACTGATACACTGCTACTGTTTTGGATCAGATTCATCATTCATCATATCTGAGATTTCTGAAACGTGGTGCACGGATCACGGACGTCAACGGCGCAACTTTAGACCTCCTCAAACCCCAACGACACGTTGGGAATCTCCTTAACGGGGCCCCCGGCTAACCGCTCGCTGCCCCTGCTTCTTTTGCCTCTGGTGAGAGGAGCTTTTCAGCTTTAAAGCTGATAAAAACCTATTTGAGGTCAAGCGTGTGCCAGGAGAGGCTCACAGCGCTGTGATGTTCGAACGTCTTCAGACACGGAAGACGCCGTGACATTCGCACAGACCAGCAGCAGTTTAAAGAGTAAATGGCGATAGCACCGAACGCCGACGTTGAAAGGAGGCATGTTAAGTTGATATTTTAAACCAAACACCACTGCTGCTCAACACAATGTCAATGCTTTTGCAGCCCAGCAACACAGACGCAAACAAATCAGAGACAACAAATGACAGCTCATGGTGTTTTTTGTGAGTTTAGGTGTTTGCTTTTTTTTTTACTTTTCACACTGATAGTTTCACCTGAATGATGAAGATGACGATGCGTTTATGTGTCAATACTACTGTGTCTTAATTGAAATTGCTGATGAGCGTGCGTGCGTGCGTGCGTGCGTATGCACGTGTATCTCTCACCTCTGGCAGCCCACACAGAGCACCACAATGAGGATCGTAACAACAAAGGCTGAGGCAGCAGCGATAGCACCCAGCAGCAGGACCTTGCCGTAGGGAGGAGCCGTGAAGTTCAGCCCGTCCTGCATGGAGGCCATGTGGGAGCGCTGACGCTCGCTCGCTCGCTCTCACACACTCACACACACACCCTTACACTCATGCACGCCGAGAAGTGCCACGGTCTCACTGGGATCTGCAACGAGAAGGCACAGAGTGGCGCTTAATTACAAAATTATCTGACCTTTGGAGAAAAAACATTTCAAAGGTTAACAAAGCAGTGGAACCAGAAGTAAAATATGCAGGAGGCAGGAGGGGAAGCGGCGGTTTGAAAAGAAGAACGGTGTGAATTCCCATCCAGCGCTGAAGCAGTGAAGTGAACAGACATTACGCCTCGGGCGCGTGCTTCTGCTTTACCTTGTTTGAGGGATTACTGAGCTTTGTGTGTCACACTTACATAGACATCAACAGCGGAGCTGCTCCCCGGCGCAGATTTTCAGGTATCCGGGCCGGGTTAGCAACAGCAGCTGTCCAACAACTCGTTTAAAACATCGCATGACCGAAAACCAACCAGTGACGATGCAATTTCTGGACTTTTATTTCTAGCAATTCCGTGCCGGCCTGTTAGTCAGCTGCAGCTCCATATGGGAAACACGATTCTCCTACATTTTAAGCATCCCAAGGAAGAACACGCATACATATTGAGAGGGTACAATGAGTCACTGCGAAGCCCAAACATGCCAGCAGGCAGAGTAACCTGAAACACTGAAGGAGACAAGTGTGAAAGCCGAGCGAGCAGACAGAAACATCTCTGCCGCTTCCTCCTCGCTCCTCGCCGTTCGCCTGGCAGTTTCACATTTGGCAGAGTAATATGTTTCAAATAAACAATAAAAAACACTGAGCGATAACAAAAAGACCAAACAAACAGGCCTAATCTCAGTCAAATCGTGCCATCTGTCTACTGTGACAGTGTGTTTTCATGTGTGCGAGTGTGTGTTTGTCACTTGTCCATCAGCAACAACAGAGCTGCAGACTGCAGGAAATGTAGCGCCGGCTTCGGCTGAAGTTGCATGTCTGTCCCTATTTCCATTTATTTATTCGGTTTACAGCATCCGTTTTTTTTTTTTCCCTCCCAACAACACCCTCTGTGTTGGATCCCATCCTGTGTGAGCTTTGTATGTGTGCATCCTCTTTAAACGGCATGCGTTAGTATTGGATTCCACATAGATGCTTCCCTTCCAGACAGAATTTAATCTTCACCGACCAAATTGCTTTAACAGTTTGTCTGTAGTCTGCTGAGCTGTGTGTATCCTCTCTGAACGCCAGCCTGAGCCTTGAACACCTCAAGATGGCTTTTTAAGGAGAAACCACAGCGTTTAGCGAGACTGTTCGCGAAGCAAACGCGTCAATCTGAAGCAGCTCTGATCATTTAGCTTCAGCATCAGACTGAGGAGAAGCTGCTGAAGGATTAAACTCAAGTGTGTCCGCCGTTCTTCACTTCCACCCTATGCTTTGACTCCATTTACTACACTCTTCCTCATACTTAAGCATCAAATCCCCAAATTCGCTGAAATTTCCCAAAAACTGTCCACACCGGTCAAACTCTCTTTTCTGATTTATTCAATTACTTCTTGAGGAACAGCTAAATGGACCTGGACGTTTCACCAGTGAGGAAAAACGTTTACATGGTCCAGCGTTATGAACGCTGATGTATAACTCTGCTTATCGTACTCATCTATTAGCAAGTGGCATTTATTGGGCACAAAAGAACATTTTGTCCTCAAAGACGACGTGTTCAAAGCAGGAAAATCAGCAAGCTCAGCAATTCACAAGCTGTCTGGGAAATGGTGATGGATTGACAAATGGATCAGAGCATCGCCAAAACTGCAGCTCTTGAGGAGTGTTCCCAGTCTGCAGTGTTTAATATCTCTCAGGAGTGGACCAAGGCAGGAAGAGCAGTGAACCTGTAACAGGGTCACTGGTGCAGAGTGGAAGCAGTTGGTCTGTGCGGTTCGATCTAACAGACAAGTTAGTGTTTCTCAGATTGCTGCAGAAGTTGATGCTGAAAAGCGCAGGACATTGCAGTTTGCTGAGCGTAGGGCGACACAGCCAGAGACCAGTCAGGGTGTCTGTGTTGATTTATGTCCGTCCCAAAAAGCACAAACAACATTTCCCATGCAAACATCAAAACTGGAGCAGGAAACAATGAAAGAGGTGCATCTCGCTTAGCTGGGGAACACCTGGCAGCAGGATGTGCAATTCAAAGAAGACAAGCTGGTGGAGACTGTGCAATGCTTTGGGCGATGCTCTTCAGGACGAATCCACTGTCCATGTGGATTTAACTTTACCACTTACAGTACGTCCAGCTAAGCCTGGACAGTATTCCCCACAGGCCTCTTTCAGCAGGACAATGCACTAGGCCACAAAGATAAAAAAAAACCTGGCAATGAATTGAAGAACACAAGACTGAGGTGTTGACGTAGCCTCCAAGTTCCCCAGGTCTTGATCCAGTCCAGCATCCAGGGGATGTGCTGGACAAAATGAGTGGAATCCGTTCAGACCCCACCTCACAACCTCAAGGTCTTAACGGGTCAGACCGGATGAACGAGAGCACCTTCGGACCTCCGGTCAAGTATGGGTCTGTCCGGGTCAGAGCTGTTTCAGCAGCTGGAGGGGATCCACACAAAGCTAGACAAGATCACGAATTATGGGAAAATGGCTGATTTATTTTTTGAATCCCAAACCTGCTCTTACAATACCCTCAACAGATCTCTCAATAAAACTGTCTCGCGTTTGACCAAGATATAGTTGATAAATCCACCTCTAAATGTCACATGTATCACCTCTGGATTCAAAGAACATCAGCAAACATCTGTTTTATCAATTGTCATGCTTGAGTAACTCAATATTCATACTTAACCTGCAAATTTTAAATAAATGCTTAAGGGTTTTTTTCTTTTCTTTTCAGTCTTTACATTTGTTGCAGGACTTATGTTTTTGTTTGTTTTTTTTGCCTTTATCTAGTTGTTCTCTGTATTGAGTTTCACTTGGCATTGTAGAAGAAAATATTTTTTAACACAGAATATAGTAGCAAGTAAAAGTCTTTCCTTAAAAATTCAAATTGAGACTTTAGTACATTGAAGCCAGCTGAGTTCACACAATGCTGATTAAAGCTATCGCCGCCCTGTTAATCTCTCTGCCTTTCGCAGTAGATTTTAAATCTGCTGCCTGCTGGGACATTTCTCGCTCGGTGGGATGAGCTGGGCCTCCTGCACGGCCGTGGCCCCGGATTCTGGACCTCATGTTGTGGATGAGTCCCCTCTTCACCATAAGAGTGTGAAATATAGAAACCTTCAGAAACAGTACTCTGCAACACTTGAAGGCCGTTTACCTCCAACATTACTGTAGAAGAACTACTGACAAAAGTTTCATATTTGTGAAAGGATTTACCAAAGCCATATGGCTATTTTAAATATATATATTTATTGGAAACTGGTTATAATAAAAGAATTGTATCCACTCCGCCATGTAGACATGGTCAAGATGAGCTGGTGGCATTGAAACAGAACAAGAATGAGAAAGAAAAGTGAATTTAGTGACTTTGAATGTGGCTTTGTTGGTGCCAAACAGACCGGTCTCAGTATTTCACAAACTGATCGAGAAGGGTTTACGCCAACAAAAAAAGAGAAAATATCCACCAAGCGACCATTCTCTGGGCCAAAATGCTCTGTTGATGCCAGAGGTCACAAAGAAAATGGACTGGTTGGAGATGATAAAAAGGCAACGTAAACTTCAAGAATCACTGACTACATCCAAGGGATGCAGAAGACCATCTCTGAACGCAGAACACGTCAAAAGATCTGGGCTGAAGTGAAGCCTGGAGCTACTAGAGCCACCCAGATAGAGACCAGCTGGAAAAATGTCTCCTGAACTGATCTCGGTTTCTGCTGTGATATTCAGACAATAGGTTCCAAAATTGGTGTAGAGACAGTGAACGCATGGATCCCTCCTGCCTGGAATCAGTGCTTCAGGTGCTGCAATGGCGTGAGGAAGGTTTGTGCCCTTGTGGTATCAGCTGAGTATAATTCAAGCACCACAGTCTGTGTGAATACTGTAGTTTTCCATGTCCATCCCTTTATGTCCAAAGTCAACCAAACTCTATTATACAGTGTTTACGGTCTGTCCGACAGAGCGGTGTTTATTTTGAGTAGAGAAACAAAGCCAGCAATGCCAGAAAAAGAAGAAGTTAATATAAAAACCTCTCGTGGACACGACGGGGAGCGATGATGAGGAGCAGCACTTATCGACGCCTGGTCACATGACTACTGTAAACATCGTGTCTCCCTGTTGAAGCTGAAGTTCTGTTAGTTTCCTTTATGTTTGAAGCAATAATCTATTATTTTCTGGCACCCATAATTTAAAACATCTAGCAAATTTTTACAAACGATCAGACGTTCCTGTTCAGTCAGTTTGTGTTTTGTATTGTGGGAGATGTGCAGACTTTCCTACATTTGCATATCCTTCACTTGTGATCCAAACATGAACCAAAGTGTTCACAGCATGAAATCCAATTTGCACCGATTTTTATAAACGGGCGTGTTGGTGATTTTGTGCAGGCTGTTTTTGAGGGTTTTTTTTTTTTTTTTTGTAACTTCAGGTTAGCTCCTATTCAGAGAACAACCGGCTTTGTTTTCTAATTACATTGATTATTATTATTAATATGATCTATGAATGAGTCACACTCTCCACCTGCGGATCCCTAGCATAATTACTTCTCTGCAAAGTGATTGCAACAGGGAACATGTTTCCCCAGCATGTCTATCAAAACTATTTTTCGTGGCGTAGCAGCAGCAGCCGCTGACTGTGACCTGCTTTTAAAGCCACTAAATCATCCAGCGGTGCTTCACCTCAACCAGGGCGCTTCCTACGTGAGCAGCCGGGAATATCATGCCGGATTTAAAACGCCGTATGAGGCAGAGATCATTTAATTCACAGATGCAACAGCGACAGTGTAATTATATCTGTGCTGATGTGGCAACAGAGCCGAGGTGTGGAGCTGGAGAGGCTAATGAGAGAGAAGAAAGGGGAAAGGTGTAGGTGTGGAGGAAAAGAAAGGAGTGGAGAGGAGGGAGGAAGACATGCGTGGGAGTCTCGTGGCAGGTGTTTGAAGACACTGAAAGCAAATGACGAGAAGAGGCTGTCACATTTCCCAATAAGGTTTCCGGGCCTCCCTTCCCTTCCTTTTCCCTCGCTCTCACTTCCCCGTGTCAGCGAGAGCGTCCACACCTCCTTCGCCATTCTTCTCTGCCTCCGTCCCTCCTGCCTCCGCCTGCGGCGTTCAGCCGGAGTGACGCCTCAGCACTGCAGTGTAATCTCTGGCCCTCAAGCCGCTTCGCCTCAGCCAACCAATTGGACGTCGCGCTCAGAGCAAGACCAAGAAATGGCCCTCCGCCGGCCGCCTCACTGCCTAACAAAGCCCGCCCTCCCCCCAGCCCTCCCCCAGCCCCCCCGCCTCAGCCTCCCGGAGCCCCCGGGTCCCCGCTGTTGACGCTTGCTACAAACTGCTGGAGGAGACCTGGAGGTGGAGATGCACCAGGTGTCGCCCTCCCAGACCAGGAGGGGCCCCTCGCTGAGGGGAGGCCACATGTAAAGAGGAAACTGGAGCGTCATTGATGTTGTTTTTTTTTTTTTTTTTGCCAGATTCAAATATAGCTCTTTGGTTACTTAAAATATCGCATGAAAGCTCCGTCTTGACATTCAGGAACAGTGACAAAACATTGTTTGTTTGAAGATTTGCTTGAAAGCACTGAAGGCTACAAAGGGGACTTTTTGAGCTGTTGGATTTAAAAAAAGCACCAGAACCCAATATCTTTTTGTATTTTTTTTTGTTATCTTTATCTCTGCATGCAACAGTGGACTGGACAAACAGGAGAAAGGTGTTGAAATAACTGTTTTACCAGAAAATGTCAAAATTGTTTGAAGCACACAATGATCCCATCCATTAACTGATTAAAGGAAATGTATCGACAACTCTACAACTTGTTCCCTGTCTTATCTTTTCTGTCACCGTCCTCTAACTCCAACCTCTCCAACACAAAGCTGCCAACAAAACCCAGTCTGGATCTTCTGCAGGTTTCTTCTTGGTAAACAGCAGTGGTATTTTTTTTTCCATTTGAATGTAAAGTACTGTGAGACGGTTTAATTGTAATTGGTGCTTTACAGCTTAAACTGAATGAGAAATTGAACCGTTGTCATAACTGACAAGTCATTTGTAGCCACTGTGTTAAAGGGAAGTTTGTTGTTTTTCTGCCTTTTAAGGGGAAGATGTGCTGTTTTCACATCTTACAGTGTGTCAGAAAAAAATTAATAATTTCAAACCGTTGCTGGGTTAGAGGTTTCCTGTCGTCTCCAGATGTTTAAGGATTCATAGCTAAGTCAATCAAAAGATATTAGCTACAGGTCACCTGTTGACTTTGATCCCATCATGACTAATACATCTTAATCTCATTGATATTCATCTTAACATCATGCCTTATAAGTCCTGTAATTCTTTTTTAAACAAACAAAAGCTCACTATCCTACTCTTCCAAGTCGATAACAAACAGCACCCCTGTTTTTTTCGCTTACAGTCCCTGACAATACCATGAAGTCCAACAAGAAATTACAATGTAATCCTCGGAAAAATTCATTTATTTACGGAACAGGCTCGCAATCGATAGCTATCGGTAGGCTTTTAATTTTCCAGGAACACACATTCGGGTTCACATGTGTGTTCATTATTAATAATGCTGGAGCTCCTCTCAAACAAGCCCCCAGCCGGCCAGCAGTGGCCTCTCTGCCAATCTGCTCAGGTTTTGATAAACCACCTGGGAGTTCATGTGGAGCAAAAAAAAAATCCTCACCCTCTGTGTGACACAAATAACAGCAGTGTGTGTGTGCGTGTGTGTGTGTGTGTGTGTGTGTGTGTGTGTTGGGCAGAGGAGCGAGAGAGAGAGGGATGGATGGGGGGGAGAGAGAGAGGAGACTGCTATTGTGTGAGAATGTGAATTAGGTCAAATGTTTGCTTGCAACAACGATTAACCATGCCCCTGTGAGGAAGAAAGCTGGAGCCTGTGTGGAAGAGGCCGTCTTTATCTGTGCGGCGCTGCCTCTGACACAAACACCGTCCGACAACAACCAATCCAAAGCAAATTAAAGAATAAATATGGTTTCTCGTGCTCACGTGTGATCACTCTCTGGAGTGATCAGAAAAACAACAGCAGCAGCAGCGGCGGCGGCGGCAGAGATGCAGGAGGTTAGAAGGTAATCGTGTTTCTCTGGGCTGAGAGGCAGCTTTTCCTGTGGACGGACACGCGTGTGTGTGTGTGTGTGTGTGTGTGTGTGTGTATCTGGGGAGGTTGTCGTCGTGTGTGTGGCTCATGATGGCACCCACTCAGCAGGCATCAATCACACGGTGGGTGAGGGCTGTGCGGCCGGCCGCCCGGCTCGCCGCACCTCCGGGCTTCTGACGCCTCAAACTGGAGTGATGCTGGGTGACAACAGGTTACAAACCACCTCTCAGATGATGCTGAGGGAGGGGGGGGGGGGCTCTGAGGGTGGAAACTGGGGATGATAATCGTTTGGTGATGTGTGTATAGGTGGGGAGGGGGGGGTTAAAAATGCCCATGCAGGTGGAGGCTATAGGCGGCCACAGAAAATGAAAAATTCCAGGCTGATGCAGTGAGCTTTTTTTTTTTTTTTTTTTTTTCACGGTTTTGTTTCATTAAGCCTGTAGCGCTCAGGAGAGATTTTTTTATCCTCTTTTTTTCCCTCTCTCTCTCTCTCTCTCTCTCTCTCTTCTCTCCTCTAATCATCAAAGCGTTTCCGATTAATTTCCAGATCAAAGTGAGGATGGTAAAGGATGTTGTGTCCCTGAGGTCAGCTGGCAACTTACACGACGAAGCCAGTTCCCCACACCCCCTATTTATGAGTGAGGAGGGGAGGGAGATGGAGGAGGAGGAGGAGAAGAGGGGGTGGGGGGCTGCAAATGTTAAGGGAAGGTCTAACGTTAATGATCTTTCTGCTTCACAGTCACAAGAAAAAAGGGGGGGGGAAAAAAATAAAGAAACGCCTGGCTGGAGGCTCCCTGCGCGTCTCTCCGATCAAATCACAGCAAAGTTTCTCTGTCAGATCCGGTCATTTGGAGGCTGAATCAGAAAAAGGCATTGCAGTGAGGCTGAGGTGGGCGCACACGTGTCTGTGTGTGTTAAATGTATGACCAGAGGAGAGGGATGGAAGGCAGGGCGAGCACAAAGGGGGGTGAAAGGAAAAACGGGCTGCGCGTCATTTGCTGGGAGAATAAAGGACGCCGCGCTGCACTTTGCCTGTGCGGCTTATCGAGCTCAATCTATAGGCACATATGAATGACCCCCCCTCCCCTTGTCTGTCTCCCACCTCCCTCCAGCCTGTCACAGCCACGGGCGCACGGCTCTGCGCTATAGAGCATCCCTGTACTCACGCGGATCACAGGTTTGGGGAGGCGCGGCGTCGACCCCGGTCGCTTCCGTCGGTTTCCCCTCGGACCAGGCGCTCCCCGCCAGCATAATCGTTCACAGGCGATAAGTCAGCTCTCCGGGGCTTCACGGAGCGGGAATGCAGCATATTGCATGTGGCATCCTCCGGAGCGCGCGCGCTTTGACCCCCTCGTGCGCCCTGTCCGCGCTGCTGCGCTCCTCGAGCCAGGAGGCAGGCCGGGACCAGTGCGACCTGCTGGGTCTCCGACGTTCCCTCCAGAGAGCCGGGTTTCTCCTCCGCGGTCCCTCAAGCCCCCTCCATCGCTCCTCGCGTCCCCTCAGCTCGGCTGCTGCGCTTCCATGTGACACAGGCAGAGCTGGAGACCCCCCAATTATCAATTTGTCTTTTTGATTCTAGCGTCATCCCACGGAAGAAAAGGGAAGTGCGGCTGTAGGGCTGATGGATCTGCTGCCTCTGGTCCAGGAGGGTCCTCCAGCACCTGCTCCGATGTCCCACATGTCCACTGAAGGTGGACTGAATTCCAGACGGACTCTAAAGGATCATAAGACACGACTGGAGCACAGACAGTGTTGTTGAGTTCAGTCAAAACTGAAGTAAGATGAATGAAATGCATTTACAAATCAATACAAAGTGTTGCTGTGAGGTCCTAGATGGCAGCGATTTGAAAGAGCCTCTGAAACGTGGTGGATTAAAGAGACTATTTTATCGAGCTGACGTTTCATAATAAAACTGTCAATGAAACACAACAGGTTGAACTTTCAACAGAAGCCTCCATTCATTTCTAACGAACGAGCTTCACGTGGTTCCCTAAAATAACCTTTTCCAAGGTGACACCAGAGTGTCTGTTTCCATCTTGAGACCAAAATATGAGTAATAAACACTTATTATATTCCTATATGATGAGTTTTAGAGTGGAGCAGCTTTGTCTGGCTCTGGATTTAACCTTGCCACTCACTACACCTTTGAAGCGTCTGCCGCCACCACTAGCGCCACCTGCTGGCGCCTCAGAGCGCTGCGGAGGAGCAGCCGCCTATCAGGAGGCAGGAGACGGTGTTGCTGTATGGAGGCGGCTCAGTGCCTCAGTCGGGCAGAGAGCAGGACTCAACACAGCAGATGCTTAGAAGGCAGACAGGTGAGACGAGGGAACATCTTCAGGTACATTCTCCTGTGGGAGAAAAAGATGAGATTTGAACCTGGACTAGATTACCGTTCTGAACAAGTCATCCTGTCACAACCACAACCCTCTGCCTCTAAGTACTGAATGTAAAATGAAGAGCGATCGTGTTATTCAACTGAAGAACAGGTAGATATTTATCTTTAACACTGAACTCATTTCAAATATTCACCCTTCTTGTCAATGAGTCCCTCTTTCACAAGCTCAAATCAAAAACAAATTAATTAGACCGATATTCAATATGACAGCAACGAGGAAATGCCCATAATATTACCATTAATAATAATGTTAATAATACTATTGCACTCATACTTTAATAGTTTTAGAATGTTAATGCTCTATGTTTATCCAAACATTATCTTATTGGGTACTCTGTTATCAGTATCCATATATACACATTTGCTGATTTATTCTTTAATGCAAAATCAACCTTGAAATTCCCAAATAAACTGACCGGAGAAAGAAGGAAACACATTCTACAAGCAGATCTGAAGGTTTGTGGCGTTTTACTGACCACACCAGACACTGTGATGAAGAGAAGCCATCCTCCCATGAGAACTCGACTTCAATCCCCTGCCTGCTGCTCACTGTGGCACTGAGCGGCCGTCATACCGCGACCCTCCCCCTTCTCAGGGGCAGACAGTTTCCTCCCGAGGCAAAGTGGAATCAGCGTTTCTTCTCACGTTTGGCAGAGGATGTAAAGCTCCCCAGGTCTTTAAGTTTCTAGATTTATTTTTTTGCTTTTAAACACAGGAATTCACCTGTTTTCTGAACCACCTTCATCATCATCATCATCCTCATCAGACTGGGTGACTTGAGAGAAGAAGAGGAGATGGGCTGCTGCTCTGCACGGTGCACACTGATCCTGCTGTGTTGTCTGCAGCTGGTAAGATGTTTTCCTGCCTCACATGATGCACTGCAACGATTTATGGCAACATGTTAATAAATTAAATGTCTGCAAGCACTTTGTTATGAAAGAGTTTATTGTTGACTTCAAAATAGTCTCAACTTTAAAAACTGTTTTGTTTTTTGTTTTGTTTTTTTTCAAAAGACAATTTTAGGAAAATAGACACCATAAACATATAGTAGCTGAATGTGTTGTAACATATTCGAATTTCATTTAATTATTTGACAACTTCTATTTCATTTTTTTTTTTTTTAGAAAGTTAAAAGTTTTAAAAGTTTAAGGAAACGCCAACATCTTACTTGCATCTCCTTGAGTTGCTTATTTATTTAGAATACCTGTAACTATATGTATTCCTTTTGCTTGGGCAAAAATGTGAATTGTCTGTCACCTTGAGCTTGGCAAAGTACGGCTGGCCTTTTTTCACAACCACTACAATACTGTAGTGCAAAAGACAAATAATTTGATGATTTAATAGTGGGATAACGTGTTACCAGCAGCTATAATAAGGCTGTATTTTTAGATTCGGTATGTTTATAGTGGTGTGTCATTGCTGAATGTGCTAATGGAAAGCCGAAGCTCCCCAGCACTGTTCACCATCACAAAGCAGAGCTGCATCCACTTTGTCCTCCTCCTCCTCCTCCTCCTCCTCCTCCTCCTCTGTGTTTCCCACCCTGCCCCCTCTTCATGACCTCAGAGGACGTAACACCATAACCAAACTCCGTCTTTTCCCCCAGCATGCTTTGTCCCTCATGGCTCAGTTGTCTTGACAACCTTTTAGAGAAAAAAAACCCTGACGCAGACCAAAGCGGAGCAGATCGGACCGATCTGATGAAGACTAAAGTTCTCTTCTGGCTCCTGTCGATCCTCCAGGTCACTGCAGTGGAGAGGCAGGTGTTTGACTTCCTGGGATACCAGTGGGCTCCCATCATGCTCAACTTCTTTCATATCATCGTGGTCATCCTGGGCCTGTTTGGAGCCGTCCAGTACCGATCACGCTACGTGATCATGGTAAAGAGAGCCTTACTGCAGTAGTTTTATGGAAATGTGGTGTATATATAGCTTAGTTCCAGACCATTTGTTTAAAGCAGGATGGATTTAATTCAACGGCTAAGTTAAATTTTGAAAGTCATCTTTGATTTTTAAGGATCTTGTAGATATTGAACAGCAGGGCAGACAGCAGCAGAGGCTCCAGAGATCAGAGTATATAAATACTAAGGTAATCAGGAACAGTAGGAACAAACCACTGAAAACCAACCCAGATCATTACTTTTCTCTTCATCTCTCCACATACTTTGGATGTCACACATCTACTGTTGCTATTTCTATATCACTGTTTGTAATTAAAAAAATAACTGAACCGTGAGTCACCTCTGAGATGGAGATAGGGCCTGCTATTTTTCATCAGTCTAGCTCATATGAACGAGCAATGTTTGTTGAATTGAACTAATAACATTTGAGGAAGGTGATTTTATGCATATCCAGTCAGCAGATGCTTTGCTTTGTTTAGCATAATGAGTGGAAAAAGCAAACTGGGGTCGACAAACACAGGCTTTATTAAGTTTTCATCTTAAAAACAGGATTGAAATCGCAGTGTTAAATGGCACAGTGTCATTCGCAAGCACTTCTTCTATGTGAAATGATTGTGCAAGCCACAAATCAAATGTTTATTTGTTCACCTTTTTCTGTGCTAATAGGTGCATTGTTGAATATGCTGAAATAAAATGACAACATCGTAGTAATTTCTGCTCTGACGGTGTGCGCTTGTTCTCTCAGTACCTGCTCTGGATGTTGTTGTGGGTCGGCTGGAATGTCTTTGTGAGCTGTCTGTACCTGGATTTGGGAGGGCTTTCAAAGGTAAGACTGAGCGACGGGTAATTAGAGACCAACGCAGCCTCAGCTCCAAAATACTGTGTTCAAATACGAGCTCCTCTCAGGATTGGCCTCAATTACAGACACGTGATGAAAGATCCTAACATTTTTCTTCCCTTTTGTTCCCTTTGGCTTTTGTTGTGTTTTGAACATTTGTAATACAATTCAGGCTGAAAACTTTTAGCGTTTTTTTCTGCGTGTGTTCCCTCAGCTGTGCAGCATTGTTATGTTCCAATATCTGTCCAGAATTTCCATTTTTCTTCTTTATTTGCTACAAGAACGTGTGTTTTTTTTCACAATACTGTCTGAGAAATACTTCTCAGTCCATCTCAATAACACTCTGGTTCACAGTGATGATATATTTTCATAGCGATGATTACGGTTTGAATAATTTTCTTTAAACATGTACTCAGATTTTCCCTTCCTCCACACCAGAGCTGTAAACACAGATATATGTCAGCCTCAAATTAACTAACATGGAAGAAAATAATAATTTTTCTTCAGATAATTCACTCACCTTCTAATTCTATCTTTAAAAATGACACTTTGCGGAATTAAATTTGCCTCCGTTCATTTATTTCCCAAAAGTATTGCTCACCCAAGTCCAAATGTCTTTGTCTGAGTAAAAATACCTCTTGTTTTTTGCTGTGACTTCAGCTAAGAAGAGTAATTTCTGTTAAACGTATGTGTTTGTTGTCTAAGTCAGGATCGGAGCTGTAGAAATGAACAGAAACAGAGGTTGTGTTCCTGCGGTGTGTCTGCAGGACAGTGACGTCCTCTCCCTGGGAATGTCCCCACATCGCTCCTGGTGGAAAGACAACGGGCCGGGCTGCGAGAGCCAGAACCTTCCCTCCACCGGGTGGCAGAACCAGCCGAACCCTGAGCTGACCACAGTGATGAGCTGCTGGCTGGAGCACCAGTACATAGAAATCCTGCACTGCATCACCCAGCTGCTCCTCTCTGTGAGTCTGCGGCTCTGTTCAGCACGCCGTCGAGCAGATGAGAACCTCGGCAGGCCTCCTTCCATAAGACAAAACTTAGACTGAAATACGTATTTATTCACTATTTAACATTGTTTTATTATTGATAAATATGCATCTGCATGCATGGGAGGAGGCAGTTGCCTAGCAACAGAAACTGTAAATTGGAAAACAGGCTGACAACATTTAGTGATGTTATCATATTATGACACTGACAGGAGTGTTTCATTTACACATTCTGCTGCTGGATTATGCATAAACGTAAATTACAAAGATCGGGACTCTTTTGAGGCAAAAGAAGAGCTCCTGACGCTACATGGAGACGTCGCATCAATCAATGAGCATATCCACAGTACAACCCATGACAATACATAATGCAAAAGAAGACATGTTCACTTGATGTGGGAAAAGCATATTGCTTATAATAGTAATAATAATATTAGTAGTAATAATAATAATAATACATGGAATTTTACAGAGCATTTCTAAACACTGAAGGACACTTATTAGAAGGCTGTCATAGAAATTGTGCCATTATCAGTCATATTATTAACATTGAAGTGAAACATGAAATGTTTTACAACTGATAACATCTGTCTCCTCCTGTTTTAAAAGTTAAAAACAAATTTTGTCTTTATGTTTTGGTTCTTCTCTGCAGCTCCTGGGGTTTGTTTACGCCTGCTATGTGGTCACCTCTTTCTCTGAGGAGGAAGACAGTTGTAAGTGTCCTAATCATTGATAACCACACGTCCCTCATTTCAATTCTCTCACCTAAAATATTTCATGAATTTCATACCAATTCTTTACAAATAAGCATTAATCTGATCTGTGTTCACATGCCCTGCATCCAGCACTTTGTGACACTGACTTGTGTATCATTTGATTATTTTTTTTCTGTTCTTCTCCAAATCATTTCAGTTAATTTCATTGGTGAATTTCATCATCCATCCAAACCTTCTCAGTTGCTCTTCTAGTGCAGTGATTCAACGGTAGGTTCACAGCATCATTTTTTTTTTAATTCCAATGCGAGATCTACCATCTCATACCTAGTGTGTTTGTGTGTGTGTGTGTGTTGTTTTCTTTTGTTTAGACTACAAATAACAGGAAAGTCTGAGGTTGACTGAGAAGAAACCGGGCAGAAGATCAAACAACTCCACAGACTCTGGTGATATATCGTCTTTAGCTGTGTGTCTGAGAAACACACAACGTTTAGGACACTTCAGCATATGGACAGCAGGAGACGCGGAATAGAATCAGCAACTTTCTGCTTGAAAGAAACCTACTACCAACTGAGCCATAGCCACAGCCTCACAGCGTGGTTTAAATCTGTAAATAAGTGGTTCTTTCTGATGTTTTCCCAAATGTATAAACTGTTCAAGTCTGTCATCCCATGACAAAAAAAAGTGACATCTTGCTGTGTGTGTGCGCTTGTGTGTGTGTGTGTGTGTGTGTGTGTGTGTGTGTGTGTGTGTGTGAGGCATATTTCAGTAAAATTAAAATATATCTAGAAAACATCTTCTGATCAAGTGTTGCTGTCATTTGTTATCATCAAATATTTAAATGTGGGTTCAGAGTACTCCTGGACAAAATTAGGGAATTTGCACAGACTTTTTGTTTCATTTTCAAGTCATTATAAATAGAAATGTTACAACTTTACTTTTTAAGCGTCTTTTTTCTGTTTATGCATTTCTATAACAATGGCATTTATGAGATAGTATTAATGGTGGATAGTGGTACCTGGGACTGTTGTAGATATCAAACGTACAGCGTACCAACATACTGGAGAATCCAGTCCTGAGAATAAAGAATATTTACTCCAAGCTATTTTTTTTTTTTTTTGTCTGTGTTTTGAATAAAATTGACAGCTATTACTAATTATCTAAGTCGTGGTGGTTTGTTCAAATTGTTTGTATTTGATTTTGGAAAAATAATAGACCAAGCATAATATATTTTTACATTGTAGTCATCTTTATTTAGATGACAGCTGGGAGAAAAACACTGAGGTGTGACTGGAATAAAACAAACAAACAAACTGGTGGTAAGATGAGTTTTACGCTCCTGCTATAGTTGGATGTGTCTAAAAAAATCTGTGGTACCTATGAGAACTTTAGGTTACCGAAAATAGCATTTCAGACATCTTAGGATATCTAAAACATTTATGGACATTTCTGGGAATTTCATGTGAAACAAATGACACATACGAGTTACTAATAACTACACCTCAATCAATAACAGTTAAAAGTTTTGAGTTCATTATTTGTAACTTTTATTGTATATTAAAACAGTCGGATACTTGCAGATCTACTGTCTCTCAAACCTGCTGACGGACCATCAGTTATCATCTTTAGCATTAACCAATGCTAAAGATGATTTACATCTATTACTTTTTCACCACATCTCTGAGGACTACAGACACACACAATCTTCTTGTCATTTGCAACAAAAAACTTTTCTCTACAGGACCATAGCATCATCCTCCAACTACTCATGTAATACCTTAATTAAACATGAGAATTCAAGGTAATGCAAAAGTTACTTTTTCAGAGAATATGTTATTTTCTCTCAGTAACTAGTAAAGTAATGACCACTTTTTGAAGAATAATCACAGTTAAAATATTCATTTTCTGGTACTTGTATGGCCAGTGTCAGTGCGTGACAGTGTTCCTGACTGTTAATGATGGTTTCTGCTCTATTAATGGATAACTGTTGTAATCTGTGAGCAATGCTATTCTAGCATCTGTTGGTAAGGATGTTTCTATCGGTAGTGGGCTCTGCTGGAGGGGTACCGTTGTCTGTGGTATCTACGGTCTCCATGGTATGGATGAGTTTCAGGGATAATGGTAGGTCTCTATGGTGACCAGGAATAACGGTATCTAGGGATGTATGTATGGTATCTATCAGGAACAGCTCTCCTGGTCTGGTTAGTGTTTAGGGAAAATGGTAGGTATCAACGGTATCTATGGTAAAACGGTGAGAAACTATGGTATCCATGGGTAACTGTGTATCTATGGTATCCACGGTTCACGGTATTGACGGTATCTATGGGCAGTCGCGGACGCGTCGTCGACGTCGGTGACGTCAGTTCCGGCAGCAGACCCCGGATGAAGCTGCCGTTGGGGTGAGAGGGCCACTGAGGCTGGTCGGATTTTAATTTAGCGGCGAGGGGGTCGGAGCGGATTGAAGCCCCTCTGGATTAATGTCGACAGGGCAGCGCGGTGCTTCCAGCAGGGCTACGACGAGCGAACCGTCCGCGGCGAGCGGAGACTCCGGCTAACAGCTGCTGCTAACGGGGTCCAACTGTTAGCGAAGTACCGCGGAGCACGGAGCCAGCTTCTCCGGCTAATAGCCTCACCACACGGCGGAGTTTGCAGCTCGCATCGTCTGCTCGGGGCTCCAGTTTAACACAACACCTGGTGGATGAATGATGTCTGCCGCCAGTATTGATCCTCAGGTAAGCAGCCGGGGAGGGGGGGGGCTCGGCCCGAGATGATTGATATTTTCCTGCAGGGGGGTGAGATGTGCTGTGTGTGCAGCCCAGCACTCTGGAGACGATGCCACCGCTGCCTGCTAGTCAGCTAGGAGGTTAGCTAGAAAACTGCTCCCCGCTGGTATCACACCGAGGCCTGGATCACAGATTGCAGTGGCAATCTGCAAGGAAAAAAAAAACACCGATGGATTTTATTGGTCAGGGAGCTTTTCAGAGCAAATGTCTGAATACATCTTCGTGTGACGCTAGGGTAAAAACGCGTGATGTTGTGAAAAAATATTCGTGACCCACTCAAGCTCTCCTTTTTTTTCCATCTCTGCAGACATCTAAAGGACAAGATGCAAGCAAAGGTAAGATTTTACAGGGACTCCTCTTTATTGGTCTCAGGACACGACACCCTATTTCTTATGAAGCGTTATTTTTCTGGTTATGTCATTTTTTTTTGTTATCTGCAGATGTCTGATTCAGAAGAGTTTATCATTGTCTATGTATCCGCAGCGTTTACTGAATACCCACTCATTTGAATCGTGCATGGTTAAAACAGGGAGAAATCTAAACAATTCAGGAACGCAAATCTGCCAACATATTATGCAAAACTGCTACTAAACGCACAATATGTGCCACCCCCTAATATCTATTTATGTTTACACTGTAATGTTCTAGCTGTGAAGGAAATCTGCACAGCGTTGAATAATGCCTTTGTGTAGATAATGTGATCCATGAATGTTTTAGTTGTTTACAATAATAAAATGTGTATCTGCAAAAGAACAAACAGCTTATTAAAACAGCTTTTCAGCTGTCCGCGGTAATTTGGAGGAGGCTAAACAAGAGGTGGCAAAGATGAAGAAGCTGATATTTCCATTGGAATTGACCAAGATGGACAGGAATTATTGTTATTGTTATTTTCTGAGCAGATGAGAGGGATGGCTGAGGTTGAGCAGTTTAAAAATAAGATATATTGTCCAGGGTGAGCTGATTTGCAGAGATTGTGGACATATCGGACAAAGGAACTGCCAGGCAAGAGGAGAAATGGAACACCTCTGAACACTTCTGGATATAGTTAAGGAGGACATGGCAATTGGTTGGATTCAACTAGTGTAGTTGTCGCTGAGGGCCGGTGGTGGTCTGTTCATTATGTGCTGCGCCACCTTCACCGCCTGCTGCAGGTTGTTCCTGTCCTTGTTCTTCTGGAAGACCATGAAGGATTTTATATACATTGATTTTGCTGTAAACCATTTGTACATGACTGCAAAGATATTGAAGCGAACCCATGAACATCAGGATGTTTTGTTTCTTTTCCTAATCTGACTCCTTCAAACAGGTGTGTGTGTGTTTCCAGAAGATTTGACCTTTGTTGTAAAAAAAAAAAAAAAAGCCATTTCTTCTGCATTATAAATTCATGGTAAATGTAGTTATGATTTTTCTTTAAATCTCTTGTGTTACATCACTTTTTTCCAAGGATGTATACATCAAATATTTTTTCAGCATTAATGACATCAGTCAGTTACATCCATTTAGTTTTGCATCTAATAGCACGGTCAGTAGATGTAGCTTCATTTTCCTGTTTTTTAGCTTTGACAACCGTCTGGTTTTGTTGCAGCCTTTCCAGTTTCAGTCCAGAATGGCTCCCTCCACCAGAAGGACACAGTCCATGACAATGACTTTGAGCCCTATCTCACTGGCCAGTCCAGCCAGGTAGGAAAAATGAAACCATTTGCTAACCGTAAATGTATCTCCACATATCGTTGCCCCATTAATCATCTTAAACTTGTTTTCCTTTGTAGAATAACAGCTATCAATCCATGACAGACCCCTACCTGTCCAGTTACTATGCCCCCTCTATTGGATTCCCATACCCTCTCAGTGAGGCTCCATGGTCAACAGGAGGTGATCCACCCATTCCCTACCTGACGCCCTATGCCCCCCTCAGCAATGGAGACCACCACTTCATGCCTGACACAGTGTTTGGGCAGCCCGGTGGGCTCAGCAGCAGCATCTACCCCCACAGGTTTAACTTTTTCCCAGAGAACCCGGCGTTCTCAGCATGGGGCACCAGTGGCTCTCAGGGCCAGCAGACTCAGAGCTCGGCTTACGGCGGGAGCTACAGCTACCCCCCGAGCTCCCTCGGAGGCACCTTAGTCCCTGATGGACAGACAGGTTTCCATAGCGACACCCTCAGCAAAGCCCCAGGTATGAACAGCCTAGAACAGGGCATGCTGGGCCTAAAAATAGGCGGGGATGTGACGGGAAGCGGCTCCGGCGTGAAGAGTGCGGGCTCTGTGATTGGTGGCGGTGGCAGCGTGGCTCCGGCCGTTGCCACGGGCAACGGCGGCACACCGATCGGGATGCCCCCTCCAAAACCGACGTCGTGGGCTGCGATCGCCAGCAAACCTGCCAAGCCGCAACAACAAAAGACCAAGAACAAGCCCGGCCCCCCGATGGCCGGAGGAGCGCTGCCTCCTCCGCCCATCAAACACAGCATCGACATCGACACGTGGGACAACAAAGTGACTGCCAAGATGGCCCCGCCCCTGCCCCATCACCACCACCACCACCACCAGCAGCACCAGCCGCAGCTCCACTCCCACGCTCCCAGCCTCCTGCCCCCCCTGCAGCAGTCCCTGCAGTCGGCCCAGTCCCTGGTGCAGCAGATGACCATGCAGGGTCCGCCGCCGCCCCCGCAGTCGTACCAGAACCACAACTCTGCCCCGACGCCCCAGACCCGATGGGTGGCCCCACGCAACCGCAACTTCTGCTATGGCGGCGGGAGCCTGGACAGCAGCGGCTCCTCCAGCGGCGGCGGCGTGGGGAACGGAGGGCTGGGGTGCGGCGGCGTGCCCCTGGAGCCCGGGTCGGAGTCCCACCCCGTGCTGGAGAAGCTGCGAGCGGCCCACAGCTACAACCCCAGGGAGTTCGACTGGAACCTGAAGAACGGGCGAGTGTTCATCATCAAGAGCTACTCGGAGGACGACATCCACCGCTCCATCAAGTACTCCATCTGGTGCAGCACAGAGCACGGCAACAAGCGCCTGGACTCGGCCTACAGAGCCATGAACTCTAAGGGTCCCGTCTACTTGTTGTTCAGCGTCAACGGCAGCGGCCATTTCTGCGGCGTGGCGGAGATGCGCTCGCCGGTGGACTACGGCACCAGCGCCGGCGTGTGGGCGCAGGACAAGTGGAAGGGCAAGTTTGACGTGAACTGGTTGTTTGTAAAAGACGTGCCTAATAGCCAGCTGCGCCACATCCGCCTGGAAAACAACGACAACAAGCCAGTCACCAACTCGCGCGACACCCAGGAGGTTCCTCTGGAGAAGGCCAAGCAGGTGCTCAAGATCATCGCCCAGTACAAACACACCACCTCCATCTTTGACGACTTTTCCCACTACGAGAAGAAGCAGGAGGAAGAGGAGGTGGTGAAAAAGGTACTCCTCTCTTCTTTCAGGTTTTATGCTCTTGGAGCTGTGTTTTTCCCTAGATTACATCTGAAGATGTTACTGTTGTCTTTTTATTTTCTTGCTCTCATGAAAATATCAAAATAATCATGGTTTTGTGATCCTATGTTGCATTATTATTTTGTGTGTCAGTTCATTAAGACTGTGTATCTTCTCTTAACAGAGCTATGAGCCTGCCTCAATACAGAGTCGTTCCCGAATTGATCAGGTGAGATTTTGAGGCGATCAGAATGAGGGTGCTGTTAAAAAAAAAAAAAAAATCAACTATTTCCACAATTGTTTTCAGTATTCTGGTCTGAATATATTAAAATCAGGATGTGTCATCTCAGGATAATAGATTTAGTTTGAACACTGGCCAATCATGACACACAAACTCACAGCAGTATAAATACACTCATACTGGCCACTTCACTTTACATCTGTGTAATCAGATATGTCCCGGTGCGTCAGCTCTGCCTCGAATGAATGATTGAGAGTTCAGTAGCGTTCATCGTACTGAAACATCTAACAGTTGAACATGCGCTTTCAGAAGTTTCACAGTTGCACTGAATCACATTAGTCCACACTTCAAAGTGCTCTGGGCGACACTGCAAACCCCAAATCGCTCCAGACGGAGGTCGATCAACGGCCACCGTTGGTGTGTGTGACTGTGAAAATGCTGAATAGATCAATATAGGTTAAGTCTCATGCGATGGTGTTCATTCGCCTGAAATACCACTGTATTGTTTAAAAGTCGTCAAATCCTGCTGGTTTGAGTGAAGCAGGAAGTGTAATCCTCTCTCTTTCTGTGCTCCTTTCCCCCTCCAGGACCGTCAGAAGTAGACTGTTGAAGACCTCTTCAGTGGCTGTGTTTGGACGGACATGCTGAAATCCAGATTCAAAAGGAAAACACACGGACTGAAGCTGAAACAGAGCTGAAACTAATATTTTTTTCTATTTAATTTTGTCGACTTGGCCCATGTCAAACTGTCGAGCCGCCCCGGCTCCCGGTTCCCCAATCTTTGAGATGCGTGCAGGGATGAAGCTAGTTCCATCAGACGAATCGCTTCAATAATAATCTATTTTCTTGTTTTTTCTGTATTTTTTAGCCTTATAAATCTCTATCACCACCCTGGGACTTGTTAAATTCTTGACTTAATATAAATATCTGCACGTCTGTTTGGAAAAATCTCTTGACAACATGCTGCTGATATTCAGTGACTGTTCACTTTGTGGTTTGTGTGTTGGAGAAATGTTAAGTGCTTGTATTGGTTAATCTTAAATGAGTGAACTACACTTTATTGACAAATGTCTGCTATCTGTGTGTGGCCAGTTGTATTTTATATTATCAGAAGACAAAAAACAACTTCTGTGGATGCCCCCTGTTTTCTGTTCCGTGCGAGGGGAGGACTGAAGGTTTCTGTATGCATAGACATAATCGTGAAAGGTCGTGACGTTAGGAAAGGTAAATGTTAGAAAAATCTTTTTTGAGTAACGTATCACCTGGCATACAGCTGATATAAAGTTATCATAATGTTGAGAAAATGTGGGGGTTTTTTTGTCTCTCCAGAGTGGAGCCTTAACGTTGATTTTCAAGTAGTGTTGTTAAAATATTAGTTTTTATTTTATTTTATTTTCAGTACTGTAACTGGTGATTTTACAGCTAGAGTTTCAGGGAAAATCTGATTAGAGACTAAATACTCTAAAAGGTGCCCACTTCTGTTATTTAAAGGATGGAAATTACAAAAAAAAAAAAACAACAACAACAGAATCATTCAGGTTTTATCAACACAAAATCTGCTTTGTGGCCCTTTTGTCCTGAAGATGTTTCCCTCTGTTCCTTATTACTCCAACAGGGGTCTCTGTTGTTGAAATTCTGGAGAAGATGTAGCATGTACTGCTTTGAAAGCTCAAGAACTCAAGCCAGGCCTGTTGTTGAGGGGATTGTTTCTTCTTCTTCTTTTTTTTTCTTCTTCTTCTGTTGTTTTTTTATTTTGTTCCTTCCTAATATCATTATAATCTCCACATTTTCATCGTTTTCATTGCTATAACCTGTCCACTTCATCCTCAGACAATGTAAGCTTTAACGTACTGGCATTTCTAACTGAGATCGCCTCAAAATGTTTAACTGTAGCATTATACTTAACTGATTTATCGTCAAGTGTATGAAAACCCAGAGACTAGCCTATATGGTATATGTTTGTGACTTTCTGTTTGTTTCTGTTTTTTTGTTTTTATTGCTTGCTGTATTGTGTGTATGCGTGCGCCTGTGTGTGTGTGTGTGTGTGTGTGTGCGTGTGCGTGCGTGCGTGTGTGCAAGAGTGAAAGAAACTAGAGGGAGTATGACTGTGGAGCAATCAGAGTTATATAAAACGGTATTGGAATATAGAAAATTTATGCAAAAAAAAGTTTTACGTCACCCTTGAATTAAATATCCATTGTATCAGAGGTCACTATCACATTCTTAGATTTGATCATGTTCATTATTAAAGATATACTTATCTGTTCTTTGTGTTTTTCTTCTTATGAGCAGTGTCTTTTTTTTTCTTCTTTTTTTGCCTTATTAATTCAGTGATTTCTTTGCCTGAATTTCCTGTTTGGAAAATAAAGACAAATATTGTCACAGAATGGTTACATTAATGTAATAGAGTTAAAATTAATTGAAGGGGTGGGGGGTTCTATATCTGGTTTATCTACACAGATCAATTTGTACTGACCAAAACGAAAACAGTTTATTGAAGACGGTTGTACTGAATCTTAGAGGTTAAAGTGCGCTGAGACCAAATTTGGCTGATGTGTTAAAATACTAACCAACTCAAGAGGCCCAGCACTTTCTAACGTCTACAAAAAATTCAATAGCATCGGTAATTTAAGTGCTTTAGAGTTTGGTGTGTCAGTAATAAATAGTGGATGTGAGACTCCAGCTGAGAGATCAGAGGCGCAGCAGTGAAAGCTATCTGTCTCTTTTCATGTGAAGTGTCATCAGCATCAAAGCCGCGCTGCGAGGGTGAATATGCAAACACATGCATGAAGGCTGCAGAGTGCTGCTGCCAAGACAGGACTGGGGTTTTTCCACAGGTCACTGGATGTGTCATTAAAAGTAGTTTTTTTTTTCATGGTGTGCATGTGACCCCTGGACTTAAAATACAATTCATATTTGTTAAAAGGAAGTATCCTTGTTTAATTTGGTCTCCATATCAGTTTGAATGTTATTTTCATATTAGAGATTTTGAGTTGGGAAATGTTTGGAATTTCATCTTTGTTGCTACAAAACCCATTGGAATTTATATTATGTGTGACTGTGAAACACTGTCAGCCTTCTGCGTGTGTCTGAGGGAATTAATGAAATGTGTCTTTTTTTTTTTAAACAAATAAGGAGTTGCCCCTTGTTGGGGTGCCTGTTCTGAAGCTACTGCTTTGTCCAGTGTAGGTGTGGCTGGCATAAATGATCAAAACCTAATAAATAAAAGACGATCCATAGATAACTAAAAGCCTCTGCCAGTCTGTTCAGGACCTATGATTGACTTACACCATAAATGGTCAGATATTCTAACTGAAACAGCCACTTTCATGTAATCAACATTTTACATGCCTGATTTATAGTTTCGGCTCTCCTTCACCCTTTAGAGTGAGTGGCCATACACGGTAAATTATAATTTCCTCAGAGCTAAGTTAATAACAAATTAGACATGAAAAAACGAGTTGTAATGCACAGTTGGTGGTTTATGACTCAGAAGATAAAGTGGATAATCATATGGACATACTAATCAGTTTCCCTTATTGCTTTTTAAGTGTTTATTTTTATCCAAATGATTACCCATTTAACTTTAAAATAAAAACCATGAAAAATGGTCACACTGTATTTATTGAAAATAAAAAACACTGGACACATTCAGGGATGTTTATCAGACAGAAATAACACATTACCCTGTAAGACAGTAGTGCTGAATAGTGCATGAAAATTAAGACAAAAGGCAGATATGATCAGTATGATTTTGTCCATTTTCCAGCAGATTTCAACAAAGATATAAGATGCATGGTGTTTTTTTTTAACTGCTTCAAAAAGAGGCTTTAATGACCATGTGTCCCATACAGAGGTAAGAACAGACTCAGTTCAAACTGCTTTTGTGCGTCCTGCAGAATAACCACGGGTAACATGAATGCGGTGGGTGAAAGCACAGAGGCACTGCAGCTCTGTGGAGGAGAAAGCGCTTTCTGCAGATGTGTTAAATCTCTCCGTCCTCAGGATGGATGCGGGCTGCAGAGGTGATCCCTCTCTTGGCATTCACCGCGTGCCTTAATTGTATGGCTAATAAATCAAGGTCCGCCGTGAACACGAGGAGCGGCCATCCTGTCTTCCGCGTCGAGTCAAGTTGTATTTTTTGTTTTTTTTTTACCATACAAACATAAACACAAACACAAAACATTTTATTGAAAAAAAAAAAGACGCACGGATGAACAGACCGGCCTGCGCGCCATCACACTTCAAAGCTGTTAAAGACTGCAATTAAAATTCATGAATTAGGAGCAATAAGACAAATGGCACAATAAGGCACGTCGGGTAATGCGTTTTTTCCCCCTTGTTTTAATTATGCTGTGTTATCGCCATAATTAAATACCCAGTGTCTCCCGCGCGTCGTCATGCAGCAGGTTTTTATGATTATGATTATTATTTATTTAATCCCGCAGCCGCCTTCTTTTTACTGGCATCGTCCTCTTCTTGTGTTATTTTTAGGAGGATCTGTGGAGGTGAAGCAGCAGGCCAAACAATACCGTCCACAGTGCGGCTGCCGCGGCTGTGCGCTGATGGAGGCCCGCAGGCGGCGTCCGGTCCGGACCAGCAAACCCTCCGTCCGCTCGGAGCTGCACACGGAGAAAAACGGCATCTCCTCCGGGTTTTTTTTTTTTTTTTTTCTCACGATGCTAATGGACATTTCTCCACATCAGCCTCAACGTCCTTGTCCTGGTTTGCGTCTCTGCCGCGTCCCGCTCCTCTCAGCTGAAGCGTCATGACGTCACTGCGCCGCTCGCTGTCAGACGCTCCTCGCCGCCGCTGCTGCTTGTTCTGCTGATGCTAATGCTGCTAATGCTGCTAATGCTGCACCCATCAATGCGCCAGAATCACCCAAAATCACAGCATGAGTCCCTGCATCACCTCCACCACCACCCACATCATCACCCTGAGCAACAGCATCAGCTCCAGCATCCTCCTAAAATCGCCCTCCATCTCCAACCACTGCATCAGTCACAGCTTCAGACTTAACATCACAAATGATATGTTTCATTTCAAAATGTATTTATTTGTAACTTCAGATCACATACCAACAAGCATTATGTCCGTTGGTATTTCATTAAAGACTGGAGACAAACTTGACAAACTCAAAGAAAGTTTGCTTAAAAAATATAGACGTTATCATAATACATTCCCATTCATTTTTATTTACATAGCATCACAATAGCTAATGAGAGGTCTAAGGCATGTCGTCTAGAACCTGAACCCTCCAGGTGAAAGGCTGGAAGGCAAAAAACAGCCTTCCAGGAGGTACAGTTTGGAACTGAATCCAGCATCTAAACAAGCAAAGCAGAAATCATTTTTAACCAATAACAAACCAGAACTCAAGACAAGACTTCCCTTAACCACTACGTTGCAGGGCAGAATGATGAAAAATCACATATGATTATTATTTTCACCGGCGTGCGCAAACAAAGGTCACGTCTGGTGAAGTTCTGATCTCATGGTCATGTTTGTCTTCACAGCACATTTAAAAACCAACAGGGTTGGCCACAACTCTGTACAAGACCTGATACCCCACCCCCCAACACACACACACACACACACACAATTCCTCATGAAACAATCTGACAAAGGAACAAAAAACTCTGAAGAGATGAAGAGTGAAGCTGTGTCAGACAACTGAAATTGATCGACTAAAGCATATATATATATATATATATATATATATATATATATATATATATATATATATATATATATATATATATATATATATATATATATATATATATATATATATATATATATATATACACACATATATATATATATATATATATATATATATATATATATATATATATGTATAGATGAGAGGGGTGGTTCATTCAGAAAAGAGGTATACTAAAAAAAAGTTTACCATGCGGTTTACCATGCGTAAGCATGTAACCAGAGCCGATAAGTAGACAGACTGACAGTTTTTCAGGTTTCCATACATCAAATGTATTGCATGTTTTTGGGAACCTAAAACAGTATTTGTGATTAAATGCCTTCCAACAAAGCAAAAACATTTAAAAAAAACAAAAACAAACATATTTATTCTCATAAACTAAACTCAAAAATGGGTTCATGCATCATCCAGAAATCATATTTGGTACATAATTGCCTTTTATATCAAGTGTAAAAAGTTATTTAGGATAAAAATAGACAAAAAACTACTGAGATACACTTTGTAAGATTTGGATTTTCTAGAGTGCTAAAGATTACCACCTGATTTTTACCCAAAGTTTATTTTTTGTTCTAATTTATAAGTTTTGGTTGTGATTCACTTGTTGACATCCCAACAATAATCGTGCATCAATTCAACACGATGCGACCAGCTTTTGGTGGAAGTCAAGCACATCAAATATGCAAGTATTGCTTTCACAAAGCAGCTCAGAGCATGAACAATCAGAATAATCAATAGTTTCAATTTCATGAATTAAGGATACTGAATACTGAAGCTCCTTCATTTCAAATCTGAAGCGTTTTCACAAAATCCAGATTCTGCTGAAAACAACATCCACACAAACAATTCCTGACAAACTCCAAGCTGTATTATTTTGTAACATTTGCAAAATAAAATACTGCCTGTGTCAGAAAAAAAATGTTTGAAATGTTTCCAAGCAAAAACATAAATAAAACATAAACGTAAATGGAGAACTGTGTAGGTCAAATCACATTTACTGGGCTGTAATCCTCCAGGTCGACACGATGGGCGTCTCCGAAGATGAGGAAGACGACGAGACCCAGAGTGTTGACGAGGATGATGAGGGAGAAGACGGTGGCCCACGAGTGTGAGACCTCGATGAGGTAACCTGAGAGCGAGACCAGCACCAGTCCTGCCAAACACCAGAGGAGAAGGAGGGATTCAAGGTCACAGCGGGCGTTCAACTGACAGTATCAGAGGTCATCGTTCAAAAACTGACCTGAAAAAGCTCCCATGGTATTCATGAAACCTGCCGCAGAAAGGGAAATGTATTTGAAGCATTTATTCAAAATGAAGAAACAGATTTTTTTGAGGGAAGTGAAGGAGAGAGTCACCATAGAGAGCGCCGGCGCACGACGGCGTGAGGTCCTGTACGTTCACTGACACGCCGCTGGAACACAGAAACAGAACACTGCGGCTGAACCTCACACATTCACAACAAGTGTAATGTTTGCATTTGGTTCTTATAAAAACACAGCGTTAATAAGAAGGAGAAAGAAATTTTAAATAGTCATAAGTAAAGACACATTTCTTGATTCAACTTTCCTTTATTGATGCAAAGAGGACCCACTGTGAATACTGTGTTTTTAAAACTCAGTCACCTGTAGATGATGAGTTTTTTTAAAAAACACAAACTCAAACGTTAATTATCAAACATACCTGCTGCTCAATGAGGATGTGCCCACAGACATGGAGACAAGCGTCACCGCAGTGGGAAATGAGACACTTCCAGCCAGAATGATTAGAAACATACTCGATACGCCCATGGCAATGAACTGAGGACGGAGATATTCACACTTTAGACTTCCTATAACTGACGCAGTGCGCTCACCTCAATCCTCTTTCAATAAATGAAAACAGTAGTGATTAGATTTATATTTGTAATGAAATAGTTTTGATCATTTTTCAAGATCTCAGCATACAAGTGACAGCTCGAAAGGTGAGAGACGCAACATTTGTTCGACATTTTTCAAAGACAGGAGGCTAGTTAGGCTTGTAATAACATGTTTGAAACAGCCGGTGAAAATTCCTGGAAGAATAGCTGAGTTACACATCATGTCAAAACCTCCCTCTGCACCTCAGGAGCTCAAACAGCAAGTCAAAATAATGCATTCCCATGGTTACCTGTGTTGCTTTTCTCACGAATGGTAAACTCCAACCTGCAGAGAGAAAACTGGAGTCAACGTGATTTTGTTTTGAGTGAACATCTTCATACATTGGTTATACCTTGGCTGACGAGGAAGTCGGAGAAATATCCACCACATATTGCTGATGGGATGGCAATCGCCCAGGGAATCACGTTGTACACCCATCCCTGAAACAGCAGCCCAGTTAGCTCAGGTGATCTGAAGTCGGCGACTGATCGACCACCGGCTCAGAAATACCTGCGCATGTGGAAATGTTTCTTTGAAGTATGTCGGCAACCAGGATAGTAAAACGAAGGATGTGCTGCACATGCACATATGAGCGACCACCATGGCCCTGACAAAGAGAGAGAGAGAGACAGAGAGTTGGGGTCCGGGTTTATGAGCACATACAAACATGTTGCTCTAAATAATGAATGAAAGAAGGAATAGGTGATACCAGACAGGCGGCTTCTTGAAAAGACTCAGCCAGGGCGTCCTCGACACGCCGGGCTGTGGGTTGGTCTTTGTGTCCATCTGCTCCAGGATAACGTCACCTGAAGCACACGGAACGTCAGACTGAGGAATGCAGAACGACGTCTGTTCATTCCTCTCCTTAAAACTGCTTTGCTCTGTAAAAGTGCCGTAAGACTGACCCTGAATCTAACCTGAATCTAAATGTTTGCAGTGGATTTGATGAATGTTTCAGGAGAACTGAATCTTGAGTCAATCCACAGTCAGTCAGCAGCAATTTTGATGCAATTATTGTGAACGCACTAAACAGCAGCTCAGCAGTGTGGACGGTTAGAAACATTCGTTTCCTTCAGATTCTCAGATATTAAGATGTTCAACAGAGTCTGAAAATAATAATATGTGAAAGTTAAATGAAAACATTGGTTGTTTTTCTTTCTCTATTAATGAATGAAATTACAGAAAGTACTACGAGGCCACGATGTGACTCTAATCTGGCTCTAATTTTCAGCCAGAGGGCAACAAGGTAGGATTTTCAAGTCGTCCTGATTGTTCTGTGTGAGCTGTGGTCTGATGACTTTACCGTTTATTAAATACAGCCAGACTACGAGCGTCCAAAGCGACGACAGGAATCCGGTACAATAGAAGACGCTTTCCCAGCCGAAGCGGTCGAGCATCAGTGAACCGATCCCTCCAGCCAACAGTGTTCTGGAAGAATGAAAGAAGAGGGGTCATCTGAAATCAATCTGTGTTCAAATCTGAACGTGTGTGTGTGCGCGTGTGCGTACCCGAGTGCAGAGCCACTGTGCATGGCGCTCATTAAAAAGGCTTGGTCCCCCTTCACCACACGCTGTGAACACAGGCTGGCCAGAGACGGGAAGAAAACACCTGGAAGGGAGGATCGGCGTCACATCTGAGCTCATCCACGTAGAGTCTGTATCTTATCCTGATTTCAGTCTTGTCAGCTAACGTCAGGCAAAACTTTAAGCTTTTATTTCCACGGAGTGCCAGGTGCGCCACCCACCCTGCAGAACTCCCATCAGGAATCGGGCCCCCGTCATGACGGCCAGCGTGTGCGAGCTGAGGTGGACGAGCAGCGGCGTGGCAGCGGTGATCAGAGTCCAGGAGACTGTGGAGATGAACAGGACCCGCTCTCCTCCGATCCTGAGAAATAACAAGACCGCTAAAGAGGAGTCCTAAAGCAAGACGCCTAACTCAATAAGCAGAGCGTTGAATCACGAACACACTGAAGTCTTCCAAAAAGGGTGAGTAGGAATCAAACCTGAATTCCCCTCGGACTGGCCCAATATGTTAGTTTCCTAATCATTGCAATGCACCACATTTATTTCATAATAAAAATTACAAGATTGAGTGTATGTTTAAGTAACCCTGACAGTAAAGTTTCTGTGTGTTTGGATTAAGTGCCATCGCTATTTCAGTTTTCTTTGTACAGTCATTTGCTACAGCGACACCGCTGCTTTGTCAAAACCAAATCACGCGTGCAACCACGCAGGTGTAATAATGTTCTTTGCTGTGAGGCAACAGTGAAAACCACTGATCCACTGTGACGCCTTGAGACAGAGGCAAAAATGTCTCACTAGGGTTCAAGAGTGGGAAAGAGGAGCTGCTCAAAAAATGCCATTACAGGACAAATTTTAGCTTCATTCATGGAGAAAATACTTCAGTAGAGCTGGAGTTGGAAAAACTCATCTGAATCTAACAATAAGTCTTCAAGGTTGTTGACTTGTGCTCGATCTGATGGGTTACTCACTTGTCACTGGCGTGTCCTCCCAGGACCTGTGTGACGCAGTATCCCCAGAAGAATCCCCCCAGAGCCAGCCCAGAGTCGATCTTGCTCCACTGGAACACCACGGCCAGGGTGACGGCGCAGATCGGCATGGCCATCCGGGCACAGTACAGCAGGCAGGTGCCGATAAACAGCATCACCATCCATTTCTGAGCCACAGGTCTGTGAGGACAGGTAGGTATATACGGTACATAAAGACTACAGGAAGTATCTTAACAAGATTTAACATTATGAGCAGATAAACAGACAAATTCCAAAGAATGCAACTTCAGCAGGGCAGATGTGAAGACAGAGCCACGCCGCTAACGTCAACACGATCCGAAAAGGTCAAACCGCTGAGCGGCAGTATCAACACTGACACGAACGAGCTAATGAGCATTGTTAGTGTGGCTTTCACTGTACGCACACACACAGTTTTCAGTGTTTTAAAAGCTAAAAACACCATTTTAATATATTAAATGAGCCAATCACCCTCCAGTGTTTTTGAGAAATGAGAGGTCAGACTCATGCAGGACCGTGGCCTTCCAGGACCAGGATGAGACACAGCTGGGATTTGTCAGAGGGCTCTAACCTGCAGATCGTCACATCACTCTACAGTATCTGTAGAGGCTCTCTGTCACTTTTATAAAACTACATGTAAATACGCCCACTTTCGTTTCCATTTTTAAATCTGTTGAGAGGGAAATAAATCTTTCTCAGGTCATTTCACTGCAGACAACAACTGTTGAGTTTTGGACTCTGGAGTTCAGTCAAACAACCATGGATAGACCCCCTTAAAAATGGGTAGTTTCCAAAAGTTTTCTTTGACTTTATCAGCCAAAAACTGTAGCAAAGTTTGAGATTAGGATCAATATTACTTGGGAAGTTTGAAATACATTTTGTTTCTCCAGACAAATATCGATATCAGAGGGTAAAAAAAAAAGATTCTTTTGATCATGAAGGTGGCAGACCCTCGTCTAGTAAAACTGTTAACTAACACAGACTGAGAGAGCCGTCTACACTAAAGTGACCCACAGACCAGAGCAGGATCACAGAGGAACTACGCAGTTAAAAAGGTCATGTTGCTGCATCATAACTCATTGTGAGAGCAGATGGTTGACTCTATTATGACGCTTCTAAAATATGGAGCCCAACCTGAACATAAAACAACAGAGCACCAAAAACAATCACAGTTTCACGTAGAGGAACGTATTTACATATGAAGAAGTGCAATACAAAGTTTTACAAAGTTTTTCAAATTTAGACGATTGGAATCCATGATAAAAATAAGTTACATAGAACATTTTCATTACCACACCATTTCACAAAGTGTCCTGTGGCTCCCCAGCCAAAAGCTCTGGGTCCATTATTATGAACTGTAACTGTCAGGAGAACTCAAATAGGCAAACATGCTGAGCTTTGTAAAATTTAGGGATCAGTGAAATCTGTCAGACTACTAAAGGGTTAAAAACGTGCAGAAACACATGTCTCTGAATGTCAAGTAAAAGAGCGCAGATTGCACAGAAAGACAACTTCAGTCGACATGTTTCAGTAACCCAACGCTGTCTTAGAGAAATTCTAACAGATCAGAAGTGTGTCCCGAGTCTCGCTCCTACAGGAATCTGTACCGTGTGTGAAGTGAATCTAACCTTACGCCGTCTCACCTCGGCCACAGGTCTTTATTCCCGGAGTCCTTTCTGGCAGACGCAGTGGGCCGATAAACCCTGGGCTCCTGTAAACAACCATTTACGTCCCCCTTGTTGTCTATCGACGTGTGATCGCCAGCCATTCAGTGAACACCAGCCTCTTCTTAGTGATCTGTGTCACTGTCCCTCGCTGAGAGGTGTTGCTCCAGCGTATCCCCAGGCAGGCGAGACCAACGAGTCAAACTTGTTACAACAAAACTCAGAAACAAGCTGGTTGTGATTTTCTGTACTGACAGTAGAGGTCTTTCTGGAGCGGAGTTATCCGTCTGCATACATTGCTGCGGGAAAGAAATGCGTTATTGCAGCAAGCTTTGGAATTAACCGCCGTGCCGAAGTGTCTGTATGTGTGAAGAAGAAGAAGAAAAGAATGCAACACCAGTTCTTTTATGGTTCACAAAAGTTTTATTTTAATAACTGCAAATTTGATTTTAAAAATGTGGAATAATAAAAGATGTGAGCTTTCCGAGTCTCAGTATTCATCAAAGCCAATATCTATAAAGACAATACAACCTTAAAATAAATTAAGGATGAACATCTAGCAGCAAGGTTTTTTTTTATATCTATATATTATATATTTATAAAAGTAAACAAAACATAAAGAAAGCACAAGTGCCTTTCCCCAGAGGGGGGGAAAAAAAATAAAAGTAAGTCACACACATGCAGGTAAAGTGAAACGACTAACTGCTTCAGAGAGTGGGACGATTCCGCTTTAAGATGCTTCAGATCAGCGACTCTCAGCTGGAGGGTCACCCTGCCAACACATTTGAACTGACACTTCGTCTGTGCATTTACAAAAAGGAAATAAAAATCAACATATTGGATAGTCACACCCTTTAAGGTACGCTGACATCGGTTTACATATCCAATCGTGAATTTCAGACATGGTGAGACTGAAGACATCGGTGTGTTCTGTGAATGAAGTGTCAACAGGTGAGAGGAAGAAGCTGCACAGGAACGAGATGACAGCAAACAACCGAAATCGCATTTTTGTTTCAGCAAATAGGCTGAAGTTAGTAAAGAGCGCAGCTCGTCGAGTATCAAAGGGGGATATTGTCATTATACTGTGACGTTCTATTGAGCTATCACAGGTTCAAACTCTTATTGATTTAGGTTGTGTCTCATCATTGAGGGACAAACCCAGAGCAGCTGAGAACGCGGTCTGCTGGGATCAGTGGGGGGAGGCGGCCTCTCAGCGCTTTACAACAATTTCTCGACTTAGCCGAAGGCAAACGAAATGAGGCGCAGTTCAGAGTGTTTCTGCCTTCTGTTGGTTTCTAACTAACTCATCCGTCCCACCGCTGCCCTGCTTCCCCCGGTGCAGGACGGCGGGGTGCTGGAGCCCATCCCAGCTGAACGTACAGGGGCGAAGGCAGGTCACACACAAAAAAATAATAAATTAAAAATCAACACACTAACATTCACACCTATGAGAAATTTTGAATCAGTGTAAAATAAAAAAAACAAATGTGGGGAAAAAAGTGATTTAGGTTGAGATTTAAATCTGGAAACTGCAACATTAAAACAATTACATTTAGTTTCAAACATCATCTGAGAGTCTCCTGCAGGCTGAAAAGAACCATATTGATATTTTTTAATTATCATTCTGACGACACAAGAAGCTTGAAAACGATCCAAGAAGGATGCAGAAGTAGAGATGACAGTAAATGATTTCACCGGGCCTTTACTTCACAGTATGTAGGGACCAGACGCGAGCTTATGAAGGCAGTGCATACTGTAGAGTGGGAAAAAGGCTGCAGAGGCTTAAACGCCGTCTCTGATTTAAACACGTCTGTCTGGACTTTCTTCACCTTCTCAAATGCGCGCGAGATGACGAATCTTCAAGGCAGGCCGTCTTATAGACTCTCCGTAAACGTACAATCAAATTTAATGGCGTAAAAAGACTGTAAGCGGACTTTATAGTAAATTGCCTAGCATCGTCATAAATAAAATCTTACATTAAAATAATACTACATTAATAAAGTGTAGCTTTGTAAATGTTTTTTTTTTGAAAAATAGTCATATTTTGTTTATGAAATTTTGATTTTTAACTCTACTGAAGTAGATTATCTCACTCTAGACATGCCTTCAGTGAAAAAGGACATTTATATCTCTCTTGTGCCAGCTGTACTCTCTTTTCCCGGGGTTCCTCAGTTTGCCCCACACGCAGTATTTACAACGTCAGCAACTCTCTTTCTGGCAAAATAAAAGCCTCCGTGGGGAAAATGATCACAATAAATAATACTACCAGTTCATGTTTCGAAAAGACAAAATATAAAACAGCAATTTGAACTTCGTTGTTACCAAGATCTAAAAAACCCAAGATCTTTAATTAAACTAAATAAGTTTCTGTCACTTTGCAAATACAGCAATTTACAGTTCGCACAATGAGTTCAGTGAATGAAACATGAAAAAAAAAAAAAAAAACGAAAAAACCCAAAACCATAGCATTTGTTTATACACATATGTTACCTGGTTGTCACACAGTCACTGACTGATAATAAATTAAGGGGGTGTGGAAGGCGGCGGCTCTCAGCTGCTGTGTTCACTTGGGGTCCTCGATGGTGCCCGTGCTGAGGTCAGTCATTTTGGGATATTTCACCTTCTTCTGGTCCAGCTCATTCTGAGCCCAGAGAAGCAGCTTCAGGAGTTTAGCCAGTTTGGGCGTAGACTCCCTGTTTTCATAGTCCAGCACAGCTTGGTTCACCTCGCTCCACACCTGTACACACAGACGCATGCTCCAGTCAGGTCAAACACAACTTTTCTGGTTAAGTTTCACGGCCTGCAGTCACAACTAAAGTTCCCAGCAGACCATTCAAGTCCTGAAGGTTAAGAATAAGAATTTATAACAGCAAATGATGGCCCACCTTTTGTCGCTGCATCATGTTGAGCAGGTCTCCAAAGGGCGACTCCTCCGGGTTGTCGAAGGCCAGCAGAGCGAGCGTTCGCTCCATCTCAGTCAGACACTCTCGGCTCTCCTCTCCCTGCTCGGCCAGTTGCGTCTGAGCAAACTCCAGCGCTGACTCAGTCTCTCTTAGCCTGATTAACTCAATCAAATGTTGCTGCTGTGGGAGGGAAAAAAGAAACAAGCGCTGATGTTTGCATCGAGCTCCGTCTAATATCACAACAATTTCCTAATTCGCTGGGAAACACAATCTCACCCTGGACTATAAAAGCAGACAAATGGTTATTCACATTTGTCACTATAAACTTCCAACACTGTCAAAGAGTGGATGTTCATTTCAAGAAGCAAGTTTCCACTCCAAAGAACAGCACAATGTAATCAAAACTATTGATGGTTTTTAAAAAGCCATCAATCAGCCGTACCTGCAGGTGAAAGTACAAGTATCGATTGGTGTCAAGCAGCTCTGGATGTAGGCTGTTGATAAGTGCAATAGCTTCCTGTATCTGGCCCTTCAGGATCATCTCTCTAATCTTTATCCTCTCATCCAAAGAGTCCAGGTCCACGCTCGGCTCGATACCAGACTCCATCCGAAACTTCTCCGCCGCCTCCTTGAAGCCCTCTTCAAACACATAAAAAGCAGGAAAAACACTGTGGAGAAATTCTGGCTGTAACACAGTCGAAGATGTCAATCATCTGATTTTACTTTAATTCTACAAGTTACACAGTCGGGTTTGATTTAAACTGATCGCACAGTCAAAACATGACCAACACTTTCAAATGTCACGCATTAGGAAACTTCTGTTCTATATAGGGATACAGAAAAAATAACATGGGAAGAGATTCATATCAATACTGTCATTACAATGTTGGGATAAATATAAGGGTATTCACAGCAGACAGCTGTCAAGACCCCAACGTGACGATGGATAAATACAGAATACAACTGAATCGCTTTATTGTAATTTAGGTAAGACAGCACCAGGAATTATTAAATATTAGATTAACATTCTTTTTCAACAAAACTGCTGGTCAACAATTAATATATATTAAATTACTGATCATAGAGGACTAATGTAATGAAAAAACATGCAGAACATGTGTTTACTATTCCAGCTATAGGTAAAATGGAAGGACCTCATAAAGTTACATTCAGCTCTGTGACACAAATCTCGATTTTCATTTGAGGTGTAAAATTAATCAATTTCCATTCACTAAAAAACAGCTTATTTACACTGCCATATTTTTAATATTATTAACACGTGAGCTGCCATATATGATGCATTTCCAGATTATTGCCAAGTAGGTCTATCCTGAGCACTACATACCGTAAATAAGTATGTTCCTTCATGCTTTTTATTTTTACACCTTAACACTGTTCTTTCAGAATATAGTAACAAAAAAAGCAAATTTGTTATAAATCAATGTACCCATCAGTTGTGTGGTCTTTCAGTGATCAGTGTATCTCAATGCCCCGGATGCAGCATAAAACATGTATTGTTCTATTCATCAGTCCACAACCAAAAGATAATCATTTTACCATGAATATGCAAATATGAACCAGAAAAAAAAAACTGTATTTGTTCTTGGAGAAGGCTAATGACTGAATAACAACTTGACTACCTGTCCCAGAGTAATTCTCTTGATAGTTTATGAACCGTCACTGAGTTGGTCTCTCACCTGTGACCAGGTAATTCATGATGAGCCGATTCATGTCCGCCCTCTGTATGTGCACATTGTTTAATTTGTCCATCCACTCTTCTTTCGTGATGTCCTCTGGCTTTTCAGCATAACTCATCATTGGGATCCTGCGAAGTTCACGAAACCATCGGAAACAGCAAAACGTGAGCAAGGCTGACACAGCTCGGTCACACTTTGTATCTGCAGCGACTACAAACCGCACAGAGCCACATATTAAAAAGCCAACGCATACACGGGTGAAACCCGCTCGGCTGACAAATACGACTACATTAATAACACGATATTTCTGGAGCACTGACGGTGTTTCGCGGTAGCGGACGTGACCATAACGAAGGCAGGGAAATTCTCCGAGGCTTCCAAAACAAACTGCCATGGCGAGTTAGCCGCGTCCACACAACTCACCGTGCACACACAAGCTCCGGAGATTACCGTTCCTCGCAGGCGTGAGAAGTCCGTGATGATTCAGCAATGCACAGTCCTTGCGAGGCTTTAACGGGGACCTGAAACCTAGAATAAAGTGCGGACACACGGTCACAAGGTTTTCGCGGCTAGCTAACTAACCAAGCTAATGTGATAACCTCGCGATACGAACGTCACCCCGGCGCGCGTCTCCATTGGTTGCTGGGGTGACGTCACGGTTGCCGAGGAACAGTCCGGTCAGTTAAACAAGTGAACCGACGATAAAATGAAGATCTGTGCAATAACCAAATCCAGACACGGTGATTCATCTATTCTAGAGCACACAACTGACAGTTTACCCTCTTCCTCATTGAGACACGTTTGAACAAATCTAATCTGAAATCGTGAAATCTGAAATCATGGACGGATGAAGAGCCAGTGGGGTCGAGGGTGCCTCGCATAAACAGCCTCCCACCCTCTTCAAAAAATAATCAGATTGTGTGCTGATGTTGGACTTTTCTTCATTATTGTTATTTTGGTTCTTGCATTAGTGATTACGCATTATGTCACTGGCTTTTTCCCATCCCCTTTTAATGTCTTTTTTGCAATCTGCTGATTTTTTTTCTCGATCTTTGATAGTATTCAGTTTGTACCATTTGCACTCAGTGGTAGTGTCTCTCTATTTTGTGACTTTTTTCATTTGAAAGTATTTATTTTAATCTGCATATAGTTTTTAATTGTTTCTGTTTCAGCTTCATTAAAAAAATTGAACTGCTGCAGCAGCAAGTAGACAGGAATAAAAGAGTTGCAAAAAATATAATACAACAATAATAATAAATATTAAAAAAGAACAATAAAATGAAAACAATTGAAACAATATTTTACATTTTTGTATGATTTTTTTCTTAATTGAAACAGTATTTTAAACTTCATATGATAATTTTTTTGTTGCTTTTTTGTTGCTTTACATTTTTTGGGTACCCTTTTTGTATTTAGCTTGGTGTTTTTGACATTTTTGTGAATCTTAGTGATTTTTTTTTTCCAAAGTAGTTCAATCTCTGTTTGCAGTAATCTTGTGCTTCTCTAAATAAGTTTTGCTTTGTCCACTGGCATTTGTACTTGTTTTGTGTCTCCTTTGTTCAGGTTACACAAGTATTCATCTTGTGTTTCCCTGTTTTTTGCAACTTGACACAGGTACTTTTTTCTTTTCAAAACTCAGGAAGTGTTGCAGTTTAGGGTTTGATTGGGAGCCTTTATGTGCTGAGTTTGCATGTTCTCCCATGCATGTGTGAGTTTTTTTTCTTTTTTTTTGGTTTGTTCCCACAGTTCAAAAACCCGATATTGTGATGTTAATTGGGAAATCTCAAAGGCCTGTTGTGACTGTGATAGTGTGTTATTGTCTGTCTTTGTGTTTGCTCTGTGATAGATTGGTGACGTTTAAGATGTTTTCTACCTTCATTATGTGTGGCCCAAAGTTATTTACTATTTGTTTTTCTTGTTTTGATTATTCTGAACATCATGGATATCAATGTGTTTCTTCACTTTCGAGGATGCATGGTATATTTCTCTGTTGCTTGTGCAGCACTGTTATGTATGTAATGAATGAACAGGAATTTGTCACTCTTAGATTAACTGTATACTTTTTTGCAGGGGGTCATCACCCTCAAGAGTTTCAATTTCAGAAATGAAATTTCAAAATCAATTTTAGCTTGCCAGTTCATGAGTAACATAAATATGTGAATACTGTCATTTCACTGATATACTGAAGACTGTCTGCTCTGAGAAAAAAACATGCTCCGGAAAGTTTCAGTTCAGTTCAGATGTGGCAAATTACAAGCTCACATAAATGTTTAAAGTTATGTGTGTTGTTCCTTTCAGAGAAATTGGTAATGGGCTCTGATTTTGTAATGATAATATAAAGAAGTCATTCATTCAGCAAACAACTTCAATATGTATTTCTAACTCTAATTATTTATGGCTAAATTTAGAAATATATAGCCAAAAGTATATTTCAGGGCCCTTCGACCCCAAAGAATCTGCCCTACTTTCTCTGTGGATTATCTGGGCATGACGCCCAGCTGACAGATTTTCCCATTCACAAAGACAACGTCAGTTGTTTGACAACAGCTGAAAGATTAGACACTGATAAACTATTGTGGTCAGAAAAAAAAAACAACCCCTAATGGTCCCCACATCTCCAAATGCAAAGAAATGCCAAACAGTGATTGTAAAAGCAAGAGACAAAAGCTTCAGGAAGTGACAGATTTTAATTTAGTGAGAGCTTAGGTTCTAGAAAATACAGGCCAGTGATGTTTCAGTATTTTTTGTAAGCCATAAGAAGTTCCTAAGCTAAAACATTTTCTGTAAGATGTCAAACAGTTCTGTCTAATGATGAAACTGGATACATAAAAATTATATATCACATGACCAGTCTAGTACAGTCTGAAACCTTGTTGTTCTTGTGAGCATGCTGGTACCTCTTCTCTGTCTTCATGTTGGGTTTCCTGTCCAGTCAAGCCCACAGGTACGGCTGCCCTGTGAAAAGTATGAGTGATTTTGAGGAAAAAGCCTTTAGTTTGTTGCTGTTAATTTCATAGCTTGTACCAGAACATGGCAAAACTTCAAAATTATAAGAGAACAGCATTCTGCCAGAGCACGGTCATGAATTACTCCAAAAACATTGTAAATACAAGATCAAGCATGGAGCGGTGGTAAGCACACTGGCCTCACAGTGAGAATGTGCAGGGTTCAACGTCCGGCTGGGCCTTTCTGTGTGAAGCTTGTGTGGGTTTGCTCTGGACACTCCAGCTCACAGTTCAAACGCATGCATGTGAGGTTAACTGATGACCTCTAGGTGTGTGTGTGTGTGTATGTATGTGTGTGGTTGTTAGATGGACTGGTGGTCTGTCCAGGATGGGTTCAAAACCTATGGAATATATTAACATGTCCTGCAGGGGAATGCGTGTCTGTGAAAGAACAGAAAAGCACTGCAAGGTAATAAAAACTGAAAAGTAATAATACAGTATCATCAATTGAAGCAATCGATTTCCGCAGGGGAATAGCATCCCCATCCCTCTTTTAGGATGATTAAAGTCAGTATTCGTGCTCCATGTTGGGGCCGCTGCTCTCTCCTCCAGCAGCATCCTCCTCCTCCTCCTCCTCCTCCTCCTCCTCGGGAGCGCGCACGCCGGGTCGCGGCGGGGTGTTGGGGGGCGGAGCCAGCGGACTGCTGCAGCTGTCCATGGTCGTGTAGTGGGAGCCACAGCGGGTCCGGATACGTGCGAGATGCGGCCATAGTCACGCTACACCGCCTCAAAGCAGCAGCAGCAGCCGGGATCGTGAGTTCTGCAGCGAATCGGAGCCGACTGAAAGGTGAGCCTCCTCGCGCGCCTCCGCCGCCCTGTTTTCCTCGACACACTGGCCCTTGCCCTTGAAAATTACCGCTGACGATCCCATCCCCGTCTTCGCATCAAGAGCAGGCCAGGAAGCGAACCAACATGGATGCTGTGCGCTACAGCAGTGCAGGCTGATGATGCTTGCTCGGAGATTACCTCCTCCTAGCATCGTATTCCCGGCGTCTAATCCTTCCTATAGACAGTTTACTGCGGACTGCGACCACGAAAGGAGGGAAATCCCGCAGTCACCGCACAAAACGGGCAGAATTTGACGGAAACGGCGAAACGAGCTGGAGAGGGCTTGAAATAGACCAGTGGCTATTCGTTTTGAGTCGAGATGACACCCATTTGGAGGCAGCTGCATTCTTGAGAAAGCCTTCACGTTTTTTTTTTTTTTTAAATCTAATTTTGATGGATCCGGCTGTGTTGCTCTGTGTTTTCTGTCAGGATGTCAGATTCTCATTTACTGAAAGCAGTGGAGGCTTCAGGGGTCCTGCCAACATGTCACACATTCACTGGAATCAATTAAGACAATTTATATCAGTGGTGCAGCCCCCACTGATCACCTTTTTTTTTTACTATTCTAAAGAACCAAGCTTTTAATTGGATAAATACAATAAATCTGATTTGGTTTGTCTGTCACCTTTCTGCATTTCCTTCCACATGACATGTTACAGGACGTCTGTGTTTAATCATGGCAGCAGTGGACCAGCTGTTGCCTGCACAGGCCTCACTTTCCATGGAGGCCTGGCATTTTCCAGACAGGTTTGTCGGTCGGCCGGCAGCCCGTTCAGCCTTGTGTTTGTGTGTGCAGCCCGTGGACCTGAGGCATCATGGCTGAGCATCAGAGGCAGCGCTCCCTGTCCACCGCCGGTGAGTCTCTCTACCATGTGCTGGGAGTTGAGAAGTTGGCCACGACGGATGACATTAAAAGATCTTACAGGTGAGCGTTCGCGGGCAGGTGGAATCGCCTCTCGCTTGCCGTTGCGCTGCTTCACATCCTGTCTTTATTTTAGGAAACTGGCCTTAAAGTTTCATCCCGACAAGAATCCCGACAATCCAGAAGCGGCAGATAAATTCAAGGAGATCAACAACGCCCATGCCATTCTGAATGACCCCACAAAGCGTAATATTTACGATAAATATGGTTCTTTGGGGCTTTATGTGGCCGAGCAGTTTGGAGAGGAGAATGTTAACACCTACTTTGTCCTGTCAAGCTGGTGGGCAAAGGTAAGACAGGAGAACCACTTAATAGTCTGCTCTCTTCTTCTTCTTCTTCTTCTTCTTCGGTATTTTCTGCCACTTCCAATCAATGTGTGTGCTTGCAGGCTCTGTTTGTATTCTGCGGCCTGGCCACCGGCTGCTACTTCTGTTGCTGCCTGTGCTGCTGCTGTAACTGCTGCTGTGGGAGATGTAAACCACGGCCGCGGGAGGGCCAGGACCAGGAGTTCTACGTGTCCCCCGAGGACCTGGAGGCCCAGCTGCAGTCTGATGAGAGAGGTGAGGCCGAGGCGGTTTTGCGCCGCCGACCCGTTTTTACATATTCTGTGAGTGCTCCCTGTCGGTGCGGCGGCTTGACGAGCTGTTTATGTCGGTCAAACAGAGGCCGGCGGCGACCCCATAGTGCTGCAACCCGGAGCCACAGAGACGACCCAGCTAACATCGGATGGGCACTACTCCTACCACACCGACACCGGCTTCAACTAATCCCGCAATCCCGTCAGTCCTGGCCTGGGGTCCTGCCTGCTTCCTTGCTCCCCCTCAGTGAGATAAAACAAAGGGGCAATTCATCTTCCCACTTCAAAAAGAGAGCCGTGCAGAGGAGAGGGACTAGTAAGCATGGCCCGTTTAAAGGAACTAACAAAGTCACATCCATACACTCCTCCCCGATTGGTCCCACTGCGTATTCACTCCCCATTGTGAGAAGAAAAGTGAAACAACTTAACGGTCTCCCCTCGTATTTCTTCTTTTCTATTTCTTAGCCTTTAACCGCCCAGGTCGCCGCCCCTCCTCTCCCTTCCCCCATGTTTTTTGCATAATGGTGTAGCATGCACTGTTCAGACAGCAAGGACTCAAAAGTTACTTCGATCCTTTTTGCAACATCTATACTTTGCGAAATTCTTCATGTATGTGCAGACTATTCAGCCACGTGCAGCTCACGAGGTGTCAGGAAGGGGGGGCTCAAGTTTACGAGACGTTATCAGGCTTAGAGGAATGAGGAGCCATGGTTCAGGAAAGTGTTGGTTATAGAGGCGTGTTTGTTGTCGGTTCAGGCGGTCAGTGCCATCATTAAACGTTTAACGAACCAAGTGGTCGCCCTCTTATTTCTGATTTGCAATCAATCGATACACGTTTCTTTTTGGGTTCCCAAAGGCCGCCCGTCGTTGTTGGACCCGCGGTTTGTCTTTTAGCACTGTGCTTGTTCGTCTTTCGTGTGCTTCCCTGGGTGTTTTTAGTGTGAACCATGAGGTTGTTAAGGCACAGAGCTTCATTTACAGACTGTTTTTTCACAAACACCCGCTGACCCAACATCTCCACATTAGATATTAATCATTAGTATTGGCTTGCGTTCCCTCGAGTCAGCCTGTTGTTGCAGCAGTTGATTGCGATGACTCTGAGAACCTTTGTGTTGATTTGTGATTTCTTGCATTATGGATCGAACGTGTGTCAGCCCCAAGTCGTTTAAGTACGTCTCACTGGTATTTTTGCCATATCAGCAGCTAGAAATGACATTAGCACCAGATCCACGAGTTGTGAGGATTTAATCAAAGCTGAATCATATAAATTATGCAGTTTTTTTTTGTTTTGTTTTTTTAGGGAGATTTTTTTTGTTGAAACATGGAGGTTATTGGAATTTTTACCTGCTGCCTTTTTCTCTGGTGTTTTTTTGTTATTTTACTCAAATGGTCGAACTATTTTTAGAAATGTCATGATTAATTAAAATGGAAGGAAATGCATTTGATGTGGTTTTTGTATTTATTTTAGGGGTTTTCTTTGTGCTTTCACAGAGGCTCCAGCAGGGTGTGATCAGTGCTGCTGAAAGGTAGAAATAGCAGATGTGTGTCAGCAGCAGCCCTTTCTTTTCAGAAGATAACATGTTTTGAACTCTTGAATATATTTGGAAGTAAATGTAACAAAAAAAACAAAACAAAACATGTTACTGGAGAAGAAATCAAGCAAACTACAGAAGATCCACCTAGAACTATGTCATTTTATGATTGCGCTTTTAGTCTTTGTGTTTTGAACTGAAGTCCAGCGACTCTGATATTTTGTCCGATGCTGTGATCGTTTCTCATCGTCAAGTCTCTTGAATCCATGTGAAGATGCTCATCAGTCATATCATCTGTGAGCCAGTGCGACAGGCAGCTCCGAGTAAAAAGAGATTTTTTTCATACTACTGAATTTGCGTACATTGCCACAAATTATTGCCATAAATTGCCATGTACATCTTTGCCACTTCCGTCAGTTTCATGACTGCTAATGATGTGTTTCAATGGTTTACAAATGGTGAGCTCCCGTTGCCCACCCTCTGCTATTAACGGTATGGATGTAGACCTCTGTGGCCCTTGTATGATGTTACCTGTAACCCTTTGATGAAACATAGATGTTCCTGTCATGGCTTTTTCATTGAGATACTGAAAAATGCTACTGTAAATGTTCTAAGTTGAATGCACTGTGTGTTTGAAAAAATACTATAATGGATCAATGATCAGGAAATGACTCCATAAAAAGACAATATAGTATATAGTGTAACTATAGTGAAATGGTTATATGATGCATTTTTTTTTTTAGTTTTATTTATTTCATACTTTGTCATGTTTCAGATGATGATTGACTATAATTTTCAATGGTATGGTGTTGTAATGTAGCCATTAAATTTTGCAAGGAATGGTTTAATGGTTAAGGTCGCTTGTACATACACTTGGCCCATATAAAGTATAAACCTTAACGTTTATGTTGTAGCATGGTAAATGTGTGTCTGGAAGAAAACAAGTGGATCATTGATCTGATTTGCTGTTGTTGAATAAATGTTCCTCAACATTTTGGCTCACCTCATTGTGATCAATAACATTGGGTTTATTTCTGTGCGTTTTCTCTCATCGTGGCCTGATTCTGTAATGTGAAGGAAGATTAAAGCTTACTGACAGGGATTCATTTGCCTTTCTGAGTAAATGTCAGAATGCTACACTACTAATAGTCTGATAGACGTAAAAGCCATGCATTTAAAATATCACATTCGTTAAAGCATGAGTAGAACAAAGTAGATTAAATGGAAGGACTTTTAAGAGAACTTTAACTGATTTATACACACACCTAGCCTATTGAAAGTCATGTGTTCATGTAATACAATGATTTCTCGGTGTCAGTTTTGCATGGGGAAGTCACTTCTTTATTCAATGATGGGACTTTTTAAAATAGATACTTTCATCATAACACCCACAGAGCCATAATTGGTGAAACTGTTTATTTCAAAATGCAGTGCAACTGCTGTTAGACAGTTTTATACACAGACCAGGAAAACTTCAATTGAGAATATGTTTGGCCTGTATGTATATCTAAAACAAACTATTCAGCAGAACACTTGCTCTTGTTTGCATTTTCCATGAATTATAAGCTAACCAAGTGTCTTGATTTGTTTGTATGTTTTTTTCTCAGTGTAATAGGATGGACATTGATTAAAGGAGGAAAACCTGCTCTGGTTACTGCTCTGTCATCAAGCTGTGATAACGTGTTTAACCAGCAGATGGAGACAAGTTGTTATTTTTACCAACCCACTGCGAGACAATGAATGAAATCTTTGACACGTCCATCAATCCATCCTTCTTACAGGCTCCTTTCAGCTTTATCCAACTAAAAACCAGCCTCTGTTTGAATGAAGGCAGCGTTCACCATGGACAGATCACAATCACTGTTTAGTCACCAATGAATCACATGTTTTAAAGAAAACCCACTCTTGAATAGGGAGAACATGCAAACACTGCACAAAAACCTGACTTGGTATGAAGCGAGACTGACAGCCTCTGCGCCACTGAGCGACCTGTACAGCCTAAATACACCACCTAAAAATTATTAAGAGGTACAAAACTCCCATAAATGCACAAAATGAGCTCAAAATAGCACAAGAAAAAAGAGATGTAAAAACCTTCATCACATATACCGAATGACCGCAATGGCAACCTGACCTTTTTATATCAAACATACAGGAAACGGAAATCTAAAATCAACACTAAGAGATGATCGACTATTCAAAAGAAAAATCTTAAAAAACAAAAATTACACACACAAAAAAAAAAAGAGCCAAAAAGAAATGAATAATTTCTTCAACTATACAAAAAAAAGCACCCTAAATAAGTGTCGCGTGCGTGTGTTGTATGAGCGTGTGGAAGAGAGAGGAAAGAAGAGTTTAGGCGCGCGCGTGTGTGTGCGTGCGCTGGTGTGCCATAATCCCCGGGTGACCCCCCCCCCCCCCCCCCCCTCCCTCTCTCCCTCCTCAACTCCTCGGATGGGAACACTTGCTGCAAACTAGCTCGTCCAAAACGCGTCGAGGTGAAAGTGGCAGTGATGAACCGGCAAGGTAGATCCTCTGTCTCGCGCTCGTGTTCGTGTTTGTTTCTGTTTGTGTTTGTGTTTATGGCGAGTTTATTTAGTGAAAACGTCAGTTTGTGTGCAACATGCAACAGGTCGGCTAGCTGTTATTTAGCATGCTAGCCCGTTAGCTTCAGCACTGAGGACAGCGCCGATGTTTTCATCCTGCGACACCACAACCAACAGAAATTACATCCTTAAATACTTAGAAACATACTAACATAATCTTAAAACTGTCCGGCTTTTACGTTCTATGTCTTTGAATATTATCTTCTAATTATAAGTGCAGATGATTACCTTGAATTTTTTTGTAATTAAAGCTTTTTTTACTTAATTTTCCTCCCTTGAATATGTTCAAATGTGCTGTTTTATATCTTACAATTCATGAGTTTTTCTGTATGTGTTTTTTTCTCTGTTATATAACTTTGTTGTCAACTTATATAACATAGCTCAGGTTGCTTCTGCTTTATCCCTGTTCAGAGGAACACTAACAAATATTATGAACACATAGGTTATTCTTATTACTGTGCAATCTAAACTCTGTCATTGATTTTTATCACAATATGTAAAATTGTAGGAGAATTTCTTGTCATTTTTTTTACTTTAATACTACTTCTCGCCTGAATTTATCAATGTAATAATATTGTTATCCATCATGAGCCCTCAATCCATGATTAGAACCAGGATGTATGTAGACATACATGTTCATGCACATTTGCTTCAAGACTCCTTTTCCGTCTGATAATCTGAACAAAAATGTATTTTTAGACTTTAGCAGGGGCTCTTCATCCACATACTTCCACTCCTCGGGGATAACAGGAAACGGACACTCACCTGGAGGTCTGTCAGATGAGGATGTAGACAGTCTACGTTTTGAACTGGCAAAGGTTGGGAACACTCATGAAGTATTACTGCAGTGTTACAGTTGTTTCTACAGAAATGATAGTGTTTCTTTTTTTTTCACTTAGATTGAGGATGAAATTCACACTTTGAGGCAGGCGCTGTTGACCAAAGAACGCTACGCATCAGAAATCAGGAGGCAGCTGGGACTCGGTCCACTCGGTAACATCAAGCAGAACCTGACCAAAGGTTGGCAAGATGTTCAGACCTCAGCTCCGTAAGTGCATAGGACACATCAGCGTTAGGACATTTGTTTTTTTCTTGATGCCCAAAAAAAAGCTGTGTAATAAAACCTGGTTTCAGACACCCAGTGACAGAACACTTGCCACACATTTTCTTATTGCGACGTGGTTACATAACCATGAAAAGCACACTAATGTCTGTCGTAGCTGCCCTCTTAAGTCAGGGTGATAATCCGTCAACCTGTGCTCATTCTGTCCCTTCAGATATCTCACCGCAGCGGCCACTCTGGACGACATCAGTCACTCCAGCGTGTAAGTGTCACGCCGCATGCTTCAGTCTCATCCAGGAAAAAAAAAAAAAAAAAGTGCTACATGTCATGTCCTGGAGGGCTTTCCCGGTGACTTGTCGTGTACTCACATGTTAAAGTGGAATCTCTCCTAAGAAACAGGTGATGGGATTTTCCAGGTCAAATAGGATCGGTGCTCTGTTAATAGCCTCACAGCCTGACTTAGCACAAGGAGCTGTAGTATTAGTAGGCAATGGCAGCATTTGATGGAGTGCGGCCGCTGACGCGGATGAGCTTATTCTCGCTACGTCACACCTTTATTCTCACTGTATTCAACCACCTGTTATGTAATCCAGTCTTCATTCAAACCCCGGCTGACTTCATGGTGTCCTTTTCAGATATGTGAGAACACGGGAAAGTCTTTCACAGGCGGGACAGGTGACTTCAGCTGCTCTGTCCAGCATGGGCGTGGCCATCACCAGGAGACTGGGGGAAATGAGGTGAACAATCACTAGTTCAACAAACCAAAATATAAAGATACATTTATATTTAGGTGGTATTTTTAGGTGGTATATTTAGACTTTTTATGTTTCACCTGTTGCCGACTAAAAACATGACATTCTGCAGACCAGAGAAATGAGATTACTGAAACCACTGTTGAGGTGATGGAAAAAACTTGGGAAGCTTTCTGTCTTGAACTTTTGTTTAACCAGAAAAAAACCTTAATCCAATCACGGCGGTGCATCTGGTGCCCAGCGGCAGTGGCCGCTAAGTCTGTTGTTATTGTCCTTGTGGAAACAGTGTGACGTTATCTGTGGGTGTCTGTCTTTATCTTCATGCTGCAAACCCGACAGAGCTCTGCCTCTTCCGAGCGCACCACGGTGAGTGAGTGGTAAGCCTGAGCTGACAGTGGGGGTCTGAAGCCTTTCTTAGGAAAAGAAGTGTTGGAAAGTTCTGGAATGGACCACACTAAGCTGTTAATTTGGCTTCATGTAGTGAATTATGCAAACAGCACGTTTCACACTGGTTGCCCCTCCTGTATGTGGTCAGTTGGGGTTTTTAGGAATTGTGATTCAAAAATAACCATATATTAAGAAAATTTCTCAAAGCTGGAAAATGAAAAATACATTTTGAAAGCTTTGTATAGTTGCTTTCTAATTGTGCAAAGTAGATTTTGAGTCTGAATTTAACTTTATGCAGATTGAAATACTCTTTTTACATTTGCAGGGACAGTGAAATCTTAATCTTAATCTTCTCTCTGTCCTCCTCAGACATCTGAACCACACCATCAGTGTGCCCACCATGAGGTAAAATCACCACAACTTGTTTTTTTATTTATTGACTGTATTTTTACTGGAACTCTTCTTTAATCCGCCTCAATATTTCTTCCTAGACCTTCCTCCACGTTCAGGTCTTTTGAGGAAATGGTTGGAAACATGAAGGTGGGTGTGTCGAGACAACAGATCACACAACCCACTCTCAGTTTGTGTATTGATCGCTTGGTTCCCATCTGAATCCACAGGGGAAGATGACTGGCAGCCAGAGCAACAATGGAGACACGGGAGGGTTTGAAAGGAGATCCTCACGCACATGAGGTGAACCCGTCTCTCTCGTGAATGTTTTCATAACTTGTAAAGTTATGACAGACTGTTCCATATCCGTGTGAATTTGTCCACTCATATTTGTGATTGTTGAGTTAAGTCTAATAGAATGTATTGAGTTTTTGATGTAAACTTATTTTGACACCAAATGTAATTGTGATGTTTTAATATATATGTTTCAGAGATGTTATTTATTTTGACTAAAGCACAGTAACCCAAATGTGAAATCAGCTGTATTACTGGAAGTATTTTTGTAAATTAAGATTTTTCAATTAAAGTCAATAGAATGAGGTGCAGTGTTTTGTTTTTTCTTCACTCTGTTCTGCTGTGGTTTATAGCCCGCATCTGGTTTCAGAAATGTCCTTCAACATGTTAAACACTTTTTAAAATTTCAAATTCGTTTCTATTTGTTGCTAGAGATGTTATTTTTGTCTATTATTCTTTTTACTTTAAGACGTGTGCATATAGGTCTCTATGGGCCAAAATGCACTCCAACCAGCCTGTTCTCGTATCAGCCTTTAGATGGCGCCATAGGCTTCACTTCTAACAGCTTTGTGTAAGAGGCGAGCTGGTTTCAACTGTTTGTGAGGATTTCTCCCTCCAACATCGCAATAAAAGCTGATGCACAGTTATCTGAAAGAACTGAAAAGCCTTCATTTGTAGATTTGGAAGAAAATGAAAATGTAGTTCCCTGACCGGGAATCGAACCCGGGCCGCGGCGGTGAGAGCGCCGAATCCTAACCACTAGACCACCAGGGACGGCTATAATGCACTTGAAGGCTACAAGCAATAAAAATGACCTATTCCGTTGTGATTTATTTAATTGTTTTGATTGATGATTTTGATAACACACGGCGACTAAGTTTGTTCTACTCATTACTTCATCTTGGTATTGACTTGAAACAGTTAAACAAATCATTATTTTACCGCCAGGGGGCGGCGGGTCACGTAAATCCAAAGAGCCACACCAGTCAGTCGTGGGTTCGATTCCTGTCGGAGACATTGATTGCACACCTCATTGCTATTTTTAAGGACCAACCGACCACTTTAGAGGTAGTAAATGGTCATGCGGGCTCGGTATCAATAGGGACTCTATAGCCTAAATCATTTAGTGGCAGGTGGCAGAATCTGCAAAGGCGTCCAGAGGGAGTCCTCAGCTTATCAATATTTACTTGTGTACTCATTTTTATAAGTACCTGAATGGATGCACCCAAACAGCTGCAAGGTGATGGCGGATCGCAGGCTGTGGCTCTAAAGGATCCTGGAGGAAACTCTCACTCTCCCCGGGAATAAACTAAAACTCTTCTTCATTTTTTTCTAAATAAAATAAAAACATATAGTTATAACATTGTTTCTTACAGTCATATGTAGTGTACCACCTACCGGTGTACAACACTGATAAGAAATAAACAGTATTTGTTATGTGAAAATGCGCTTAGAACCAAGTCACACACTGTAAGTAGTCAAGTAAACACAAGCCATACATCACCATTCCACCTGAAGCCCACAAATTAAAAGATCCTATAACTAGCGGTGGAAGAAGAACTCGCTTTTTACTGAAACAAAAGTACTGAAAAAAAGGAGCTAATTACTTTTTAAATAAAAGTATCAGATGAAAATGTACAAAAGCAAAAGTATTTCACAGATTTACCAGAAGAATTCAATGTGCATTATATGTAATAAACATGTTAAATCAGTAAAGAGAACACACACTATATATATATCATCAAAGGTTTCAGATTTTATTTTTGATCAGAATTATGGTATTCGAGCAAATTCACAAGAGAAAAAGTACCATAGCTTTGGACTTTTACTTTTACTTGACCTGCATTGTTTGTTTGTTTGTTTGTTTTTAACTTAAAAAACTTAGGCCTCCTCACTAGCTTGTGTTTATCAGTGTGATGGTGACACCCTGTATGTAAGCTACAGTAGCTTCACCTGATTTATTTATTGTATATTCAAATTCAGCACAGAATTCAAGCTTTCTGGAGGTGTCAGATTGGCACAGATTCATTTATGAGTTCTTCTTTCACACCTACCTTTGTTGATGCAAACAATCTTTGAGATAAAAGTTATAAATCTGCTAAAAGTCGACTCTCCTCTCTAACTGAAAAACACACAACAACCGCTTTCCTTAAATTTGAGGAAGAAGATAAACAGCTCCCCCGATTTGAAGCTCGTGGTCAAAACGAGTATTGCATCCGTATTGTAGACACTACCATTGGAAATGACTGGGGAAAGTTAAAAGTCGTCAAAGACACATGTAATGACTTTAAAACCGTGGTTTAATCAAAGTCCTTACTTTACAATACATTTGTGGGAAAAAAAAATCATAAGTCTACGCTGCTTTACTTAAAAACAAGGAGCTTAGTCGCTGGGTATCCCTCAGCAGGTTAGCTAAAGCCGCTCGCGACCTCATCAGCGAATGGAACAGACGCACGTTCCCTGTGTCCTCGCGCTGCAGCCGCCCCGCCCCCCCGCCCCGTGCAGCTGCCGCACGCGCCGCGGCCGGGCCTTATAAAAGCGGCTCTCGTCCCAGCAGAGGTTATTACCAGCAGCAGTGACCAGGAGGGTCGAAACCAGGAGCCTCGTCCGCAAATGGGCCACAGTTAACAACTAGTACCTCAACTACTTCCAGCCATCCGCACCTTACTACCGCGCGCCAACAGCGTCACCTTGCTCTTAAGGTAAGTTACATCTAAAGATAGAAAAGAAATTCATTGCATGCATGTTTTAAATATAAACTGCACTATGACGAGTCAGTGCATCTGCATTGCAGAATATGAGTGTGGAGGCTTGAAGAGTTCTCCTTTTCTCTTTGCAACATTTGATTTGAAGGTCACACGTGCCACTAGGCTCAGGTGCAAAAACATTTTATCAGCATATACAGAAAACATCAACAGGTTGATGAAAGTGGCGCCTGGCTATGGTTTTGGTGGTAATGCGTTTGAACAGCAGCTGCTGTGTTAATCTGGGCTGTGGAGTCCAGACAAGTATTTGTCTGCTGCTTGATGAAATCCCCAAAGCCATCTGCTGCTCACCTGGAGTTAAGCTTACAGCCTTCACCTGGTTGCTGGGACTTCCAACAAATTCAAGCTGTTTCAGATACTCTTTTATCTATACCGTGTTTGTGCATTTGATTAAATCCCCTAAAATGTAAACTTTCCATACAGTTCAGACAGCATTGGGCTGTCAAAGATGTAATTGGACTTTTAACCTATGTATAGGCTGAAGGTCCACCAGCAATGCAAACAGCAAACATGTGCTGGCCTAGAAAAACTGACCAATCCCCTGCCAGGCACTCCTTTGGTCACACAGCCAGCGCATGCACAACTTTTTTTGACCTGAGCTGAACATGTGGGCCTGCTACCCTACACATTCTGGGTATTCCAGTCATGGGAAACCAGACTCTCTAAAGCAGCTGCTTCAGCACTCAGCAGCAAAAGCTTGAACTGAGCAGCATGATTGAAGACGGCCCAGCTTCCCTGGAAGGGCTGCAGAGTGACTCGTCATTCCAGATGTGCATATCCCACCATGAGCTGTGTTTAAAACACTGCTTGCTTCCAGTGATTAAAGCATTTAAATAAACCTGAGGACTGAAGTCCAATTAAAAGGACACTTTTTTTTTTTTTTTAATCATCACACTTGTGTTTTCTTTTAGGTCACTCATTTCCATCTTTGAGCGGTTTTCCACCGAAGGTCGGAGAAAATGGCAGCAATTCCATCCAGTGGCTCCCTCATCGCCACCCATGATTACTACAGAAGTGAGTCTTTTGTGCAATGTAGTGAATCTACACAACAGAAAACAAAAACTTTACACTTTAGTCTTCTATCCTCCCTTTTGAACCCATGTTTCATTATTTAGCTTTTCTAAAGAAAGCCTCTTTCTTCCAGGACGCCTTGGGTCTACCTCCAGTAACAGCTCCTGTGGCAGTGCTGAGTACACGGGAGAGGTCATTCCACACCATCCAGGTAAGGGAAAAAGACAAGGTGTTACTCTTAAAAGTAAATATGTTTTGAAGAAGACTGTGTGAATTTACTGCCTGGTTCTTCGCAGGACTTCCCAGGCAGGACTCTGGTCACTGGTGGACGTCGTTTTTCTTTGCAAAGCAGAACCAGGCTGGCCTGCAGAATGGATCTGAATATCAGAAGTGAGCTTTCTGTTCTTAAAAACACGAGTGTTTTACTTCTTGCTGGCAGAGGGTTAACCTGGGGTTTTTGCTCCGCGTTGCAGGAACGGAACCTACACGGTGGCCAACGGCCAGGTGACCTGCATCGCCAGGGAAATGGTCCTGAACAGACAGGTCAGCGAGAGCAGCGACAGCGGGAAGTTTGAAGCGGCGACTCCTCCGCCGACCGCCTCCTAGGCCCCGTTCCCCGTCCCCTCCACCTCACCTGCCTGCAGCCCCTCCTCCCCCTCCTCCCCCTCCTCCTCCTCCTCCTCACTCTCCTCCACCTTCAGCTTGCCGTCGCTCACATAGTCCTACGTCGGAGATGGAGATCATGATGGCGGAGATGAAAGTGGATTCTCCCTTTAGCTGATAGTTTGCTTGAACTTTGTTGCTTGTGTATATTTTCTTTTTATTACGACCAAGTGTTAAAAAAAAAAAAAACTGTTTGTAAAAAGTTTTTTCATGTATTCCTTCTTATGACTTCACACTGTAATGACATTGAAAATAAAAGGCTTCCATTCAGCTCCTGTTTGTTAAATGTGTTTCTGTAGCCTGGAGAGGAAGCTCGAGTGACACAATATTTAACTGAGCGACGCTCGGTCACCGCACATGACAGATCAGCAGTTTCATGACTGTGTGGAAACACTGAGAACCTGATCACATGTAATCCGTTTAGCTTTTATATGATTAGAAACGATTAATTCAGGCGTTAATGCCGCTTATACAACGACTTGAATGTGGGTCATGGATGCTTATAGAAAACAAACCGTCACGAAGTTAAGACGATTAATAGGACTATTAGAAACACTGAAGTGTTGTGATAAAACAAGTCCATGAGCACAGAAATCTAAAATTTGATGGAAAATTGGCTGTTTCACCACAGCTGTCTCGGTGCATTTCACATTGGTGAAAACCTTTCAAACATTACAAATCACTGTGTGCAGAAATGGAGACGTCTCCAACACGGCCAATCTGACAGGTGGATGTGAGGTTGAGAGAGCAGCAGAGAGGAAACAGAAAACTCGACAGCATTTAAAGCAGCAGGATTTAGAATATTTTTTATTCTTGTTCATGCCTGCTGTTTTCAAGGAACAAGAGTCTAAAAGAGTATAAAATATACATTTGATCCCCAACATCCTCAGGAGGAGCAGAGTGTTAGTTCAGTACTGCTGTTTAATACTGGAATTCTGGTGATTCTGCTTGATTGTTTTTGTGTTCAAGTCTCTTTCTCTTAACACTTGTTTTTGTGTGTTTGTGGTTGTTTTGCCTCTTCGTTATTAATCCAAGTCTTCTTTGCATCGTGTATGATATGTTTGAATTGTTTCGACATTGTGCTTATATATAGATTATAGCATATAACTAATGGTAGCAGTCATAGCATCATGGAAAATAAACGTGGGTGAAACTGAGAGCAGAATATGAATAAGTAAAACACATACTGAACAAAATAAATACGTAACAGTGCAGCTGACATTCACATGGATACAACCATATTTTGAAAGTACTGTATATCTTTGAAAAGTTGCACTTATACAAACAAAAGTTGCTTTGATAAAGCAATATTTCTGTGACAACTAAATCATGTAAAAATCTGTTTCTTGTTTTTTTTTTTTTTAAAGTGCTCCTTTTATTTCATAATCCATCACTAAACTCTACCTTTTGAAGTTTGAAGCATGCGTCTTGAAAGATTCTGTGTTTTTCTAATGGTTTTGTGGTTGAGCGTGTGGATCCAGTTCAATCAGGCTTTCCAGGTCCTGTCTGCACGTTTTTGGTTTTAACAAAGTCACTGAAAGTGGACCGGCGGTCAGTCACCGGCGACTGTTTCCACCTGCTGTAGAACCCGTCACCGCCATGTCTGAGCAGATAAAGCCTTTTTCAGACTTACTTATCCAATGCCCAGTCACATTCCTTCAAAATGATTTAGCTTTTTTTCATGCTGTTGTGACGTCTTTGAGTTTTCTTTTCTTTAGTGATCACAAAATTCCAGGAGAAAGATACATGTTCCAGTTCCTCTATAAGCAATACAGTGGACTCAGTTTAGTTTAGTTTAGAATCAATTATTTTAATAAACCCTAAGACTTCCTCTTCTTTCTCATCTGATAAATTTTAAAGTAATCAATAAAAGTGCCAGTTCTGTGAATGTGTGTGTTTTTCTTTTTTTTTTTTTTTTTTGTATAACCCTGAAATTAGCCGGAGGGAACATTTTGCAATGCGCACACAGACTCTACTAAGAATAGATTGAACAAAGTCTGGTGTCAGTTGTGCCCTGATGGAAGATAATCAATCTGTTTAAACAGAAATGTCAAACAGCTCCCAGAACACCGAGATCAGCAGTATCGGACGTTGACTTTGGCATCAAAAAGCAGGAGGGATGTGATTTACGCTGGCAGACATTCAAATAATTCAGCTCACTTAAAAAAAGCATCCTCTGTCCTCCGTGCCTTCTGGAAGCGTCCTCCTATTCCTGGCCCCGTATCAGAGGCACCCGGGTCTGAAGGTGTCAGGTGAAACCGGCTGAGAGCTGCAGACGCAGGAGCCTCCCTTTCTGCAGGGTCATTCTCCAGCACTGCAGGGGCCGATGTAGGTTTCTCTGTACAAAGTTAGCAAAGGAGAGTGAGTGAAGGACAAAGCTTGAACCAACAACACTGAAGCAGGGCTCAGAAAACCGCCAAAAAAAAGGAGAGAAAAACAGTAAAGGAGCTGCTGAATCCTTCAGAAATGTACTACAGGTGCAACGTTTTCTCTCACAGGTAACGCTAAGTGCTCAAACAGATTATCTTTAAAGGGCCTTACATATAATGAGATCACTCTTTACATTCTTAGATTGTTTAAATGTCAGATTTTTTCATTTCAGTGGAGAAAACTGAGATGCTTCAGGGAAGATATCTAAGACCCTTAAATTCCTCTGTCTACATCAAGTTACATTAAGTTTAAACCACTTTTCCATCAGAATGAGTCATCTCACCATTTGATCATCATCCTGCGTATTAGAGTGAAACTACTCCTGCTATCATCTTCAACTGTATTATCGATCCAGGGAAAAAAACCCTGGGTAGACTGAAGCTCTAAAACCAGAGAATGAGGCCTTGAAAGATCACATAACGTGAGAAAAACAACTCCAGCACAGCACAGCGCCAGCTTTCACACAGATATATGACAAAGTGACACTTTTTTATGATAACGTTGGTGCTGAGTACAGTGAACGTGTTTTGAGATGCTGGATTTTGTGTCATCTGTTGATATCATGAGACAAATTTTACTCCCTGCGCACGACTTTCACCCGAAAGTCTTTGAGTCATGCTTCGTGTCGTGTTAGATCAAGCTCTATTTGAGGACCAGAGTCATTTCTCTGATGCCGCTGCTGTGGCTGCCAGGGGGTCAGTGGAAATGTTGGCATGGCTGCAGAACGCCCTCGTGCACGTCTCTGAGCTCTGAGTTAAATGGGGAATCTGGGGCAAATGCACCATGACTCAGTTTCGCCCAGCGGTTGGTCCGGCTCCGCTTTTTCCAGAGAACGTAAAGATTCCTGCATGTTGAAGAGGGGAAAAACACCGCCGGCCCCCCCGGCGAACTCAGTGCCTGGTACGACCTCTCAGGTGAAGCAGCACGTACTGTTTACAGGGTCTCAGATGTCATCCGCTTTCTGTTCTATATTTGATCGGCAGCATGAGCGAAGAACGTGAACCTCGGGCGTCCCTCCACGTGTCTCTGAGCGGGGGGCCTCAGTGTCAACACAGAAACAGCCGCACACTGTCAAAGTCCCTCCAGGATCGATTAGCTCCTCAGAACTCTGCAGTTTATTCTTGCTTTTTTTGGAAAGTACGTCCTGCAGGACTCTGCGTTATCAAGCTCATCACAGGTGAAAGGGGAAAGTTCTCAGAGTCGGAGAGACTTTAGGGACTTTTTTCACCTTGTGCCTATTTAAATACAAGGGAAGCAGGTTCACAGCCAACGCCAGATGTTACCTTTCCCACAATTCCTCACCTGCCAAGAAACAGCAGCCAAATCAGAAAAGGGACAAACATTCATGGAATTCAGTTTGAAAAAAAAAACAAACCGTCCAGACTGTTGATAACAACAAAGTTATCAGTACTACGTGGTGCATGTTTGTTTTTGTTTTTTTTCTAGACATGCTGACGTTCAGCTTGTGTACCTGAAAAGAAAACAGATATATTTGTTGAGATGATTCACTTCAATACAGCTTAAAGTGTCAACTATCCATCCAGCAAAGGGACGGGCCGGACCGACCTGGTGGAGCGCTAATGAACAGAAACGCAGCGAATGACACGACAATGAGCTGAACACGAACAAGGCAGACAAGACTGGACAAGATCTGCTACATTACAATAAAAACATGAGCGTGAACCAGCCAGCTGGACGACTGAGGAGTCAACGCTTCAAAGTGTTCAAAGATTTTCAACACTGATTTTAAAAAATATGATAATGAGAAGAGTGTAAGAAGTGAAAAGTTGTGATTAGAGGTGAGCTTCCTCGCAAGTGATGGGCCAGCAGCCGCTCAGGGAGGGACTTCCCTGCCTTTCACACACATTCGACCTCTGACTTTCACTTTAACAGAGCAAATACAGAAATCGATCGATGGAAAATGCTCTGAGTACATATAATTCTGTGTATTTACTATCAAATTCATTTCCAGTGATTCATAACTTCACAAGATCACGACTTCTGAGTGTAAAATCATTTAGATTGAGACAAAAAAGGAATAGAAAAACCACGAGGAGGTCAGTGCTGCTGTGTTTTCTCTCTGTGGGAACATTGTGTCCCGTTTCACATGAGAAAGCGTCTCTCCGAGCAGCTGTGAAACCTGACAGGAGCGCACAAACTCAACCAAAATATCCAACTACTCCCTGAGCACAAGTGTAATATTCCAGCAACAAATTAGGTCAAACAAGTGTGATGAGTGCACAGAGATACTAGCTTTAAATACAGATGCATAAGGCTTCAAGCACAGTTTTAATTACTGCATTTTGGTCACAGTAAAGATTGTTTTAACCAGAACAGCAATTAGCAGTTTTTGAGTTCATGCTTTCTTCTTATTATTTTCAGACTCTGTGCTGCAGGTCTCTTTAACAGCCTGTCTGGGAAACTGAGAACTCCTGGATGTTTTAAAACTTTTAACAACATCTTGAAAAGTTGGCTTTTAAGTTAGTAAGTTTTTAGTATGATTTTTTCATTGTACACATATATACATTTTCATTTGGTTTCAGCGATCACTATTAATAGGAATTCAAATTTACATAGTAAGAAACTTCTCATATGTTTCCTCTCAGTTTTGAAACATTAATCTGCAGTGAAAACACACTAAACACCGTCTGACTGGCTGCGCTATGAGAGCTGAGACCTCCATATCTAATAAGTCAGCCATGAGCCGGATCATGACAGGTTGTTTATGGTTGAATGGATTCTAGTTGTGAATCATTGCTTATTATATCTTTTTAGATAATTTTTAAACGTAAACGTGCAGCTATCCACATAGAAACTCAGTTCTTTGTTCTGAAACGCGGTGGAAAGTAAAGCCAGCAGAGTGTTTTGTGCTTTCAGTTGGAGGTCAGCGGTTCGATGCCCTCATTCTGCACGTTCACGTGCTGAAGCGTCCCTGGGAAGACGCTGAACCCCCGTAAACTGGCGGCCCTGCTCGTGCGTGCGTGTGAATGAAACAGGTCACAACACCAAACAGGACGACAATCGCAGCTGTTACACTGATGGTCCCAATAAACACTGGGGATGCCATGCATGCATTCGGTGTCAAACACTGTGCGGTGCAAATTGTTGCCACTGGTGATACTTATGGAAAATTAAATAGGATTAATTAATTTGTAAATACAATGGAAGGATTAGTAAATGGATCTACCACAGAGGCCCAGAGAGCCCGGAGGATTACAGGCACAATGCGAAATAAAACAGCCAAAATGATTACAGAAAGATGCTAATTTACAACAACAGCAGCAAAATAAAAAACAAGACTGTTACAAAATGACCAGTGAACAAGAAGAAGCAACAAAAATATGAAAAAAGACAGAAAAACAAACAAATAATAAAGGAATGTCAAGGGAAGAATTGAAAAAGAAGACACTGAAAAGGTTATAAAGACAGGATGATGCACAAAACAGAATTTCAAGACAAAACCATAAATCACGGAGTAATGGAAGACATATTGACAAAAAAAGATGCAAGACAAACTAACGCAAAGCAACATTATTACATTATTGCACAGGAACAAAAGCAAAGATTTATTTTTTCTTTCTGATGTGGTGCATTGTGGGTGCTCAGCAAAAATACACATAATGTAAAGTGTGTGTGTGTGTGTGTGTGTGTGTGTGTGTGTGTACGCGCACGCGCGTGTTTTCTTCCAGATTTCAAGAGGTTCACGTTGTCATTGCTTTCTGTAGCTTTGCTGCCCTCTTGTGGACACTTTGGAGAAAACAGCTGTCGCCTCAGGACTGACCTGTCGACCTGTGCAGCAGCTCTCGTCATTCAAATTATGCACTTGACCAAACGACGACTTTAGAGAGTTTCATATGGAGTGAAATTAATGCCAAAACCTCTCCAACACAAAAAACGTGTTTTATTCACAGCCGATGATTCACACACAAACTCAGTGTGTTTTGCAAAAGCAAAATGTCATTCACAACTAATGCACTTAGGTTTGTCCATCAAAAAAACGTTCCACAAATTAAAAAAATATATATCTGCACTTACATTAAAACATTCTTTAAGTGCAAAATAAAATCTTTCAAGATTAATTTTTTTTTCCGAGTACAAAAAACAATTCTGCGGGTTGGAGAAAAAAATCTGCAGGTTGGAGAAAAAAATCCGCGGGTTGGAGAAAAAATTCCGCGGGTTGGAGAAACTTTTCTGCGGGTTGGAGAAACTATTGGCTCCCCAGCGTCACGTGACTTTTGGCAGTGATTTTGCACCTTCCTGATTCGCATCCGCAGGACTTAGGATTTATTCACAACTGCCAGTGTTGTGTAATTTGCATGCCACAACAGGAGGTGGCGCTGTGCGCGTTCACGTTTACAGTGTTTACAGTAAATGATCATGTACTGTGCTTCAGACAGAATTAAACACAAGGAGAAATGGACCAAAACAGAAAGGCGACGGACTGTACGGAGACCAGCTGGACCCGGTTCAGACCCGGTTGGGCTCACTTACCGCTCCTGTTGTGGAAAAGGCTGCCTGGAAGTGAAATGTCCATCAAAGCATCGCAGCAGCACGGCGCTATAGGTTGTCAGGGCACAAACTTTTGTCTGGATTCAGTGATGGCATTTTGTCTTGAAGAAGACAGTAATACTACAGCCAGACACAGAAACACTACAGCCAGACAGACTCACATCTTTGTGACAGCTGCTAAGTTTTGTGACTTAGTTGTGTGGACGCCGGTGGACTGCAAGGTGCACAATGTTTTCCTTCATTTTATTTGCAGTGTTATTTGTTTATGCACAATCTAATCGTACTTTATACAGTTGCAGTGATATTTGTTTGCACAGACTTTTGCACCTTATTTGAACTGTAACTAACTTTAACAGTGTGTTGCACTGCACAAGAAGATTGGTAATAAACAGAATACTTTGAAACCAGAAATGGTGACATTATTGCAGCATGGGTAAATGGCACAGTCTCACAGAGGATTTCCCATTAAAATGAAGTTTCATAAATAGCTACTGAGCTACAATATTTAATTTCACCATAGTCTTATTAACTTATTAAAGCAGAGGCTGGTTTTTGTCACCATATGAGCAGTAACAGCTGAGGAGATTTACCTGTCCTGACAGAATGAAATGTTCAGGATAAATATTAGAATTAAGCAGAGGAAGACTGTTAGCCATCAGTTTTATTTACAGAAAAACAGAAGTTGGCCACATATAATCAAGATAAACAAAACAAGCGGTTCATCTCAGCACACATGGACTTAATTTCACCATTCATTCGTTTACAACGGACACACTGCTCATTCTCCACCATGTCGTTCTGTTGTGGAGCTTGATACACATCAGGTGTGTGAGGTTCAGGTGTAGCCTTTTTCTCCGTTGGAATCTTTCCGCAGCGTGTGTTGAGATGTGATGACAGGAGCGCAGTCTGGATGAGGTTCATTCACTTCATCAGCAGCTCTCCTGAAAAACACACTTGCCCATTATGACTTTTAACATGAGGTCAGTTACAATGTACTCTCAAAGTCAATCTCCCATGAGTGAGGACAATTATGATATAAATTCAACAGTAGAGGGAAGTGGAAGTGGAGGAAAGAGTGTTTGCTTTGCCACTACTGCCCCGTGGCTAACGCTCGCAACCAGCTAACACCACGGACACCACAACATGGGTTAGCTCCGGCAGTGACAAAAATGACATGTACCCACGAAGATAATTTAATTTTTCATCAACAATGACCACAAACTCACCTGTTGGCTGCTCAGGGCGTGTTGTTTTGGGGCGACTGACTCACTCGGTTGTGGTCCTGGCTGGTTGTGGATGGTGCTATGCGTTAAACGGCATCAACAGCGCCACCTCCTGTTGTGGCATGCAAATTACACAACACTGGCAGTTGTGAATAAATCCTAAGTCCTGCGGATGCGAATCAGGAAGGTGCAAAATCACTGCCAAAAGTCACGTGACGCTGGGGAGCCAATAGTTTCTCCAACCCGCAGAAAAGTTTCTCCAACCCGCGGAATTTTTTCTCCAACCCGCGGATTTTTTTCTCCAACCTGCAGATTTTTTTCTCCAACCCGCAGAATTGTTTTTTGTACTCGGAAAAAAAAATTAATCTTGAAAGATTTTATTTTGCACTTAAAGAATGTTTTAATGTAAGTGCAGATATATATTTTTTTAATTTGTGGAACGTTTTTTTGATGGACAAACCTAAGTGCATTAGTTGTGAATGACATTTTGCTTTTGCAAAACACACTGAGTTTGTGTGTGAATCATCGGCTGTGAATAAAACACGTTTTTTGTGTTGGAGAGGTTTTGGCATTAATTTCACTCCATAGTTTCAGGAGGTAATTTAATGAGTTATCGTAGGTCTCCAATTTTAATCAGTATGCGTGTCTTTGATACAGTAAAATAGCGGATGCTTTTAATAGAAACATGCTGAGAGCACCTCTCACTCTTCCGTGGTTTGCAGCTTTGCGCACAGAGATGAAAAATAAATGAAAACACCACGAGCCAGGTCTCAGTTTGATAGCTCATCGCACTATTTTATTCAATTACTGACATCTCAGGAGAAGAGGAGAGCTTTGCAACTCTGCTGTTGGTAAACCACTGGTGTTTTTTTTTTTACTTTTTTTTTCATAGCGTTGATGCAACACTGAAAAAGCGCTATTTCCAAACAAACACAGGTCCCTCATTAGTGATATGTAAGAGGCAGAGAGAATCTCACCTGGACAGTTTTTCATGAAACATACAAATGAAACAGGTTCAACCTTTTTCTTTTGTCTTTTTGTAGTTTCACATATAATAATAAATATTCATACCTATAAACACTCAAAAAAAAAATCAAAATATTAAGTCACAGGTACTGGAAAAAGCTCCACTTTTAAATCACAATGATAAATGTACAAAACAATAGACATCTCATATAAATGTTAATGGTTTTCGTTAAGAGACCTAAATCTCATTTCAGAAGTAATCAGAGGATAAAAACTAAACTTGGAGATTCAGTATTTCCTGAGGTTTATGGGTTCCCCTTAAAAGGCCAGGAGAGGGGAATGGCTTTTATGCTAGTGAGGAGATATTACAACAGGTCAAAGTGTACCTTTCAGGGCACCAGTCAGGTTAAGGGCAAAGAGTTTTCCCTGACAACACGGCCGGGATCTTAAAAGATTACGAGCACTTAAAGTAGGATCATAAATGTACCTGCTCCACTTAGGCCACCGTAGTATTTTAGAACATCTGACTACGGTCGTCTTAATCCCTAATAAATGTTCGTTGGTTCCACTTTGAGAAGTTGTGATGCTCCCGTTTACTTAGTATTAGCTTGTTTTTTTTTTTTTTTGTTTTTTAAATGCTGGAAGCCACCACAACAGCGAGCTGACCGCAGCCAGTCGTCACGGCACCCTCTGACCATGTGACCGGGGTCGACGGAGAGGTCACGTCTGCACTTCGATGCGATGAAACAACAAAAGGGAACTGTCTGGGCAGAGTGTACACAGATCAGGGAGAGTAGGTGAAAAAAAAATTAAAAATTAAAAATAAAAAAAAAAAAATCAAGAAAAGAAAAACTGCCTGAATAAAATGCAAATCAAAGAAAAGTATTCTGAAAAACTGTACATGTAAACATCACACTTTCACTGAGTCCAAAAACCAGAGGGGAAAAATACAAAGCTTCACACAGGTTTACAGTACAACTCTCTGCACAGAGCTACAGTCTCTTATCGGTGCAGGAGAGGCAACAGCTGAAATAATATAAATAACAATAGAAGTAATACAGACCACCACCAAATGATAAGTTAAAACAGGCAAGGGCTAAAACCACTTTGATTTTTTTTTTTTTAACAGTGCTGTACCCACAGAAAAAAGAAAGGTTTAAAACATCTTTTATCACTCTTTGTACAGCTATACAGTACATTTATCTGACCACTTTAGCAATCCACAAGCTACCAGGGCATTTTTATTCAACACCAATAGATTACATTTTCCAGTCAATACAAAGAGAAAATCCATTGGGCATCATTAGGAAAATAAAAGTTAAAAAAAAACAAAAAAACAAAAAAAACAGAAACAAAACAACAACATGACAACAAGAGGTTGTCGTTGATCACAGTAACTCCAGCACACAGCTAAAAATGTCGCTCAGCGTAGACTAAAGACGGGTACCGAACTGCAAGCAAACACCTGGGCGTGAAAACGGGACGACGCAGCGTCAGTGAGGAGAGGAGGATCTGCTATGGCCGCGACAGGGAGACGAGGAAGACGTGCGAGTGAGGACTCAGGTCCAGCGTACAATGAAGAAAACGTCTGTCTGAGGCCAGAGGGGCGTTTCATAACGTCAGATCAGGAGGAGGAGGAGGAGGAGGAGGAGGAGGAGGAGGACGGGTCTCTGCAGCAAAGCAGAGAAACACTAGAAATGCTTTTCTTTCTCTTAAATTCTGCTGGGATCTTCAATTTTATTCATGAAAAAAAGAGCTTAGAGTTCAATTGTGCAAGGATTTGTATACGGCTTGTCCAGAGCAACAAACCTTCTAACATCTCTTCTATCTGATGTATTTTTTAATTTTGCTATTCTCTGTTGAAGGACCTGAGGTAGGTTTGTGCCTGTTGAGCTGATAAGTCCTCGGCTTTGTTCGCGTCTGTCTGCAGGTGAGCCGCCGTTCTTTTTATCGAGCGCTGGAGATGAATTTGAGCCTCAGTGGGACACTCACACCCAGTAATCGTGGAGCTCCACAGGGCTTTGTGTCAGGACACGTACGTGCCTTCTGTAGTTCAGCTGGAAAGTTTTTTTTGAGCAGTGGTGCTTTGACACCCATTCTACGCAGACGACACGCAGATCTATTGATCTAAACAAAACCCATCAGCTTGTCAAAATATACGCTTATTTTAGAGAGAACCGGCTTGGATGAGCAGCATTTTTTGGCATCAGACCTCAGAAAAAAACAGAAGTCATTATAATTTGACCTCAAACGCTTAAGTCCCAGTGACTGAGGTTAACTTTGACCTCTGTAGGGACCCTGGGAGTGAACTCTGACCAGGAACATGTTGGTTTAGAAAAACTAGCTCCTGAATTATTTGAGACTTCTAAACTGTACTATTAAAACTCTGCATCAGAAGCACTGAGAAGAACCAGCAGGACAGATCAGACCTCTTCCTTGTGGGTTTCTCTTTGTTGCTATTTTAGCAGCGGGCCAGGACGTCGCTTATCGGAGGTTTGAAGAGTAAAATGGGAGGCGGAGCTTTCAAGCTGCATCGAGTTTCTAAAAGAGACATTTCTCTTCATTAATGGCAGTGATCTGATTTGTAATATTTTATCTCACAGTCACATGTCAGCTCTTTCCCTCTCAGGAAGGAATCGCTGTTTGACATCTTGGGTTTCACACTGTCTGCTCACATCGCGTCGCCGCGGCTGCGTTATGCAGCGCAGGTTTCTCACAATACGCTTCTTCTCTCTCAGCCTCCGAGTTATGAAGCACCCCTCAGATGGACAATGTGCGCTGATGAGTTCCAACTGAGCTCTGATAAAAGGAAAACAAAAAAAAAAAAACCTGTTTGTTACTTTTTTCTTGATGAAAACTGCCTCTGATTGTGAGTCGTGTCAAATTGTCCTTTTGTTGGTAATCGGTCCTCTGTGTGTTTGAACCGAAGCTGATATTCCACGTGAGGTAAAGACACACTCGAACCACCGTTATGTCGCCGTAATCCTGAGCTATAAAGTGCTTCCGAACTTGCAATAGATAATAGAATTTCAGTGGAACGCGGCCCAATCGATGAGGCGGTGACAGAATGTGAGACGGTCGTTTTGGACATGCGCGTCCATCTCTGAGACAGGCGGGAAAACGCACGGACGTCAGTGGAATAGAGTGATTAATGATACATCTGATAAGATCTGTGATAAATACAGAAATATATCTCTCTAAACTCTGACAAATCGATAAGGTGCGAGCCACTTTTTGGGCTGCATGAAGAGTCATTGTCATTGTTTGGAATGTTTCAGCCGACTGAACTAAACCTTCACAGATTGATGTTGTACAAACTGGGTCACTCCACACACACACACACACACATACACACGCGCGCGCGCGCACAGAAAAATCAACACATTGTCAATAACTGCACTTACGTCAACAAAAAAAGAGAGAGAGAATAAAGGACAGAACGAAATCAAAAACACACGCTTACACAACTGTTTTTGTGCCGAGTGACTCATCATTAAAAGTTGTGAGACTGTGCTCTGGATTTGTTTGGAGTACTCATGTGTGTCCGTAGACCATGCACACACACAAACACACACACACACACACACACACATGCGTACATACACAGACGCACACAACAATACACACCATAGCAGAAAGCTGGGAGAGTAAACTGTGATGTGATTACATCTTTTTCAAAGATTGTCTCTTGCTTCTTTTCAAACTGTGTGTTATTTTTTTTTGTTTATTTGTCTTTTTTTTTTTCCAGACGTGGTATGAATGAGACACGATTCAGGGTTTGAAACCGCTGAGGTCAGAGGAGACGATACAGACGGAGGGGAGGCTGGGCTTGGTTGGGGTGTTTTGTCTGCATCCGGTTTGCTGCATTGACTGTCAGTGACTGATGCACTGTGAGCTCTGGGCGCCCTTTCTGAAACTCACTGAACGCTTCCGTCACCAAAAAGAAAAAAAGAAAAAAAAAAAAAAAAACAGGAAAAAAAGTAAAAAGAACCCCCAAAAATCGCCGTTCAAGTGAAAAAGACGTGCAACATTAAGTCTGGTTTTTCTGCGAGGTCCCATTCTCCAGATCGGGGTGAGAGGTCAGGATTCAACAACAGACAACATTGAAAGTGGCTACAATGCTGCGTGGGATATCGTTTCTTTCCACAGCTCCACAGAAGAGGATCCCAATGAAGTGCGACCTCTCATCTCAGTAAAAATCACTGATTATCTTCAATATTGCACCTTTTTCCACCTTTTTCCAGGAGCACTGGATATAAACCAAAAATCTAAACAATATATTAATCTTTTTTTTTTTATTTTTTGTTTCCCTGACAGGTGTGTGTGACCTCAATTTGCATACCCAGGCTTCCTAAAAGCCTTTATTCCTTCAGGGAATAATAAGAAACTGCCCGTGATATAAATATTAAAGAAAGTGAAAGTGAAGTTGCGGCTGGGTGATTAGTTTTAGTCTGGTGGCGACCACGTGCCGAAATGTCTGGAAAAACACTCCAGCAGAGCAGAACCGAGGTATAACTTTGACCACGCGGTGACAGAAATGTGCTTCTGGTCAAACTCTCAAACACTGTCACGTTGTTTTTTTAAAATTTCCTTTTGTTTGTCTGTTTTTTGTTTTTTTTGAAGTCAGCACATCCGTCGGTAGCAGTTGAGGTTAACGAGTGAGCGGCGGGCCGCCGCGTCTTTTAGCAGCGATTCATCTCTGGACTTCGATCTGCTCAAGAAGGGACGAACCCGACCGGGGCCGCGCCTCTGTACAGCATTTTTTTTTTTTACATCAGTTCAAAAAAATAGAAAGAATCAATGACGCTAGCTCGCTGCTGTTTAACTGCTTCAACAAACCAGCTGATTTGGCGAACTCAACACCTCAGTCTGTGTACCAACGCACATGCTTCTTTGTTTTCTTTTTTTTTTTTCTTCTTCTTCTTCTTCACATAGATCGTCACTTCCTGAGACAAATGGAGGTTCAGGTGGTAAAATGAACTGTGGATGAGATGACTGGCTACAGGTAACAGGGCACTATAAGGTCAAAGTGAACCGAATGCATAAATAAACGTTTTCAGGCTGTGATATGTTCCGGCCCGTCCAAACACATAAACATGTGGGGTTGAGTAAAGGTACCACACCTACAGGACCCACTGTGCTTTGCAGAATCACTCGTGTACAATTGTATCTTTGTATGCGATCGTCTGTGTGTGCGTGTGTGTGTTTGTGTGTGTGTGTGTGAGACGCGGATGGACAGGCCTGGGAGGGTGGGAGGGTGTTGGCACGGTTTGGCTCGGACTCAGTTCTGCTGCAGGATCAGGTTCTCCAGCTCGTCGGCAGAGCGGAGCAGGAAGGCCGCCGACTCCCGGTAGCCGGCGATCAGCTGCCTCACCGCCGTCACCTCCGGAGGGCTGAGCTGGGCCGAGGCGCCGCCGCCGCCGCCCCCCTGACCGTGACTGTTGGAGCTGGAGGTGGAGTTTGGACCGATGGACTTCATACTCAGATCTGTGGGACCTGTGGACGCAACAGAAACATCATGACCTGACTCACAAATAGAGAGAAAAAGCCACATTCACATTCCTTCTCACTTACACCGATAAAGAATGCTTTTTTTGGTTTTGCACTGGAAGGTGTGACTTCCTCAGCTTGTAAATCTTAAGGAACGTCTCTAACAACATTCACTGAAGGAGATCATCGCAGAGAGAAAAAAGGAGAATTATGTTTAAAACCAGTCCAACATCAATGTGGATGAGATACTGGACACTTTCACGTTCTTCTGCTTTCTTTCTGCCTTCTAATATAAGATTCTTTAAAAATTCACACAAACAGATGCATGATGGGCTGAACGGCAGGATGACTTCAGTCAAAGATATGCAGCCGAATATTTTGAAGATTTAGATGAATAAATAATATATGCTTTGTTTCCATTTGCACTTATTGAATTATTCTGTTTCCGGAATGAATTCTTTGGGGAAACTGATCTTAATCTCAGAATTCAATCAGGATTGAGATAAAGCTGGTTTTGCCACAGAGGATATTTTTTGGTTCATTTCTTTATTTTATGCTTTAAGAATAGAAACTGTAGCGATCAGAAGTGGAGATCAGGCCTGCAGGTGTTTTGAAGGATTTTATACCAAGGAAAAAAAAAAAAAAAAAAATAGAGGTTTGACTTTACGTTCAGTGATCTGAGGAGAAACCAGAGACTCACCGTTGGTCTGCGCGGCACCGGAGCTCTGCTGGTTGCTGCCGACCGTCCCATATCCCCGCAGGTTGTAGTTGAGGCCTCCGTTGGTGTAGAGCTGGTCTTGGGCGAAAGCCGCAGAGGAGATGGAGAACGCCGTCGGAGCCACGGACGCCGGGTCTCTGGAGCCGGGTTTGTCCACAGAGGCGGGTTCATCCTGCGGGGAGGAGTCAGGAGTTTACGTGGCCCGCCGAGAACACTCGGGGAACGCCCCAAGCAGAGGCCGCCGCGGCGCTTACCGTCGCCTGGTAGACGTCGAGCCGCATCCTCTTGGCAGCATTTCGGGTTTCGCTCTCGCAGGCGGCGGCGAGGATGTTCTCGGCCATGGCGGAGGTGAGGTGAGGAGGTGTTGGTCGTATCTTAAGAGGAGGATCAGCGACATTTTCACGTTAAACGTCAAATGTGAGGAGTTTGACAGATCTGAGTGAATGCTGGACTGGTGGAGGAAACACTCGAGCTGCCCGGGCCTCTCCGTACCTCGAAGCCGCCTTTCTTCATGCGGCGGCAGGATTTGAGGTAGGTGCGGATGCGCTTGCGGGAGCGCTCCTGGAACTCTGGGAACTGACGGCTGCACGACTCGATGATGGCCTGGATCTTCTCCTTGGGCTGCTTGGAGATGGGCACCATGCGGTCCAGATTCTCGTCCACGAACAGACGAACAAACATCTGACGGGGGGAAGAGGGAGGGAGAGAGGGAGAGGCGGCGAGGGGGGAGGGGAGCGGGGGGATGTAGAGCAGAAACATGCAGCGGGGGGTGCAGGGTGGGGAGGCAGAGGGGTGTGAGAGCCGAAACAAAAGAGGAAAGAGGAAAGGCAGGAGAGGATGGGGGAGGAAGAAGATGTGAGGAGGAAGAAGGAGGGGGAGGTGATGGAAACAGGAAGATGGAAAAATGCATCACTGCAATGCTGGACAAGGTTTTCTTTTATGCATATTTTGTATATATGCAGGGGTTTTTTTCAACCTGCTGAAGCTAAAAGAAAATAACTCAGAAATATTGAATAATTTAAAAAAACAACCATGTTCTGCTCCTATAAATTAGCTTATTAAATTCAGTGTATTAGTATCTGCTGACACTGAATAATGTGTATAGTATACACTGTCTGGATTGTATAAATTTTTTTATTTCAGTGTTTAATATTTCTGGGATCTAACACAGAATCCTATTCCTCTATTTTTATTTCGTCCTTCTATTGCATTGTCATTTATTCTTATTTTTATGTGGGGCATGCAAACATCTCCAGTGTGGGTTCGACGGAGACTGTCCATCTATTTTTCCATTCTTCTGTCTTTATGTGTTTATTGGTTCATTTTTTTCTTGCAAATGTATTTATTTTTCATCTCTTAACCACACTGAGGCCAATGAAGGCAGATGAAAGCCCAGAAAATAACAAATACTAATACAATTTGTCAAAAAGTAATATAAAAGTGAGTAAAAGAAACCAAAGAGTCTTCAGGTCGTTGTTCTGCAGCCTGCAGAGGCCTTGTTGATATTTTGCCCTGAAAAATGTTAAATGTCTAATTTACAGACTCTACCTGTCGACTGAATTTTGAATAATCTGCAGTATTTATGTAGAAAATAAAGCATCGGTGCGGTCAACCCTGCACCAGTGACCATGGTGAACGGTCCACATGTTCTTACATTGAAGGCTTTCAGTCTCTCGGGGTCCATCCCCTCCGCGTCGTTGATCTTGTCGCTGTCATCGTGGTCGTCGTGATCGTCGTCGTCGTCGTCGATTATCTGTGCCCGGGCGGAGGTCAGGTCCTCTGCGCTCATGCTCAGTTCGGTCTTCACAGAGTCATAGCTTCCTGAGCTGTAGGGAGGGGACTGCAGACACGGGGGCCACAGTTACAGATCACACGGCGCGGCCGGCGCTCTCTTTTCCCACTCGGGCCACTTTGCGTCCTCACCTTGTTGGCGTACTCTGTTTTGACGGGGTATTTTCTGCTGGGGTCTGCGGGGTAGGGGTTGGGCGGCGAGCTCCCGGCGGGCAGCAGTCTGTCGCTCAGATTGACCGGCTGCTGGTCCTCCGAGGACGACGAGGACGAGGTGGTGCTGAAGTCCAGCGGCGCGTTCAGCCCGTTCTCCGTCACCTCCCCGAAAGACGCCCCGCCGTCCGGGGGGTTCCCGCCCGCGGCCAGCGCATCCGGGGGGGTCAGGGCGGGCAGCCCGTTGGCGCTGCCGCTCTCCGCGGAGTCGTCGTCTGGTGGAGGGGAGGGAGCGGGACGCAGAGAGATGAGAGGTCATCGTTTTTTTTTTTTTTTCCGAGCGGGATTGTTGAAGGAGGCACATCAGCTCTAACAGGGGAGTGGGAGAGCCCAGCGGGGGGGAGGGGGAGGGACTTCCTGCCTCGTGAAATTGTTACGGAAGTGTGTATTGGGGTCAACTGTCAAAACAAATAAAAATGAGAGTAAAAGGAGTTTGGCGGCAGAGGGGAGCGCGCCTCGCTTCTCCCAGCCTGTTTTTCAGTCCGTGTGTTGATTTCCACATGTGTGGACCCCCCCCCCACTGCACATTCCCTTTCAATCGCACTCTGAATCTGCAGCGGTGCCTAATCTGCAGAGGTCAATGTCGGCCTTTGTCCTACTTCTTTAAGCCCGGCACCCTGAGAGCGAGAGGGGTGCACGCCGGATTGGGGCTGCGCTGGCGTCCCACCCCCTGGAAGAGTGGATTTGTGTGGATTAGTCCGTTAAGAATGAGGCAAGCTGTTTTCCCCGCACAACAACAGCATGTCCCGTTCCTGTTTACCCCTGAGCACCTCCGAACCGCAAACACAAACAAACGGAGAGAAGGCAAACAGCGGCGGACCGCGTGCGGCTGCGCGCTCACCGTCCTCCTCCTTGACGGCGGCCGCCGGGTTGCTCACGCGCTCGCCGCTGGGCGGGCTGGGCTCAGGCACTGCGGGCTGCTCGGCCGCAACCCACGTGGGCTCGACGGCGTTCATGTCCTCGCTGCTCACCGAACTGTCATCCTGAGGAGCCACGGGAGAGGAAGGAAGAGAGGAAGAAGGCAGTGAGACTCGAAGAAAAGCGGTGGAATCCTGTAGAAATAGTCCAAACATGGCTGCGCTGCCAATCTGATTCACATCCAAGTTCTGTGCTACAGCAGATGTCAAAACACAAAAGGTCTCAACATCTTGTTCTGCTCCTTCATCAGGATTACCTGCTTCATTTTCAGACATCTTCCTCTTTTCAGTGTCTTTTTATGTCTGTTTAAATTATTAAAGAATACACAAAGAAACTAGAAAAGCACTCGGAGAGCGCAGAGCTAAACAGTTCAGTCCCCCACCTCCTCCTTTATTCGTATCACTCGCAAAATGTAATCACTTGTTTCTATTCCCATATCGGACGCTTCCTGGAAATTTCAATATTACCCGGCCATAACATTTTGAGTTATGTTGCTAACAAACAAACACATTTAAAAATCAAACTTAAGAGAAAAGTGTAAAATCTAAACACTTTGAGATCCTTCCATAATGTAGTTACTTCAAGGTAATTAAAACTTGTGCCAAAGTAAAGTAAGATCAGTGATGGTCACCAGCAAGGAAAAGCAAACTCCACTGAGGGACAATAACTAAATGTTTTTTTTTTCACTTCACATCTAAAGATCCTTACGTTTCTGCCAATAACCTTCAACAAAATTCATCTTCAGATCCAAAGGAAAGAAGCCAAATAGCTGATCGTAGGATGTCAGCTATGTTCGCAGAGGAAGCAATACTGCTTCTGTTTTAAGGAGATCACAATGATAAACTCTCCTCAAGAGAACCCAGACATTGTCCATACCCCTCCTGCACAGTGAAAAGACCTTCCTGTACAAAGTTTCTCACAAGCTCCAGAAACATGCTTGTGAGGTTAACTGCAGACAATAAATCCTCCCTCGGTGTGTGTGTGTGTGAGTGACGATCTTTCTCTCTGTGTGTTTTCGTCCTGTCATAACAGGTGATCTTTCAAGCTTGTAGCCTGCCTCTCGCCCAGTGTTTAGCAGGAATAAACTCCAGCTCCCAGCAGCCCAAACGCAGAAAAACTGGCTTCGGAGGACGGAGTCAGCAGAAACAGTGCAGCATTGCATAAGAAGCCCCGCCGCTGAACATCAGATAAAAGTTAAGAGGATCACCAGGTGATGGACATTTTAAAGACTGCAGGGAGACTTCAGTCCTGCACGGCGCCCTCCACTCACTCTGCACACACACAGATACACCATATGTCACTACCTTTGTGTCTTTCACTCTGTAATCTCTGCTCTCTGTCCGCTCTCTCTACGTTTCTGCCAGGATTTCTGGCTGTGGAGCGAAAAGCTCCTGATCACTGATTCCTGGCTTCATCGGGCTGCACCATGTTGATTATTGTGGTGCTTGGTTTTCTCATGTTTAAAGCTTTCATCCTCTATCTTTTATTTGAATTTTAAGTGCCACTTTGCAAAAGATGCAGAATAATTCAATATATTTGTCTTGCGTTGATATATATTCAGGCCCTGAATGCCGCACAAGGGTGTGATCCTAGCACTAAATCACTTTGTGCTGATTGTGAACATCATTTGAAACTTAAAATACGTGAACTGAAGCCCAGTAAAGCTGCAGAACAGAGAGAGAGTGGACATGCAGGAGCCTCTCTCTTAACTACCGTGTTTCTTGGAGCACTGCTATTTTTAACTCCGTTACGTCGAGACCCTGAAGATGCTTGTTGTAGCGTAATACAAACATGAGTAACCCACGGGGGCAAAAGGATTAGCTAAGGAGGGCGGGATAATCTCACAAACTATTCGATGGCTGGCCTGAGCTTTGGTTCCAAACGTGGATTATATATTTACACTTCAGAGCTCGGCGGAGCTTCGACCCGGGTCGGTTTGCTTCCTGTTAACATGAATGACCTGCATGCATGCCGTAGTGTGTCAGCTGGCATCTCGCACTCAGAGACAGAGCAGAACTGCCTCCATGTGACAGGAGCGGAGCAGAAACGCAGCTCGTCAACTCGTTCATCCCACACGAGCACACAAATAGGCCTAAACTCCTGGGAATATGCGGCGGTCCCTCTGTAAGGGGTTTGTGGAGGACCAAAATGCTCAGTGACAGCTCTATTAGGTACCAAGTGAGCCATGTAGCATTAAAAAGAAAGCGAGAGACAGAGAGGGAGCTCTAATTATACTGTATCTTAGTTAGAAATGTGGCATCGTGAATGGCGGTGCTTTGGGGAGATATAACTGACAGAGAAGGACGAAGCACCTTTTACACTGAAAAAGCTGAAAATGAGTAACAGCAGAGATTTTTTTACAACAGAGCACAATAAAGTTTTCATTAGTAAAGGTAATGAAGACCTGCATTATGAAAGTACATGTTGCAATATGTTGCAGCTCATATAAGCTATAAAGCCTGAAGATCAAAGTGCGAACATTTGAACTATTTTGTACATTATAAATAAGAATAACTTCATGTTTCAGTAGTTTCTGCTGCTTGTGCCATCCAGATATTTCTGGGAAACATTTCAACAGTACGCTGATCTACAGTGGTCTGCTGTTCAATAAATTAACATTTCTTCCTTCAGTATGTTTTCTTCTTTCGGTCTTATTTCACAAGCTTCAAGTTATCCTTAAACTCCAAAAGACAAGAACTTTGATTTAATATGTCAAGATGGTTGAGTCATGAGAAATAATCCCGTAATAACCTATGTTCTCTGTTTCTGTGAGTTAAAAGATCCAGATACTCTTTTGTGAAAAGCCGATTGACAAATATCTTAGTAGTAATATATTATTTTGTCAGGAAAAAACTCATAAATGTTTTCAAGCCAAAGTATTTACATTTCTTTTGGTATATTTACAATGAACGTCTTGTCTTTCACATACCTGAGTACAAAAACTTTATACTTCTATAGTATTTTTATCACACAGTTAACAGGAACTTCTCGTCTCCTCCATGGCTGAGTGTTTTTTTATTGGAGGGAAGAATCCAGATATTTTTCTGAAGTGTTGAAACAATAAGTAGACCAATGAATATCTTCATCTTCCTTGACAAATCACTTATTTCAAGCAAAAACTCAACATCTTTCTGTGTTCTAAAAAAATTTGCTATTTCCTTTTTTCTTGGAATTTCCTCTTAACAGAACAACTTGACTTGTCGAGAGAATGTCAAGAAAAACCTCTGACTTCATCATTGTTATTGTGTTACTATTCGGTAACTGGGCTGTAAAATATAGTTAAAAAAAATATGCAGAATATTATCAACACATTTAAATAAGAGAAAACACGTCAGATTATCCTGCCTCTCTAAAGAGCATCATGTTTACGGAGCGTCTTCACAGAACAGAAGTTCTGCAGGGTAACAATCAGCAAACTTCTGCGAGGCGCTGTGCAGGCAGTGAAGAAGCGAGGCTGCAGCAGACTGAACACACGTCCCTGATCTGCTTTTTGTCAACAGAGCAAACCTGCTGCATTTTTCCAAACAGCTGCTGCTCCGAACTACAAACCAGAACGGCGCAGATACGGAACAAATCACTACAAGTCTCCTACAACCCTGAAATAAAAAAAAAGCCTCTGTGGTAGTTAATTATTAAATTACTGGGCTGTTCATACTCGGACTGCGCACACAGATGCGGCCAACAGTCTGAGCGTTTGTTAATTTGTACTCACCCGCGAATCACAGTCTGGGTCATTGTTCCGGATAATCCTAATTATGCGTGAGTGAGGTCTACATTATCATCACCAAGTGCCGCTCCCCGCACTTCAGTGGCAGCAGTTCCTGAGTCTTTCTGTCACATCCACACGTGGGAGGGGCCTCGGCCCTGACGTCACCCCGCACAGAAGCCTTCCTAATCCTCATTTCACACGGGGCTCCTCCTCCCAGCAGGGGGGGAACCACTCTGACTGTTTAATAATGAATTAAAAGTTGGGAGGAAGGACGTCCTATTTTGCCCGCACAAAGCATCTCTCCCCACAGCTTTGAGGGAAAAATAATCAGCGGACTCCTGCAGTCAGTAGGAAATGAATGAGGAGACCTAAACAAGGCCAGATTCTCTAATTAATGAGGGAAGCCTTTGTACGTGTACACTGTCCAGAAGGAGGCACTTACCCTTTCAGGGGCAGTCATGCACTGTAGTTTCATCTGTTTCAGGTAGGTGGCAGTGAGAGGCATGTTGTAATCGATGAGGTCCGGGACCAGAGAAGTGGGTCTGTCGTTTTCTGACAAATTAAAGAAAAAAAAAAAAAAATCAGTGGATCGAGCAATATGCAAATATATGAATATAGGTCAATATTTTAAATCTGCATTTCACTCTATGAACCCGTCACTAGGCAAGTGAACATATGATTTTGGATACTGTGGGCACGGCATTGTTGGAGGAAATCAAAGTACCCTGAGGAAGTCAGGTGGAAGCCAAGGAAGAACATGCAAACTCTAACCAGAGTGGTCAATGCTCAGATTTTAACTCTGACCCAGAGACAGTGTTAACCACTGTACTACTGTGCCGCAACTCCTCAATCAGTAGAAAGGATAAAACAACTTCTGTAATGTGCAAACCAACTCATCACATCTTTATGTAACCTGTATGGACTGAGTTGAAAACAGTTACAATCAAGCATGTTAAATATGCTTACTGCTGTAATATATGTATTTATATGGTAAAAAAAAAAAAATAAAGCAAAAACAAGAATGTCTCCTGACTTGAGTACCTACTTCTTGCGATTTGATGCAGTGAGGTTGAAATTTAAGTTTAATTTACCTCCATTATGATCTCAAAAATGAATAAAACGTCAACACACACCATACAAAAAATGCTTAGTAGTGTGTAACATTGTTCAATTCTCATTTTTCTGGAAAGACTGACTCTGTATTTAGCCGTCTGTTCACTCCCACTCGTTTGACCAACATGATTACAAATACGCAGACCCATGTCAGGTTCATTATGATGCTGAATGAATCATAAAAATCACATGTTTGTGAAGTGTTTTTCTTCTTATTTGAATTCTTGCTGGTTTTCATGTTTCTTTGCACCCTGCACTGCATTGCTTCCATCACACTGAATTCAATAAATATGTGTAGAGTATCTTTGTTTCAAAAAAATATGAAAAGTTCTGAATCTGAGAAGGAGAGTAATCTTTGAGTAAACTACAACACAAATCTAACAGCCTGATGTTCTGTATCTTTTTTTGAATTTCCATTGACTTTCAGCGATAACCATGACATGGCACAATAACATCAGTACTGGCTGAGATCCAGGCCGGAGCTGTGCTGTAACACTGTAACACCTGGAGTGAAACAATGTGGCTGACAGCTGTTTGCACTCTCCTCTCCGGCCACTAGAGGAACCCTGGGATCACTTTAGATGCTCGCTGAAGCCCGGAGGACCGGCCCTCTTGAGTCTTTGTTACATCATGCTGATGATAGATGTACACATTTTGTTTTATTTAGGAGGGTTTGATTCAGAAACTCTTCAAAGTGCAAACGCCTCAGAGATCATATCAGCTGGCGTTTAGTGTCTGACAGGATAACACGTGTCGCCAGACAACAACTACAAACATCTCACATTAATACGCCTATGAATGTCCTGATGAGAGTAACATATGGCTGTTGCAGATGATTGACTGGTTCCTACCATTACATCCTTCGCAACGCAGTAATTAACCCATTTCCATGTCGGGATGTGTCAAAGGATCTGAGCATTAGCAACTCTTAAAGGTTGATCTCAAAAATAGAGCCACAGCTAATGATGTGTCTGCATTGAGCGAGACGTCCGCAGGTGGGATGCGCGTCTTTACCTTTGAACTCCGCAGTGTTGGGGTTAATGTGCATCCTCTTCTGACACTCTCCACAGCTCATTAGGAACCGAGTCACCGCCTCTCTGGGCAGGAAGGCGTAGGTCTCTGCTATCTGTGCAGGGAAGGGAGAGCAGAGGGAGAGGCTGGGTTACAGGGGATGGGGCAGGGAGCGGCGGCAGCGGATTTGGCTCAGGCTGAACTCAAACTGTGTGCAGGTGGGTTTCCTTACTGCGCTGTGAGAAAGTTTGGGGTCAGTGATTACGTGTTATCTCAACATGGAACGAGGAGAAACGCTCCCTCCGGGCAATCATTGGTGCTATTTGGATGGCCTAATTTCAGCTGAAGCCCCCCTCTACATATTCCTGCTTTGATAGTTTAGAAAAACACAAATGGTGTTCATGTTTCCCCTCCTGCTCTGTCAGGTGAAGCCCATCATCATTCTCATCCCCCTCTCTTTCTCTCTCTCTCTCAGTCCATCCCCCTCTCATGCTCAGCCTCTCTGTTTGTCCCTGCTGCTGTGCCACCCATCCCCTCCGTCCTCGCCCCCTCTGGCGTTTCCCTGTAAAATGCGACCTTCACGTGACCATGAAGAGGCAGTGGGGGTGCCCGCCATCCCCTTTGCCCCCAACCCACCCCACCCTCCCCACCCTGTGTTGCCCCTTGAGGCAGCTGAGAGGGAAAGGCCACCCAGAGGAGTGTGCACCTCCCAGAAGGCCACAGTGACAGTTCCATATTATGCCCTGCCCCAGTGATGCTGCCTCCTCAAAAGGGTACACTCTATGAGACGTGACAGGGCGTCTCTATAGGGCACTGGGAATTGGCTCTCTGACTTTATTTCATTCCTGGGGGAGGTCGGAGGAGAGGAGGGGGAACCAAAGTCCTGCTAACTGCCCCCATCCCAGTGCTGCCTCTGCACTTCTGCTCGCTGCAAACAAAGCCCGGACGCCACACACACCAACAGAGACCACACCTCGGTTTAAAGCACAGGCTGGCTGACTGCCTTTGTTCCAGAAGCATGAACAATGTCGCACCAAAAAAAAAAAAAAAAAAAAACACACACACAAGTATTTTTGCAGGTAAAGGTGAGTGGTTGTTCCCTTGGCAACTCCTGGCACTAAAAATGATCATATTTCCCGACTAACAAGTATAGAACTGCTGTTCACAGTTTACTACTTAATTATAGAACACTTTTTTCTTTTTTTCTTTTCTTTATTTTTGCAGTTGTGGAACAAATTCAAGTATTGCAATCACTAAAAGACTCAAAAATAATAATGATAATAATAAACATAGTTTATTAACATCTTTCTCCAGCTGTGGCCCAGATTTCAAATAAGGCTTCCAAATAACAGGTTCTGATATAATATAGATACTTCGGTGAGAAGCATAATGGGGTCAGGAGACAAACTAAATAGCTTTTTTTTTAAGTTATTTTATCAATGACACTGGAACACAGGCTGCTATTCATTCACCCATTTAACATGTTTTCAATAATGAAACTTCCATTTTCAGAACTTCGGTACAGCCGTTATGGTCACATTATCACGACCGGCGGAAGAAAAGTAGTCCCTCCCAATCTACTCGGAATGCAGCGTTAAAAAAAAAGATTTCCGAGTTCTATACACCAATATACGCGTACTTGATATTAATACAAAGACATAGAGCGTTCCTAAACATTTTTAATGTAGGAATTGATGTTAAAGCTAGCTCATTATTAGCTGTCACCTGCTTGTATCTATCCGCGTTATGGTATTTAAAAGAACAGCCATTACACACACGCCACACTCACGCGACTGTAAAAAGAGTGAAGAAGTTGACAAATGCAACACTAAGATGAGGTAAGTGGACGTAAATAAATCGATTTAGAACACAGACGGTTTCTCTGATCCAGATATTCACTTACAGACGAGGCGGAGCCATGTTGAGTTCTGTGTCACGTGCCCGTCCTAAAAACTCAAAATTCCTGATTGTTGCTCTGATCCATGACTCACAAGTCACCGACTCGGACTTATCTTCATTAGTATTGCTCTCTCTCTCTTCATACCATGCTCATAAGTTGATTGCTCTGTGGGATGATTTTTCTTAAATTAGCCTCTTGCTGTTATTTACAATCATCCGGAAGTTCTATCCACATTTTCAAAATAAAAGCGCGTATCCATGAAAAACGTGAGGACTCGACCATATTTAGCCTGCAAAAATCTGTATCCCCCCTGGAGAATGGTCAAATCATAAACTACCATAATGACATTTATTTAGTGATCATTTCTGTTCAAGAGTGATGGTACTGGAGAGTTTCAAAGGACTAGCTGACTTCTTCCCTAAGTTACAGGGGGGTACAAATTATTTCAGGGGATACACTTTATATCGGGTAAGTACCTTGGCACAACACCAGCTACTCCAGTGTTCTGCAGAAGAGACCACTAATATGCCCCTGTTATATTAAATGCATTTGTATTAATATATCCAATCAGTGGTTTGGTGGTCAGACCTTTGGGAAAATGTTCAGCTGCTGTGAGCTGGGAGTGTTTCAGAGTCACTCATTTTGAGATAGTGTGAAGTAATGTGTTCATAAAGCTTGTTCAGTGTTTCAGAAACTCTCAGTCACTATTTCATTCTTTCAGTGATTCCTTTAAACTTTTATTTCTTGAATGTTTGACTAGTTAATTGACTGGTTCATTCACTCAGCAATTATTCAACTATTTGGTTTCTCACTTAGTGAGTTATTGAACTCTTGATATGCTCACTTAGTGATTTCTCCAACTTTTGATGCGTTCAAGATCTGATTCTCTGATCTGTTTGATTTGATCTCTCAATTCCAAACCTTAGATTCACTGAATCAGTGGTTTGTTCACTCTTGAATTCATTCACTCAGTGATTCCTTCATTATTTGATTTGCTCACACAGTGATTTGTCCAACCTTTGATATGTTCTTTCAGTGATTCTTTCACTATTTTTTCTCTCAGTGATTTGTCCACCCTTTGAATCAAAGCGTAAGTGGTTTGTTCACTCTTTGATTTATTCACTAGGTGAGTTGTTCAACTTCTGAATTGTTCATTCAGTAATTGGTTCAACATTTTATTCATTCATTCAATGATTTGCTCACCGGTTTCAGACTCACTTCTGTGCCCCGTCCCTCACCTTGAAAGTCTGCTGCACATGTCTGGCAGTCCATGATATGATGTGGAATGAGATGAATCACTACAAAAAACTGTCTTGACAGTTATCCAATAGGATGAGTTTTAAAAAAAAATGCATAGTTACATAAAGGCAAATCAGTGTGTATTGTATACCTCACTGTTTTGAATTACAGTACATTCTCCATGACTTCAGAATTTTGAGCATTGCATTGATAGCTCACCTTAAAAAAAAGATTGCTGCCATATATAAGAAAAACTCCAAAAGAATAATTTCTTGCCCTCGAGAGGATTTAAGTTTGAATTTTAATTGATGAACAAAATGAAATAGTATTACACCATCAGTTCTTTGACTCATTTTTGCACAGTTAAAATTAAATGCTTTGAACATCGCTTGAGCAATTTACATTTGTACATATTAGTTATTTCATTGTTATTCTAGTTAAGCACTACTCCCAAATGTCCACCGTGATCAATTTTGCACTGAAAGAGCTTCATTTTTCTTTCAAAATGAAAATACAAAAAGAAGATGCATGTAGTTTCTTTTCACAGGCTAAAGCAAATTTTAAAAAAGTAATGACAGCAGGCTACTGGTTAAAGGTAGTCCAGGAAGCATACAAAGTGGATGAGTTTTCTATTTTGTCAATATCTCTCGGACTTAGTAACTAAAACTACAATATTCTGAAACTATCATATTTCCGTAGGATTTAGATTTTAGCCTTGTTGTGTTTTTTTCTGACATTAATCTTCCTTTGATGACTACTACTGATGTGTTTAGTCCTCGGACTTTACTTGTAATAAGAGAAATATCAAATCTCACTAGGTCGGCTGATGACTTTTTCAACTGTAATTATACCACTTCACTTAGAATTGCTTAAAAATATATAAATGTGGGATATTGCCATAACATTTCTCAGTTTCCCTTTGAGTGTTGTTTTGAATTATCCACGTGACCATCTGAGGTTGGACGTGCTCACAATCCTGTTTCACACCAACAGTTTGGACGCAAGGCTCATATTGTTGATATAAATGAGATGAGAGGAAATAAAATACAATAATGTTGGCTTAATGTTGACTCTGTGTAGCGTTTGGTTGTTTTCACAATCTGTTATTTCACTGTTTACTCACCGCTTTGTAGGTCTTCTTCTGGCCCGCATGTTTGGGTGCTCTGCCGGGATCTGCACCCATCTCCACGTGCATGGCATAGATAATGTCAAAGAAGTCTTCCACCACAGCTACGCGCTTCAGAGATGAGTTGTCCTGCGTCGAATTGCCATCTGAACACTGAAACACACACACACACACACACAGAGAGAGGGGAGTTCAGTGCACTTGGACCGGCCTCAGCTCAACAGCGAGGATGTGTGAGTACCACTTCAGATGTTTCATAGCATGAAACAAGCTGCTTTGTTGTGTCCGTCCCACCTCCTACTCCCACTACAGAAGACGTGCACCTTCTGCATCCTGCAGGCCACATCAGGTAAAATCATGAATCACATAAAAGTAAGCGGATATGATGTGTGTGTTACAGCTACACTTTTACTGTCTTTACCCTGCAAAAATGTTGGTTTACTGTCATAAAAGAAAAGAGGAGGACATCTGAGTACTTTATTTAGTGGAGTCAAAGGTTTTTTATAATTGTTGTTGTTTATAATTTGTAGAGAACAGACTGCGGCGTTAATGGGTTACAGTTTAAGTCACCATTACCATGAAAGACTGGACAAAACTAGACCGAAGCAGAGCAGGAATAGCAGCTTATCAACACCATGTAGCAGAGTGCCTTTTAGCAAGATATATTCAAATACTGAGCAGAAACAAGTTTTACTTGTGGCTCAGGCCTGTACAGCAGTCCCAGTTTTCATGTGGCCCTTCGGGAGAATGACTTGCCCACCAGTAGTCTAGAACCATCGCCTCATCTTTCCCATGTTTAAAAATAACACCACAGACACTGTACTAGACCAACACTCCCTCCTCCTACCACCACCACCACCACCACCACCACCACCACCTCTGGCAGCCATCCTGCCTCCTGTACTGCTGACCCTGTCACCATAGAAACTGCCACTGATTTCTCTCGGGCAGGTGTGCTGGGCAAAGGGTCATGTGACACACCATAGAAGTGGGATCGCCAGGACAACGGCCTCCATCCGCAGAACCACATGGGGCTTTTCCTCTCCCTTTCTGCCTCCATCTTTCCCTCTAAAGAACTCTTTCATCTCCTCGCTGCCTCCATGCAAAACCATCAACACTTAGCATTTTCCACCAGATCTTATCGGCAGGGTGCGATTTGTGAGCGAGCCAGAGGGCGGGGAGAGGAGAGAGGGCAGCCGTCCCAGCATGACTTAGATAAGTGAAGTGAAAATGTTGATAAGAGTACGTGAATAAAATAACTGGAAATGAAAACTACAATGAATTTTATTACAGTCCGTACAACAGTTACAGACTATATATAAAGACTTAGCAAACTTTTGGAGTAAAAGCGACTGACTAGCACACATCATGTAATGCTAAATGAGTCCTAAGAATCATGAACAGTCTTCTACTATCAAACTCTGGACGTAAGAATGTGGAGTCGTTTAAAATCAGTATATTTCAGTTTTTTTGTCCCGTCTGCAGCTGAAGCAGCTTTAACGACGACGAAAACAGAATAGATTTTACCCTCCCATGATAAAAATAATTTAACAGAAGGGTGGGGGATACGCAGCCCATCCCCCCAGAAAATCACACCCCGCTTATCGTTATACTCCTGCACCTGCTGATATTTTGAACACAAAGTGCCCCGGCAAGCATAAAATGGAACAAATGGATTTAGGCATTTAATTAGTTTTTTCCTTCTTGAAGTCCACCTCTTGCAGGCAAATATATGACAAGCTCTGACATTTTCTGTAGATTGGGTTGCAGCTGCAAAGTGATCTTTTCTTGTTTGAGTGAGAGAAGGGTCCCGAGTTCAAAAAGTTGTCCCCCTGGCATTGAGGAATCACTTTCCCCCCCCTCCTCCCCTTCTTGACATTTCTGCAGTTCCCCGGATCTGACATTTCATTTTCTTGTTTTCCTCCATCAGCGTCCTCTTCCCTCGTACCTCCCTGTCTTCATCCCGTAACTCCCCGTCCCGTCTTTTTTTTTTCCTTCTTCCATCCCTTCTACCCCCATCCTCCTCCTCTTCCCTCTCCTTGCTCCTGCTCTCCCAAGTGCGAGGTAATGATCGTTGCCATGGCAACTAAAACCAGCTCACAGAGCGGGTTTGTTTTAATCCGGCCCCTCTCCTCCAGTCGCTCTCGCTCGCTCCCCTCTCACTCCAGCCACTCTCCCCTGTCAGCATGAGCTAAATGTAATGATAATAAATGAAATAATAGCAATCCCCTCCGCCTCATCATCACAGCTGTAATCTATCGCACTTGGAGGTATCATCAGCTTTTCTCCTGGTGACATCACCGCCGCCACCGCCGCCGCCAAGGCTGCTGCTGCCACCGCCGCCGCCGCCGCCGCCGCTGCTGCTGCTGCTGCTGCTGCTGCTGCTGCTGCTGCTGCTGCTGCCCGGGACAATGGTGTCGGGTCCATTCACGCTGGATTTGGATAATCTCATACAACTGTGGGGTGTGCAGTTCACCCACACCGCTGCAGCATCCTCCACTGAATTCTGCCACAACAAAATATTCAACGTGCACATGGGAGATTCTGCTGGGAGCATTTTCCTTTGACCTGAACCAAATAGGAAACACATACGTAATATTGCAGCCATGATGGCCTGGACTCATGTTTTCATAGCTCTTTGCAGCTCTGTGTTAGTTCACTCCTCAACTGCGTCTCCTGCAGCCCCCCAAACTGACTGCCCTCTCTGGTTCCTCCTGCACCAGTCAGCTCTTTCAGATTCCAGAGAAGTCACAGGTTCATGCACACGTATTGCAGATGCAAGACTGTTGCAATAAGAAACACGTATTTGTAGGTGATGTCCCACTTGGGACAGATGACAGCGACACCCCACAACGCCAAAGTGCATTTAAACACAACAGAGATGATTTACTTGTGGGAAATCGGGTTAAGTCTTGACCATCACTGTAAATAATCTGGGTTCAGATCCCTGTTATGGCAGGAAGGGCATCCGATGTGCAAACTAGCCAAGTTCCACTGACTTCTCTCAGGTAGCTCCTGTAAAATGGGAGCAGCCAAATAGACTTTGGCTGATAATTTAATGGTAAACCTGCATAAGTTAACAGTGGATATATGCAAGGCATCGACTCAGGTTATTACCAGTCATAATAAATAGTTGGAGTGACTTATACAAGATTAGTCTGCAATGTGCTGTTCACAATATGTTCAGTCATATGAATTTGATTTGAAGTTGCTAATGACAGTAACTCTCCGGAGCCCGGACCCTGAGGTGTATCCCCCCATGGAGGACTGCCCCTGTTCCATCCATCAAATCACTGAACAGGATCAATGATGGCAGGAGTGGATGAAAGTGGCATTTTGTTTGTAAGCTTCATGCAAAATCGCGTGTGCTCCATGTACAATCATAATACGAGCAAAAAAATGCCATAAAAACTTAAAAATCCACCCAGGAGAATGTAAACCACCTTCAGCTCCATCAAAATTTTAAATCAGAGAAATTAATCATTAGATTTACATGCTGCGAAGAACTATTTGTCTTATCGCTCACTTTTCAAACACAAGTCATCAGGGAGTTAAACATTCACCTGCAAACACGGCGTACTTTCAGAGCATGTGTGTTTAGGCGCAGGATATGTCCACCGGGCAGAGCCCACAGCCGAGGCATCTCCGAGGAGAACAGCTGTTGAGCAGTGCTGTGGATATTTGGTGTCTTCAGTAGCGCCGTGCTTTAAAGAGCAAAGGAGGCATGTCAGCATCCCTAATCGCCAACAACACGGCAAAACTCTCGCCCTCCTTTCTCCCTTCCCTCCTTCCCTCCATCTTTATAATCCCATAGGACTTTGCTCTCCACAGTCACTGTACAACCAGCCTCCATTCCCTCCTGCGCCTCCCCCCCGTCCCGCACCAAACCGCTCTGTTGCTAGGAGACTGGAGGGGTTGAGTCGGCTGCCCCCACCCCCGCTGGCAAGTCACACACGCGTGCGCACGCACACACACACACACACACACACATGCAGTCGCTGAGGGGAGAGAGGAGCAGTCCTGCACACAGGCAGGTCAGAAGGAGGAGGAGGAGGAGGATGATGAGGAGGAGGAGGTGGTGGTGGTGGTGAGGAGGGGGTTCATAGGAAGCAGCTGGGTCACAAAGACAGGCCGGCAAACATAGACGGCATGCATCGCACAAGAAATTAGCTCCACTGGTGAACACATGAGCACGCGAGATTCTGAAATTAGGCTGTTCACTTAACTTTTAGCATCAGGCAGCAAATAAACGGAGATATTATTTTTACATGCAGGCTGCTCTCCGCTGAACTGTCAGCAGGAAAAATGTTGCTATTGTCGATTTCTGCACAACTGGTGGATACAGTGAATGTCACTATTTCATAAAAAATTTTTAATCCACATTTCTTAGAGTAATAGGCATGCTGGGCCTCCATTTTCTTGCTTTAGAAATATTGAGACGCTGTTGAGAAGGTGGCTGTTTATGTCCAGTCCGTCAGAAAGATGCCGTTTCAAAGAGTTTCATCTCTGTAGAAGTTGCTTGCGTTTGCCTGAAAATCAAATTGTTAGAATTAGTGAGCTTTTAAAAATGCTGATTTGGCTTAAAGTCCTATGATTTAAAAACAGTCCATGGTGAAATTTGAAGTTCACTAAAATTCTGTGGTTTGGTTTGAATCAGTTTCCAAAGATGAATGCACTTGGCCAGAATTTGGTTGCATTCGCGTACCTACATGTTTAGGTTTCTGTGGCTGAAATTATGTCAGTTTTTAATGATTTAATAACTGAAACTACTTGATTTATTATGTCTGAAAAAGGTTTAACCACCAAAAAGTTTAATCTTTACAAAACAAATAAGATTTGGGGTGAAATGGAATAGCTTCAAAAGGCTCACATCCGTCCTTATTCGAGTTAAAACAAATAAACGAGTGTTGTGTGGCTTTAAACTTGGAAATTTAAAAATAACTAGGCATTGACACCACGAGTGTGAATATATTCACTAAACCTATTCAAAATAAAATAAAAATTATGTAACTTCTGATGGTCTCAGCTGATGACGCGGAATAATTGATCTTGAAGGGCTGCTTCCTGGTTTGGTTCAGATGTCACCCTGCTCACCCCTCCAGCGATTGTATTGAGCAACTTTTTATGAAACTTTCTCCTGAGCTGAATGATTTCACATTTGTCGGTGGCCGGTGTGTTGGTATATACTGATGATATGCAGGACCGTGGCCCTTCAGGGCCAACATTCAGGACAATTTAGATTAGGCACTGAAACTACTCCAATGAAAAATATGACCACTGACATTTGATTCCATATGTTTCCATGTGTCTTATATATTTTCAGTAAAACTACTTTTAAAGTGGGGTGAACAGATGTTAGGTAGTAACCACGACCATGTTTGGAGTTACGACCTACAGTATGCTTAAAGTGAATCACATACCAGTTATATAACACGTGCTCCTCACTGGGATTCAGACAGAGTCATGGAGAATCATTTCCCTGGACTAAGGTTCTGCACAGTGTTGTGGTGATTTACACTCTCAGGGGAAACGTTCTTAGAATGAGGGTTGGACTTGAGGACCTTTCTGTGTGGAGTTTGCATGTTCTCCCTGTGTATGTCTGGGGTTTTCTCAGGTATTTTGGTTTCCTGTCACAGCCTTTCACAGCTGGTGTAAATGTGTGTGTGTGTGTGTGTGTGTGTGTGTGTGTGTGTGTGTGTGTGTGTGTGTGTGTGTGTGTGTGTGTGTGTGTGTGTGTGTGTGTGTGTGTGTGTGTGTGTGTGTGTGTGTGTGATGGATGGTGACACTTCCAGCACGTAACCCCTTTTTCTCCAGAGTTGGAAAAAGCATTAGAGAAGACTGAGAAACTTCAGTTATTTACCTGCTGTGAACTCACAATTCAGAGGTATTCACCCTGTCTCTTCATTGTCTTCATTGCTGGTGTGTGTTAATTATTTATTCCACTAGATGATGCCCTATGTCCTCCTATGGAATATTACCCCAACAAAGTTAACATTAACAGTACCCGTGGTTTGCAGAAAATGTACAATGCCAGCAATTTCATCATAGAGACTGGACAATAAGTAGCTTAAGTTCTCTGTGTGTGCATGTGTGTGTGTCTGTGTGTGAGTGCATGCGTGTGTGTATGTCTGTGTGTTAGTGTGTGTGTGTGCGTGTGTGTGTGTGGACAGGAAGGAGGGAGAGTAAAGATGGCTGTGTCAACAGTACTCATGACTCAGATTATCTCACTGCAGATGTGACAACAGGTCATCTTTTAAAGTCCCATCTCGCCTCAGTAAATCTATCAAACGGCTAATGGACACATAAATGGGAAAAATTCTTGTTTCTTCTGGGAAGACAGTGAGAGATAAAGGTTCGTATGATGGAAATCTGGGATAAAAGTGACTATTACCTCCACTGTGTTCCCATTTTTTAAACATATACCCAGACGTCCCCTTCTATTTCCTTTCTCTCCGCTGTCATCCGCCCCAGTCTGCTTCAATTCATAAAACACCGTCATTAAATCCACATTAGGTACGCCCAGCCCAACCTCTCTGTCCGACGTGTGTGTGTGTGTGTGTGTGTGTGTGTGTGTCTGTGAGAGAGAGAGTGCTTCTCCTTCGACTGCTTCCATGATGAACGTCATTTGATAAAGTGTGTGACACCCCCAATATCCCACTGAGCTGGATGTGGGACGCAGGCAGTCCCGCTGCCCCCCCCCCCCCCCCCCCCCCCCCCCCCCCCCCCCCCTCCTGGACTGGCACTGTTGACGTTCCAGTCGCTGACTCAAAATGGTATGTAAATGGCTCGCACATACATCATCACGTCCCAGAGTCCATCTCGCCATTTTCCTGCTATTATCATACTGTCCCAGTTCGTTAAATGTTGGCCCTGCAAAAGGTATTAAAGATGACAGTAGCGGTGTGGTAGGGAGATTATTGCCATCTTAAAGGCTCTCTCTGCGTGTGCCGTGCCCACGTGTGTGTGTGCGTGTGTGTGTGTGTGTGTGTGTGTGTGTGTGAGAAGCACAACTCAGACTATCTCCCACACAGGGGGGAGGCCCCCGGGCCAGTTAAAAATGGTGTTAATTTCTCCTCCTATGGGAAAGCAAAGAACGGTCTCTCCATGGCAACAGAGAGGGTGCTGAAGGGAGGAAACACAGAGCATGCGATCAGCGACCCCCTCTTTGTACCGGCACACACATTCGCGCACAAGCCGCCGCCATACGTGCGCGTATGGATTTGGTCTCCCATTTACAGTAGGTCACAGTAACGTAGCAACATCTCTCATGACCAAATACACACACACACACACACGCGCGGATATAAACTTGGGTCTTTGTGCGTCTTCGCATCCGACTCCCGATGAACAAAGAAAAGTCTCTGCCCTCCAACAGACAAGTCTCCATCTTTATGGGCTCCAAAAACACTGGGAACCAGCCCGTCGCCACCCCTCGCGCTCAGGTGACTTCATCTCGGAGACGGAAACGGCCGAGGCGATCCTTGTTTGGGCTCGTGAGCGTTTCGCCATTTGAACTCATGCTCGGGAGCCCATGTGTTGCTCCTAATAAGCCCTATCCAGAAAGGGACGAGACAAAAAGATACACCAGACAAAAGCGAAAGAGACTCACCATGGAGAGGAAAAAAAAAATAGCATTAATGCAAATGCTGCTGAATAATAGGGCCAGTATTCTTTTGACTCCGTGGCCCTTACACAAAAGCCGTACTCTCAGGGGAAATGCGGACTAATTAATCAGATAATAATGATGATGTTCCTCTTCCCGTCTGACGGTGAGGCGCAAACATTTAGGGCCCATTTTCCATCAAACAGATTAGGAATGACAATTTGTGCTTTCTGCATGAGGAGGAGGAGGCGTCCCAAGACAAACCTTTATTTGTAAATTGTTGGATATATTCAATCTCCATTTTCTTTGCCGGTCCCGTTCGATTTTATGCCGTGCTGCTCTTTATATGGGCGGAACCGCTGCTTGTTTCACTCATAGCTGTTAATTAATGGAGCATTTTTCAATAAAATGTCACAAAATGCAAATTTTAATCAAAGCAACAACCCATAACACAAAATTTTTTTTACCAAACTGTCGTGCACGTGCAGGAAAAAGAGCACATTGTGGTATTTAAATTCAAAATGCAGGAAAAAATGTCATTGCAAGTGGAGCTGAAGCACTTATTTCACTAAGTAGGGATAATCTGCAACTATTTTGATCATCAGTCAGTCAGTATCTTGGGACCTGGACCACACAAGACATCTCGGATGCTTCCTGCAGCCTTAGCTGCCAATTTTCAGCTGAGTGTCCATCACGTCAGATTTTTATTTTCTGTTCTATAAAATGTTAGATGGCCATAAACCTTATGCAAGACAGAAAATATGGACAATGATCTGAATTTTTGGAGGAGTCCCAGTAGATAACCAGGAGGTCTCCTGGAGTCTTTGATTTATGGCTCAGATGTATCATTTGTATATCTTATTGGCAGATTTGCTTTCAATTTTTTTTATTAGTATTATTATGTATGATATTGTCTGTTCTTCATTAAGGAAGAAGAAGTCCGGATGCCCCTGCACCTCCCTGTGATTCGAACCTTGGGCCGATGTTGAATGAAGTCCTACTTGTGTCCTGGACATCACGCTAAGTATTTCTGTGAGTCTGTGTGTGCGTGCCGGGCCACCAAAAGCCTGTTGAGAGACAAATGAACTGAGATATTTACAGATTTCAGTTGGCATGGCAACAAAAAGCAACAGCTCGCTGTATTTCAAAATTTTCAGTACAGTGCTCGTGTCAGTTGAAGGGAATCAAACGGGGCGTTTGAGCATTTCTTTTTGAAATTGGCTGCACTCGCTAAAAGGTTTGTGCCTGCGCTGTGTGCCATTCTGCGGTGCATCTCCGTGTCTGTTTCTGGTCCCGATCCCCTCCTCCTCTGTAGCGTTCTCTAATCAGGACATAATGAGAGCTAAACGAGGTTGCATCTCCACACTGAGGGCTGCTGGGCTGCTCCCAGCACAGGCAGGGCGAGACAACGTGAGCAGGATGACAGAGACGGACGCAGAAAGGAGATAATTCTCTGTCCGGCTTGAAAAGAGGCATCTACCACCAGTGTGCTGCTACAGTGCCCTGCCTTTCTGTCCCGTCACACACTGAAGCCGCCTTGTATGCTTCACTGACACATAGAAGAGACCTTCTCTGTCTACACATCAGCCACCGTCCGTCCCTGCCCCCACCCTGCCTCCCTGTCATTTAGGCCCATGCCTGCCCCCGTACAGAAACTTGGCACACCCTGGGAGCAGCTGCAGCGGGGCTTCCATGGCTGGAGCTCCAGAGACACGCCCCCGGCCCTGCAGCCCTGTGTGCAGCCACTGACCATTGTGTGTGTGTGTCTGTGTGTGTACGCGCACACGCATTTGTGTCACTCTTCCACCGGCCCGGACAGCCCTATTTATAAAAAGCACACGCTGGATGAAGAATGGCGCCTTCTAAAACAGTCACATGCATATAAATTGGTTGATTTGTGGCTTCTGACTCATCATTAGAAGCAGCTTGTGTTGGCTGATGTTTTTGTTTGTTGTTTAAATTTCCCAAGTGGAGCTGAGTCAGGGGGAGGTTTTCCCCTGCTTTATGATATTGGCTACAAAGCGCGCGCGCTCCTCTCCAATAAACAGAGTGGCTACACTTCTTAAGAGGAAAGCTGCCTTTCTCAGCCCCCCTTTAGCCTCAAAAGTTGTCTCAGCCCTGGCTGGTGCTGAACAAGCTTTGCAGAGAAATCAACAAAAACACAGCCCGGAGAATGTTTCACTGATAAATGTGTCGCATGGGAAGAGCAAACAAAAAAAAACAAAAAAAAAAATTACATCAACAAGAAATGGCAAAAGCCACAGACAAAAGCTAATCAACAGGCACATTTTTGGTCCCATCTGCACCTGCAGAGACACCTCACACCTGCCCTCCTGCCCACAGGGAAACATAATATTGAGCAGAGATTAGAGGAGTTTTGCGAAGACAGTTGGCCAGAATCTAAACTGCTCATTCACACAGGTAAAGCACCTGTAGAGGGATCAGCGCCATTCAGCTCAAATCAAAGGATTCGGCCTCTAATCAGAGCCAATATCTCCTTCCGTGCGTGAACACAAAATGCGTCCCTGCTCTTGGGGGTCCAGTGGGACTTTGTCCCGGCAGGGCGGATTGAAGAGGGGGGGGGGGGATTATTCCCGAAGGCGCTTATTTAAAATGGTGGTTGTCTCCTTGCTGGCACAGCAGGCCCAAAACACCCCACGTCGACATGAGGCGCGTGCGTGCACGACCACGCGCGTGGTGCGTGTGTGTGTGTGTGCTCGCGCGCGCGCGCAGAGAGAGAGCGCTGCTGGGGCATCCGGCTGACAGTTCATCGTGCACATGTTTGTCTTTGCCGGTCCGATAACAAATAAGGATGTGTGGCGTAACCCTTGATAGGCCGCGGGACGGACAGTGACCTGACCTCCATTTTACTGGAGAAACATATTATCCGCGGGAGCGCGTGGAAGTGAAGTCTGAGCACCAACTGTGGGCGTACGTCGCTATCAGTCCCGTGCAGACCCTTTTGTTTCCGCCACAGCCCCTCACGTGGTCGCCAATTACGCGCAGCTCCCACTCTCTATTTAAAAAAGTGGGAATTAATTTCATTATCTTCCCCCCAGCTCGTGGACACTCTCCAATGGGCTCGCGGAGCTGGGTTGTCGGGATGTGCACAATGAAATGCGGCAGAGGCGGGCAGGCTATCCTGGGCTGCACAGGTGTTGCCAGAGCAACGAGTGCCTTGCGAGCCGATCCGCATCCCGCCCAGGACAATGAAAAGTGCGGTGCACGCACGCACTCGCGGCGCCTGTCACGCGGAGGAATTTCTCTGAAAAACGCCACATATTCGAGTGTTTATTTTTATGCGAGCTTGTCGTTGCTCTCTCGGACTGAAAGAGATGAGCGTCGCAGGCGCGCGGAGACAGTCGGTATTTCTGGGTTTGTGGATGGGACAGTGTGCGCGCGCGTGTCCCTTAACCAAATCGGGGGGTTTTTTTCCCCCCCCTCTCTCAAACCCGCTGAACCCCGCAGCACCGAGCTCAAACCGACAACCCCAAAGTTGGCGTTTTGATCCGTTGGAGCCCCCTCAGCGGGCCACGCCAGAGCCGCCGATGCGCTCACGCGGGGCTGCCCGACCCACCGACATGCCGCTGCATCCACGTGCGCGCGCACGGCGTCACCGTACCGGGGGGGCCGCACGAGACTTGAACGGCACGGTCCAAACAAAAAATGTTGTCAATAGTCAATTATCTCGTGCTCCGCGCCCAGGCAGCGCGCGCCTGACAGGACTCCGACCTCACCGGCGAGATGGCTGCGCGCGATAGTCCACCTTTTTACAATTGCCATTGCCAGGAGGCACCGGCGTTGCTATGGCAGCAGGGGGATGAGAGTAGGGCTGTTCTGGCTGGGATGTGGACAAAGTGGAGCTTCGCGGAGAAAGGCGAGGGCGAGTCGGGACGCCCCAGAACGTTACAAGTTGCCTTTTTATTCATGTGACAGGTGCATGCGTCGTGCCGTCTGAAATAATGACAACTTATAGGCGGCGGTGGGACACCTCGTGCGCGTGGACACGCACGTTCGTTCTCCCTCTGTCTCTCTCTCTCTCTCTCCCTCACGCACGCACACACACACACGCACGCACGCACGCACACACACTTTACCGTTGACTTGACCGGGACATAGAGGACGGGTTTCCCTGGAGCTCCTTTCTTGTTGTGCTCTCCCAGAACGTTGGTGCCGACCTGGAATCCTTTAGACTTCACCCAAAATTTGAATTTGGCGTTGATGTGGCTGTTGTCGACATAGACGCCGTCCGACTCGTCGTTCTGCAACAGTGTCTGCATGATTTTGTTATATTTTCGCCGGGTCACCGTCTTTGTTTTCCCGGAGTCTCCATAAGTCCGGAGACACCAGTCCTGAAATTCACTGAACATCTCCGCCTCCAGCACGACCGGACTCCGGCTCCTTTTGGGCGCATCCACGCACGCCTTTTTCGTTGCCATCGCTCCCCCTCTCTCCCTCTCTCTCGCTCTCTCTCTCTCGGCGTGTCAGAAGCCGATGAAAACAGCCCGGGCTAATAAAGAAAGAAAAAAAAAAAGACTTGAGCGGGCTGGTTCTCTCGTCCCGTCCTCCCCTGGTCCCCGCTGTCCCGCGTCCAGGCAGGCTGTGGTTCTGGTTTTGGGACGCTCCCTCCCCCGCGGTGTCTCGGCAGAAGTGACCCGGACAGCCGCACACCTGTTTGAAGAGAGAGGCAGTACTGTCCCGAACCCGCAGCGGTGAAAAATGTCACTTCCTCACATCCTCCGCCGAGGAGCAGAGAGAGGGGGGCTGTCCTAGGCTGAGCGGGTATCTCCCACCTGTGCGTAAAACGCTCCGCACAAGGGGAGGCAGCGAAAGAGAAACCCACAGTCCTCGCTTAAACAACAAAGAAACAGACAAAAGCGTGGAAACAAACGTCGCTCTCAGTTCCTATCGACCTACTTTCTAACAGCCAACACTATTTTAGGATGCGGGTTGCTTGCTCAACCCTTTAAGAAAAAAAAAAGCGCAAAGATGCTCACAATGAGCTTCCTATATGGCCACGTATCCGATCAACATGCGCCACCTGGGACCGTTCCTGCTCCTCACACCTGTTTGAATGGGATTTGCGCTTGCACTGACGGGTTTTTTTTCTTTTCTTTTTTTTTTTTTTTTTTTTACCTACCCAGAGAGAAGGACACTGAATCTGAATTACACTGAAAGAAAAAAAAAACTGGCTTAATTTGCAGCAAAGCGTGCTGTCTACAAGTAGCGTTATGTGGCACATAGGCTCAGAGAAAATGTCCGATTTAGAGACGCGGAAGGTGGGAGAGGGGTGGAGGCAGAATTTATTTGATGTACCATGAATGTTTCATTCCAAACAGAAAACACTGCGTAGATAGAGGACCCCCGACGACAGATAAATTCACAATGTGGCTGAATCAACTCATGATTTAGCCCTGAATCTCAACACCCTCATATAACAGTCCAATTCAGATGATGTAAACCCTGTTTACTTGTGCTTTTAATGAAAACAGTAACTCTTCTGCCTGAAAAAATCCCACAAATTTGGTTTAAACAAAAGACACATTTTGAGAAAAGAGTACAACATCTGTCTATGAAAGAAAACGCATATATCTCCAGCAAAGAACAGCGTGTTTTTATGTGATACTTTCATATGCAGGAGCAACACTGAGCCAGCCCAGAGAGTTGTGCCCCTGTCTTTGTTTTAATGTGTACAGATGTGTTGAAGAGGAAGCAACACATTCAGGAGCAGTATTTGTCTCCTCTGGGCAGTTTTCTGTCCATGTGTCGTGCTCTCATTGTGTGTGTCTCAGTGTGTGTGTGTGTGTGTGTGTGTGTGTGTGTGTGTGTGCCTGTGTGTGACTCCTCCTGGCCTGTGCATTACAGGCCCATGCTGGCGGTGGTGACTGCTGCTGTTGCCATGACAGCAGCGCAGCAGTGTCTCCGGCCGTGCAGAGGGTGAGTGGGATGCCCCGTCCTCATCTCTCCATCCTGACTCAGACAACGGCATGTCGGCCCGAGAAGGAAAAAAAAAACGCCCCACCTCGGCCGTGCGACCAGCAGCTCAGCATCGCGTCCACAGAACGGCGGATGAAGAAAAACTGAACTCACGTATGTGTGTGTGTGTGTGTGTGTGTGAGTGTGTGTGAGTTTGCGTGCGTGTTCATGAGTTCATGTGTGGTGAATGGCCGAGGCCCGTTTTTTTTTTTACAAGCTGTTTCGTTTGGTTTCATCATTTCGGCCTCATGTTGTCTCCTCGCTCAGGACTGGCCGGCATGCAGGACGCGCTCCGGGACTCTCCGTCCAGCCCTCAGGGGAGCCGACATCTCTGCTCACGCTCTTTGTTTGGAAGGTTCAGTTTACACAAACATTCAGCCTGTTGTAACTGGAAACTAATTCTGAGAAAACCTTCACTGAAACACTGATTTTTTTTCAACAGTCTTCATATACAGAGTATTAGAAAAAAAACACACCCCACATTCATACAGGCACAGCTGCACGGCCATTAAACTGAACTCTGTAACTTAGATTTTGAAAAGACAGCAAACCTTTCCATCCCATCGCTGAAGTGTGAAGCGAAACTTTTTAAACTTCTGCTTTCACCATGTGATCGCTCCCTGGCCATGGGGAGGTTGTCCACATAAAAAAGACATTTTTCAGTTTTGTTTGCATGAGCACAGAATAATTCCACAATAATATAGAGATCTCCTTATTATGAGTGTTTCTAAACTAATAACATTCAACAAGCGAGCAGTTTTAGTTTGGATTTTAGCTTTTTTTCCCTTTCCGTACAACTTTCTGCAAAATGGTAATAATGTAATAACTCATAAATTACTTCATAAACCTGATAAATATTCATTATACAGAAAAGAAATTGTGAAAGACTACAGATGAGACATTTCACTATCGAGTTAATGCGAATGAATAGACAAATATAAAAGTATTAAAAAAAAAAATTGAATACATACCATTTTCCTGGTTTGCAACAGATGAGAATTTGTGATTCTTTTTTTTTTTTTTTGCGAGAGTTGTAGTGGAGAGCATTCATGCCTCACAGTTAAATTCTGGTTAAATTCTGAGTTGCCGACCTGTGTGGAGCTTGTGTGTTCCTTCTGAGCAGAAGCAGCTTTTCTTTCAGCACTCTGCCTTCCTCCCACAACCCACTCACCTGTGCATTAGGTTCATCAGTGAGCCTAAATGAAGTGACGTAGCCAGAATGCGCCCTGAAATGTTTTCAGCTGGGAAATCCTATTCCCAGCAAACAAAGCTCAGACATTTGTTTCAACTTTCTCCTGAATATGTAAAAGAGTGAATGAAGGGTTGTATTTTTTTTTTTTAATCCTGTTCCAGAAATCCTCAGTTGTAAGTGTTGTAACTGTGCTGCAGCAGAGATGACGTGCAAAAACTGTTACACCCATTTTAGTCATAGTGACACCAGGTGGCCCCTTCATTAGATGTGCTGAGTGCCCAAACTACACTAAAACACACACACACACACACACACACACACACACACACACACATTCTGCTTGTGGTGCTTACGTGTCTGATGTCTTATAGTTTGCAGCACCTGAACAGACTGTCATCTGTCCATATTTCTCTCGATGAATCATTATGTCTTTAAAATGTTCATAAAACAGTTTGTGTTTAAGTGCTTGTCATAGTTTGTCAAAGTCCAGGGTGACATAAACAAATATGTTTGTTCTGACTAAGCGACATTCCCAAACACGGAAGAAAAACAGTTTTCCGTCATCTAAGACAAAAGAAAGTGCTCTGTTCTGACATTTAAGTGGTTAAAATCACATGAAACCGACTAGAGCTGGATACTTTATTCACGCTATTGCAGAGAATTGGACAACCATCTTTTATCATCTCAAAGCTTTTACTTCTCTATTGACTAGTAATCAGAAATTATACATTTTCGAAGAATGCAATTGTAAATGAAATATATATATATATATATATATATATATATATATATGTATATATGTCCCAGTTGACATTTAAATCTTTTAAAGAACAACGACCACCAAAAATCCTACAATGAAGATTAGACCCAGAACTAATGACACTATCAATGAACACTGGTGTGAAAATGCTGTACTCCCCCTGACACCGGAGGTCAATGCAACAAATCACACACTATATACAGTATATCGCTCTATAATTAATACCGCATTTGAGGAGCGCATTAATCAAAGAAAATTGCTGTGTAATTATGAAACCTTGGTATTGTGTACTCAGCCTATTCAGGGTGTATCGAGCCCTCAACCGTAGTTAGCTGGGATTGACTCCTGCACAATACCAAACGGTTTAGTTTATGCATGGATGGACCATGTTTGAATTTTTTGGCGTTTTTCGCCTGAAAAAATACAAAAAAAAACAAACAAAGAAACAGGTGTATTAAAAAGTTTTTTAAATTTGCAGAGAAAATCAGTGTGCAGCTTTCTACCTTGTTTGACACTAAACTTCATATTCCACACCTGTTTGATAAAAGTTAGACTTGAACCTGGAGCTAATCACAGATTTAGGTGAGAAACATCCTGGACAGGTCACAGGGCTAACATCGAGACACATGGTCACCTACATACAGATATGCACATATGAGCAAGTTAGCCAACAAGTAACCTTACAAGAAATGTTTCTGGGTTGGGAATACAGAGCATCTCGACAAAACTCCTGCGTTCATCGGAAGAGCATGCAAACTCCACAAGGACAGTCCTCAGCTGAGGATCAAACACAGGTGTTCCTGTGGTGAGGTGAAAGCAACAATCCACTGAGTGGAAGAAATCCTCTATTTCACATTTTGAAAGGTATAAACTGTAACTTGTACACAACATTAAAGAAGAGGTAATGCAGCCATCCATGATGCCACATGTCAAAGACAGGTGTCATGTTGAGTCCCTGTAGCATCTGTTGAGTGAGAAAAGTGTGTCCTTCATAAATTTGTTACATTTCTCAGCAAATCTTCCAAATTCTGAAAGCCAAACTGTATATCTTCTGGATGCTACAGTGACTTAATAACTACCTTCAGAAGTTGTGAATTGAACACGCTGCACCTTTAAGGCGTTTCGCCGCAGGAAAGGTTTGCAATTATTATCCACTGATTGACCAGTATTTAATATTTCAGTGCTATTTCAGCGCTTCGGTCTCCTGCAGAACTTTACAGGGTCTGATGTTCCCTGATGAAATGCCACAATAGTTTAGATTAAGAATTTACAAGCTGTAAATCTGCCACATGTAAAACAACACAGTCCACTAAACACCGTGGCTTCTGTCCCTTTGAATAAAAACACAAGAACACACTGAAGTTGCAAATTTATTGGGTCAATAAAGAAGCAAAGAGTTGGATTACCTTCGTGTGCCGAGGCTGCTGTGAAGCATTAATTCATCTTTAATATCCATCTTATCTCCAGTGATTAGTGGAGGACTGGAGGCTGTCACCTGGCAGCAGACTGAATGAAGACGACACCCCGTGCACGCTACCGGTCCACCCCAGAAAATCAGCTGCACAGGGGTGAACGTTCAAGTCAAGCAGCAAACAAGGATGTGGAGATAAAACCCACGTATGGAGAGGGAGAACACGCAAACTCCACACAGAAATGCCTCCGCCCGGAATCAAACCCAGGTATTTTTGTTGTGAAGTGGGGGGCAGTGCTATCCACTGCACTCCCCCACTCGCATGTCTGTCTAGGGAGAAAGAGAACCAACTCCAGACAGACGATCAGCACCCATTCCATGACTCCCGAAAGCTTTGCTGTTGCTTTCAAGGCTTCTCATGTCTTATCATCCTTCTTTGTTTTAATGGCACAACATTTTTCTACAACTCCCACAACCTGAGCTCGCTGTGTTGACTGGCGAAGTGAGCCCGGGGTTGCATCAGCGCTTTAAAACCACAAACTCAGTGAATTATTAACCCAGTGATTTTGATTTGAGTCCTCTGAAGGACATTTAGAGGTCTGAGAAGCCGAACAAATTTGGCATTTAAAAGCTTTTGAAAGGGTAGAGAAGCAACACAACAAACCAGGAGCTTAAATACACATGATTGTATCTGCGTATAACGAACTCTCACAAGCTCCATTTGACAAGTAATGACTGCTTTTGATGCTTTTAGTAGATTCAACTGGCAATTCAGTCCTTATATGTATTATTATTATTAATGCAGAGTTTGTACTGGCGGTTCAACTGTAGCTTCTAATTTTAGACTCTGATATTAACTGCTAAAATCACACATATTTAACAGGAAGCAGGACCCATGTTGCCCTCGTGGCTTCCCCCCCCGAGCAGGGATCATCTCCCAGCGCCACCATCCGTGCGCTTCAGCTGTCGGACCTGTAGGCAGGGTCACGCCTCCTCAGTCCTAATGAGGCAAAACTGCTGTAATTATGCTCACAGTCCCCCGCTGAGTGCTTTCCGCTCGCCACGAGGTGGACCGCTCCTGTCCTGGAGGGGCCACAGCGAGGGCCAGCTCGCGCTGAGACGACCCGCCTTCAAAAATAAATCCCCCCCCTCTCCACACAACGGAGAGGCTCGACGGCAGCGTTCCTGCACTGTCTGTTTACACCTGCCTCATCAGCTCCATGGCTCATTGATTTCAGAGTCCACACGCACGGCGCCGTCTCATTTGAAACACTCTGAAGCCCTGAACATGCGGGGATGGATCGACTCGTAAAGGAATAATCCCACCAAAACAGTCCTGTCTGTTGAAAACTACACACAACCAAGGATTAGCACTTGTTATAAGGCTGATTGTGTTTGTTTCAAAGCAACCTATTTAAATACGGATGTAAAATCTTCTGTTTTTTTCAGAGAGTTAAATTTGCAAATAAAGGAAGACGATAGGATCAATCAGAGGTGAAGTAGTCGACACTCTGTCTTCATAGCACTGGGGTTTTTTTCTGATTGGAGTTTGCACATTCTCCCTGTGCTTGCATGAGCTTTCTTGGGTGTTCTGATTTTCTCCCACAGTCCACATGCATTGCAGGCTGAAGTCATAAGTGTGACTGTTGCTGCGTGAGAGTGTGCGGTCTCTCCTCATACAGACTGACCTCCTGTGCCGCTGTACTCTGCCTTCACCCACATCCAGCTGGGATTAGGTGAAGACGGATGGTTGGCAATGTCAGTGTTGCAATATTTGTGTGAGGTGAAAACAGTGTGTGTGGAGCGAAACTTGGGAAATTTGAGTGACGAACTGGGGAGTTGTAAGTTGCACACGAAAGTCCAATAACAGATGCTGCCAAGTTGCATATTAATGAGAGCTATACTGTCTAATCTTTGGACTCTTTCAGCCATGAGGAGATAAATCATTATGTGAGCTCATGCTGCTCTGTTTTCTGCTGCTTTTTCCTTTATGTCAGGGATTCATTTAGTTGTTATATATATATATATATATATATATATATATATATATATATATATATATATATATATATATATATATATATATATCATTTACTATATATTCATTTACTTATATATATATATATATATATATATATATATATATATATATATATATAACTCAAGAAACACCGTCATCAAGATTTATCTTTTACTATTATGGCGGTGTAAGGGTGAGACATTGGTGTAGTGGCCAGAGCTCTGTGGTTCCATTTGGCTGGAGTTTGCATGTTCTTCCTGTGCCTGTCAAGAGTTCAGTAGTCTCTTCCCTTCATTAACTGTCTCATAAATATGACACCAGGAATATAGATGCTTCCAGGTAGTGCGGGATAGTTCAAAATACAAACTGATACCATGGTAATTTCACATATGTTCATTCAGTGCAGACCAGTCCATTTCTTCATGAGCCCACAGTGTGGACTGTTCTCATTGTACGACCATCCTCTGGAAGTGCGGGAAAAGCAAACTGGTAGGGAGATTTAGAAACTATGTTTACCTCTTCTTTTCTCCTCGGATGGTTTTGAGAGCTGCAATAACCACTCAGTATTTTAACCCTTCTTTTGACACCAATTAATGAAAACCTAGAAGATATTTATTTTTAGAGGTAATTTGCATTTTGCACCATATTGGCACAGCTTATCATATTGATTGACTTTTTTATGGAGCAGTTTGATGAAGAGTGCTTTTTCCACTCAAATTCTGCATTTATTTATTTGAGTTTTTTCTATTTCATAATATAAAACACAAAGCACCACAAAAAAAAAAAAAACACATTTTATTTGAAAATGATGGGCAAAATTAATTTGTTTTGACCACAATACTCTCCGAACCAGACCAGAAGGTGTTGGAGGAACTTCTTAATGCAGAAACACTGTTAACAACTGTAAAAGTTTTACTTTCCTGTTTTTTGGTATAAAAATATTAAAGCGTTGATTACTATTAAGCAGTTTAAAGCATCCGAAATTGTTCATTTAATATGGGGCTCTATATATAGGGGACAAACCTCTTCCAACATCATCACAAAAGTGTGAAAATAGAGCTCCTGCACAGTGTGTGAGTGAGTGGATGTGTTTCCACTACTGATTGTATCTCTGGGAGCGACTCTCGAGGTTTTCTCCTCAGGGGTGTTTACACTGCTAACAGGAATCTTCGTGTAGGATAGTTGTAGTGTAAACAAACAAAATCTGTCTCGGATGAGGGTGCAGCCACCTAAACAGAGCTTCGGGGGGGTGGATGGAGGGGGGTGGATGGAGGGCGGGGGGTGGGGGGGGGGGGGGGGCGGGCAGACAGCAGCACAGAGCTGAGAGTGTGAGACGCAGTCAGAGGATGAGAGGCAGACGCACTGAGGGGGAGTGATGGTGAATCAGCCTCCGTTAGGGTGACAAGTTTACCCAGCACACAGCCCCGTGTTGATCTGCAGGCCTTGCAAGTCTGACTGACAATTTGATCACTACCGCCGCCTGATGGAGGAGCCGAGAACTTCACCCATCCTGCAGGAGGGCCTGTCCTGAACCGGGAGCATTTAAATCAATGTTAAGGTTTTTTTTCCGTCGATATCATTAGAATGGTGCATCCAGTTTTAGAATAAACTCTCAGTTTCATGAATTCTTGAAAAAATTTGGTTCATGTTTTGTGCTTCAAGAGCTGAAATCTTTCATTTCAGGACTGCAGTGATATACTGTATTTTACAACAGTACTCCTGTCCTTTAACCACAAAATGTTTTTTTTTTCTTTTGAATTGAAATGTGTTTCTTTAAGGGTGGGCTACTTTTGATTTTGGACATTCTTTCAAAAATTCTTAAGACTTAATTTTTTAGTCTTTTTTCCTTATTTTATTACTGTATTTGCAGTATACATGACAACTGTAACAGATGCATATTTGAATAATTTTGTGTTATTGTTGAGGCATTGTGATTCAGGTTAACAGGCTTCATGTGGAGTTGTGTGGCGGCTGTGCTGGACTCCTGAATCATTACAGTGCCCTCTAAAGTACATTAAGGGAAATTCCAGTCTGTGGTCAACATGGGACAATTCAATACTTCACAGTTTAGATTTTATGTTAAATGCTTATGGTGTGTTAATGTACAGTTCTAATATCAGTTTTTCTGATCAAATGTGTAAGGTATTTGGGATTTTATTTATATGTTTTAATCCATAAAATGTGAAATTTCCATGAAAATCATTGGATTGATATGTTGTTTTCTTGCTTTTTTTTTTGTTTTGGTTTTTTTTTTTTTTTTTTTTTTTTTTTGTTGAACATTGATTGACTGGGGCCAGTTATGGCCGGTGTGTGATGTGAAGGTGTGTGCAGGACCTAGAGGGGCGTGGGACAGATTAGGCCTCGGTAAGCTTTGCTTTGTTTGCAAATGCAATGCAAATTCACACTCCGCTGTGTCCATGCTGGAAACCTCACTGTACCTCAGTCTTTATTTCACACAAATCAGACTCAAATCAAGTCAAATCTGGAGGTCAGAAGATGATTCAGCCCAGTGACTGACAGAGTTGAGAGCAGGACAAGACTAACAGCCCAAGCTGAGCTTCACAAGAAGAGGTTAATGCTCAAAGTCAATAGTGCAATGAAGCCAGTCGGAAGAGTCACGTATATCCAGCAGCACTTGATATTAGCTTTATTTTTCCTTTTGTTTTATTCCAAACTTTATTTTATGTTGTAGTATTTTGATATGTCTCCATAATGTATGGATTTCCTCTGAGTATAATGTCGCATTAACACATTTATAGAGGACAACAGGCAGTGCTTCCACAGTGCTCACTCACAGCTTTTTAAGAGGCAACACAGGAGATTTTTAATGGAGAAGTGGATGGATTATTAAATCATTATGAGCAGAGGGAGCTGCATTTCAATGCAGCTCTTCAGTTTTCAATGTACTGTAGGCCGACATTTAGAGAACAGTTTTCTTCATGTTTTTTTTTTTTTTTTTCCTCATTTTCAGCAGATTGTTGATGGCGGATGTTAAATGATGTTTTTGCTGCAGAATCATTGTGAAGCGAGTGTAACCCCGATGCTGATAGGATGCTCATAAAAACAATGCTCTGCTCAGGGCTAGAATTTAGCTGGGGGCAGCCCTGTCCTGATGTAACGGCCGCCTCTTTGTCTGCTCCGTCGGGCCCCGCTCGGACCGGCCAGAAGTTGCATTAGCAGCCTGGCGGGCCGAGCGGCCGCGGCGCGACGTGAACACACACTGACAGCCCTTCTGGGACCGTGAGGCGGGGAGCTGCGGGTCGGGGCCCGAGGTGGCTGCAGGCCATCGGGACGGCGCAGCCGAGAGGCAGCCAGGAGACGACAGGATGGGCACGGTCGCCATGGAAACACAAGCGGCCCAGGCAAATCGTGGCAACTGGTAACTAAGTAACAGGAGAGGATGGAGCAGGGAGGCCGACGAGGCTGGTTAATCACGGAGGGGGGGGGGGGGGGGAGGATGGAGGGGCACCGACGGGAAGACAAGAGCTGCGGTTTTGGCTGGCGCTCTCCTGCCCACGTGCGCCGGATCGACACGGGATTAGTGTGAGGTGGAGAGGAGGCCTCCACCCCTCCATCACCATCATTTTCTTTGTAAATCTCTGAGGGGGTGTGAATGAGCACAAGCTACCAGAAGAGGGGAAAGCTCAGCCATTATCCCGAGGCTTTGTGTGTGAGAGAGTGCTGCTCGGGCCCCATGTGAAATATTTAATGAACTCACCACATCAGTTGCTTACAACCTTACAGGCATGGTGTAACAGAACAATGTGATCATATAGATTTCATCAACAAAGTCCAAATTCCAATCTGTTCACTGGTTCTGTCAATTAATGTGCAGAGTTTTGCGGTCACATAAAAATGTTCATTACAGTCAAGATCAATACTGCAAGAAGAGTAACAACGAGAATTAATCAAACTGGTTATGGGGATCACACAAATGTACATTTCTTAAAATCAAAAATACTAAAAATGACTAACCTTGTTCATTTTCAAACAGCAGAAATAATGCACAAAGCAGTAAACAACCAACTTCCTATAAATATCCAGAAATTGTTTTTTAACAGAGATGGGAATTACAATTAGAGGGGGAATTTAAAGTTAAAAGCATTGTAGATTTCACGTAACACTAAAGTCATTTTGTCTTTCAACAGGTGACGTGAGGATGGAGGTGGGGCTCAGGCAGCGTCCAAGCAGGAGCCCGTTTAGAAAGCAGTACAAAAAGATTTCAAGTGGTGCAGGGACCAGGACGGGCTTTCGCACAGGTATGTCAGGGATTATTTAATACTTGTTTGTTGGTTTGATTTTCTGCATTTTATGTTGCTTTTGATCAGTCATGTCTGCAGAGCCGTGACAGATCTCCTGTCTCTCTCCACCTCCACAACTACTGCTAACTGCTGGTGCCTGGGACACACTGAGTGCATCACTTTATACCATTTAATCATCATGTAACAGACCTGACGGCTATCTGTGCACTTACGTTGTCAAAAAGTTGATAGCGCCGTCATTGTTTTGCTAAAAAGATATAAAACTCCAAACTGAAAGATTTTGAGAATTTGAGCAAGAATTATAATATGGACTTTTATTTTTTATTTGATGAAAAAAAAACGTTACTATGTGTGATAATAACTGACCAGGTTGACCTGATTTTACACCAATTACACTGAACTCACCTACTGCACTGAAGAAGCAGATATTGAAGAGAACAAAAGGACAAAGGGGACATGACCATGATAATAAAAGAGTTATTGCACAGTGTAAGAAGTTAATTGCACCCTGTATGCGAAGAAGGACAGAACACAGGCACCACCAACAAAGTAAACAAATGCACTAACTGAATGAATCCATTTGTTTTGTCAGTATGAAACAAAAGCACAGTCAATATTTACGGTCATTTGCATGCATATACTGACTGAATAGGATTAGGTAGAAGCAGAGAGCTGATATCAATGCCTGAACGTATTGCCCTCACTTTTAAATCAATGGTGGCAATTTTAAAAGCTTAACTCCAGTAGAAAGAGACTCGTCTCCCTCTGATACCTTTGTTAGCTTTGGGCATGAAATGGGAGACACCATGGGTCATATTGACTTTTGCTACAAAAACTTGTTCAATTTTAAAAGATTTTTTTTTATTCAGTTTTACAATTTGTTTGTTTTTGTATACCAAAAATCGTGAATTTTGATTTAATATTCAGGTAGAATTCATTCTTATCAAAGGATTTCCATTTCCATTTTGAGGATTTCCACTTCCCTTCCAACATTATTCAATAATTCCTTCAGATTTCTCAGAGTCAAACTAGTGTCATCTGCAAAAATAACTAATTTCAACACATCTAACACTAACACACTAATCCTAACTCTAACCCTTATGTCATTAATATACAGTAGAACCAATTTTTGACCAATCACAGAATCTTGGGGTGATCCACAGCGAGTTTCTTAAATTCTGACCTTTAGCTTTGATTTGTACAAACTGCTGTATTTGAAATAACCTCCAACCACACTTTTCCAGTTTCCTCAGTAATATTTTATGATCTGTAGTATCAAAGGCTTTCTGCAGGTCAATACCAATGCAACATTTATCGTTTTCATTTGCCTTTGTAATTTCTTCTGAAATCTGTGTTACTGCACGAGTTGTAGTTCTTTTTTTCTAAATCCAAGCTGATTTTCACTTAATATTTTGTGTTTACAAATTAAGGAATCCAATTGTTTCACAAAGAGTTTCTCTTGTATTTAAAAAAAAGCTGAGAAAGAAGCATGTTGATGTGTTGGTGGTCATGCAAAGCTTGTCTCCATTTCTATGTTTTGAAATTACCTCAGCTAGCTTCATATTATTAGGAAAGAAAACATTTTGAAAGGAGAAATGAAATATAAGTGTTAGTGGTCTTACAGTATAATGAATGACTTCTTTAACAATTACATTGTCAGTGGACTTTATTTCTGTTGATCTTTTGTTCTTTAGTTTTCTTACCATTTCAATCACTTCACTTTCATTTATTTCATGAATAAACATTGAATTTATATTAGTATCCATCAGACCAGACCAGAGACCACAATGTCTGTGGACACAGCTGGGCCAACACCTACAAAATAGCCATTAAATTCTTCAACAGTATTTCTTTAATTGTCCATGTTAGAGCTATTCATGAAAAAAATGGAAGTTCACATGTATTATGATTTCCACAAATAATACTACTTATTATTTTCCAAGTCCTCTGGATCTTATTTTTACTCTGCTCCAATAATTTACTATTGTGTTCCTCCTTCTGTTGCCTCATGATAGACGTCAGTTTGTTCTCATACAACTTGTAGTTTTTTTCACTTTCACTTGCTCTGAGTTGTAAAAAACTTTTATATAGTTTATTTTTGTTCTTTACGTGCTTTTTTGCAGACCTGTAGTCATCCATGGCTTTACCATGGATGTTTGTCTACTCTTAAATTTAACAGAGTGTATTTCAACTGTTATGTTTTCCGTCATATAACTGTAGTATCCCGCTCTGGGTCCTCACCTTGGCTGCAGCCCTCGTGTGGCCGCGGTTCTTGGTGTTCAGTCCAGTTAAGATGAGATCTTTGAGTTCTGCTCCAAGTCGTCAATTCTTTGTTCCAGCAGCTCAATCTTCTCCTTCCTCTGCTTGACTGTGGCCTTCAGATAATTCTTCTCCTCCATTAGTCCTATTAATTTGACTTTCTGTTTGGCAACTTTGCTGATTTCACTGACTTCTTAATCTCCTTCTGTTGTCTTCCCATTTTGATGAGACAAAAAAGAAAAAAAAAAGGATTTTATATTGCAGACTTAGAAAAGTAGGAAAAAACCTCTGATGTTGGTCACTGTGTGCTTCCAAGATCCTTGCAATGTTCTTACTCAAAACTGCCAAATTGAGAGTAATATTCATACCATGAAAGTATCAAAATTGGCTTAATCCTGAGTGGATGTCATCATATTTAGATGATTTTAAAAGCAGCGGTGGCCATCATGAGAGTCTGTCTGCATTGACGGAACACGTAAAACCTTTATCTCGGCTTGGCTGTATGACGAACGAGAGCGGGGGCTTATGAATAGTGCATGTTCTGCATATATTTCCAAAATAAGAGCTTTTAAGAATTCCAGTGTTGGCATCCCAAAACACAACTGAAATCGATGTTCTTATAATCACAGTGGAGTCACTGACAACACAAAAAAGGTGGGTCATGGTGAAGCTGTCCGCCCCAACTTCATTGCTTTGGCTCACTCTCAGCTCTCGTTTTATGCAGCTGAAGGTGCTAAATATCAGCTGATACGACCATTCTTGTTGCATTCAGCCATTTAATCCCAGTTTTATTTTACTGAAGTAAAGTGGATGCAACAAAATTACCTTTAAACTATAGGACACATTTCATCATCCAAACGTTCCTCCTGTAACAGACCAGATCCAAAAAAGGCCACTTGTGAAAATGCCTGCTCTTTTGTCTTGTTTGTCTTTCTCATTCATCCAGTCATAATTTTGCCAGATCTGATTGTATAACAACTTCAGAATTTGATACGTTTTCTTCCATATGGTAAAATGGTTTCTTCTATGTAAGTGTTATAGTTTTACCTCAAATATACTCAAATGTATTTATTGATCTGTTTCAGGTTATCTCTTCTTTGGTATTTTTTTACCTGAAAAGATAAATGTCCTCCAAGCAATGACAGCATAAGTAGCTTCTGCTTTGTCCGTAGACCGTGGGTAAGAGGGCAGTGTCCTCATTGACACTGGAAGCTTCAGTGCAGATGCACTCAGGGTTTTATTTCAACAGTTGGCACATTTTACGATGTATTATTATTTTTAACTTTTTCACATCATTGGCTTATCCTTTAGGCTAACTATGACTAATGCGTGGAGCAGGTGGTCTCAGATGCTGATAATGAAGATTTGGTATATGGTTAGGACAACATACTTGCACTCATTTGTCTACATTTGGCTATCCTGTTGAAAACTCTCTGGCTATGCCAGCTGCAAGTGAATTCCAGACCTTCTGGAGTGTGTTTTAAACAATCCTATGTTTAAAATGTCGAATTCTGCTGTTTAGTGTTTCACAGTATAATCTTTTTCGTGTTTTCCAGAAATCCTACTGCACTATTTCACTGCTATAAAGTTGGTTTATTACAGAGTGCATCGTCTCTTGTGTCGATGCAAATATGATGTTTTGAATGACGCCTAATTTAGTTGCTCGTTTGTTTAGAACTTCCCTGTTTGACAACCTTCAGGAGTATTTTAATGCCTCAGAAGCTGAACTCTCCCACTTCCTGTCACTCATGAACACATTATGAGTGAATGACATTTACCATGTTTTCTAATCATGTTCATAGAATTCAAAGGTAACAGTGTTATTTATAACCTTTTTTTTTCTCCTTTTGACACCATAAGTGTTGTAGAAGCAGCGTGTCTTAACAGTTCTTCCCGGGAAGTCTTGAACAGTGTGCCGTCTGAGACGCAGCGAGGGGCCCAGAGGAAGCGCTGCACTTCCACACAAAGGCAGACTGTGTGTGTGACCATGACGACCTAACCACTGTTCATACCTACAGCGTTATCTGTGACACAACATCTGTTTAACAAACTGACAGCAATGGACGTGTTAAGTGGGCTTGTAGTCGCTGAGTCAAAAAAAAGAACAGTCTGACAGCAAGCCAAGTGCCGTTCTGAGGAAATCCAAACAAAACTTTCACCCGGTCGGAACATTCAAAGTTTTATTTGCATGCGGTTTTATGTGATTCACCATGCTCTACCTCGGGAGAGTGTGGAATCTATCAAACCCCTCTTGGGTTTGTGGCCTTGATCGTGCCGATCAACAGCTGTAATGGGCTCACCGTGGAGCGACACAAACACTGCCTGCCGCCCAGACACTCTCCGGCTCCTATTCGACCCTCCTGATTGGCTGTGACATGCTTATAGCGGCCCCCCATCGCTGTGCTGACATCCACTTTGCCACGGCTGTGTGACACATCTGATTGCTTCTGTCAGGCTCTGTCCTCTCAGCCTTATCCCCTAAAAGCTCCCACTGACCTTTGCCTCTGTTTTTCTCCCCTTTTTCTATTTCTTCCTGCCTCGCTCTCAGACTGTTATTTGCTCCTTCTCAGCCCACAAGTCATCAAAATTGATAGAGAAAAAATGTTTTTAACATCAAAGTAGAATTTCAGTGATTATTATGTTAATAGTAGCTGATTGCGTGTAATAGTTTGTGCTCTCTACAAATCTTGTTTTTTATTCACGAAACAGCAGGAGTCTGTTTTCACAGACAAACCTGCACAGTGTGACTGCCAATATTCAATCACTCTGTTTTGGTAATTAATATTCAACCGTCTTTGTCCTTGTATCATTAGAAAAATGAGGGCAGGTGTTACTTTATGTTCTTCCCACAGTCAACAGATTTCATTAACCCTTCTCACCTTGAGCTCCTGCTGCCTGTGTTTTAAGGATGAACATCAGAACACACTCAGGGAAGAGGCCCCCGGGTACTGTTTTTTTTTTGTAGTTGATGCAGCATTATTGAGCTCATTTGTATGACAATGCGTTGTTCTGTTGTTATATTGCTCATACGGCTGACTGTGGCTGTGTCGGAGGCCTTGGTGTCCCACAGCGAGGAGACCTTGGAGCCATGTGGCCAGAAAAATACTTCAGTTCAGAGCACTTGAGATTTCACCCTGGACTGGTAATAAAGATGAAAACGCTTTGTTCATTACAAGTGTCTATGAAGTGTCTCCTACTTATGCAGCTCACTGTGGTTTTTTTAGGTCTCCAATCTGATTGTTATCAGTTCAAATGATCAGTTCTGTTGAATATACGTTTACAAGCCAGAAGGTAAAATTCACAAAGACTTGTTCTGGTTTTACTGCAGATGTGCGGGTTTGTCAAAGAATAGATCTGGTTGAAACTAATAGTGGATAATTTGGGATGAAACCACAGTTAATGATGGATGTAAGCGAAGCACCATGTGCCAGTAAAGCCGCACTATAGTAAAGTTCTCCAATCTGATAAGGAAGTTAAAGCTGATTGGGGAAACCAAACTGTGTCATATGCAGGACCATAAACCTGAACCGCTTATCTCAAGTAAGAAAAAGAAGTTCTTTCTTGACATGAAAAACTGTAACAGTCACCATTTAGCAACAGCTTTGTTCGTGTTTCAGTTGCATCCTGAGACGTCATTCTCCTAATGAGAACTGATAAAGGCCGTTTGTTGTCACTGACTTATTTGACTGAGTTAATCATAAATCCAAACTGTGAATTACCTAACCACTGACCACCAGAGTTTATTTAAGAGTTGTTACTGCCCAGATGAGATGGTAAATGAAATGTATACCTCCGACAATAATCTCATGTGGAAAAGGATTTTCTTGGTGGTAAACCAGTCATTCAAGCTCTCACTGCTGAGCTTTATGGTGGGAGTTTTTTTTTTTCTCTCTTTGTCAGAACGGCAGCAATTAAGACTCCTGCATTCCTTTGTTTGACCTCTTGACCCAACTCATAATAACTCTAAGAACAAACCTGATCAATATTTTATCTGTTGATATAAACCCACACACACTGTGGCCTGTCTGTGTGCACGGTGAACCAGGAAGACTTCCCTGAGACATCAGAAGAAGAGTGACTATCCAGTGCTGTGCTCTCTTTCTCGGCACGGCGGTGACCCTTGCCTTTGGGAGGATGGGCTGGCTCAGGAGCGGCCAGGCAAACAAAGCCCCCCCCCCCCCCCCCCCCCGGCCCCTGTGACCTTACCGTGGGCGACCACTCACCGCAGAGGGTGTTACAAAGGTCTATGAAGTAGTCTCCTTAAGAGGACCTTCAGGGACGATTTGTTGGTCTCAGTATTAAAACAATATTTCACACTGTAAGAGCTCTTTTTTTGTTCACACGGAGGTTTGTGATCAGTCTATAAATACTGTGATATGGACGTCATGCTATTTCCCAGAGGACCTGCTGCAATCAGCACTCAGCCTGGATCTCTAAACATCCACTTACACGTATCTCAACGTAAATTCTCACACATGCATTAACCCCTGGACCTCCTCACTTACTCTCAGAGCCATTACACCTTCATCATTACAATCCAAGGCACAGAAATGTTATATGGACTCTTGATCGTCATTCAGAGCATTTTATTTCCCCTCATGCAGCAGAACATCTATTTTCTGTTTCCACCTGAAAGAAGAGCTGCAGATACAACAAGTCACCAAAAGAGGGGGTCAGAAAAATGCAAACTGAAAGTTTAAATTTAACTTGTGCTTTGGATCTGTATTGACAATAAGTAAGCTCAGTACATGTAATCATTTTAGTTTCTTTGCAGTCAGTATGGTAACTTCCTATTTCGTCTCCTCCCATTTGGTCAGTATTAGGGGGATGTATCCACTATTCCTGGGAAGGAACATGTCTCGACCATGTTTATGTACATGCTATTTAATTGTAAGAAAAGGGAGATGCTCGCCGTTTTCAGAAATGGCTTTACATCAATATTAACACAGATGTGTGAAAAGTTTTAAGTTCCGCTTGTGTTATTCGTCCTTTACTTTGCTCTGAGTGGTTTGAGGGGACGAGGTGTTCAAAATGGCGTCAGCAGACATTTTGGTTTGCCGTCCAGAGGAGGCGGAGAGCCGACCACCTGCCTTTGAGTAAGAAATGACGCATAAACCGCACACAAAGTGATATGTGCCATTTTGAATTTTGCGCAGTGACGCGACTCGCCTCAGGCTTATTTGTTGACCATATTCATGTTAGCGGAAGAGGAAAAAAAATGCTCGAGTTAAAAAAAACGATGTAACCTAAACCCATCTTCGTTGCACATTTAAGATAGTGCATACACTTTAATGTACAGTAGCTATTTATTACTTAGCAGGTTAAATATCGAATGAACTCGGATATTGTCGTGAGCTAATGCTCAGCCAGCTGACTAGGAGCTACTTTTACAGAGCTCGAACGATCATTTTGACAACTCGTGAGTTCATAACTATGAGGAATTCATGTTCTTACTAAACTATGGCTATAAATACGGGGCAATTGTGCAGTTGTGTTTATTAGCAACTCGATGAAGGTTTCCTGGCGTGATGCTAATTTTATGCTATCAGAGATACACTGAATGTGCGTCGTGGATTATCACCGCTGGGTTGAATACAGGATGTTTGCACATGATGTGAGTATTCCGGTAAATTGAAAACCTGCTCTTGGGTAAACAATAACTTTCTTCTTCCGCTTTCGTAAACGTTCTGTCTGCAACATATTGATAACGGTCGCTGACCAGAAGTGGATAAAACCCATTGACAACACTAGTTTCAGTATCAAGACGCAAACTGGCTGAGAATTTTGTGTTTGTGCTGCATAAACGTGTGCATGTGTCATGAGTGGGACTGGGTCGCCACTTCACTGCAGAAGCGCTCTGCTAATCCGCCATAGTCGTTTTCATAATGAACGCACCCTCCTCCACCGCGCATGCGCAGCTCGGGAAGCTGTTTTCAAAAAGACAAAAAAAGTCCACTTTTGTGTAATAGAACAACCAAAATGCAATCGAAGTTTACAGTATTTACTTGAAAACGTTGCTGTGTTAACACGAGCTAAGACTGGTGTTCAGTAGTTTGACCAAACATCCTGTTTTGGACATGCTCGCCATTACAGTCTGGTTTTCATTGTTTACGATCTGCACAGAATATGTCAATAAGTCCTGACGAGATGTCGAGCTAAATATCCTTTTTTTTCGGGGGTGTCAAAATACGACCAGTGTATGTCAGGCAAAGACAAATGTGGCCCAGGCCCGACTTAGTATGACGTGTTAATGTTGGACAGGAAACGCAGTCGATGATGGTGAGCAGCGGCCATGCACCCGAAGTAAACAAAAGTGGCGTTTCGCGATGTTTTGTTTCTCCAAAACAAAAGCTTATTCTGCTTTTACCGTAATCGCAACTAGTCGTGATTATCTGTGGAGTGTTCGAGCATTACCACAGTCGGTGATAATATTGCACAGTGCAGATTTTGGACGATAGTTCCTACGTAAGAAAATTGCACTGCGTTTGTTTATGGAAAATGCGAGAACTGTGGTCATAGCTATGCTAGGTTCATACACAGTCGTAAATGTCGGAGCAATTCGGGTCGGCCTTTCACATTATTTCAGACATTTTTCCCCCCCATGAGCCCGGTATCAGGTTTCGTGGGCGGACGCGTCGCTTCTTAAACCAATATTCTAGCTAGCCGTCCCGCTACGAGCCAGCCTCCGGAGCCGCTGTCCAATGGCTGCGGGTCGGTATTAAGGACGTCACGGGGCCCGGTTGGATGGTAGTAAAATGTATTAGGAACGGAGCGGAGTTGGGAGGAGGAACGGCTGCACTGTAGGGGGACAGGCGAGGTAAGTCAGCCGTAATCTAACTATCGTATATAAACAAAACGAATCACGTCGGGTCCGTGGAGAAGACACGGAATGTTTACGCACGGTGCGCGCAGAGTCCGATCGAGACGGTTTTCAGTGAAAATCCTGCGCTGTGCAGGCTCACAACACAAAGACCCAGGACGACACCCTGCAGAAAACAATCACACAAGAGCTTTCCTCTGTAAACAATAGAATTCTGCCTCAGACACTCTCCTCGTGCCGGCTGGTGAAACGTGGTGTTTGCACAGTGAGAATCGGCTGTCATTACGGTTCCTGAAACGCTTGTCAGGTTGTAACAAATCACTTTTAGCCACTTGCTTTCACGCTAGATCGGACAGCTCTCGTCCCTCGTGTGGAAAGAAGCTGCTGCACGGTGCTGCACGGTGCACCGACACCGCCGGGGAGCTTCAGCACAATCTGACCCGCAAAACGTGCAGTGAAAGCCGGCTCGCAGCGTCTCTTTAACCCCGTGTTTGCGCGTCTCCCGTTGGACGAAGCAGCAAGATCTTATGTCGAGTTAAAGTCGGGCTTAGTGAAAGTTGACTGCATGGCGACGTTCGCGGCAAACAAGCAGCAACGCGAGACTTTGCAGGCTTTTCTTTACATTGAGGTGGGGGAAAGGGGGAGGAGAGACGGAAGAGAGCAGCGTGGCTCCGGAGTCCTGCTGCTGAGCATGATATCTGGAAGACTGTTATCTGCAGTCAAATAACTTACATAGGGCGATCAATCTGTGTCTGGAAACGGACTAATCCCACCAGATCAGTCAGACAATAGGCGAGCAGGTATTCAACGGGATCCCACTATAAATCAGCTATGAAATATAGGTAAGAAATCACTTTTTCAAATAGCAACAATTTGAAAGGAAGTAAGTTTTGAATCACTGGGGTACTATGAAGGACACTTGAGTTTGTATGCCGTCCTCTTGCTGACTGCAAGCTTTTCTCCCGGTGTGATGCAAATTAGGGCTCATCCTCTTGATGCAGGATTCTTTTACAGATGGAAATGAAGAGCAAGTGTTGAGGCTCATGTCACTGAAGCAATGGGTAATCGACCATCAAATGCATTAAATGTGGATATTTTTGTATTCAAGTGAATATAGAGAGGAGATGTGAGACAGTTACGATTATGTGGTTGTTTCTTTTAATCTGACTGCTATTTTTTTTTTTTTTTTTTTTTTTTTTTAGCACGCAGCAAGATGGAAAGCAGAGAGATTGTGATTCCGGAGTCCTTCCCTGACAAACTCAGCAGTTTGGAATTGGTGACCTGGATCAACAAGCTGCTGAAGACCAGCTTCAAAGATGTGCAGGAGACGAGCTCAGGTGATTTATCACTGTCAATGTCAGTTGTCCTTTCAAGCACTTTTTGGGGCTCATTTTAGTCACTCGTCTCAGTGACAGGCTGTAAATTCATGGGTCTGTACTTGTAAATCAAACTGTTTTGTATCAAACTGGTTGTCACTTCAGTTTTCCTTATATTTGAATCACCTATGTTTGATCCAACAGGTGCATGCTACTGTCAGATAATGGACTGCATTCTTCCTGGATCAGTTGACCAGAACCAGGTGAAGCTGGATGCGGAGAGTGAAGAGGACTGTAAGCACAACTTTAATCTCCTGCAGGAGGCCTTCACCAAGAGTGGTATTACAAGGGTATGTGCCCTGGCTCTGATGGATTTCTTAGATTAAATGGGTAAAGGGAATTGTGGGTAGTAGAAGTGTCACAACGTGAGTGGAAGGGGACAAAATCTCAACATGATGTACATCAGCGAATCGTCAACTAAATACCACTTCTAGAGTGAAGAAGAGACAAATTTTATCAAACCTTTACTTTGATATAAATTTATATCTTAATAGCTGAACTTGAATTTGACTTGCAGCTCTTTTGTCTTTGTTGTCATGTCCCGTATGTTTTTACTACAGATCCTTCCAGTTGAAGACCTTATAAAAAGAAATGTCAAAAGCAGCTCTGAGGTCCTCAATTGGTTTAAAGCTGTCTACGCTGCAAATGTGAAAAGTGAAGAATGTGACGATGTGAAAGCTCAGGACAGCTCTGCTCTGGCATCCCCGACGACACGTAAGTGTAATTTAAGACCTTCTTTCACTTTGATAACAAGCTCTTACAATGCAATGCAAACTCAGCATTGTACATGCAGCACTCATGTAGTGATATATTCATTTTATTTTTTAATTTTCTCAGGAAAATCCCAAGGGGATTCGAAAGCAGAGGAAAATGGCAAAGCAATGACTCCTAAAAAATTCCCCTACACTGAAGAGTGGAAGGAAACTTTTGCATGGGCTGAGCGTAGCCCTATTGGAGAGCATTATACTTACTGCTCCTGCTGTAAAAACAACCTAAGCACATTTTTCAAAGGCCCCATGGAACTTAAACGACACATGGGAACAAACAAACACAAGAAAAGGGCATTTATTTACAGTAATCTAGCTATCCAAAGTGAAATCTCTGAGCCATTGCCTTGCAGTGATGCCGCCGTTCAGTTTATTTGCTACCACTCTCACGCCGAGTCTACGAATGACGAGCAGGAGTCCAGACGTTTTGCGCGCTACAAACTGGGGTTGCAGTACCCAAAAGATGTCGTATCTGCTTGTGGGAATTCTCCGTATTGTGTTTACATTTATGGAGGGGTGAGCGTGGGACAGGACGACACTGCCTCTGTGATCCTGGTGGGATTCTTTGACGTTGAAGCCTCCAGTCACTGCGTCCGATTCGTCGATGCGGTTCCTTCAGTGGACGGCGCAGCAGATCAGACGGCAGCTGCAGTGGTGGAGATCTTGAAGAAATTTGAGTTATCCACAGATAACCTGGTTGCCGTTTATCTCAGCGGTAACGATGCAGCTTCAGAGGAGATCTGTTCACAGCTCAGGGAGCTCAACGCAAACATATTGGCCCTCGGAGGTCTGTACACCATTGCTGATGCTGCTTTTCATGCTGGTGTGGAGGAGTTCTCCAAACTGGCTCAGGAGCTGATGGAGAACCTTCACGCGTATCACTCCTCCAGCTCTTTCAAGAGTGACAACCTCAAGGCCCTGTTTGACTCGGATATCAGTCAGGACAGCATGCCATTTAATCCCAACGCCAGCTGCCTTACGTTTTACCCGTTAGTCACAAAACTCTTGGAGATGTGGACAGATCTCACAGCGCACTTCGATTCTTGCCAAAAAGATGATGACAAGGCAAAGTTGATCTGTTCCCAGCTGAAGGATCCCAAAGTCAAGGCCACGCTGATGTTCCTGGAGCAGGCCTTAAAGCCTCTGCACAGCTTTCAGAAGCAAACGCAGGGAACATCCCGGGCTGACATGGTGCTCCTGCTAGAAGAAGCCAGTAGCCTGCTGTCCACCTACACTTCCTATTTCCTCCATTCCCAAGCCGCCAGTCGTTTCCTCAAGGAACGTGAGGCTCAGATCCTTAAAAATAAAAAATTCCACCTTTCAAGCGGCGAATTCAATCTGGGTGGGAAAGCTGTGGAGGACCTCCTGGTGAAGTCCAAGGCTGCAGAGGCGCTGCCGCAGCTCAGGAAGGAAGCGTTGTCCTTCTACATCGCGGTCACTGGTTGCATCGCGCAAGAGCTGCCCCTGAGTGACTGGATGCTGAGGAGCATCGCTCAGCTGCTCAACCCTCAGAGCCGGCTGAAAGTGACGGGGAAAGCCGTGGAGGAGCTCAGCGCCAAGCTGGGTGTCTGCCGCTCCTCCTCCGAGGTCGAGCAGCTCAAGGGTGAATTCCTTGATTATCAGCTGGCGGAGGAGGGAGAGAATGAAGAGGGAAGGGAGCATATCTCAACAGAGGTCTCACTGGAGGAGCACTGGGCCGCTGTGTTGAAGGAAACCAAGCCGACGTCGATGTTCAGAAGGCTTGTTCTGACCCTCCTGTCTTTTCCATGTCCTCCGCTTGAGGCGCCGCGGTTTTTCACTCAGGTGAGAGAACGAAGGCGCTGCGATGTTAACTTCTATTTCCATGTTTAGCTTTTGTAAATAACTTCATCGTTATTCTTGTCCACTTGCTTTATGTTTCAAGGTTTTCAAGGATTTAAAGACGCCACTGGTCAGTGAAAGTGACGCCGTATCGTCAAGTGACTCTGACGTTCTGTCTGACAGCAGCACCAAGGACAAGCAAGGTGAGCAGAGTCCGTACAGTGTCTCTGTTTTGATGCAAGCACATGTTGATTTGTTGAACTGTTATATCCATGGACGTACAACAAAGCTAAACAGATCTTGTGGCATAAAATTCTATGATTAATTGTTTTTCTCTTCTTTTGTTAAGCACTGAATGGCTTGTCAATGAAGCAATGCAAAGTCCGTCTGAGAAAGCTAGACCGTAAGAAAAACATTCACTTTTATATCTTCATTATTCCATTTTTTTCAGGAATACCTGGCTTGTCATTATCTAATTACATATTTATTTAAAAAAAAATAATGTAAATGTTTGTTTTAACCTAGTAAACTGATGTTTCGCTGTTATCATATTTATGATAATAAAAAAAAAAAGTCCTGCTGTATTTTTATTTTGTTCTCTTTCCAAAGAGTCACCTTCTGAACTTGATGGTTTGCTTGCACATAAAGATGTTTCACTGAATGAGGTAAAGTATTTTTCACATGTACAAAAATAAGCTTGAATGAAGAACATTTCAAATGGCAACACAGTCTATTATTCAAGTGTATTTACGGTCAGCAACTGAAGAATACTGTATAATTATTCAACAACACATAATGGAAACCAAAGACACACAAAAAGGACATTTTTACAATTATGAATGAAGACTTGGCTCCAACAAATAACTTTTATATTCTTCTCATCTTCAAGAATAACACATGAAGTGATCTGACAATGTTGTGAAGAAATACTTGTTTTGGTTTTCATTTTCATGTGTGTGTTATTTGAGTGTGTAATGAGAGTCTGCTGTCTCTCAGGAGCCCAGTAGGGGAAGTTTTGGCTGGGAAGTCAGTTTGCGCCAGAAGCCGAAAGCCCGTACGGTGTTTCAGGCTGGTGCTAACACCTGGGGCAACCGTTTAGATGTTAAGGACAGCAAAAATGGTCTGCAGTCCCAAGATGAGGTGGTAGGTATACTTGAGTATACTACCAGAATGCCAGTGGGCCGTGACACTCTGCTAGGAAAAAGTAAAGAAAAAAAATAAAACCGCTTGGATTGAGTCCTAAATGCTAAAAATGATCAAATGATTCATGAAAACACAATGAAAACACTAAAACTGTCAGTAAAAAAAAAAGAAAGGAAAAAAAACAACTAAATATTTTGAATGTATTGGGAAAAGAAATTGGGCTGGTAAGAGTCACTGCGTTGTTATTTGTGATGCACAGAAACGGCTGGTGAGGTTTGACTCTGGGGTTTATTTACAGGCAGAGGAATCTCCGCCATCCAACAAAAACACACCAACCAGAAGACGACGCAAACATGCCTACCTGGTAATTTCTCCAGGAGAGAGACTCGGGTTTATTTGTGTTTCAGAGAAAAATGAGATGGAGCAACGATGTTTTTTTTTTTTTTGTTTCGTTTTTCCTCCAGGATGGAAAGGGGTTTCCGTCGGGGGAGCTGGTGTGGGGAAAGCTGAAAGGCTTTTCTTGGTGGCCTGGGCTGGTTGTGCCTTGGAAAACTAAGACAGCTCCTCCGGGGATGAGGAGGGTGGAGTGGTTTGGAGACGGGATGTTCTCAGAGGTCAGAAGTGCAACGTTTGAATATCAGTCATGAACACCATTTGTCAAAGTGTTATTTTTTTTTGTTTGTTTTTTTTACATCTCTCTTTTTTGTTGTTGCAGGTTTATATTGAGACCCTGTTGCTTTACAGTGCCTTCACAAAGTGCTTCTGCAAAAATTCCTTTGCCAGCCTGCCTCTGTACAAGTCAGCCCTCTTTGAAAGCTTGGAGGTAATCATCACGTCCGTACACTTACAAAAAAAACATGTCAAGTGAATAATATACATTCTGTGTGGCAACAGTGTTATGTCTGCTGTTAGGTTTATTTTTAATGCATGACTTTAATGCAAAAAAAAAAAAAAATGTAAACTGATTGGTGTCCTTCTTTGTGCAAAAGTGACAATGACAGAACAAAACACCAATAAATACAACATAATCCCAGACTATTAAATGCAGTATTAAGGTTTAATAAAACTGCAACTAGATAGCACTGCGTCTGTGAGGCTGTCCAGCGCGTGTTGGACTCTGCTCTTTGACTTAAAAAGGATCAAAATAAAAGGTGAGCTGATGGGGTCACATTTGAAATAAGCGACATTCTGGGAAAAACCAGAAAAACCTTTGTGCGACTGTAAAGTTCAAAACATCGCATGTAAACATCGCGAAATCATCTTCTCCACAGCTTCATCCAGCGATCAGCTTCAGCCAATACTTGCTAGCACTGGGAAAATGCAGGATACAAAGATCATTATGTAGTCCATTATGGAGAGAGAAACGGCCACACCTACTCACAGTCACACCTACACACACTTCAGATTCACCACTTCACCTCACATCCTGGTTTTTCACTGTGGGAAGAAAACTCGTGCACAGTGAATCCGTGCAAACCAAACAGCCTGGATTCAAACCTGCAATATAACCACTAAACCACTACTTGGCACCAAGAACACTGTTGATCTTATCTATGAGTAAATACATTTCTGTGTGTGTGTGTTTTGGCTGGGGAGTACGATGAGAGTAGCAGAAGGTCTAAATGTTAAGATGACACATACTTCCTGGCTTTGTTGACTCGCTGTCGAACAGCAGAGCAACCAGTTGGCGGGAATGTGTCGCGTCTCACGGCTTTCAGTCGATCACGCAGAATTACTCAATTCCCAACGTCCGATTGAGAAATTAGAGACGCACACACGTGACGTGCCGCTCCAGCTCTGATCGCCTCTGTTGTGTGCAGCTTGCGGGCGAACGATGCGGGAAGTCGTTCTCCAGTGTGGAGGGCGATAAAGACAAAGAGCTGAAGCTGATGATGGACTGGGCGTTTGGAGGATTTCTGCCCTCGGGGCCTGAAGGATTTGCTCCCCCTGGTAAGAATTCATTCACAGATCCGTCTGTCCCGGGCAGAGTTATTGGTGGCTCCAGTCAGGGTGCATCTGTTTTTCTGATATTTCTCTCAAGAGCTGCTGACTGAGACGGTCAGCTGTGAGCGCCCAAAACATGGAAATAAGTGACATCGCTCAGATTTTAATGACATTTTGTGTGTAGACAACATTGGAAACGCGGATGACATATTGTGGCATATAATAAAGTGGTTGTCATGGTTACGAAAGTTGTGTATTTAGGCTTCTGACTGATTTTGAAAAATCAGCCTATTTTGGAGGTGTAAAAAATAGAGCATACATGGTTGGACACAGTTTGTTTTAGTTTACATATGTAGAACTGTGGCTCTTCTGGTGGAAACTATAGTCCTAAGGATCTCACATCCACAACAGTTTTTTTTTTTTTTTTCTGATGACTATTGACAGAAAATTTCAATCTGGAAAAACCGGAAATCAGCGTCTGAACAGCTCATCATTGTCAGGACAGCGCCCACATCTGTAATTTCTTCTTGATTAAAAATATCACGACAAACACCTGGGGCATGCAGCAGCAGCAGTTCTGTGTTTTGGCAGCCGTCCTCAAGGCGTCGACACAGGTCTTGCCAGTTTTAGCCCGACGTGTTTTACCATGAAGCGCCGAGCAAACTCGCACATCACAAGCGCTGGCTGTCCAACAAAGTTTTGGCAGGAGACCATGTAAAAAAAAACAGCGGTTCATTACATCTGAGTAAGGAGATTTATGATTTTCATAGTGATTTCTGATGACACTGATCCCTGCGAGAACAGCCGAGGTCCCTGACAAACGACCGTACCCCTTTATGCCGCCACTGACCTGTAATGACGTGTTTCTTAACAAATATCACCTGGATAATGTGACCAGCGACCATCTTGTTTGCACAAAAGTGACCACATCGGGTGATGAAAACGACCACAGCACCACCGCAGTGAGACTTGATCTAAAAAATGAAGTGACAGAAATATTTTCTACAGCAAATACACCGATTACATATAATATTTGCAATTTATTAATCAAAGGATTGTGATAGGAATCCCTACCAAAACGTATAAATAACAACTATAAAAAACAAACAATGAACACTCCAGAGGGTTAAGGTTTGCTTCAAAACAGATTCCCAATGAGGACGACTGAGAATTGTTTTTCTATTTTGAAATGGATTTTAGCAAATGAATCCTAATTTTTAAATTGCCAGTAGTTTGATTATTACGTTTGTTTTAGAATAGACAGACAAAGGAGCAAAAATATTCCTTAATTTATTCAAATGTAGTCGCTAAAACATTGACTGGGCCGCGGAGGAGCTGGGGAGCTGTTATGATGTTGGCGTCAACTCTTATCACAGCAGGAAGTCCAGTTTTATTACCTACCTGTCACTGTTTGTAGCCCAGGTGTCCCTCTCCAAACACAATACCTGCGTACTGCCCAGTAGTGGGCGCTATGGTAGCAGCTAAAAATCCCCAAATTGGACATTTTTCATTTTTGTGGAAAAGAGAGAAAACTCCTCGTATTACAGCGAGCTTTTTCATGGTGAAAATTAACTGGACGCCTCAGAGGAGTCATTTTCATTGAAGCTTTATTTTTTCCCTTGAGATGATTCTTAAAGCCGTTATTTTCACATAAAGTTAGTTTACTCTGTATTTTGCTGGTGTTCCAGATTCTGCAGCGAACGTTGACTCAGCTGAATCCAGTTGTTCGGACTACCAGCCACCTCCCAAGAAAAAATACGCTCTGAAAAACCGAGCGCCCGTGGGCATCATCTACAACAAAGGTATGAATCCGTTTTCTTGAAATCTGTTGAATGAATGAATGAATGAATGAAATGAACACTTGATCAATTCTCTTATTTTTTTCTTCTTCCACAGAAGCAATATTAGAAAAGATCAAAGAGAAGGGTAGAACGATTGAAGGTAATACTTTTTTTTAATGGGAATCATAACCTGTAGTGTTAAAGTTTGATTTAAACTCTGGTATCTTAATTGTGAGTTGATGCTTTGTTTCAGATTTTTGTTTGTCTTGTGGATCAACTGAGGTTGATGTGGCTCACCCGTTGTTTGAAGGTGGTCTGTGCGTTAAATGCAAGGTAATCTAATAACACAGCAACCTGTGTGTGTGTGTGTGCGTGCGTGTGTGTGCGGCCTGCTTTCCTCCATCACAGCCCACCGTCTCAATGTTTAACCTCCATCTGAGACCCCGGCTGCCATTAACATTCCAAATGCTGCCGAACGACCCTGTGACTGTTTGCAGGAGAACTTTACGGAGACGCTGTATCGCTACGACGACGACGGATACCAGTCGTACTGCACCGTGTGCTGCGCCGGCCTGGAGGTCATTCTGTGCGACAACGTCAGCTGCAGCAGGTACGGCTGGTCACACCTCAGCACCTTCGCTCAGGTCAGTGCGCGGGCTCTTTATTCTCATGCACTTCCTGTCGTCTGTTCCAGATGTTTCTGTAAGGACTGCCTGAACGTCCTGCTGAGCCCGGGGACCTTCGACATGCTGAAGGACGTCGACCCCTGGAGCTGCTTCATGTGCAAACCGTCCCAGTGTGCAGGAAACCTCCGACTCAGGGAGGACTGGGGGGTCAAAGTTCAGGACTTCTTCGCTAATAACAGCGCCATGGAGTTCGTACGTCCCGCATTCACTTCCTACACACTATTCTGTTGTGATAAGTTTCTGAATCGATGGGTAAATTTTTTATGTTGCCTCATCATCGTACAGTCTTTTATGTTCAAAGTCAAATTGCAATGGTTCCATTAGTTCAGTGAGGGATAAAGGATTGATTTAATTATTCACTTCTCCTCATGTCTCATCATAAATGTCGTTTCTTCGTCACAGGAGCCTCACAGAGTTTATCCCTCCATACCTGCTGATCGGCGCAGACCGCTCAAGGTGCTCTCACTCTTCGATGGCATCGCCACCGGTGGGTTTACCAAGCCTGATTCATACTGTGTCATTCCTTTAATACAGCCTCAGTCGGTGCGAATATATCTGTAACTTGATTCAACGTGATTGAGACGCTCGGGTTCTCGTCACATTAAGTTACTGTCTTTCGCTGTCTGGCGCCGGAACAGGATACCTGGTGCTCAAAGACCTGGGCTTCAAGATTGAGCGCTACCTCGCTTCGGAGATCTGCGACGATTCGATCGCCGTGGGAATGGTCAAGCACGCGGGACATATCGAATATGTCAACGACGTTCGCACAATCACAAGAAAACACGTGAGTGGAGCGCAGAGGAACGGTTGGCCGAGAGTTGAGCTCCGGAGTCGCTCAGTTTGTGGTTTTGAGTCGTCGTTGATGGATTAAAGCGTGAACCTGAAGGCTGTGGAACTGAACCTGAGCTCTGTTTGTGTTGCAGCTGGCTGAATGGGGCCCGTTTGATCTTCTGATCGGTGGCAGTCCGTGCAACGACCTGTCCATGGTCAACCCTCTGCGAAAGGGATTGTTTGGTATACAGCTTTTAAGCTTTCAAACTTTAACATTGCTGAATACTGTAGTATCCTTCACACACACCCTCTTCTTCACTGAGTGTGTGTCTCGGTCCTGCAGAGGGCACTGGGAGGCTTTTCTTTGAGTTCTACCGCATTCTGACCCTGCTGAAGCCGAAGGAGGATGAAGACCGCCCGTTTTTCTGGCTGTTTGAGAACGTCGTCTTCATGAGCGCCAACGACAAATCGGACATCTGCCGCTTCCTGGAGGTGAGTGTGTCTGAACACGGCCAGCATGGCAGCAGGTGACGGCCCGTAAATGGATTCATTGCTCCACGTTTGTCTTTCTCCTCAGTGCAATCCGATCCTTATCGATGCCATCAAAGTCAGTCCGGCTCACAGAGCGCGTTACTTCTGGGGAAACCTTCCCGGCATGAACAGGTGAGCTCCAACACACTCCTGCTCGCAGTGCTGGAATGACAGCAATTTTGTCTTTAGAGCTCATTTACTTCGTTTCTGCTTCCTTTTAGGCCTCTTGCTACGTCTCTGGACGACAAAGTGCTCCTGCAGGATTGTTTGGAATCTGGACGCACAGCGAAGGTGGAACCAGTGACTAACAAGACACAAAGTTTAAATTTGTTCTATTTTTAGCCAAACTTTGCATTTTTTCAATTTGTCGTCTCTCCGTTCAGTTCGATAAAGTCCGCACCATCACGACAAAGAGTAACTCCATCAGACAGGGGAAGATGGGGCCGCTGCCCGTCAGCATGAACGGCAAGGAGGACTACCTGTGGTGCACCGAGATGGAGCAGTAAGTGGAGCGCGTATTCGTTTCAGCCCAAAGCTTCATGGATTCCGTCGCAAACGTCGATTTTGTCTCTAACTCCTGTGTGTTCGGCTGCTTTAGGGTCTTCGGTTTTCCGAAACACTACACAGACGTGAACAACATGGGCCGCATGCAGCGGCAGAAGGTCCTGGGTCGCTCCTGGAGCGTCCCCGTCATCCGCCACCTCTTCGCCCCTCTGAAGGACTATTTCGAATGTGAATAGGAAACATTCCTCGAAACTTACAGAGCAGCAGCAGTAAACCTAAAGCCTTATCCTGCCCGGTATTACTAAATAGTTCAAACCTTTCCAGATCTGTGGAAGAGCTAATTTAGTTTCCTGTTACATTAACTTTGCTTTTTAAACGTCTTTGCTATTGATCCTTTTTATCCTGTGAATCGTTGCGTCATCGTGATCCTCCTGCCGCCAGCAGACACGGACACTGTTAGTTTTATTTTCCCAGGTTGTCTTCGAGGAATCGTGGTGCTATCATGAGACAATACCGATACTCAGAACACAGGCCTGTGTCACGAAGGGAGGACTGACGCTCGGTGAGCCCAGTTTTATATCAACTCAGGTTCTGGTGCTATTTTAAACTGACAGATCGATGAGGATCGGACCAAAGCTTGCAGGCATGTTTTTATACGTCATTCGAGGCATTTCGATTGCTGAAAATACCAGGAAGTTACATTTTTGCACAGCTGTTATCATTCTGAGTGTTAGATCCGGTTTTAATCAGTGAAACCTGAATGCAACATCCGACGAACCTCGGTGTAGCTGCAGTCAGCCATCTTTACTCTGCACAATGTGAGGAATACACTGTACGTCTGGTACCTCTTAGTTAATCTTGTTAGTTTTATTGTACGATGTTGAATGAGGAAGACTCGCGACTTGCTGGTAAACTAACTGAGCTTCAGTGAAGATAATCAGGTATCTCCAGACAACTTGTGTGTGAAACATGTTTACACCTTTACTTTTCCTCTCAGGAGCATGAAATCACTTGTGTAGGTTTTATTCTTTTTACATGTGTTGCTTCAGATTTGGTTTACCACTTTTTAATCGCAGTTTGCTCGATGCAGGATAAACACGGTGCTGTTGTTGTTTTTGTTGTTTCTCACCAAATAGTCGCCGAGCTTCGTGATCCAGGCCTCAGCTCTCTACCTCAGTAACCGACTCGGTTTAAATCTCCACAGTTAACTTTTTGTTAATTTATGATGACACACCTTCACCTTGCTTCTTTTCTACTTGATCGTTCTATTTTATAACTTTTTACCGTATAATCCTTACGTAAGATTCGGATCTAATCATGTTCTTCCAGATTAGATCAGGTGCTGTGATGAATTTCATTGTTTTCCTTGTGATTAATATAGTGAGTGACTAGAGGGCTTTTTTTAACTCTGATTTTTATCATATTGCCACCCAGCGACAACGCATCCCACTGAAGAGACTCAAACTGACGTCACTGGGTTTGCATTTTATCTATTTTTAAGGAATTTTATGTACACAAGACCAAAAAAAAATTTTTTTGTACATCGTCCTCAGAGGTTAAAAGAAAAAAAAGCAAAACAGAAGCAGACACTTATTCAGGTAATCAAACTTCGCCCAGTTAGTGTTAAAGCCACGCATTATTTTTTTAAAGCATGTTGCCTCAGAGAAAAACAAACGCATCTGTGCTTCGACAGATCAGTGAAACGTGAATCCGTGCAGCTGATCCCCCCCCCCGTTCAGCGCGTTTGTCCGTGTCAGGACAGAAAAGACTAACACCGAGAGTTTAGTCTGCTTTATTTTTAGCCCAGTTAAATTACACTGCCATCACACTGTAATGTAAACTGTGTATTCAGCTGCCCCAGACTTCAACACTGCGGTTTATTTACCTAAACGCGAACGCTTTGTGTTCAGTTTGAAACAAATAGCCACAAATATATCCAGACAAAAGAAGGAATTTGTCCTCGACATCAAAGCTCTCCAGGTTTATTTCCTGCAGTTTTTATGTTTTTGGTGACGGCCACTTAGAGGAGGGAAAAAATGCTTTTGCCAGTTCACTTTTTATTCAACAGCTTCCACATTATCTTCATTTAGAAAAAATAAATAAATCACAGATCACACAAACACAATGACCAAAAGAATCAGGTGCGACTTTTTGATCGTCTTTCACAGTTCTGTTGAAACCACTGGTTTAGATACTGCTGTATTTCCACTGATGCACTCCTTTATCTCAGCACTGTTGAGGCGTCGGGACGTCCGGCACTCGTGTGTTTTCACTGTTTGAATGCATCGTGTTGGCCGAGCTGAGCAGCTTCAGGCCTCCAGTTTGGACACGGTCGACACTTTCACCTCGGGGCTCTCTTGTTGGTGCTAACTCTGCATGTGCAGTTTTAAGACGTTTGTTTCATCCTCTGAGCCTTAAAGGCACCAGTTCTCTGTGAACACGTCTTTATTTTTCTCAGTTTGATTTAAGTTGTGCTTCTGTATTCATTTAAAAAAAAAAAAAATCGAATGTAACGTTGAGTATATTTTGTGTGATTGTTTTAGGGGGGTTTTTTTACTGGAAAAAAGTACCAAAATACAGTGAATAAAAGTTTTGGTGGGTTTTTCACTGAAGCTAAATGTTTGATTTGGTTTTTGTCAGGAAGGATGTTGAATTTTAAGTCGACATGAACTCTGTACAAAACCTAAGGAAAACGGTAGATTCTCTTTTTTTAGATTTACTAACAATAAAACTTCAATTTAAAGTCTTTTTATTGAACTCTGCTGCGCATCCCATAAATGCATGTTCCTCACAAATATGGCACCACTTAAAGGGAAACCATCCACCTTTCACACAGTATACGATGGACTGACATTTCCTTACTTTTAACATTTACCAATCCAACACATTAAACTTAAAAATTACATAAAATATGTAGCAAATTCAAAATAAATCCACAGCAATGATTTCAAAAGTAATTATTAGGTCCTACATGTCAGTTTCTGAGTTTCCAGATGTTTCAACACTTTACCAAGCTGCTGCAAAAATATCCTTCTGATCTATCAAATCTCAGTTTTTCCAAACAAATACAGTCTGACTGACACCAAAGACTCCCACAGATGTATTGATGGAAGTTCATCTCCTGCCCATTTGGTCATAACAGCCTTTCGGCTTACACTTGCATACACCGAGTTTTTAGGTTTGAACTTATTCTTTTCGGACATTTCTTTTATGCTTATGAGCAGAAACTATTTTATGTTCCCGAAGAGGCTTTTATGATGTTTTCAAGTTTATTTCCTTCATTTTATTTCATGGACTTGAGAGAAACAACTGAAATGCTTCAAACATGAAGGCACACGGTACTGCAGCGGTCTGGTGGCCGAAGCTCTCCAGAGATCCTGCTTGGTCCCACGAGTTAAAGTCAATCACAGACTCATGCTGTTTCCCAGGGTTTCAATATCCGTGTCATCCTGGAAGGTGTGGGACTCTGGTTGCTCGGCTGTACGTCCAGTTTCGTCACTCCGGGCACCTCCTTCCCCTCTTGGATGAGCCGCATCACCTCCGCAAAGGAGAGCTGCTCTGTTTGCGCAGAAGCTTCTTCTGTTGGCGTTTCACTGACATCCAGACCCGAAAGCGAGGGCGTCCTCTGCTCCAGCTGCTCAGCAACACCAGCAGAAGAGGATTTCTGCTGTTTGTAGCCGGAGCGGTCAATGGGCTCAACGAACCTGGTGGGATCAGAAGGCAGAGGGTGGATCGTGGCACAGAAAACAAAGCTTGTGTTGTGAGGAGGAATTTCTTGTGACATTGCAACATGACCTTTACAACCATTTCCCCCACACACTACAGCATCTGACTGCACCACACACTTGCTCTCAAAAGCGCTAAACAGTTTATTACAGTAAAATTAAACGCAAAAGTAGCTGAAAAGATAAATATTTAAATTAAATAGGAGTGATGCATGCAAGTGATTGTTAAAATTTTAGGTTTTATATGCAATTGTGTGGTTGGCTAAGACGTAAGTTAAGTAGGGGATAAAATTATCTGCTTTTTAGCAGAATAATAGCAAGAGAAACAAAGGAAAGTGTGATTTGCATGTTCTCATAATGGGCTGTGGTGAACTACAGGTGAGAGAGGTTGACAGGTTTGAATCCCACTGCTGACAAATTAGTCCTGTGGCAAATCCTTGACCCCCAGCAGCCCCTCACTATGGCAGCCCTCTGCTCCTGACATGTGTATGTAAAGTTAACTGTGAATCAAAAATGGGTTACATGAAGAGAGGTGGCTTCCCCAAAGAGATCAGTAAAATATGGTTCAAACTTAACCCTCTGCTAGGGATATTGACATTATCTTACAATGCCTTTAAAGCAGATTAGCATCCCAGATCAAGACATAACCACAGCCTTTGCCATTATAAATAAAGCATTAGAGTCTCACCTGTTATAAAAGTAGAGTTTCAGGTCCAGTATTTCTTCTCTCCTGCTTTCGGGCTTGTTGAAAGACTTCAATCCTTCCACAAACCGCTGATCCGCCTCAAAATCATATGAATCAAACCGCAGGAAAACGGATTCCATGTTTATTAAAACTCGTATTTGTATTTTTCTGTGTTGTTTTCACTCGCATGCGCATCTGGGATGAAACATCCGGAAGAGTCTACAGAGGTCTGAGGGAGAGGTGGGGGCCACAGCGCCCCCACACCAAAACGCCTCCGAGCGGTACTGCAGGTTCATGAACAGCCAAATCCCCCACAAAAAAATTTAGTTTTACGGGCTATGAGAAGGGAATAAAATAATCTGAACCACATTCCAACTTAATTAGAAATATTAATAAATTAATTTCACTCTTATTGTTCTTGTCCACTGCTTGAAGGGTTGCCCAAATGCTTTACATTGTTTATTCATAAGCCAATGCAGGTGGCTCAGTCCATCCACTGGGAGCTGTCTACTGAATAAACGTACAAGCACCCAAAATACAATGTAATATGAGTAATGGGGGCATTTGTAATTAGCTCAACCTAAGCTGAAAGAATAATTTTGCAGTGGTTTTGCCCTCAAATAAACAACACAATCAGCTAAAACACACTGACAGCTCACCTGAAGATGAGTTTATTCCTCTTGAGGATTGGTGTAAACCTGCAGCTTTCTGTCAAGCACTAATTATCATACAATTAAAAATGTCGACCAGTGCAATCAATAAATGATCAAAATAGTTCAAAAAGAGTTTATTTTTTCATCCATTCATCCATGTTTCTAAATTTAACATAGTCACATTGACGCTATAAAAATCCAAAACACATTTTAGCATTTACATGTTGTTGGTGGTGTTTTCAGCTTCATGTTGCTTAACTGGCTGTGTATCTGGGTTATCATGTTCAACCGAAGCACCTCCACTGGGAGGTAACCCACATCGATGTGTGTTTGTGTAACAGCGGAGGGTGAACATGTGTGAAATGTGACCTCGTGTGAATGTGTGCATCCTCCTCCTGCGCTGCCTCGACCTGCCCTTGACCACACCTACCAGCTGAGAGACAAAGACTCTCATCTGATCTGATCTATGTAGAATCAGCTTATGCTTGAAGAAAAATCAAAATGTGCCATCTCTATCTGTAGTACAGAGCCGAGCATAAAGAGGTTTTATTGTTTTTGTCTAGAGAAAGTGGAAGTCAGGAGTCTTAGCTGCAGAGCAAAGAAGGGAAGTGAGGTCATGCTCCTGACAGATGAGGAAGACTGATCCTATTAACTGCTTATCAGGGACTTTTTCTTTATTTGAGCGTGTGGCGTAACGGCCAGCAGTACTGTTCTCCAGGAGCTGATTACTGCCTCGTAAACAAGAGTAGCGAATGTGAACAAAATCATAAGTGACTGTAAAACCAAAAGACATGAACGGATCCACACGCAATTTCAGGTTTGATGTTTGTTTATTGAATAAAACATGAAGTTATCCTCTATAGAGATAGTATAAAATGTATCATAAGCAAATGACAGAAGGATTAAAAGGAGATGGGGGTTGCACCAAAAGAAATACATCTAATACGGTGGACTGTATCACTCTGCTGAAGCGCCTCCTGTGAGGCTGAGTTTAAAGACTAAGTGCTAAATCTGTTCGCTCCACTCAGGGGTGCCGACGTGAAGCTTCCGCTTCAGCCGCAGCTTGAGTCCGCCGCGGCGCTCACTGCGGGCGGGTGTCTGTGCCGCTGGGGCTTGCTCGGGTTGGAGGTCTGTCTCTGGGTGGAGCGAGACGGACGGGCGAAGCAGAAGGTCAGCGTCCTGCTGGAGCTGCACTCATAGTTCCCTTCCTGCTGGCAGGAACAAAATACAGATGCGACGCATGAGAATTTCCATTATTTAAACAACTAATAAAAGTGAACAAAGTAAAAAAGAAATTAGAGATACACAGCAGACACCAGTGAGGATGTTTCTGTATTGACATGTGAAACCTTTCATTTCAATGATAAATCTCAGCAATAAAAATTAGGGACATTTTTAAAGGTCAATGATGAATGTTGTATAACTTATACCACTTTATTAGCACCACTTTAGACAGAAATCAGTTTGAACCATGTTACTAAGCAGTGTTTGCATGTTGCTGAAATCCAGAAGGTGAATACAGAAAATAATACAAATTTTGACACCAATGACAGACAGATTGTGAAGGTGTTGGTGTTTTTCTGCGCTGACCTCTGTCGTGGTGGTGCTCATGCTGTGTCTGCCGCTCTGGTTCAGGCCGCTCCCCTTCTCCTCCCTCTGACCGCGACCGGCCTCGTCTCTCTGCTTCATGAACCTCTGGTTGACGATCCTCGTCACGCTGTCGTTCCGGTGCAGCGGGGCAGTCGGAGGCCGCGTTGGGACTCGTTCCAGGTTCTTCAGGCTCTTGGTCTTCTGTCCCGAGCCGGGCGGCGCCGGTTTGTCCGCCCGGCCGCTCACCCTGCGGAGAAACTCCGTCACCAGGCCGTACCGGTTGGCGCCGGTTGGTTTGCCGGGGGGCTTGCTGCCGCTCAGAGAGCCGTGGTTTTGAGCGGCGCCTCCACGGGGGCTGCTCTGTCGATGCAAAACGAGGCCCGAGTGACTTTTGTGCGACAGATTCCACAGAGCTCGGTCTCTGGACGTGGAGGAAGAGGAAGAGGCGCTCAGGTTGGTGGGCGAGGGGATGGAGGACACCGCTGAAGCCGAGTGTCTTCGGTACAGTTTAGGTGAGGAGGTCGACGACCGCGGCCTCTCGGCTCGGCCTGCTATCCCATCCAAAGAGGAGGAGATGTGGTGGGAGCGCGCGGAGGCCAGCGAGGGGCTCAGGACTCTTGCGGGGCTGTTTCTGGAGCTCTGAGTCCCCTCGGTCTGCTGGCCCACGCTCACCATCTGAGGCTTGGTGAGGGTCTGGGTCTCTGAGCAGGCCACGTCCGCCCAGCGCTCCGCCGGCCTCCCCCTCTTCTCCTGCGAGACGCTGAGACCCGTCTGCCTCCAGCCGGCCGTCATCTCCTTCATGTCGTCGCTCAGGTTGGCAGAGGATCCCAGACAGAGCTGAGAGAAGGAGGTCGGCGGCGTGCACCAGGGGGAGGGCGTGCTGGCCGATCCGCTGTCTGAGACGGGGCTTTGCCTCTGCTGAGCCAGCTGGACTCTGCGGGCCGACGGCGGGCTGTAATAGATGCGGAAGACCGACTTCTCCGGGGCAGTGTGGCTCCTCTCCATCGACAGCTGCTCAAAGTTGAGATCAGGGAAGCTCAGCGGCATGATTAGATGGTCCCACGTCTTAACGGGGTCCTCTCGGTCCAGCTGGGCCGCCTCCTGGCTCACGTAGCACCAGTTCTTGCTCCTCTTTGCGCCGTGCGGAGAACACTGTCGGCGGACTCTGCTCCCCGTTGAGCTGCAGGGAAACACCAGGAGATAGATGAGTTTTGGCCTCGATGGGCTCATGAACAAGATGTTGGTGGTGAAGACTGACCTGCCGGCGCCACTGGATCGTCCATCATGGAGGACAGCGCTGACGGCACGCTGAGGAAATGAGAGAAAAAATATGTACGTACAAGCCAGTGACTGCTCAAGACTGAAAATCCATAGAGACGTTCATAGATTCAGGAGGATGTTAGCAAACTCAGAGATTTTTGAATCACTATCCACTGAAGGACACAATGAAAACAAACTGTGGAACCAGGACTTGACTCTACTCTTTTAGATGCATTTTTTTTATTTTGCATCTTTCAAAATTATCAATCTGATTCATTTGACTTGTGTTAAATCTTTCACTTAAAGATTTTTACTAGATCTATTTTGATTTTGTGGCTGTTCAAATGTCAAAAAACTGTAATGAGTTCTGTCTGTGATCATAAGGTGATGACTACTACAATGACACAACAGTATTTCTTTGCTTCCTGGAAGTTTTTAGTCTTCTACATGTCATAAATAATCTGGGAGTGATGTTAAGGTTAAGGGTCAAACAACAAATGTGTGAACTTTTCCTTCAGCAATACATTGAGGACCATTACATTCATTCCTGAGTGAAAAATGGAAACAAATATTTGCCAGATTGTGTTCAAATCAATGCGATGATCCTGAACCATTTGTTGCAGCAATCGTCACCTGACTGATAACGTTTAATTTGAAGCATCGTCACCAAGTTTTCTTTCGCTCGGTTAGTGACTGAGCTGCAGCTGCAGCTCTCATGTTGACTTGCAAAGCTGCTGGCATGGTTTGGTTCAACATGGAGAAGTCGTTTCTCTGAAGAAAAGCGGGATTACAGTCAACTCAGTGGAGGCAGTGAGAAAATCTGGCCCTCTGAAGCAGATCTGGAGTCCTGCTGTGAACTGAAGCATCGTTTTTTTTTATTTTGATGGGTTGAAAAGACGAAATTTAAAAATCTGCAATGCAGAGTTGAGTCGGTTGAGCGTTTTCATGTCGTAGACTCCCAACAAGCCCGTCCCGTTTGGCTGCTCCTCCGACAAGAGATTAGCCTAAATACTCTGGCATGAGTCTTTTCATGATGCCTGTTGAGTGTCAGGAGGACATGCAGCCAGGGAGAGAGATCATCAGCTGGACTTCCAGCTGTATCACGCAGACACACTCACAGCGGGGCGGCTCGTGCCTGAAGGGTATAAACACCAGCCTTACCTCGGCGGTCTCGCCCGGAGCTGCCCTGGCCTCGCTGTCAAATTGAATCTGCTCATCCTGAAGCTCTTCACCGAGGTCTCGCAACAAACCTCGCAGTACGGACATGTCACTCTTCTCCTTGATCATAACAGAAACACAAAAATACACAAGCTTTGTAAGATTTTCTGAGGGGAAGGTTTTACTTTAAATAGGGTTTGATTATTAATATAATTCACAACAGCAGCTTGTTTGATTGTAACTGAAAGTCATGCCTATTTTTTGAGTTTTCCAGGTAGCTATAATCCATTTATGATTTCTCAACATCAAGACTCATATAAACTGAAACACATATGATGATAAACTGGACAAAATTACATTCGTAAAACAAGAAAAATGTAAATTTTCCAGATCTAATCGTGCATAATACAAGTTTATAAAATGTCTTTTCCGTATGGGAGGTTAATCGAGAGAACGGATGGGAAAATTCCAACTATAAAATGTGACACAGTATCTCTGGTGGGGGGGAACTCGTGGCCACGTGGCCGACAGTGAACCAGACAGCAGTGACCATAGAGCTGATTCTCAGAGTCCACATCCAGAATTTTACTGAAGTAAAAAGCAGAGTTCTTCCTGAGTTGTCCCAAAAGACAGTTGCAATTTCTATCAGTGCATGTACAGCACAATCAAATCCAACCATCTTGGCGTTTGGATTGTGAAAAGTACTTCTTCAAATCTTACGACACTAGAACATTATGGCGATTTTAATATACTTTAACTGAACTGCAGGCACATGGATCAGGAGGCAGGTGGAGTTACCTTGGCAATGAAGTGAATGAACTTATGATGGACAGAACATTGGTCTACAGCAGTGGTTTTCCGGAGCTCCGGAGAGCCTTTAAGAAACACTCTGAACCTATCGGTTCAATCTCTGAAAAGCCTCAGAGACTGCCTCTGGCACAAACATCCAGAAGATCAATAGGGAGTTGTCCAGGTCTGCACTAGATTAGTAGAAATTCTCATTATGGCTTCTGTCAGGCTGTGCGGTTTACTAGAGGTATAGCAAGAGGGTCATGGGTTCATGCATGAGAGGTTAGTCAGTGGATGAATAGATGTTTTTTTCTTAAATAAAAATGAAATTCTGACAGTACTGTCAAGACATTCTGATTTAAGTAGAACTTTCAGCATTTCTGGTTTTGCACTTTTTTCACTTAAGTCTCTGTTCTTCTACTTATGCGAGTGTAGTGTGTGGTTTTATCGCCGCTGCTTGTACCTCTTTTCCCTCCGTGTCCGGCCTGTTAACCTGACACCACTGATGGAGGATCCAGAGAATCTGCAAGGAAAGCTGCATTTTGGGATCCCTGCAGCTGCTGACGAGATCTTGTTGACCGGCAGGCGTTTCTCTGGTTTCTTTTGCTCTCTGCTTCACGTCTTTGGTGCAGCGGTCCACTGCACCCTCCGGCTGTGGCACTTTGATGCTGGGAGCGTGGTGATTTACCAGTCCGTCCTTCTGAGCAGAGGTTTTGCACGCCTGCTCCAGCGTCAGAAGTGTTTCCAACCGGCTGATGAAAGCCGACAGCATGGCCTGCAGGAGCTCCAAAGCCTCGCTGAGGAATATTCTCTGTGCCTTCCCGTTGGCGTTCATGTCCGTGGGGGAGGTGAAAGCACTTGTGGGAGGCGAGCTGTGGCCGTTTTTGGTCGGTGCCGTGAGGATCTGGAGGGCCGAGCTCAAGACGCAGGAGTGATCTCTGAGGGCAAGAAGAGCCTCAAAGTCTTTCACAGTCATTCCCTTTAGTGCTCTGTTAGACTTGTCGCCGCTCTCGTGGTCGTCTGAAGGGTCCCACTCGCCTCCGACGGGACCTTCTCGGGGGATGTGACACACACTCAACATAGCTTCATTCTGCGATCGGTAGAAAACTGCTTCAACATCCACATTTCTTCTGTCGGACGCTTCGTTCTGACCCTGCTCACACATCGGGGGTCCTACTTTCAAACCTCTCTCTCTATCAGTTGTCTGATTTTCATCTGAAACATCCCGGTTCTCTTCATCTTCCTCTTCCCCTCCTCCTCCTCCTCCTCCTCCTATTTTCTCCCTGAGGTCGCTCATCTCTGCTCGCAGCCCTCGGTTCTCCACCTCCAGCTCCACGATGCGCCGGCTCAGAAGCGTGGCTTCCTCTTCCACCAGTTTCAGGTGAGCCTTGACCTCCGCCTCTCTGCTGCGGGATGAAGTCTGCTTTCCTTCGGGGGCCTGCGAGGCGTCGACGTCGCCGTAGGCTGCGTGGTACTTGACCAGATCTTCGCGCATGGTCTCACTGTCTGATACCAGCTTAGTAAGCTTCTTGCACATGAGCGCCAGTTCCTCTTTGGCAAAATGGAGTTGGCACTTCAGATCAGCACTGTCATCCTTTTGGAACAAAAAAAAAAAAAAAACACAATAAGAAAGGAGTCACAACCACGTAAAGTAACTCAGGGGAGCAGCTACAGAAATATCAAACCTCGATCTGCTGAGAAAGCCTCTTCTCCGCCTTGCTGGCGGTTGATCTGCTGCTTCTTTTCCTCTGAGAGCTCTGAGGGAGAAAAACAAAACTTTTACCAAACATGGAACAGAAGAAATGGATCCAGACGGGGCAGCAGACCGACACAACGGTCAGGACTGTTGCCTCTCTGTGTGGAGTTTAAATGTTCTCCCTGTGCCTGTGTGGGATTTCTCAGGACAATCCAAAGGCAAGCATGCTAGACGAACTGCTGAGTTTGTGTGTCTTTGTGTATTTATTACTGTTGTGGGGCTGAATTTTCTGACTGCCATGCCTTCAGAAAACGACCGTCCTTCTTTGTTCTTTTCATCACACTAACAGTGTTTCTGCTTTTCTTCTGTCCTTCACAAGTTTCTCCGACAATATAAACTCTTTCTGCTGTGTTGTTTCCTTTTTCTTTGAGATGGTTTGTAAATGTTAGTCTCTTTGTACAAAATATGCAAAAAGCACGCTCTTGATTTGTGTTGCCCAGATTTACTTTATGCTGCAACTTAAAGGGCAACAAACTAATTTTGTCCTTATTTTTGCCACGTATGTCTATAAAAAGATCTGACATCTTCTCTAAAACAGTATTTCTGCACATGTTGGTAAAAACGATTCAGAACACACATCCTTTCCACTGCCTCCAGCATGCATGTTTTAACACATTCACCCTAACATCACATAAAGCTGCCGCTATCCTCTGAACAACAGCTTATTGAAATTAAAAGTTACATTTTTCTTAGCATTTTCCCCAATTTCATACCCAGTCGATCTGTTTTCCTTATTTACTTCATTACACTTCCCAGCAAAATAAAGCTCAATGTGTAATACATGTGTGTAAAATATAGAACATTGTGGATTTATAAAACCATCAATATATATATAACTTGGAATTTGCCTTAATAAGGAGAAAATGTTGAAGGATGCACCTCATCTCATGTCTTCTCCCACTTTTATTCCTTCTCTGCTCCACATGACTCAAGTTATTTGTAAGTCTGAGCATGAGAGGAATGTAAGCTTGTGTCTGGCAGCATTGTCTCCCCGTTAAACACCAGACTGGATGTCACCGTGTTAATAATAGTGTCCTTATAGTCGAGTCGGAAGGTGCAGACTTTGGGGCAGTTTCCCGCTCGGGGTCACTTTTTGCTGTCCTGAAATGCGATATCACTGACAAAAGGTGACATTGTCACCGGCATCGCTGCTTTAGCTTCCTCGCCGCGCATCGCCGTGAGGGTTTTTGTCACTGCTGGGGTCTGTGCAGCTTCTCTTGGAGCTGACAGCAGAGCGGCAAGTCTCTGAATGTCCTTCCTCCTTCACATCTCCCCACTCTGTGTTTTGTGCTCCTAGATTAGGTAATCTAAGTGGATTTCCCTGTTGGGATCAAAGAGACTAGCAGCTGCCTGAGATGAGTGAGGCCAGACTGAGTTCATGCCAAAGCACCGAATCCTGGATTAAACCAGGCACGTGTCGCTGGAGTGCTCTGCAGGCAGCGCCGGATCCAGGAGCACAGAATCAAAGGTGTGCAGGAGCTTCATTTGATGTTGGGGGATCGGTGCCCCCCGCCCCCAGTTTGATAAGAGGGTGCTCAAGGATGGTTTTAGGTCAGTATGTCGAGGCGCCGACAGCCGCCTTTTTGAAGGCCATAATACACACTGATCCAGATTTAGCCTGGCTTAATACGAGCAGAAAGAGCGAAAGCGAGCGTCTATTTTTGTAATCTCTCGCACCCTCTCCGCTTTTTTTCCCCCCCGTCTTCTCAGCCGACATCATCAGCTGTGCCGAGAGTTCAGGCCGCGGCATACCAGGCCGCTTCGCCCAGCCCCGGCACCGGGCAGCTGCCGGCCCTGCCCTCCTCCTCCCATATCCCACAGGGTCACGTATCACCTGACTTCATGGGGGGAGAACGAGGGACGAGAGGGACAGCTGGACGGGCGCAGCTGCGCGGGGTAACTGAGAGACGGACGACCGACCGCAGAGATGAACGCTGAACTTTCTGTCGAGATCCGAGGAACATTTCAAAAATCACGTTTGACCCCACACAGAACAACATCCACCTCCTCTCTGCAAAAGTCCTCGGTCATAACGGTGAATTACCCCGCCTCACCACCGGTCTAACCTCGTTTTCTGCCACCATCAATGTTTCCAGGTTTGAACCTGCAGGGCGATGAAACCTTCCAGTGTTGAGTTTGCACATTCTCCTTGCGGGGCTGTGGATCTCCACACAGCTGGTGACTTTACTGTCACTTTGTGTGTTAATCGCTTCATGGCAGCGTGGTGGTGAAGTGATTAGCACCGTGCCCTCACCGCACGGGGTTTCTAGTTCAGAACTGGAGTCCAACAAGGCCTTTCTGTGTGGAGTTTGCATGTTCTCCCTGTGAATGAATGGGATCTGCAACAATACACAGATATGCTTGCTCTACTGTTTCCATAAATTGCCGCCGTGGGTGTAAATATACGTGGATGTTTGTCTCTGTATTCACCGTGAGATGAAGGGATGACCTTTGTCTTTCCACCTGTGCCGGCTGGGACCGGCTCCACTCCACCCCTCCCCCAACCCCTCGTACCGACAAAGCGGGTGGAGGAGAAGAATGAATAGAGCCTTATTGTTGTTTAACAAGGAGCAGTTTCTTACTCCCATTCTTCAATGTCTTTAGGGATCAATAATGTATGAATGAAAATCTCAAAATGGCAGGCCAGGTTTCACTGGTTTCAGGTTTCTACAGCACATCTGTGTCGCTGTTGCACTGAAACAATCCTCTCTCCTGTTGGCTTTGACAAAAGCATTTCCCACATATGTGTTTTCAAGGTGGGCGAGGATCGAGTGGGCGGGAGGATAACGCTACCAAAGGGTGGCGTTCCACACCTTCCACCATCAAACTCTCAGCAGCTGTTGAGTAAATGAGGGTTCAGAGGGCAGAAGCTCACCTCTCTGGCCTTCTCCAGCTCCGTCTGCAGAACCTGCCTGCACACCTCCAGCTCCTGCGTCTTCTCCCGCAGCGCCTCGTTGTCGCACTCCAGCTGGGAGTTCTTCTTCTGCACCACCTCCAGCTCGGTGTACAGGCGGCGGGACACGCTCTTCGCAACCTGTTCGCGAGGGGAAAGATGCAGATTACTGTAGCTTAAAGGAGGAAGAGTGTTATTGAGACGAATGCTTTCCTGCAGCGGTCGGTTTGGATAAAGCCGAGAGACTTTACAAGGAAATTCTTGTGACAGGAGAGGATGGAGGGGGTGAGGCTGTCAGGAATCCAACACCACACACACACACACACACACACACACACACCCTGCCCCAGTTCACAGGAACACAGTCTGGCTGCCACCATTTAACAACAGCGATCGAGCTGCGACATTTCTGATAAAAGCTGTTTTTTTTTTTTTTTTTTTGCTTCTTTACTCATGTATAACAGCTCACCACATAATTACCCTGCAGTCTGACGGAAATATAAACAGGAAGCACGATGAAGACATTTCGGGGCGATAAAAACGGACAAAACAGCAGGGAGTGCTTTACAGCTCCAGCAAACGGCCGTGACTCAGGGTGCAGTCAACTGATTTCAGACCTCCAGTGCGCACGAACACGGCGATCGCCGTTTAATGTGCTGAAATGAGAGCAGCTCTGCGGTTCCGCTGCACATGCCTGCTTTGATGGCTGTGACTGGAAGCACTGTGATTCATCCACACATCCCGTTCGGTGAAGAAAAGCTTTCACTGCTTGATCGGTGGCGAGCGAGTTTAAGAGAAGACCGCCGGGCCTCTGACCTTGATGTCGTGCTCCAGACTCTTGACCAGCTCGCCGTCCACCTGCCCGGTCTGAGCCACCCGGATGCTGCGGCGCTCGGCCTTGCGGAGGCGGTAGTGGAGGATGCGGCACGTCTTGTTGGCCTGCTCCAGCTGCAGCCGCAGCTCCTGCAGCTGGTACACCTCCTCCTCCTGGAACATGTCGCGCATTTCCAGCATCTCGCAGCGGAGCTCCTCCACCTCGTCCTGGTGCCAGAAAAACACATACCAGAAACCAGAAGCAGTGAGCAGGAGCTGAGTAACCAGATGACTTTACTGTCATTCTTACTTCTCTATTATTACACCGCTATGTTACACTCACAAGATCTTCCTGAGAGATACTTTCATCTGTTTTTGTTTTGGGAACACGAGTGTGTCACTTTGAGCTTTACAAGTGTGTGTGGTCAGTTTGAACAGTGGCACAGCTGTTGAGTTTGGTATTCTGACTTTTCTCTTGCTCTTATAATCCAAAATCATGTTGTTCAGGTTATTTGGTGAGTAAATCACTGTTTTACCCATTGAAGCTCACTGGCACTGCCAGAAGTGGATCTTCTAAATTTGAGTACTATAATTAGATCACCTTACATCCAATGTTAAGTAACAATACAGATTTAAATCTGTGGACTTTATATAGCTGGAATTAATGTACTGCTTGTGTAGCTAATTTCAGATGTTAGCTCAACCTAATCCAGTGATTCAGCACGAGGGAGGAACTATATTATGAATAAATAGTAGAGCGCAATAGTAATTTTAAAAACTAATACAGTTTTTAAATATTTGACAACTGACACCATTCTCTCAACAGCACAGGCAGAAAATCAGAGAGATGCTGAAGATGTGATGGAAAAGTGATGGTGTTGTGATGGAAAAATGCCATTTATTGTATTGTATGAATTGAAATTGTATTTGAATTCACCAAAGTCAAATGTAATGTCTTAAACATTTGAAATACAAGTATATAAAAATAACTAAAGTAATAAATGCGTTGAATAGTCCAGATGTATTTGATTTGTTAAAATGTGTTTGTTATTTAACATAATCTCATTCTCACACTTGATTAAACTGGTAAAATTGATGACAGTTCTGTTCAAGGTTTGCATGTTCTTCCTGGGGCTGTATGGGTTTTCTGTACAGGGATTTTAGTTTTAAAGCATGTGTTTGTGGTTCAGTAGTGACTCTTAATTGCCCCGTCTGTCTCTGCAATGAGAGGGACAGCGAACTATTCAAGATGTTCCTTCCTTTCCCCCAAACTCAGCTCCTGCACACTGTGACCGAGAGTTGAAGAGAGCAGACTGAGGAGGACTGAAGACTTTTATTTCACGATGACTGGAGATGTCTGAGATCCAAGAATTCTTACTTTTGTCATTTATTTTATTTTCAACATAAGCTTTGTTGACAGATTTCAGAGAGACCTTCAGCAAGAACATGATTATCTTTGTTTTGCTGAAGTAAACCAGAAAACTTATTTAAAATCCTGTATTTAATCTTAATTTTCTATTGAAGGGCAATGTTCACCACTCCATCCCTTACTTATGTCAAGTGCATTTTCTTCAACAGAATGAGAAAGTTCTGGAAAATCACATTACAACTTCACAAATCAACCGGAGCTTTAGCTGCATGGGTCTTGGGTTTAGTGTGTACTTTTGAACTGTGAGGAAACAAAATAGTGACAAAAAAACATGTTTATAGCTAATCTCCGGACTCCGGATATCCAAGTGTCTGCATCAAGTTAAAGAGTAATTTCCTGCCTTTTAAACGCACCCATGTGGTGAGTAATTACTTATCTGATAATCAGTTAAAGGTTTTTTTTTTTTTTTTTTTTTTTTTTTTTTTTTTGCCAAACCAAATAATCTTAGTAATCCACACATATGTGCCATAAAAACAGTTTCAGTTTTTGACCTCGTAACCGTGAAAGGGTGAGAGGCCTGGAGATCTGAGGTTAGTCTGACTTTTGATTCGTCCATCAGAGCTTCTCCTCCCTGAACTCTCTAATGAAGACTGACACGGCTTTGGCTCCATGCAGAAAATCTGCTCCTATGCTGAGTCTGAGGACTTTCCACAGGCCCGCACGCACGCACACACGCACGCACAACGAGAAAACTCCGCACAAATGACAACTGTTTGGGCTGAATCAGTCCAGGTACCATGCGAACTGAGTTAAAGTGAACTAAATTAAACCAACTCGATTAAGTAATTAGGTCAAAGTGGATTAAACTTACTTTTAAGTACTCGTTCTCTGATCTCAGGTCCTCCACCTCTCTGACCAGGTCTTCGGTTGCATTCCCCATCATGAGATCGAAAAATGCCCCTGAGGAGTTGAACAAACTGAGCCCCCCTGTCGCAGCATCCAGCTGGGGCGCGCGGCCGTCTCGCGCTGCCTTTACGCACGCCCTGCCGTCGGCCGCGTCCTCTCGGTCCTGGCTCAGATAAGCCTTTCCGTCTATCCAGCTTAAATCGTTGTCGCTGCTCGGGGAGTCGTGGTTCTTGCCCTCGGAGGGGCAGTCGGAGATCTCTGAGCTGCTGTCCGAGGAGGAGAGCTTCCCGGACGGGCAGCCGGAGTCTTTGCTCAGGTCCTCCGAGGCGTTGCTGGCATCGGAGAGTTTCCTCTGCGCGCACGGGCTCCTCTGACACTCCGCGCCGCCGCGGGCACCGGACGACACTTTCCCCGCACTTTTAGCCTGCGGTGCCGCAGCTTTCACCTCCTTCTGGGTGTCGCACGGCTCTGTCTCTGCGTCCTTCAGAGAGGAGCCGCTCTGCGCCTCTCTTTGGTCCTTTTTCTTGCTCTGCTGCGTCCTGGGCTGCTTCTGCTGGCGGAGCGCAGTCTTCGCGCTTTTATCTCCGTCTCTGTTCATCCCGACACTTTTCTAGTGTTTTCTAATTTCTTGCCGGACAGGAAGACAGCTATTTCTATCTAAAATGAATATTCTGGGGAAAATGCAGACAAGAAAAGAAAAGAAAAAACTAAAATCGGAGGCTCACGGTGAGAGGAGCTCCGAGCAGCTGCTCTCCATCCTAAGGACTGAAACTTTGGCACAGCGCGCCCAGAGTCTGAATTCACTGTCAACACTGTGACATTGACGTGGATTAACACTGGCGTCCGGTTTCTGTGTGCAAAATAAAACCATTTCGACAGAGGAAACACTGAACACATTTTGTTTCTCTTACCAAAGTAAAATAACACTCAGGACTAAAATACTTTAAGTGTTGCTTTCAGTGCGTATAAACGATCACTTAGAAAATGCTAATTTTGGCAAGCAATGTTGCCAAACTTCCTTTGTTGTTTTGTTTTAAATAAAAGGGTATATTTGCTGTAAGCAGAAGGGAAAAGGCTCTGAACTCTCTTGCATTTAGAGTGACACTCTTTGTCCCTCTTATTGCCAGACTTCTTGCGTTTTCCGTTAAAAGACTGTTGGGATCCACAGAAAAGAGACACATCTACTCTTTCAAGGTCTAATTTAAATCTCCTTAAACAGCCTGCAGCCACTGCACCTGCCACAGCAGTAGCAATAATAAAACATCTACACACTCAGTTGTCCATTAAAAAGTCTGTAACATGAGTTTTAAAACTTTTTGAAGGGTTCCAGACAGAAGGAGCAGAGTCCCTACACGAATCCCTGCATGACAGTAGCAGCAACAAGTGTCTTAAAAACAAGATTTATTATGGAACTAAAAGTCAAATCGAATTTTTAATTCATTTTTCAGATTTTCAATCTGGGGCTTACAAAAACTGTCATCAAAGACAGATTCTTGATATTTAAAGTAAAAACAATCTCAACAGGAAATGGTCAGTTAGTGTCTCTAAAATGTTCACTGGTGTTATGAGTTGCAAAGTTATTGTGTTTCTTTGTTAAACACTTTGCAACATTGTTGAAGAAGAAGTCCAATAGAAGCGAAAATGGGGGGGGGGGGGGGGGGGGGGGGGGGAGAGAATAAAATGAATGTGTTTTCAGTAACCTGTCCAAGGTGTACCCCATCTTTCACCCCTCAGTCTTTAAAAGTCTCATCTTTTTTTTTTTACCAGCCAATCCGTTTGGCTAGGATCGATTGACTGATCAGTTCACATTCGGAGTATTTAAAACATGTCAACAGAAGAAGAGAAGTATGAAGTGACACTGTAACAGCTGTGTTATGTGCATAAACTCGGTCTATTTGTTGTTAGTCATACATTCAGAAACATGAAGAATATGAAATGTTCGAGTATAACAATTTATTGATAAGCCATAATTCTGTTTGTGTACCTGTCATGAAAAGGTTATAGGCAGAGAAACAAATTGTCTCCATTCACCTCTGTAAATTTGCTAATGATTGAATTCATTGCAGGAGTAAAAGTGCCACCTTGTGGAGGAGTCGAGCTGTTTCGTCTCTCCTTTTTACACGTGTAGCCATTTTTTTCTCCTGCTTTCAGGAACCAGAGCAGCAGCATTCATCAGCATTCCCGCAGAAACCACGCAGTTCTATTCTGCAGACTCTCAAAGGTCACATCTCATCAGTTTCTCATTGTCTATGAGCAGGCAAAACCCACAGATTATGATCACACACACACACACACACACACACACACACACACACACACAGACACACACACACACACACACACACACACACACACACACACACACACACTGAGCTGCCTGCTCGTTCTCATTGGTCAGTGCAGTAGGTGTGTGGAGACGCACAGGAGGGTGTGAAGGCGCAGCATGCGCTCCATCACTGCCTCCATCACATGGAATAAATGACTAACCAACTGAACAGGAGGGGGAAATGAAAGTCTGGGAGAAATATATGGCTCTCCTGAAGAAAGTCATATCTTTTTGTATTTATTCTATAAAGGTCTGATATGGATTTTGATATAAATGCAAAATAGTCGAGAAAACACAATCAGTTTTTCAACATAGTAAATCCAGTGACTGTCATTTGTTATGTGAAAGCTTTCTGGTGACTATGGGGATCATATTGTGCCAGTATAAATCTTTATCTTGCTTTATGAACTTGTGTGAGCACTTTTAGAATTGTTGGGTTGTTTATAATAGATAAAAATTAGCACAAGGTTGTCAAAAATAATATTGTGACTGATCATTTGCAATAATAAACAAAATGGTTTAATTGGACTACATTAAATTAAACATGTAGTATTTCTAAGATATGGTGGTATATATATTTTTGTTATTACAAATAGATTGTAAATCTTCAATAAATGGTTTTACAGAGCATTGAATACATTTCTGGAGTGTGTATTTATCACACTCTCATTGAAATCTACACTGTAAACCTTCTATTAGACATGAAAATAAAACAGATTAATACTAAATTTGAGCAGTATTTTCCAATACATTATGTGGTCTATATGGTACAGATAATTAAATAAAAGCTAATTAAATTAATCAAGGTAAGTGAGGTATTTTCACTGAAAAATGTCAAATTGGGTGAAATTCAATCTCAAATATGTTATTATCCACATTCATTAATATGTACTAATCCTATGTTTATTGACTCAGACTCCTCTGTCTGCAGTGGAGTTATTTGTTGTGTTTTATTGACTTTTTCTTTGCTTTGAGTTGATAAAAGCTGCAGCGCTCCTCTCCTCCTCCTATTTCTAGGCCGCTCCTGTCCGCGCTCTGATTGGCTGACGCGCCTGTCAATCACCGTGTCCTTGCCGCCCTCTTCCGCCCAGCTCTGGAGGCAGTCTTCGGTTGTTTATGTTTCTTACAGCGAAATTTTGACCTTTTCTTACAGGTACACTTTACTAAACTGTGTCCGAGTGTGTGCGTCGGTGTGTGTGTCGCCGTGTCGGTGGCGCTGCGGCTGTCGTTGGTCGCATCGGCCCCGGCTGACGGTTCAACTCCCTGCAGCTCAGATGCTAACGGCTAGCGGTTAGGTAGCTTGTGTGGAAGCGGCGGACTGTTCTCGGGAGTCCCGGCGGCTCCCGGGGAGCGGAGACAGGCCTTCATTGTTGAAATATCGGCATGTATTCGATCTCCGGTGACCGCAGGCGGCCTCTCCGCCCGCTGTTCATCCGCTGTCCGTGTTGCAGGTGCCGTGTGTGATGCTCGGAGAGCGGCCGGGCTGCAGGGACAGGCCCCCCGGTGGAAACATGACTTCAGAGTAACCTCCAGTGTCTACCGGAGCTCAGCATGAACAGCGAGGAGGAGTTTTACGACGCGGAGACAGGTGAGAGAGACTCATTCAAAAAAAATAAACCCACACGGGGAGATGTGCCTGCTCGAATGGATGGATGAAAGCTGCGTCTTCCCTCCACCAGGGCTGGAGTCGGATGATTCCTGCGAGGTCAGTTTCAAAGACGCCCTGGTGTTTGACAGCAAGCCGGGGACTGATGGCAGAGCCACGCAGGAGAACGGAGTGTGGGAGAGGAGGTGAGCAGCCATCCACCAAACCACAGCACCTCTGCAGCGCATTCACTTTCTGAGCAGTGAGCTTCTGTCATGTCCTGTCATGTGCAGATCAGCGCCTGAAAACTGGACTTTGCAGTACAAAATGTGATGTTTTCTGCATATGCGACTATACTTTTTGAAGGCTGTGGCTCTCTAATGGAACAGTTTGTCTTGCTGACTCCTGGCGAAGGGAAACAAATTACACTACATTGTGTATTGAACATTCATGATAGTAAACCATCCTGCTTGTGCTGGACAGGTGGGTGAATACAAAAGGCGTTTATCCTCATTTATCACCTGAATCCTGGATAACAAGATGAATTGAGATCGTGGATGAATTTGGTTGACATGAATTTCTGCAAGACAGATTGACAGATTTAAAATCCTTTTTATATACAGCAGCTGTTGTGGTTCAACCATCTAATCAAGGACATGTTGACATTCTTCATATTTGGTTTTGTTTAAAATGAACCTGCTGTTTTAGTATGGCTTACTTGAGGAAACATGTGCTGGTATTAGCAAAGTCCACCACTAGTCTAAATGTCTAAATGCATCACCACCCAACAAGCTGTAAATGGGCCAAATACAGTATATGAAAGCTTTTAAAGGGTTGTATATGTTTGTGTGGTTGATTGCATGATGTGTGTAGCAGAATAAGACTTAAATACTTTTTTGCATTGACTTCTGCCAATATTCTGACCTTGTGCTGGACTTTTTGGTTTTGTAGCATAAATTGATGTTGGTGATTGAGCGTTTAAATATGTGTAGATTGGAAATCTTATGATGTTGTTAAAGATCATAGATCATCTGATTTGCATAATTTCCCAGGAACGATAACCACTCATCATTAAGGTGCACCAGTGGCAGGAGAGACCATTAATATTGTTGAACTTATATATAGATATATCAATAAAAATACGCATGCAGCACAAATCAGAGTTACTTTAGTAAGTAATTACTCTTCCACCACTGACAATAACCCCCCACCCTCCCACACATGCACAGTAACCGAGTACGCACTACAGACAATCATAAACATTACTGTAAATACCTTTGTAATCTTGTAATTTTTGTAAATTGTTGATTCTGTAAATCCTCACCATATTTGTTATTGCTATTGTGTTATTTGTTTGTCTCTTAATTCCTTCTATAATGTATTCTATAATATTTTATACGTGTGCCTTTTTAAATTTGCCCCTTCTTTCGTCTGTTGGCGCCACCGCCAAAACAAATTCCTCGTATAGGCTACTGTACTTGGCCAAAAGGCCATTTCTGATTCTGATTTTTAATTAGGCCATTTACCTCTGAGAAGCACGTGCACTCCAGGACCTGGAAGAATCCATGAATCACTTTCACAACAGTTTGTTTCAATTAAACCAAAGCTGATGCATTTCAATACCCATTGGAGTTAATCCCTCCCCACCCTTTGTGCTTCTCCACAGAGCCCCCAGAACTCCCTATCCTAATGTCAAACAGGCTTTTTTTCCTGAAAATTTGAATTATTCCTGTTCGTCTGCATGTTCCTGAAGAACCGTGTCTATCTTTGACTGAGTTTGAACGTTTCATTTTGCATTTCAATCAATCAGTCAATCAATTTATTTTTGTATAGCCCAGTATCACAACAACAGTTTCCTCAGAGGGCTTCAAGATGTTACATTGGTTGGTAAAAATAAAAACAGTGAATAAGCATAATGTTAATATGTCAAATTCACAGTAACGAGACAAAACGAAGCAACCACCGCCTTAGACCCTCACAACCGGCAAGAAAAAACTCCAAAAACCCAGTGGGAACAGAAGAAATCTTGGGGAGAACCACAGTATGAAGGGATCCCACTCCCAGGGATGGACAGCTTTGTGAACAGCTAGCATGAGACAATAAGAAGTAAACCCTAGGACTATGTTGAGTACAGTCCGTTGGACGGTCCAGCACAAGAACCACGGATCCCAGAAGTAGAACCGAAGCCAGTCCGCGGGCAGCACCGACAGGAGTGTCCTCCCGGTCCGGACGGAGCTTGTTCGTAGGCCCTTGTAGGCCCGCATTTGCTGACAAGTCCAGTGAAAACACATTTTAATGTTGTTGACGCCTCTACTGGAACCATTTTAAGTTCCGTTTGGTTTGCAATGAACAACATTTTGACTGCTCATTTTCAGCTTTGCTGAAAGTTCTGTTGGATTCCTTCAGATAACTTCGAATGTCTTTTGATTTGAATGTCCCCCAGGAAAACGCTGCCAGCCGAAATGATCTCCAGAAACAACTTCAGCGTGTGGAATATACTGAAGAAATGCATCGGCATGGTGAGTGCGAGCTGCCTGTTAAAAAGCCTGGACAGAAAACTCTTGTTCTTGTGCAGCTACTCTCATTGTGATCTAAATTTTTAATGTGAGATTTGCTTGAACAAGCTGCTGCCAGATTCTTGGCTCGTGTGACTGTATTTTCTCTACATAAATAATTCAACGACTTGCATAACTCACCTTTACTTTCGAGCGTCCTCAACAAGATCATTCATGACTGAGCTCGCATTACTTCTGGAAATGTAGAAGCAATAAACTAAATGACTTTAATGAACTCGTGACCAGAGGGAAAAGCTACTGTCTTTCCTGCAAGCAGGGACTTTTTTTTTTTATGATGTGCAAGTTATATTTTACAGCGCATGAGCGCACACACCGTTTGTTGGACAGCTTTTATACTCTGCTAGTCGCCAGCTTGCTGTTTGCCCAGTTTACTACACCCAATTCTGTTGCTGTGTGTCACAGGAGCTGTCCAAGATCGCCATGCCGGTGGTGTTTAACGAGCCGCTGAGCTTTCTCCAGAGAATCTCGGAGTACATGGAACACACTCACCTCATCCACAGAGCCTGCAGCTTGTCTGACTCCATAGATCGCATGCAGGTACCCGTCACACAGGAGGGGGTTGCTCAATGACCCATTGATTAATTACTTTTTCGTTTGTTTTTTTTCTTCTTGGTTCTCATGTTGTTAGGTTTGTTTTATGCCAGGGATTTTATGACATTGCAAAGTATAAAAATGACACGGAGGACCTGAGCTGCTCGTCTCTGCCGCAGGTCGTTGCTGCGTTTGCTGTTTCAGCTGTTGCATCTCAGTGGGAAAGGACTGGAAAGCCATTCAACCCTTTGCTTGGGGAGACATATGAACTCACCAGGTACCTGAGAAGACGGATTAATTTAGTCACGGCTCGAGGAGAACGACGGAAACGATGATTTCATCCATTTATGTGTTTGTTTTCAAGAGAGGACGAAGGATACAGGTTGATCTCGGAGCAGGTGAGCCATCACCCCCCCATCAGTGCCTTTCACGCTCAGTCTCTGAAGCAAGAGTTCGAGTTTCACGGCTCCATCTACCCAAAACTCAAGTTCTGGGGCAAAAGTGTGGAGGCGGAGCCTAAAGGCACCATGACGCTGGAGCTGCTGAAGTGAGTATTCTCCTAGAATAATATATCAAAGAGTCACGAGTGCTGAGGAGTGAAACCTGGCGGTGTGTTTGTTTTAGAGGAGAAAGGAGGAAGACATGAACAGCACAGCTTTTCCCTCCTCTGTTTTATATTCAAGGATGAATAACAGTGTTATGCAAATAAAATGTAGTCTGAATAATGAAACCGCAACTTATTGGTAAATCAAATGTTTATTCGGCGGCTTTTGTGTTCTTTTTCCTCTCTTTTCATCGTCACACAGACGTAACAATGTTTCGGTTATGTTTTTGCAGACATAAAGAAGCGTACACGTGGACGAATCCACTTTGCTGCGTGCACAACATCATATTGGGAAAACTGTGGATTGAGCAATATGGAACGGTTGAAATAATGAACCACAGGTAAAAAACAAGTACTTAATGGTGAAAAGAACGACTGCTGAACGAGTGCTGAATGGTTTTAATGCTGATGTTTGATATGATTGATCGCTCATGGTCATTTTATTGTCGGTTCATTTCTCAGCACTGGAGAGAAGTGTGTGTTGACTTTCAAACCATGTGGGATGTTTGGAAAGGAGCTGCATAAAGTCGAAGGTTATATTCAAGATAAAAGGTGAAGCGCTTCACCATAAACTGCTGCTGTTGTTTGTTAGTGCCGTGTTTTGTCTCTCTGGACTCAGCTTTCCTTTATTTATTTTTTTTGACCGTTTTGCTTCAGTAAGAAGAAACGCAGAGTGATCTACGGAAAGTGGACGGAGTGCATGTACAGCGTGGATCCCAAGGTTTACGACTCCTATAAGAAGTCGGAAAAGAAATCCAGCGGAGACGCAAAAAAGCTGAGACAGGTGAGGAAGCGAGTGCGTGACGGCCGGCCGTGATGAAACGCTGCTTTAATGTTTGCTTTCATGTTTTTCTCTGACTTGTGCATCTGTGATTTGTACTCACCACTGTGAAAATGTTTTCTCAACCGGTATCTCTTCCTTTCACAATAACGTGCAGTGGCTTTAGTAGAAGGTAAGGTGACGGTGTACTCGGTATCTGTAGTGTGCTGCTGCTGTTGTCTAGTTCCGTTCAGAGTGTAGTGTACGATTAGATCATTGCCAGCACTGATCCAGAACGTCTTGCAATGACTTGCACCGTTGCTTGAGAGATGTGTTGAACTTGTGGCTCTGTGGTTCACCTGTCTGCAGACGAAATGTTCGTACAGTCGGCCTGAGTGCGCTGGTCCTCATCTGAATGGTGTGTGTGTGTGTGTGTGTGTGTGTGTGTGTGTGTGTGTGTGTGTGTAGGAACATAGTGCTGACGGTGAAGACGCGGACGAGATGCCAGAGGTTCAGGAGACTGTGACTGTGATACCAGGAAGTGCCTTATTGTGGAGGATAACACCACGGCCCGCTCACTCAGCACAGGTCAGAGACCCCAGTCAACCTGCAGCTGATTCACAGGATTTACACAAACTGTTCGTACCGAAAGTTTTCCTTCAAGCCATCAAGCAGTTGTTTGATCTGTATGTTTCTGAAATCCTGAAGTGCAGCTGAAAGTATTTCTTTCTGTCCTGTTCAGCAAATCATGATCTGAACACTGTATGGTTAAAAATAGGCCTCAGAATTACATTGAAAAAGTTGTACAATTTTTTAAAAAATGACAAGATTTAAACACAAAGTCAGCAAAATGTTTTCAAAAGAGGCAGCAAGTCATTTTCTACAAATAAAGTCAGGGACAGGGAGACATTGATCTAGAGGGAAAAAGAGTCTAATCATGAAAATTATATATATGTATTTATTTATTTATGGATCCCAGCTTTATAAAGTAGAGACTGTCCCTCATGAGATACATTCTCATTCAAAATAGAAGTATTACATTCATACGTGCACTGACAGTTCTCATCTAACATTCAGATTCAAACCCCCAAACCCTTTTATAAGGCATGAAGAGACTTATGGCACAAGAAGAAGAAACACACGACAGCATGTACAGTATAATAGATTAGCTAAATTAATGCTGTATTTAAATTATATGAGTATTTCTCTGTATTAAAACATTAACATAAGTCAAAGTTTCAATGTATGTAAACTAAAACACCTGACGGTCTTAAAAAGGCGTGCTGCTCATGCATCCTGCCTTCTCTTCCATTCGCAGATGTATAACTTCACCAGCTTTGCCCTGACACTAAACGAGCTGGAGCCCGGCATGGAGAGGCTGCTGGCTCCCACAGACTGCCGGCTGAGGCCCGACATCAGGGCCATGGAGAACGGAGACATAGGTAACCCCGAGGGGAGCCGCGCCGTTCAGCTAGCTGCATTTTCTCTCAGTTAAACTCATGAGTAAATATCAAAAGTCAACAGAGGCAGACAGACAGGTTTTTCCTACTTATTTTTGTGTGTATTTTTGTAGATTCGGCCAGTACGGAGAAGGAGAGGTTGGAGGAGAAACAGAGAGCTGCACGCAGAGAGCGGTCCAAGGACGAAGAGGAATGGTCCACCAGGTAGAAGCTTCTCTGTCAAAATGTCGTCTGGTCAGTTTGGACCAGTTTTCTCCTTTCAGAAACATAGTTTTATCATTATAGAAGTTATATATATATTTATAAGGATGAAGAGGTTCACCTGGTGTGTTTTCTGTCCTGCTGTTGTTGGTAACCCGTGTTTGAAAGCCGGCCTGACGTCTTGGTTGCGTCTCCAGGTGGTTCCAGCTGGGAACGAACCCCCACACGGGAGCAGAGGACTGGCTGTACACCGGAGGATACTTCGACAGGAACTACAGCGACTGCCCCAACATTTATTGACGCAGGAGGAGCTGGGCGTAAACACCTTCTCTCTGATAGGATTCACGTTGTTTCTCGGCATCTCAGATCTGTGACGGCCAGACGCCCGCTGGCGCCGTGTCCATGTCAGAGTCGCTGGTGTCAAGAACGCTTATCAGATTATCCGCAACTGTGAAAGGATGTGTGACGATACGGAGGATTTTAGAGTTTACTTACTGTAAATGTTGTCATCAAGCATCTTCATCTTGACATGCCCCGAACGCGTGCGTTACCCACCGCGGGAGGGTTTCGAACCTGCGTCCAGTGGGAGCTCCTGGAGCGGTGAAGCAGCTGCTGCGGGACACAAAGGGGATTTCTTCAGTTCTAGTTCAGGTACTCGACAATAATCTCACCTTGTAGACCCACCACACACTTCTGTCGCGTTGCATTCAAATATCAGGGGTTATTTAAACACACACGCTACTTTTATATTAGCCTATTTGACACTTAGATGTCGATTTTTAGTTGGCACTAAACTGCGTAAGCTGTCACAAATGTTTCTGTGAATAGAGACCTACCGTAGAGATACAAGCTGCTTATAACTCCGTTTACTGCCATGTGAAACACTCATCGATGGTACCTTTATCTTGTCGTCCGCTGTTGCATAGATAACGTGTATAATAACCGGTGCATGCATGGTCACCAGGACGATTATTTACACAAGTTAAAGCCATAAAAACCCTTTTCTGCACTGAGTAGAAACGCATTCATGCGAAGCTTCGAGGCGAAGGGATGAAGAGACCACCGACCGCAGCAGCAGGTTTTTTTTTTGAAAAATGTGTTGCAGAGGCCGCCTCCCCCATTAGTAAATGTGTTTGTGAGCAAAGACAAGAGTGTATCGGGCTCAGACATCCTCAGAAACATGGCTTATATTCCTCAAAGTTGGAAAAAAAAAACTAATATACAGCAAAGTGATCATATGCATCTGACTAATATTTCATATTTTCTTGTACTTCACTTTGATGTTTTGTATATTGGACAAAAAAAAAAGGAAACTTGCAGTTTGAAAAGTTTGATAACAATCTGAGAGCTTTAAAATGCTGGGAAATTTGTACTAAAGCGAACGGACACATTGAGGAAGAAATACACTACATGAATTATCGTGAAATCAAAAATACAGGTTTTATATTGAAGTCAAAATACCTAATACTTAATTTATTAATTTTTTCAATTAATTTAAGTTTAAAGTCAAGAATAAAATTTGAACTTTTGTTCTCAAATAATTGCATTTTTGGCTTTCTTCAATTTTTTTCTTCCCATTTTACTCTGTTCTTGACGTTGCACCTTTTCCCCTTAATCATTCTTGAGTTTCTCTTCAGCTGAAAAGTTATCTTCCCTAAAAAGTTACGACTTAAATTTGATTTGTTATTTTTGTCATATACCTAACATTGTAACGTTTTCAAAAATATCTCCTGACTCTTCCTTCTCGTCACTTCATGTCTGGACCTCTACTTTTATCCTTCATCTCAATACTACAGTTTTTTTCCCCTTAAAATGTGGCTGTTAGTTTATATCCTCATGTACACTGATGAAGGTGAGTTAGGATTTCTAAATAGTTTCTTGAATGATTTCACACTACATCAACCGTTATTTAGTGTTTAATTTTAGATTATCTGCATCATGTCTGTTTGGTTTATCAGACTTTGAGTCTTGACTTAATCCAGTGTCCTTTTGGGGAGATGCGCCCCACGGTTTGAAAACCTCTGCTTCAGAGAGAAAGTTTTCAGTCCTGATGACGGGTTTTTCTGCACGAACAGACGAGGCACTCGGACCAGCCGCAGTTGCCCAGTTCTCTCCTCCAGTCAGACGCAGTCTGTCTGCAGCATGAATCTATGCAAACTGATCCATCCCCTCTCCGACAATGTGAAAAATCCAGATTTCTCTAGCGAGTAGCCGATGAGACAGATGCAGCAGATAATGAATGTGCTGTGCCGTTTATAGAACACTCGTATACACACACATGCAGCGGCGGCGGCTGCTGTTGGAACAGCGTAGATTCTAATGTTTTTGTTTCTTCTCTGAGCACTAACGTTAAATTGAACTGCACATGTGAACGCTCACAGTCCTATGCACATGTATGTACAGTGAAGCCTCCTCCGTCAAGTCTTCCCCCGCCGTCTTTTACTCTCGATTCAAAGCACTTTGTGACGCCTGCAGCTCCTCAGAGCTGCCGGTCATCTCTCCTCCTTCCTCTCGTCTCCTCGTCCAGCATCCGGTTGGAAATGTTTACATTGTGATTTTGTTGATTTCATGTGTTTCCCCTCCCTCCTCCCTCATGCTGTCATCCAGAAACAACCATATGCATACAAAGCATATTTAAGAAAATAAATTATGGACAACAAACTCACTTCTCTGTTCAGTTATTTACACCTATTTACACATGTCTTGGTTTTCTCCAGGCACCTTCCAACAGTTCAAAAACATGCCTATTACTTAAATTGCGGTTTTTGAAGTTAACTGTGCGTTCACATGTACGTGTGTGTGTGCACGTTTCAGATTCAGCTATATTGATTAAAACTTGGAGAGATGTGAATTGTTGCATGAATTTAAAACAAATGGCATGCAAGACATTGCGAATATATATAAAAAAAAAATTTGAACTCATTAAAGCTACAGACAATAGTGAAGCTTATATAATGTGTGTTTAGTGTAATACAAAGTAATGAAGACACTTTAAATTTACTCCCCAGGTTGAGAGCATAGAAACCACAAACCCATCTGGTTACGATATTTTTACCAATTCAATCAAGTGTAAAATGTTTTGAACAACCATGTCCTTAATTTCAGTAATTTTTTTTTGATTATTGATTTTTACTTTACTTTGGGCTCAACTTTGGAACATTTACTGGTCACACAGTGTAGAACATGTTTCATGGTTGTAAGAAACATGTTTCTTTAAACCATGAACTCTCTGCTGTTTGTGCACTGCAAAAACTCCAAATCTTACCCAGTTCATTATTCTTGTTCTCAGTGAAAATGTGTCATCTCGTTTGATTTAAGTTAAATTTAAGATGGAGACTTAGTTCTTGATTTAAAATTATTATATCAAGATCTTTTAAGTAAAATTTACATTCTGCATGGACAGATGATTTCACTAGTTTTAAGAGTAATTTTTTATAAATTTCATGTTGATATCTTATAATTGGCTACCCATTTTGCTGTGTGGAAACATTAATTGAGGAGCCTTACTTCTTTGAGTATTTTCTACGTTATTAGATGAGAAGTTGGTTTTAATTGATGTAATTTTGGTTTATTTTCATCTTTGAAGCTTTTACATGTGACACAGCCTGTGTTGTGTCGTCTCAACCAAACTTGCCCGGAAGCTTTTAAAGCCTCCACTGATTGACAGACGGATCGACCAATCGCGGCGAAGCACCGCATCCCGCTCAGCCAATCAGAACAATTGTCGCTGCGGTGCTCGGCGGTGCGGCTGAAGGATAATTCTGACAGAAATGTGAGTAAAACTCTGTATTTTATCAACGTTCCGGGGTGTTTTTGATGCCGTGAGGCTGCGTGTTGAGTGTGCGCGTGTGGATGCGTGAAGCCGGCCACGGTGTGAGCTCTGGCGGCTGGGAGAGGAGCGCAGGCTGCAGGATGCAGAGTCATCTGTGGGACTCCGTGTGGGAGCAGCTCTGGGATCAGTCTGCTCCACTTACACTGATTTAGACCAACATCAGCTCCGTGTGGCTTTTATTATCACAACAACAGGCTCACAACGCCGTTACAGCGTGACAACAAACAGGCAAGTTCAGAATCGATGTACAGCAGGATTGATTATTCGAGATGTGTTTGAATTACTTCAATATATAAAGATGAGCCTCTGCGTTCTTTAATTTAATCATCTCTTTTTTTGATGGAACTGCCCGTGTGAACTGTGTTAACTACAATAAAATTGAATGAGCCGAACTTAAAATAATTACAATCTCTGCTGAAAGTCATATCCAGATCATTGATATTTAGATGTTCTCAAGTTTTAGATTTTTATTTATTTTTTTGGCTGCATCTCTGATGGTTAGGAGATTATATTTTACTTTGATTAATATTTAGATTTACTTAGATGTTTGAATAATTTTTATCACATTTTCATTGACAGACGTTGGTGAGCTGAGCTCACAAGAAAGAACAGAAAAGTCAGTATTAAATTTACTGGGATTTATACGTCTTTAAAAAAATATGGATTCTGAATTTGATTTAAAGTTTTTACAGTATTAACTGAGAAGAGAAGGGATGAACACACATTCGATGGATGACATCCTGATTGAATGATCTTTTAGCAATAAAAGCAATGGGCACCACTCTTGAATATGTTAAGGAAAAGTATCTATTAATAAATCATGTAGCTCATAATCAGAAAAATGTGCGCTTCAAGAAATAAAAGGGAAATGTTGGGATTGGGATAGTTTTATTCTTGCAAATATGCTCATTTTACGTCTTCAGACTGACCGTATCTGAGAGACCAGTGATAACATGGAAGTACTGGATCATGTTTGTTTCCTAATATTCACACTGTTGAACCTCCTCTAGCAGAACCCACACTTCTCCTCCTCCTCCTCGTCTTCGTCATGGCCTCTGGAGCGTTGTTCCCCAGCCTGGTGTCCGGGTCCCGCGGCTCCTCCAGTAAATACCTGGTGGAGTTTCGTGCGGGGAAGATGACGATGAAGGGCAGCACGGTGACTCCGGACAAGCGTAAAGGTCAAGTGTACATCCAGCAGACGGACGACTCGCTCATCCACTTCTGCTGGAAGGACCGGACCACCGGGAACGTGGACGACGTAGGTGCAGCCGCCGGTCAGACGACCCCGCCTGAGCGTGAGTTCAACTCCGGGGTAAAACTGTCTCCGCCTGTGATTCAGGACCTGATCATCTTCCCTGACGACTGCGAGTTCAAACGGGTGAACCAGTGCACCACCGGACGGGTTTATGTGCTCAAGTTCAAAGCCGGATCCAAAAGACTTTTCTTCTGGATGCAGGTCTGAAGCGGCACCACATGTTCTATTTATTGTTTCCCATTCGTTTTTGTTAACAAAGCTCATTCAGAGCTTAGATTGTTTCTACATGAATGAATAAAACTTTTTTTTCTGAACAAACATCCTGTATTAATCTGTCTTTGAGGAAAATCACTTCACTCTCTTTGCTCTGATTTCAGGAGCCGAAGACCGATAAGGACGAGGAGTACTGCCGTAAGGTCAACGAGTACCTGAACAACCCGCCGATGCCCGGCGCGCTCGGCAGCGGCGGCAGTGGAGGTCACGACCTGTCGGCGCTGGGCGGTACCGACAAATCATTTGATTCCCGCTCGTCATGCTTTTTTTAAACGAACCTCAAATATCTCAACTTCATGTGTCTCCTGCCGTCTGCAGGTGAGGGCGGGCTGCAAAGCCTTCTGGGAAATATGAGCCACAACCAGCTGATGCAGCTCATCGGGCCGACCGGCCTGGGCGGGATCGGTACGTGAGCTGCAGATCTGACGGCGCGGAACGAGAGCGCGTCTTGCTGAGCTGCGGCTCTGTGTTTCAGGGGGTCTCGGCGCGCTGGCCGGTCCGGGTTTAGCCAACCTGCTGGGCAGCAGCAGCAGCAGCAGCAGCAGCAGCAGCGTCCCTGCAGCCAGCAACTCGTCCACCAGGTGCTGCTCTAACGCCTGCAAAACACAGTCACACACATGGAAAAAAAAAAAAAAAGTCCAGAGTGGATCACAACTAGTGATTATGATCAATTAATCTGGACTATTTACATCAGTTTGTTTACAAACAGATTCATACCTAATATCCTTCATGTATTTATACACTATATACATAAAATATTCCCAGATTTACTGCATACACTACACAAATTCTATTACATATTCATGCTTTCAGCTCATATTTGCAGATTCCTAAAAACTTATAAACTGTTAAATATGTCAGAATGTGTCATTTTTGCAAATTTCTGACATTTAGCACTTTCTGAAAGATTTACTCACACATTTGCAAATTTAGTAACTGTTAACATTTGTTTTTTTACATTTTGATTGTCGAAAAATTTTGGCACCTCATGATGTTTTCAATTAAAGGAGTCACACTTTATCAGAGAATGAAGCATAATTTTGTTCAGAAAAACCGAAGCTGCTTTTGTCTTAGAAATTATTTTAAGGTCTGTTCCTCTATTTAGTTTCTATCATTTCATTCAGTCATTATTAGTATTTTGTTCCTTGTCAGATCACTACAGTAAGTTTTAGGTGTGATATAAGAAGAGAACAAGAGTTTCTGTTCAATATGTAAAATTGTGGAACTTTTCAGTTTCAGGACTCGCTGCACCATCTTGTGGTATAAAGTGGAATTACAAGAACAGCCAGACTACCTTGTTGGCAGCTTTGTGAACTTCAGTGAATTTTTCAGTAAATTTCTCAATGCGGTGATTATTTCCAGGTTGCTGTTGAGTGAAAACTTGACACACTCTGCTTTTTGAAGCTGGTAGGAGAAGAAGCACTCGCTCACCGGAGGCTCTGTTCCATGTTTGTTTTTTTTGTTTGTTTTTTTTTCCTCCTCTCAGTCCGTCCACGGCCGTCACCCCGACCTCCACCTCCGCCGCCAGCCGGCTGGGCTCCTCGCAGGTGCCCACCACCCCCATCACTCCCTCCGCCACCTCCGCGGCCTCCCCCACCGCCACCACCCCCTCCACCCCGGTGGTGTCCTCCATGGCGGCGGGCGCGGCCAACCCCACGCAGCCCATCCAGCTGAGGGACCTGCAGAGCATCCTGGCCACCATGAACGTCCCCGCCAGCGGACAGGGAGGTGAGGCGACGGCATTAAGCCTCCACTCGGCCTAATCGCTGCAGTTTTATTCAAACGACGCGGCAAATGATTAGCATTTTGATAAGAACGGCGCGTGTAACACGGCGTAATTCTCCCATAATAACCTCAGCCTGCTGTTAGAAGCAGTAGCTTCCTGAAAGTAGTGCAGTCGGCGGCCGTTGTGATTTAATTTCGCTGTGCCACACAACATTAGGCACAGCTCTGCCTCCCGCTTCGGTGACGCTATTTATCAGCGCGCCCACAGACTCGCAAACAAACCGGCAGCCGGCGAGGGAGGAGAGAGGAGAAGAGGACGGGCAGGCTGTGAGAGCAGCCGAGATGAGATTCGGTTCAAAAACACATCACCTGATTTCGGGTTTTATGGTCGTCCTCCTGTGTTTCCAGGTTCAGTACAGGCAGGCGGGACCATTTCAGGCCCTTTTACAGTGAAAACTCAAGGTTTTCAAGTGAAGACTGTGAACTTCAGTGTGATTTTGTCTGTTTGAATACATGACAAACGCATCGGCAGTCACTGAACGTTTTCTAAACCACAGCTCTTTTTCTAGTTAGTGTGTCTGTATAATAGTATTTTGGAGACGTATCTCACTTGAACTGACTGCAGTCCGTTTCTGTCCCGCCGGCGCCGTGCAGTGGACCTCGCCAGCGTGCTGACCCCGGAGGTCATGGCGCCCATCCTGGCCAACCCCGAGGTGCAGCAGCGGCTGACGCCCTACCTGCCGTCCGGAGAGTCGCTGCCTCAGAGCTCGGACGAGCTGCACAACACGCTCAGCTCGCCGCAGTTCCAGCAGGTGGGCAGAAACCGGAAATCAATTTCTCGGAGTGTGTGCGTGTGAAAGTGAACGGAGACCTTCAGCTCCTCATTGCGGCGTCGCTTCCCGTGTTTTCTCCCCGCCGCCCTGCAGGCCATGAGCATGTTCAGCAGCGCCCTGGCGTCGGGGCAGCTGGGGCCTCTAATGAACCAGTTCGGTTTGCCTGCGGAGGCGGTCGACGCCGCCAACAAGGGAGGTCAGTGCTTCAGATCCTCGGCTGCAGAACATTCACTTCAGAGGAAAACATTACAATAAGGTCCTAAACTTCCTCCGTCACATGAATCCAGATGTGAACTGGCGCCATTCTGGAGGTTATTTTCTGATTATGTGTGAAAGCCGGGGCTCAGCTGTTTTCCAATGTTTTTATTGCATGGAATGTAGAATGTGATCTAATATACGATGTTTTGATCGGTGGACATTTCCTTTTCAGACGTGGAGGCTTTTGCCAAAGCCATGGAGACGGAGACCAAGTCGGACCAGGACGGCGACTCCAAGGACAAAAAGGACGACGACGAAGACATGAGTCTGGACTAAAACTTAACGGCACTATTTATTTATTCAGCCGCTTCTGCTGTGTTTCGTTGTCACCAGCTAGAAAAGAGAGAGATTCAAACACACACGGCGACTCTCAGCTGATTTAACCGAGTGTGTGTTCTGTGACCTGCATGTCGGCTTCCTGTCTCTGAAGAAAAGAGCAGTAAAACCCTGGAAACACTCGCCTGTCGTGTTCATTTCGAGGAAAGACTCGTCACAGGTTATTTCCTTGAATTTATTTTAAAAACATTCATTTAGCGGTACGACTTGAACACAGTTATTACTCGTCGATTTGACAGCGAACATACATCGTGTGCAGTTTCACAGATTTGTATCACTTTTTATCACCACGTCAACGCCACACGAGAGACGACTACATTTATTACTCAATGTGATTTCAGAGCTGCAAAGAGGAGATTCTGCAGATTTAGAACAGTTTTAATCATTACTAGTTCAGAAATCTCAAAATATTCCAGATTTTGATCGTCTGAATTCAGCCTCTTTGTCCTGGCTCCACGCCAGCGGCTCCCGTGTGGCGCCGGAACATCAGAACACACAGATACACTGACTCATCGTCCCGTTTGTGATTATCTTTCACGGACGAGAACGTTTTAAGGATCAACTGCAGCCAGACGAAGAAATGTCAACGACAAATATCACAGATGATACGACTGTCAACCATTTCACTTCCACTGTAGTTTCAGGCACTTTTTTTTTCTTTTTTTAAATACTGGTACACATACTATCGTCTGGATCTTAGGAGTTGCTGCTGTGAAGTCTCGCATCCATTGGAGAGCGCTACGGATTCTATCTCACTGTCTTCTAATGGACGGCGGAGACAGTGACTTCTTTGGGTTTGACTTTACGAGCTAAAGGAAGAAGAAGAAAGTAAAATTCCTGAGAACTGAAGGACGTGATGACAAGCCGGATGACTGCGGAGTTAATACGAGGATATTTTACAAAAACACGTCCCTGGGTAATAACTTTGGAAGAAAAAAAGAAAAAAACACACTTAGAATAAATAAGACAATATTACAATTCAGTTTGTGTGCAGGCGACGCCACAGTGGTCGTACTGAACAGAAAAGAAAGGCCACTCCCGTCTGACGATGTTTCCCTCTCAACTTCTACAGTGTCACGTTTCAGTCAGTCACAGTGGATTTAAAAGGCATTTACAAAAAAACAAAAAAAAAAATCACCTGTGGTTTGATTCAGCTGTCCAGGCTGTACAGTAACAGAAGGTGCAGGCGAGGTTCAGTGGACGTTTCCTCGAAATACGAGAACACCGAGATGTGCTTCAAATAAAAAACCTTTTTACCAGACATGAAGGTAAAAGCACAATTAACGTGCTCATTGAACGTCTCTAACATAGAGCTCATGAGAGGGTCGACATCGGGACGCCACACACACACACACACACACACACACATCCAGTCTGAAACCAGTGTGAACTGGTTCCTCTCCACTCACAAAATAAATAAGGAGTTATTTGTTTTGAACACCACAGCTTATTACCTGGTTGATAACACACACAAACACACACACACACCTTTACCACACACACACTCCTGCTGGTGACGCGGCCGCCGCCGCTCTAACCCTGCTGCACCAGCCTGCGGTAGTGCGGCATGACCTTGCTCTCGGGGAGGTGGAGTCCCATCTCCAGCGCCACCAGCACGGCGAACTCCAGAGGAATCAGCTCCCGTCTGTTGATCCGGAAACGCTCCTCCAGCTTCTGCTCGTACACACACACACACACACATTATTTAATCACATTTATACATTTCCATTAAAATCACTTCAAACAGTTTTTTTCCCCCACACAGAGGTTTGAGTTCATCGGGCCTTTTTTTTTTGCTGAGTTTGCATGTTCTAACAGCGCTCTGGTTTCTTCCCACAGTCCAAAACAAGCATTTGACACTAACTGGTGGCTCTAAATGACCTTTAGCTGTGAATGCGTGTTGACTGAGCCTCTGTGCGTCTCTGCTGATGGACAGACGACCTTTCCTGTCACAGCAGATCCACAGGCTGGAGGTGGTTTAAAGGAGCGATGGGTGCAGGAGGATTGTTTTCTCAGAGTTTGAATGGCAAATGTTCCCTTTTATCTCTTTAACTTTGTTTTTTTTAATTCAATTATTCACAGCTCTGTTCAAGATCATCATTTTGGAATATACTATTTGTCGTTGTCCATGACTCAGAGAGCAGGACTGTAAACAGCAGCAAGGCCAGAAACCAGTATTGATGAGTTTTAAATAACTCCACTTTGTTTTCCTGCTCAACACAGAAACAGCTGCTTCTCCAGCCGCTTGTTTGCCGATTTTAGGACCTGCTATAATAAAACTGTATTCGTCATCATGAGAGGATTTCCAGCAACCTTTCTGTTAATATGAAAGCATTTCCAGGAATATTCAAAAACAGGAAATACAGGAGATTCATTTCTTTAGAAATAGCTCAGGCTTCCTTTGTTTAGTTAAAATAAAACGGTGAGTGACGAAATTTCTGCGTCTCCAGTGGAGAGAGAAATGTTGGGTAAACAACTGTGAGCTGGTTTTTCTGCTTCATTTACTTTACTTATCTCCTCCTCTTCTTGTGTTTCTCTTTCAGCCTTCATGGAGGATTGATATTCTCCCCTCTGAAGGGCCTCCGAGTGGAAAGAAGTTTTATAAACAACCCTTATCATAACAAAAATACATTGAAAACATTTTAAAATTCCAAACTCCACTCACATCGATGAGCTGCTTGACGTCCGGCTTGCGCAGGTCGCTGCTGATCTTTGCGGCCAGCAGGACGCACGCCGCCGCCACCAGCTTCCTGTTCTGCTTGTTGAGGCGGCCCTGCAGCACCAGCTTCTCAAAGTAAACAAACGCCATCGCTATGGTGACCGGCTGCAGGCCGCACTCCTCGCTCACGGCCCTCATCTCCCTCTTCAGGCTGGCAGAGGGGAAGAAAGCCGCAGAAAGAAAGCGCCGTGTGACTTGAACGACCCACATTCGAGTCGAAGTTCAACCTTCAGAAGGCTGAAAACCAAAGGGGAGCACGAGTCCGCACCTTCTTATCTTGCTCAGCGTCAGCTTGATGTGAGGAAACTTCTCCTTGAAAGTCTCGTTCATGTCCTTCTTCAGGTCAGACGGTTTCACGTACTCGATGACGGTCGTCTGCAGAGACGCAAAAACAAGCCGGCGCGTCAGAACAAACCGGAGGCGGCGCTGCTTCACGTGCAGTCAAACTGGGTCTCGTGAATGTTAGTATCCATACGTAGAGTTGGTCAGAGGTCATTTCTCAAGCCTAATTTTGGAAAAGTAACTTTCTTTTTTTAGCTGCAGCGGTAACAAAAGACCCTGCATCAGTCCAGGCGCGGTGTGAGCATGAGGATGGAACCGATCACTGAGTGGGGCTGTAAATCTGCTCCCTCAGTCCAGACACAGCCAGTCGTCTGCTCTGTGAGGAGTAACAGCAAGTCTTGGTTCAGGAAACGATGACGGTAATGAGTCACACCATGTTGTATTGTTGGGATGTTAGGTGATAATTATAACTCCAATCAATGCAAGCGTGAGAAAGTAAACCTCAATAATCAATGCATAACTGGAAGGTAATGAATATGCATACGTGTGTGTGTATTTTCCATCACAGTGCAAAAATATCACATATTTAGTCACACAGACTGACTGCATCATTTGCCTGAAGCACTTCGTCAATGTAAATTTTTTTAAAACTTTTTCTTCCATTTAATGTCAATTTTAATATAATTCAATTAAAACCTTGAACCTGATTTAAAAGCAACTTTGAAGCAATTATTGAAAACTAGTATAGACAGCCAACAATTGTTCTTCATGAAGCAAAATATTCATTTTGCAGTGCTTCCTGTCAGTGTCAAATAATATCTAAAGCTGTAATTCAGTGAACGATCCCCGTCTGGGTCTGTAGGTTCTGAAAACGTCTACATGTGTTTATTCAGTCCAAACTGGTGAATGGTTCCAGGTCTTTCCTAAACTCTGGCTGCCCACATTAGCTGATGGGCTCCGACAGGCTGCAGCTGCGGCGGCATTAGTCGCAGGTCTGTTGTTTCAGACCGAAACTCCACAAATTATTAATCAGCCTCCGGCGAACATGATCCGCCGAAGCAAAATCCCATTTTAAATTTATAGGTGCGCAAACGTCTCCTGTTACCTGATACAACAACATTTAATTACTAACATCAGTCACACACAAAAAATATTAACATAAATCCCTGATTTGAGCGGATTAGATCCTGTTTCCACCAAAACATGACAAAGAAATCCACACCGGTGCCTTCCATGCAGTTTCTGTCATCCACCAGGGTTTCCTGCTGTTCGCACTGTGTCATTCAAACTGGATTAATACCATTATTAATCTGACTTTGATGCCTGTTTAACATGCGCAGAACTCAGATTCTTGGTAGCTTTGTAACAAACTAAATGTTTCTGTGTTTGCTGTGCATAAAAACCCATCAGAACAGAGTTCATGAAAGAGTAAAAAGACTCCTCGACTTAAATCGAATAACGACAATCATTTTGCTCAAACTTCTGAGAACTTAAAACCCAGATGACCGACGGCAACAACTGTCCTCGAACGCCTCGCTGCTAAACTGAATCAAGTTGTTGTCGTGTTATGGAGGAGATTCTTATCAGATTCTTATCCGCTGCTGATTCAGCTCAGAAACAGGAAAACACAGTTTCATGCGCATCGTCTCCATTTCAGTGACACTGTAGAGAAACTTTTCGGAGATATTTCTGTTTGCTGTCTAAAGGTCACGGACGTCAAGTCACTCAAGCATCAGGTGATGATGTGCAGAAGAGGATAAACACACATCGCGCGCACACACACACACACACAAAAAAACACTTGTCATATTTAGAGGGGAAGGAAGGAAGGACGCTCACCACATATGATGCAAATATCAGGACCCTCTTGTGCCTGCCACAGGGCCACTGCGGGTCGCTGAGCAGGTTGGGGTCGTACTCCGCGACCTCCTCGATGCCTGAAACACACAGACAGGGGAACCGCAGTGAGTGGCACGCCGGAGGTCGGGTCGGCGAGCAGAAGCAGCTGTCAAGTCTAGAAACTCCGGGCCGGGGCCGTACATGGGTCCTGCGCCACGCTGTTGTTCAGACGCGCAGGGGTGAAGTTCCTCTGCCCGTTGCCACGGAAACGCGACTGCAGGGTCTGCGCGGTGGTGCTTTCCGCCGCGGCGCCGCTCTTCTGCCTCACCAGAGCGTTGGTCGGATAAAGGAACTGAGCGTAGGACACCGTCTGAGGAGAGCGAGACAGTCAGCCGTGGGAGGATTTCTGAGAGCGCGGCTGGTATTTCTGTAGCTCAGACTCCACGCTTACCTTCCCGAAGGCGCCCAGCTCCACGCCTTCCAGCGACGGCAGCAGGTCAGCCGCCACCACCGAGGACAGCCGCTGCCTCTGAGCCTCCAGCTTAAGATCACTGTCAGAGAGACACACTTGTCATTTCCCGCACACGCTGCAAACGCGCTGCAGTTTGTTTTTTTTGCCCAGAGTGACATGGAGGATGAGGGAAACATAAAAAGCGAGGATGTGGGCGCTCTCTGCTGTCCTTGTACCTGAGGTGAGCACTCTCTCCATAGGGCAGCACTGAGAAAGCAGCATATAGCGACCGCTTGGCACAAATCAGCATGATCCTGCAGGACATAGCAAGTACAGGCAGACAGAACAGATGGAGTCAGTCTACAGGAAACGGCTACAGTCGCTGCTGCTCGGCGCTTCCTGGACACAGAACATTCATCAGCTGCAGCGAGATCGCTCACACGGCCACCTCTACAAATAATCCAAATCTCTCAACTGAAGGAGACATGTCTGAACACTTAAACCATGAGAAGATGTTTACTCTTCGACAGAGAAGCTCTGAAACTGATTTTTTTTTTTTAACCTTTTCTCCACCTTTGGACTTCATGTGTTGACTTTGTAGCAGATCATATAATCAGGCACCTGAAGGCGTCACTCTGAACGCGTCACATTAGTTTGACCTGGCCAAGTCATTACAGCACAAATCGGGAAGAGAGCTATTTCACAATTCTGGAAATGAGTTATTGATTTTCCTGCTAAGAGAACAAACAGTGTGTGAGCCAGCTGGGTGTTTAAACACAGCTGAAGTCCTCCGGAGAAAATTTACACAAAGCAGAAGACATCGTCTTGATCCAAACATGCAGGTTGTTTTTGTTCACTTTCATACATATTATTCTGTTTGGGTCATTAAACAAATAATAGTCCCTAAAACAGTTGTTCAGTGTTCGTCATCAGACACGACACTGCGTCGTCTAGCTCAGTGAGAGTCGATGCAATAAGGAAAAACTTAAGATTTCTCAGACCGCATTCAGGTGAAAAAATATCTCAAAAATGAGGGTGAGTTATTAAATAGTAGATAAATGTAGTAGCTTGCAATCAAATTGAAATTGTGCACTTAAGACAGGAATACAATCAATAGTAAACTGAATTAATCAATTAATTAGAATGAAGCTTCAAAGGTTATAATGTCAAAGGATTCGACTGTTTTTTATAGAGAAAAGCACAGGTTTTCATGAATATATAGTATTAAACTCACTTTTTTTCTTACAGTGTGATTAAAATATATCTTTACTATACAAGAAGCATAAATTAAATCAGGATTACCTGAAACTATGAACAAATAACCAATAAAACATTTACACACGTCACTGGAGCTCAACTGATCTGACATATTTATGGATAAACCAACCGATCACAGTCGACTCAGCGGCACCACGACCTGCAAACACACTAAACAGAACAAGCCAAACACAAGAGGGGCTACAGTCTATAACAATAACATACAGTCAGCAGCCTCTGCCAGGGACACTCGGCAGTAAACACCCGGGCCAGAGCTTGAGGGGGAAATATCAGCTCCCTCTAGGAGGGAGACAGTAATACAACACAGGTTTCTACTAGAAGCTACTAGAACTTCAGCTCAGAGAGCATCAAACAGCCTGAAACAGAAACAGAAAGCCAGACCTGGGGCTCGGTTCAGGGCTCTTTGCACTCACCAGCAGAAAACATGTGATGTATGAGGACATGAATATGAAGCAGACAGTGGGAGATGAATCAAAAACAGTGAATCAATGAAGGGCATATGAACAGGTGGCGTTTGTTCACAGAAATTTGATCCAATTAATCTAAATATTTGTCACCATGTTCAGTGTGGTTATAGTGACACAAGAGTGTGGTGTCGCCGGTCTGCTTTGCTTTGTGGTTACCCCCCTAGTGTTGGTGCAATATGGTGTTAAATTTCCGCCCTGCACCTCTTTTGGCTTTCGCTAAGCCTCCAAGGGTGATTAAATTCACTGTAGCAATCACCACAGCGATTCCTCTGCAGCCTGCGAGCCACAGTTAAGCAGCTTATTACAATACCAGAGGGAGCAGCCAGCGCTGTCAGCGAGGGCCGCGTTCACAGTCCAAAATAAAACCACCTCTGATTTTTACCACTTCCCTGTGCACTGTGCATTATGAGTGTGTGAGTGAGTGTATATGTGTGTAGTTGCTGTCTGGACACTGACCTGGATCCTCTGGTATCATACTGTCTCATACTCTTGATGAAGTGGACTTTCTTTGGCACCTTGGGTCCAGGAGAACCAGACACATTCCTTAACCTGGGCAGAAAGTCTGTGTTAGTACTTTTCCACATGATCGACCAAAACAAAGGCCAAACACATGAAAGGGACTTCCTGGTGATCGTGGAATCACATTACATCACAGTCATATGTAAACCATGGGTTTACTGGGTATTCTCACAAAACAATAAACACTATTCATGAAGCGAGAGGCGAGATCAGAGGCTTAACTGTGATTTCAGTGTGAATTCAAACCATAAAGAGGAATAAAATAACACAAGTAATCACATTACAGTACGTGAAGGTGTGTTTCTGTGTTGTAATTTCACGCGGAAGTGAAATCCGGTGTTTCATGGTGGCACACACACCTCCAGCACACACTCACCTCTGCCGTGAATCCAGAGAGTTGGTGGCCGGCACCGGGCTGAGCGTGGCGGGCGTCGATCGGACCCGGGAGCAGGGGTGGTGACCGGTGGGGACCGGGGACAGAGGGGTGTCCGGGGTGAGCGTCTCCGCCGCGCTGCCACCCTCCAAGAACACCTCGTTGGCTCCCACGGTACCTGCCCCGGCCGGCGCCGGGGACATGACGAGAGAAGGCCGGACAGGACTGACCATGCCGGCGACACTGGAGGACGAGGCGCCGCCGCCGGCCGCGGCGGGGTCTGTCACCGGGGCCGCCGGCCCCTGACTGTCCGCCGGCGGCGGCACCGCCGTTGGGCCATCGTCTCGGTGCTCCTCGGAGGCTTTCTGGTCCGTGTTTCCATCGTTCAGCTGACACTGAGGCCGCCCGTCGAGTGAGATATTGTTGAGGAAGAGGAGTGCGGCCTGCCTCCGGCGGGAGTCCTTCGCTCTCCTCCGGTGTTCCCGGTGAGCCTTCGCCGGTTTGGAGGTGCTGCTGGTGGATTGCAGACCGCAGACCGCGGTCGCCATTCTAGTTTGAAATGCAGCTGCTGAAGGCACCGAGAAACCGGTACCCCGCGCTAGCCACGCCCATCTCGCTGTTGATTGGCTGGAAGTGTGGAAATGCAAATGAGATCATGTATATGATGTCCGGTGATTGGACAGTTCGCAAACAGAGTCTTGCTGCTCGTCGTTGATTGGTTGTAGGGGGACAGTGGGGGCTGGTTCAACAACAAAGAACTACAGTGTTACTAAATTATAAAGCTTATTTTCTTCATACAGTGTGAAGTCGCTGGGCTTCTTGACTGTTATCTACCTGATCCAGTGTCAAAAACGTTTTTATTCCTACACACATTTTCAGCAGAATCCAAGATAACAAACCTATGAAACCATCTTCACCTCTGACTCATACAGTATTTATGCTCACAGGAAGGTTATTTGAATGGAAGGCGTTGTGAGAATACACATATCCTTTGTAAAAGACCATTCACACCCTGTAAGAAACAAAAGTACCTTTGTATGGTGTTAGACTCCCTGTGGTAGTCTTGTGTTTTTATAGAGTCATTTTGGGTTCATTTGAACTTCTCCCTCAAAGGTCATTTTGTCTGTGTGTTGTTCTGTTGTTTTTCATGGGGGTCTGATCTCCTTTTGTCAAAGATTTTTCATTTCACTTTCACATTGTGAGTATTGTTTTTCTTTGAGGCTCTTTTGTGTTGTTACCTTACATCTTCTGTTTGAGTTGTATTACTTAAGGACCCAGGGGTGTTATGGTTCCCTGCCTTTTTCCTGTTGAGGCCTGTTGGGTGAATCTGTTGGTAATTTGCTACAAAGGCTGTTTAAGGATGTTTTTGTCATTTGGAAATATTGGCAACTTGTTTTTACAGGTATTGACAAAATATGCTAATCCTAGCATCAGGAAGGGTGTGAAACTTCTGGAAAATCCACTATGCAAATCACAATGCTGGACTGAATGAGATCTGTGTGTTAACATCAACCATCTCTAGCGCTGTTGACCAGAAAGGGCTGATGGGTGTTGGATGACCTGGTGTAACAGTAGAATCAGAATCAGAATCTAAATCACTTTTATTGGCCAATTACAGCTGCCCTTACAAGGAATTTGATGCGATAGAGACAAACAGCTGCCTGTAGCTGTGAATAACAATGATTGTAGTTCTCCACTGCGAAGGTATTTCCAGCTAACAAAGCTTCGGTAATTCAGTTATTAATCCACCAAAAGTCATAAACCACTCTGCAAATAGTGTTTTATCAGGAAGTTGTATCATAAGTCTTTAATCAAAGGCTTAATGAGAGCGCTCTTTCTCTTGACGTCAGAGCTCGATGTCTTCATTACTTGGTCTGCTCTCTCACCGAGCTCCCATCACAGTAATTAGATGTTGTGTAACCTCTGATTAAAAACCTCTCTCCCAGTGGTCATCTATGATTTATGTTGTTATTTATCACATCAGTCATGCTCTGGGGTGTCCAAACATGTTTTCACATCAGTGTTTCCTTTTAAGAAAATGGCAGCAGTGATCTGTGTAGTATTTGAGAACAAGTCGAGGCTGTGATCCTGAGATCAAACACGGGTTCCAGCAAACAGCTCGGCTGCTTGTTCTCTCATTATCCCGCAGCGGTGCAAGTTAACGGGACAGTTTGCACCAGATTTTCAGTTTGTTTTGACGCCCCACTGACTGTACAGCATGGAGGTATGAGCGAGTGTCTCTCTGAGACGGAAACTGAAGTGTGAAAGCTTTTCCATCTCCTGAGTGGGGACCAATCAATAACCCCTTTCCTCTCTTGGAAGGAAGCGCGAGTTAGAGGAATTGACACAATGACCACAGTAAAGAGTGCAGTTTGTGTTGTGCTGCTGTTGAGAGCAGGTCTCTCTTTATGGGGGTGGATGTAGAAAGTGCAGAGTTCAGCACCACTAATCCATCAATCTGCTAAAGACACAGGATTAAATCTCAGTCTGACCACTGTGTATGTATCTATCTATATTAACTTCGTATGAATTTAGAAAAAAAAAGCATTTTGTGTAACAATCACCTGTTTCTATCAATAAAACGTGTCATATTTGTGCATTTGTGAATTATTTCAGTTCCTTTCCAGGATGTCTTTCCTTTTCAAAGGGCAACTGTGAAGATTGCCGAAAATACTTATGAATTAACTAAACACTTCAACCCAACCGAAAAAAGGAAAAGAAAACAAAAAACAACCCTCTCCTACACAAATTCTATCACATTTTGCTATTAAATTACACGGTGTGCAACGTGTGTCTAAGATATGCCCAGTTGACCTGACAAGAAGTGAGGGTATGACTGTGAGCTATTTATATCCCCAGATGTACATTTTAGCAAAGAAAAAAATCCTGAAATATCTAATTTTTATTTAAATATATTTACATTAGATTAGGCTGGGTTGAAGTGCATTATACATGTGCATCACACACGCTCTCAAAAGTAACACAGACATTATGCTCAAACAGATTAATTTGTAAATGCAAAGTTATTACAATATGTTGATCTTCTGTGGATTTGACATAAAAAACCTCAACACAGCAAAGGTCAGGTAAACACATTGCTCTTTATTTTAGCAACAACAACATGATGAAATATTCCCTTCCTTATCAATCATCTTTTTTTTCCCCCTTTCTTGCTCTGAACAGCAACAGTCTGGCTTCAGCACCAGCTTAAGGCTTTTTGTTTCTCGCTTTGTGTTTGAGGTACAGCCCCGCCCAGCTCCTGCCACCAAAAGCTTCCTTTTCACGGCACGCTGTGCCGCTGTTAACGTGATGGACTCAGTTAGCACCAAAATCAAAGCCTCTTTGGCTTCGTTTTTTTTTAAGTTGTTCGTGTGTCTGTTGTTCTGCAGCAGTGGTGGTAAAGGTGCTCCGTGGGCTGTTTATTTGTCTGTGTGTCGTCTGGGGGGAAAAATGAGCTGAATAGACAGTGTTTACAACAAAACTGTCGTTATCTCAGTGACACAGTTGCAAATCAGTTAAAATGCACATGGCAGAACTCGTTTACACCCACATACACTCAGTCCCATGCTGGTATGTGAGCTCAGACACACACACACACACACGTCCAAACGCACGGTTCAGAAACGTCCCCTCTTGTGAACAAAGGTTCGTTTTACAGGTCTACAAGTTCCTGACAACTTCCTGGAAACAGTCCAGTGAGAGAAGCTTTAACCCAATTTAATTTGTCACTAATTGATGATGAACTGTGAAACTGCGCTCAGGTGGTGAATTTTTTTTTAATGAAAGTGTAAAGCACCACAGCTGCGTCTGTAAAATGATACAATTAGATTGTAATTGAGTAATCAGGAAGGTTTTATTTCCTATGAATAAAAAAAAAAAAAAAAGCAGCTGATTCAAGAGATAAAAATAACCCCCTGATGAGCTGCGTGGCTGTGTTTCTGCCATCTAAACACAATTTGTCAGAGGAGAGTTCTGGGAAGATTGTGAGGAAACAACAGACGAGTAAAAGTCTTACCAGAAGCACGACTTATCTTCAACGTATCGACGCTGCTCTGATCGGTCTGCCGTCTGCAGCTATCACTGCGTCCATTTTTACATTTTTCAGACAACAAAGTTATCGATACAGTACAATTACAGATAGCGCTGTCCCTCTGCCTCCTCCTCTTCGTTGTACAGTAATTTACATGTAGATGAACGTGTGTCTCGTTCCAGTGTGAGCCGGACGCGGTACGGAAATACAGCCCTGTCAACAGTCAACAGAACATGTCATGTCAGAGTCATGTCCACCCCCAAAAAAATAACAAACTGCTTGTAAACACACACAAATCTCTTTTTGTGTTTTTTCTTTTTCACTCTAGCTTACCTGGAAAACAAATATAGTACCACAGGAATGTTGTAAATCCCACAAACAGCACGGAAATGCTCAAAGCCTTGTCACAAATAATCACATTGTCATTCCTTTTTTTTTTTTTTTTTTTAGTTCTTTTTACATTCAACTGAAATGTAGCTTTTAAATCACCCTTCAGAGCTAAAGCAGCGTTTTCAGAGACTCCTTCAACATGTGTGAAAAGCTATGGGAGATGACGGTCATGGAGATCGCTACCCGCGTTGTGTCGGTGTTGCGGGTGTTTCAAACTGCAGCGCTTCACCAGCAGCCGCCATAAATGATCAAGCATGTTGAAGGTCTGTCTCTGTCAGCGGCCGCCTGGGCGGGATGCGCTGAAGCACCTTCGCTTGAGGAGGACTTTTGCGCCTCTGATTGACAACAGCTCAACTCTCTCTGCCTGCCTGTGCTTCTGCCTGTGCTCGTTCCGCGGCGAGATCCGCCGCCGACGTCCTGCACCGCGTCCTGACCTGAGAGATGATACAGAAAACCAAGGTACGCACCACCGTGGGACCACACCACAGGATTTTTTTTGCCTTCGTGAAAAATAAATACACGACAGCGACTCCCTCTCTCTCTGCCTGTCTGCGTCCAGCACAGGCCGCTCAGTGAGAGTCCTCCTCCTGCCATCTTCGTTTAAGGCAGGGCACCTGCGATGGCGGCGAGCTGAGAGTCACAGCCCCTTCGGCGTGTCACACGGTGGTCTCGTACTCCATCACTTCTTTGGGCGTGCCCAGGCAGCGGTACTGAATCCTTGGCGTGACCGGAGCGGCGCTCTCCAGCACCAGGATGGTTTTACGCAGTCTGCGGTCGATGTAGTGAGCGTCCCAGGCCGGGTACTGCTTCCTGGGAAGGTCTATTCTGATGACGGGCCCCTCTGTCCTGGGTGTGAGGCGGGACACCGGCGCCTGAGCCCCCCGGGGCGGCCGCACCTGAAACACGTCTCCGTCCACCCCGGGCCCCTGCTCTGACCCTTTAGTTCTCTGAAGGGTCCTGGGGGGGCTGCTCACCAGGTCGGGGGGCAGGCTGGAGGTCGGGGACACCAGCGTCTCCACGGGAACCTCCTTCTCCACAATGTAGCCCCAGCCCCACACCGAGCCGTCGGGGTGCAGCAGACAGTAGTACACAAACATGAAGAAGGTGCCCAGAGCGTAGCTGCTGGCCACCACGCACACCATGATGACGGCGTAGAAGTCTGAGGAGCGGGGCCCGGGGTGCAGGTACCAGGCGGCGGTCAGCGCCACGTTCTCCACCAGCACGGTCAGGCTGTAGATGAGCATCCTGCAGCGCGTGCGCCCCTCCCTCACGCTGAACCAGCAGAAGACGTACACGATGCCCACCATCATGTTGTAGATGATCTCCTCCCACTTGGACATGCAGAAGTCCGTCTCGCCCTGGATAATCCAGAATGTCATGATGCACCAGTGGGCGACGATGAAGATGCCGAAGTAGAGCTGGAACACGGAGAGGAAAAGGGCGAAGGCCAGCGTGCGCGCCCCGATGGCGAACAAGTGCCACAGAATCTGAACTATGACGGCCTTGTAGGTCATGGGCAGCTTATCGTCTCGGGAGTCCCTGAGGACTTTCTGATAGGAGGAGATCATCCAGGCGAGGGATATCAGCGAGGCAGAAGCCGAAAGCCCTGAGGAGACAGCGGAGGGGAGGGAGAGCGAGAGCGAATTAGAGAGGAGGGTGAGACGGGACGGAAAAGGCCGCCTTAACATTTAGCGAAGGAAAACAAAAAAACACAGTGGGCCGACGCGACGGTTTATCTGTGACATGTTGACGGCGGGTCGTCCTGGAGGCACTCACCCTGAAGGGGCCGCACCTGACCGACCTGGACCATGATGCTGAGCTGCAGCACCAGCTGCGGGGCGCTCTTCAGGAAAGATTCCAGCAGGCGCAGCATGCTGATGTCGGCGCTCTCGAACATCATCCTCCAGTAGTAGTGGCGGCGCTCCGGGTCGCCGTGCCAGCGGCTCTGCACGCCCAGATACAGGGCGTGGACGTACCTGTGCGTTCCGGGCAAAACACAACGCTCAGCGTCAGCGTGCCGCAGAAACACCGGCCCCCACCCAGCGCGCCGCTGCTCATCTTAAGCATAAATATCTCCTCGCTCTCAACGTGAGACAAAATCGGGACTTTTTAACTTCTTTTCCCCCCACTGTGCTGACAAAAACCCGACATTGAAAAAATGGGATTAGGTTTTAATACTGAGCTTCAAAAACTTTCCGGACGTGAGACAGAGACTCTCAGAAGTCAAAATTCATTATTGCAAACTCTGGGAGCTGTCAGTATTTTTTTTTGCCAAAAAGCTGGTTACTTGCTCTTCTGGGATTTAGATTAGTCTGAAACTGAACTAAGCAGCTCCGTGGTTATAATTTTAGTACAGGCATCAGAGGGGGAACGTAGAGCCCGTCTGAAGACTCTTCAAATAAAATAAGTCAAAGGGCTGCAGCAAAAGAGGAGCTGCAGGGAGAAAAGAAACACCAAATAAATGCTTTCAGCCTGCTTCTCTGATTGAAGGCTAAAGGAAGGAAAAAAAAAAGCTTTATAGACGTGTCGTTCCTCCCTTTTCACAACGTGTAAAGCGGCGACCTTGAATAACTATCACACATATTAGAAAGAGGCTCACAAATATTTGTGGGATGTAAATGACAGAGGTGGGGACAGGACTCAAATTAAGTAGAAATTCAACATGCTTAAAATTTAGTTGAAAGCAGAAGAACTAGTCCAGCCTTTTCAAGTAAAAGCACTTTACTTGAAAAAAACGACTAAATCTCAGGCATTTATTACACTTATGAGTCGATCCTTTGAAACGCAATGAAAAACAGTAAGTGGAAATTTAGGGAAGCAGTAATCTCTCCTCACCAGGCCGATGTTTGCTGTTTGTGCGCAGAGCTGAACGTGATGTGAGACGTGAGCTGAGCTGTCAGCATCAATCTAATGTCTGCTTCACTCATTCAGCTCAAGTTACATCAGTTATTTAAAGGAAGAGACTCGAAAATCCGCGTGGTGGCAGTTATCACAGCAGATATGATGAGAGGCTAATGAAACAAACAGAACGGTCGCCAGCATGCAGACGGAAGCAGACGTACTACGGAGGTGACCGAACTTCGGCAACGAGCTCGATCCAACGTCAGCCTCCGTGACCGTGTTACACATCTCATCGTGATCAGTTACTAACGCAGCGCTGCCAAAAAACTGCCCAACACTGAATAAAAAAAAGAAAAAAAGGGAAAGAGCAGGGTTTAAAGTGTGCTTGAAGAATAAAAAGGGCAGCTTTGAAGGACATTTATACCGATCTCCAGCTGGCATAATTCGTTTTAATAAGACTGTGAATAGAATTCTGCTCTGAACGGGCTCCATTATCAGTGCGATCTGACTCATTTTCCACCGTGTTTCTGCTGCGTTACCTTGTTACTAATGTCACATTCAGCGGCAGCTTTTCATCCCTGCGGTCACACCTTCCTCTCTCCTCCGCCGGTACTCCATTTCAAATCTGTGGCGACCACAGAGCGACTGTCTCCTCTTGTTCTGTGCATTTAGATTGAATTTCATCTGGATGTTAGGAAGTCAGATGACGATTCAGCCCAGCCTGCATCGTCTCGCTCTAACATAGGAAGTAAAAGTGCAGGGGTGTCATGAAAAAGTAAACACTTAAGTTATCTACTGATTGCTCCATGGGTGCTGTAATACTGTGTGTGTGTTAGATGGGGGTTCCACCAACCGTAGGTGAGCGGTTATCTTCAGACGGCGTATAAATGTTTGAAAAACACTGGTGGTTGTCGCGGAGGACCGGAGCTATAAATGTCCCAGTAATTGCCTCGGGGAAAAGGGTCAGAAGAGCCCGGCGTCAACAAGCCCACTGAGCCATGAGGGAGTTTGTGTAACCCGTTTTTTGTTCTGGTTCCAGCTACACAAAGTGTGCCTTGGGACGCTGCACACTGAGAAAATAGAGCATATGTGCTGTAATGAGGGTCACAGACTGACACACACACACACACACACACGCAGTTTCTTTACACGCTCTTTCTGTGACACAGCCCCATATCACATCACGACTGAGCTGACATTTCATTCTGGTAGCCGGCCCCAAATTGATCTCTGTTCACCTGACTGACGGTGTATCGGTGTCGGATCATTCCTGAGTTAACGGCCGGGGGTGAAAGGCGCGGCGGTAATCCTCTTAACGTGCAGACACGCCGGTCTGAGAGCAGCGGCGATGAATGGGGCATGGACAGCAGCTTTAATGGCATTACCGGTAATTCTGTGCCGCCACACTGTTTTAATGTGCTCCTGGACACACTCACTCTCAGACACACACACACAAACACAAGTCCAAGTCTCCAGGAGGAAATAAGGAATCAATATATATTACCCATAGGGCTGTCTTTAGAGGCAGGAAGAGGAAGGCCACAAAGGAAAGGCTGTGCACGCCTGCAGATCAATCAAACGATTGATTTGCATCTGATGCCGTCGTTACACATGATCTGTCCTCCGTTTACGCGCCGATACGTCTATAAGATACAACTCGGAGTGTGTTTTTACCCGACCCCGGTCCCACCGCAGTTAAGCCGAACGCCTCTTCCAGGCTGGCAGCCGCTCAGACCTGTCAAACCCCATCAGAGGGCTCTAAGCCTGAGCACAGACTCACGCTCACTGAGCGGCTGACCTACAGACCCACTGCCATCCATGTGAGAGGAATGCCAAAGTGCACGCTGCCGTGTTTCAAGTGTCCTCAAATTTAAAACAGATTTCAGCTTTTTTTAACAAAAAAAAAAAAAAAAGACAGAAAATGGCTCCAGATCTGATAGAAAAAAATATCTGCTTGGGAAGCTGGAAAATATGGATTTTTCTAAACACAACAGCCAGAGCCTGAAGGTAGGAGCTGAAAATACACTGATAAGAGAAACAAGTTCACACATGACTGGAAATAAGAAAGCAGCCCGGTGACGACTCTTCCTCGTCACTCCTGAGGTTCCTTCTTGTTCCAAAACCCAGATGACAAAAGGATGCTCTTCAGTTTCCTGTGCAGGGGATTGATGGGGATGAGTTGATGGTTTTCTGAGAGATGATTGACCTAAAAGCCCCTCAGGGGGGCTGGGTGGGAGAGTGGGTGGAGTCTCCGGCTCCCGTTACAAGCCAGGGACAGATGTCAAACAATACAAAAAGACATTATGTGGTCATCTGGGCACAGTAGTTCCAGAATCATGAGGTTTAATAAGTACAGGGAGAGATCCATGCACACACACACACAGATACACACACACACACACACACCCCTGCTGCCCTGTGTGTGTGTCCCCCCCATCCTCCCATCCACCCGGACTCACCTCCAGACCTGAGCCAGCTGGAACAAGTGAACGACGCCCTGGAAGAGCCACATGAAGGCTCTGCAGCAGCTCCGGGCTCCTCCCCCGGTGCTGCCCGGCCCGGCAGTGCGGCCAGCGCCCCGCTCTCCGCCGCCGCCGCCGTCCTTGCCGCTCAAGCCGCTCTCGTGCGCCCCGGACGCCGCCACCACGGCCGCCGCCGCCGCGCCGCTCTCCACGGCCGAGAAGTCGAAGGCGAACCATCGGAAGCTCAGCAGCTGCACCACCACGGACGGGACGACCACGAAGACCAGAGTCAGGGCGAAGAACCAGTAGTCCCTCCTCAGGTAGTAGTCCGCCGCCAGCCACAGGTCTGAGGCCCCGTCCGAGAAGAAGACCAGCAGGGCGCACAGCGTCCAGCAGCAGTCCGGGACCGAGTAGCGCTGCTCGGCGGGCCGCGGCGCGCGCGGAGGCCGCGGGTCCGACCTGGAGGGACACTCGGGAGGCAGCTCGTTCCGGAGAGAGACGGCTGCACCGTCAGATTTCGCGGCCATGTTTGTTGTAGGGAAGAGAGTGAGTAAAGAGATGGGGAAATGATGGAAGGGGGGGAGGGGGGTCGCGGAGCCTGGCGCGAGGGAGGGAGGGAGGATGGAGAGGGAGGATGGAGAGAGAGGATGGAGAGAGGGAGAGAGGGAGGGAGGGAGGGAGGGAGGGAGGGACAGGGAGTCTCCGCGATCTGCGGCTCTGATGAGCAGAAACCACGTTTAAAGTCCAGTAAAGGCTGCGCGTCGCATCTGAAGCTCAAACAAAGGAGATTGTCTGAGGTTATTATTATCCTTTAAATCCGCTCATTCACAAAACTCCAACCGTCTGCAGCTCACAAATATACGCCAGGTGCTCAAACACCAGCTTCAGCATCATCACATGTCCAACAACCCCCTCCCAAAACAATATAAGGGGTTTATAATAACAAAATATAAGCTGTATTTATATGACAAATTTGGTGACTTCCTGTTGGATCCCAAAAGTAAAATATTACATCCTCTGTTCTCAGTCCATCCAACTCAGGAGAGCAGGAGCCGATCAGTCTACAGACTGTCCATCACAGTGCAAAGCCACCAGCAACATCACAGTGCCACAGGGATCAGTTGCATCATATACAGATGTTTGGTCTGTGGAAGGAAAATGAGGAACAAACAGGAAGAACATGCAAACTCCACACAGGAAGATAGTCAAACAGGAAGATAGAGGCAAGAGTGTGTCCCAGTCCACCGCCATGCAGTCCAAAGCAAATCTATTCAGGCTTTTGATCATATCTCAGCACATATAGGTCATGTTAGTGTTTCATTTCTTTCAATGCAACATTAAACATTTTTGAACGTCGCTTAAGGTCAGGATGATGTTGTGGTTAACTGTTAATTCGCAGCACGTTGACATGGGTTTGATGAAAACTGAAGCCATTCTCTGCAGAATCTGCATGTTCTCTCTTGGCAGGTTACATTTGGAGGTACTCAGTGGTGTTTAGTCTGCAGGAGGGAACGTGTTGTGGCTGTTTGCTCTGTGACGGACCAGCAGGTGTGTTTTCCCTCTAACTCTGAACTGGTACAAGATGGACAGTTTTTCAAGTTTGAGACTAAAATAGAAATGCAAGACAACAGTTTGTGTCTTTCAACAATTTGATACCTTTTTTTCAAATGAATTTCTCTGTGTTCAGAAGACAAATTTAACATTTTTTCTGTAACAGCACGTGTGTATTGTTTTGTTCTTCGGACAAAATTAAAACCAACTGCTGATCAAACTGATCCCTTTGATGAATACATTTCAAAATCTGTTGTTATAATAATGCAGTGAAGTAATACAGGTTGATGGTCCTGATTTGGATACGTAACACATCCATGAACATGAATAAAGATGCATCTGAAGACAATAAGAATATCATGAAAATGCTGATTTTTATTCAACGTTGTTTCCTCCATATTGTGAAATTTCCATTTAGAAAAAAAATATTTGAAACATTTGAAGCCTTTTCTGTTTAATCATTTGTGATTTTAGCCCACGATTCATGAAAATCAGGATTATTTTTAAATATATTTGATAAAATTAAATATCAATTTCTTTAAATGAAACTATTCAAATACTGACAAAAAATGACTTTTTCAGACTGTGTGAACTGCCACTTAAACTTCACACAAAATTATACTGGGCCCTCCTTAAGTAACCATATTTGATATTTTCTCCACTTCTTGTTGGATGAGCTGACGGCAGTCTCAGAATATATTTAATATTGAGGAGTGATGTGTAAAAGGACTTTTTTTGCTTTACACTCGTCACAAAAACTGATATTTCCTTTGAAGAGCTTTAAGTATTTCAGTGAGTTTTTTTTTTTTTTTTTTTTTTTTAATGAATGGTTAGAAGAACTCATTGGAAACAGATACTACTGGGTTGTTTTACTTCATGCCGTTTTGAATTCTGACGGCTTCTGCTGGTGGAAATATCTGGTGTTACGTCTCTGCACCAACACGGAGGTGGAGCAGCCGTCTGGGCCTCTCCTGCAATATTGGGATCAGTTTCTGTTCTGCGCTCTACCTCTTCCTCCTCCTCCTCCTCCTCATCACTCCGGACTCTCCAGCCCCGGTTCCTCTTTTCCCCTGCTGCTTCCTCTTTAGGTTAAAATCTCTGCAGATCAGCTGAGCCAAAACTCCTCCTGCTGCCGCTAAAACCTCTCTGGTGGTTTGAAGCCGTCGCTCCTGCCAACGGGAAACACTCGTTATACTTTCATTCTGCCAGGGATTACTAAGAAGTATTGATCCCTACTCTGTTATATTCACATCCAAGAAGAACAAAAACTTCCCCAAAGCAGCAGCAGCTTCAGCTGAGTCACACACAAAAAACCCCCAATATGTTCCAATTAATTTTGATTCAGCGAGGAAAAAAAATACTCAGAAGTTTGTTCCATAATATAAACAAGAAAAAAAAAAAAACATTTTCAATATGAGGACAAAAATCGAGACCAAGAGTAATGAAAATGTACTAAAATTTAATCATTCATAAAAGCTGGAAAATCATCTGTGACAGGGTAACACAAGAAGCAATATTAGAGTTGGTTTAGTACAATATATTTTCAGCCTCAAGACACAAATCAGAACGCACCATTTTCCCCCCCATCGGTCTATAAAATACTAATTTCCTTAGCTTTATTATGCAAAAATGGAAGTAGAATATATTATGGGAAATATGGAAGGCTTGCAGCTCTCAATATAAAACAAAGTCACTTAGGAAAGATGTTATCTCATCAATGCACGTCCCTGTAAGTAGGAGCGAGTAACTTATGGACAATGACGCATCTTCATTGACACTGTTAGTGCAGAAATGTACAAGAAGACCAACATTTCACATGGACTCCTCTGCAAACGCATTGTCACAATATGCCAAAGACTGATGTTACTTTATAACAAAAGGTTTTAGTTCCCATATATGGATTTAAATCCACGGTCTCCTCTTTTACACTGATATTTCCAAAAGAAAGACACCTTGGAGAAAAGAGAGAGAGAAAAAAAAATAACAGTTGTCATCAGGCTGACGATTCAAAAAAAAACCCAAAAAACACAGGCGGATTTCTTTGCCATTAAAAAGCAGAAAGAGTATCTGGAGTATGTGCCATCTCCTGCCATTTTGCGAGTGGTGAAGTTTTCTGTCGGCCTGTTTCAAAACGGTCTGGAGAGGACTTGGAATGCTGGCACGATCCACTGGGAAACAGTTAATCATTACAAGTTTCTGCAAGGAGAGAGAGAAAAAAAAAAAAAAAAACAGTCAGCATCCATCTCCTGTCAGACGCACATCATCCACAACATTATGACCACGGAGAGACGCCGTGATTGAAAGACCATTTATTGTTTCGTCTTTGTCAGTGGGTGGGACGTATTCAAAGAAAAAGAAAAAAAAAGACATTTGGTCTTCAGAGCTCCATCATTTGATGGAGATTGACTGTGATGGGTGGAAGAAGACTGTATCAGAGCGTCTCTAAATCTGCAGCTGTTGAGGGGAGTTCACCGACTACGGTATCTGGTTTTCATTAAAAGTAATCCAAGGAAGAAAAGACAAATAACTTTCAACTCTGTCACGAGAAAACAAGGATCGCTGATGCCAGATATACCAGAAAAAAAAAAAAAAAAAACTGTGTAATTTCCAAGAATCTGCTGTCATAAAACCCACAGCGCACCTCCAGAGAGCTGTGAGGCCCACGCCTCAACAGGTCTGGGCTGTTCTGGACATACGAACTCTCCTCAGCATGTGTACAAATAGGAGCTTCCAGCCAGCAGCTCCAACAACTTTTACTTTGGACGGTGAAAAGACTTTAGGAGTTGCTGAATACCCATCTGCTCAATGAAAGGTCTGGAATCGAACCCAGACAACTGCTGCGAGGCAACAGTGCTAAACACTGGACAACCGTGACACAAATTGTCAGGGTATAAATTCCCAAACATTATTGTGGTAGATTAAAGACCATAAAGTGTTACATAAAGGGAAGTGTTTGATATAAAATGAAAGAATCTTTATAAAGACCTTTGTTTCCTCATCGATCAACGTGAGCAGGAAGAAGTGCAGCACGTTTACCCGTACAGCAACAAACCTGCGAATGAACCAAGTCTATTCTTCAAACAAAGCTTGTTTTTTTTTTCAGCTCTTGGTTTGTTTTTCTGCCTCCTGCCATCACAGACAACGTTCTGTGTTTTTATTGATGTGAAAGTTTTTACTATCACAGTGTAGCAACGCTGCGCTGTTTCACTGGAGAAGCCAGAACGACGCGTTTACTGCAGCTCAACCGAGCTCCGAGTCTCCGGAGACTCATTTTCATATCAAAGAGGGGAGACGTGAAACCAATTACGTACATTCACAAACCTGCGAAATCACAGCCGAACACACGACTCTGAGGAAACAGCGGCAGCTAATTTAAAGTCCTATTTATTGGATTTGCACAGACACCGGCGTGTGCAACAGTTACACCTACCCAGCAGCAGGTGGAGCCACAGCATTTGATGAAATTAGAGCATTTTCTCATCAAACAGAAATATTTTTGATCTAACTGAAAAGGATCAGCTTCTAAATTGATTTGAACACATTCTGACGCTGGGTGAGGGTTCCACTGAAACACGGTCCTTCCTTTTTTCCAGCTCACATGAAAACAGAGGCTGGTGTGACAGATCGGCACAAGGCGTCCAGGGACTCGGGAGCTTTCATCTCTTCTGCTTCGACACCCAGAACCCTTTGAGAGACGCTTTCGGGGGAATATCAGCGGCGGTTTAATCTGCTTTTGCTCAGTTTATCTCAAATTACTCTAAAGACGCCGTGTTTGTGTTTGTCATTGAAATGAAGTGATAATCTGCCACCGATCTCGGAGCGCTGAGTGACGAGCGGAGCTCAGCGAGCAGCTGGAGCCCCGCGAGTGGAATACATTTTGTTCTGACTCCCACTCACCTGGCCTGGAGCTGCCGTGGGAGGGCGTTTTAGAGCAGTGTGCAACTCGACTTCTTTTTTGTCTTCTTCTTTTCCATCGGCGTTTTTCTGTTGATCTGTCGCACCAGATCATAGAAAATCTACAAAAGAAGAAGAAGAAAAAAAAAAAAAAACTCGGCTGTGTCAATGTGTATTTGCTTCAGCAGTGGAAACAGAACAGGAAGAGAATCAAAACACTGCTCCAGAAAGATCTTATCTGTGGAAATGTCTGCTGAAAATGACACTGAAAGCAGAGACACATAAGCTGGTAGAGACTTTACCCAAGTTTGTTTTCTCCAGCAAACACAACAGTGAAGCACATAACTCCTAAAACAAAAGGTTTTTCCTCTAAACAGATGCTGGATCACGCAGGATATTTATGACTGTTTATTTAATATGTAAAGTACTGCTTGATTATGACGTTTTAAGTCATTTTCTAATCTAAATCCACCTGAAGTTATCAAAAACTTGCGTCACTCTCCACCTGTTGCACGAGTCATTTGCCCTTACCTCATTAACATTGATCTTTGATTTAGCTGAAGTCTCTAAAAAGGCACAGTTGCTCCACTGCCGGGCCAGGTTCTGACCCTGCTCCTTGCCCACCACGCGCTCGTCCTCCAGGTCACACTTGTTCCCCACCAGGATCATGGGAACCTGCACCATGGACACAAACCAGGCAGTCAAACGGGCTCTCCGGGTCATTTCAAAGGTGAGAGGCGTGAAAAGTTGAAGTGAAAGTGGTAGCAGTGACTGAGAGGCTCGGCTTGACATTTAGGAGCCTGTGACAGAAAGAAAGGAGCAGCTCGTGCGTCTAAGGCAGGCAGATCAACACATCTGAGGTGAATAGAGCACAACGCCGAGTCAAAACATGCAAGTAAGTTCACATTACACACACAAAAATAAAAAGTGTGGGAAGAGTTTGTTTGTTTTTTTTCCACCTGTGGTGGAGCTTCATGTTTTTCTCATTTCGATGTTATCAAAGCTGCAGGATGCTACTTCCTACAAAACTATTATGCATGTAGAGATGTACCAACTAATTAATGAATCAGTAAATGTTTAAACCAAAAATTCTGTAGAGATAAACTTGAGAAATTACCATTAAAAATGTAAAAATCTTAATGGTTCATTGAGAGATTTCACCTTTGACCAGATAGGATATCTCTAACAATGCAAGGAAGTGATGTGATTTTAAAACTGTGCTTCATGACAAACATGAATATTGAACAGAATTTGCGTGAATAAATACAAAAAATGAAAGTAAATCCACACATCCGCACCACTCAGTGCTGCGTGTGAGAAGAACCGAGACGCGGACGAGCGACACGCCGCCCGTTATGAATAAATAAAGCAGCTGCTCAGCGTGCCGCACATCCTCCCTCCAAACCAAGTGACGAGGTGACAACGGCTGAAGGTAACACAAAGCGTCTCACAACAGCTCTGACATTTGCAGCCTGTCACAAAGTTCCTGCCCCCCCTCCTCTCCCTGAACTCTTCCCCACAGAGCCGGCTCTAATGAGGTGACCCGTGCCGATCGCACGGAGAAGCCAAACAAGTCCTCAGCGGAGCGAGGAAACGCCTCGCAGCCGTTGGGGTTTTAAAAATGTTTGATAACATCAGTTAAAGGAAAAACCATTCCAAGAGCAAACGGTTAAAGAGTGAAGGTTTCCACTCACGTCCTCGGTGTCCTTCACTCGTAGGATCTGTTCCCGGAGGTCCTGGAGGTCGTTGAACGTGGATTGTGCCGTGATGGAGTACACCAGAGCGAAGCCTTGGCCGTTCTTCATGTACAGGTCCCTCATCGCCGTGAACTGTTCCTGCAAAGCGGCCGCAGAGAGGAGACGCCGTCAGAGGCCCGTCCACCTTCAGCTCTTCACCAAAAACCCACAGCTCCACTTACTGTGCCGGCTGTGTCCAGGATCTCCAGCATGCACTGCTGCCCATCAACCTCCACTTGCTGTCAGAAGGCAAAGAAAAACACACTTTCAGAAGGAGGATAAAGGTGTTAAATTCACTGATTCTCTTTAATTTGTTTCGACTTTACCTTTCTGTAGGAGTCTTCTATTGTGGGGTCATACTTTTCCACAAATATGCCTTGCACGAATTGGACTGTCTGAAAGGGACGAAGGAAGACGGGAGGGGCGATCATCATCATCATCACACAACTCACAAAATTCCAAAACACACACATTTTTAAGCAATCAGAAGAAAGACACCAGCATTTCACGTTTCACTGTCTCAACGGTAAAACGTCAGCTGCTGTCAAAAGAGGAAAAAATGTTTTGTTGTAAAACGCAGCGAAGCAATCAGTCCTCAACCATTTCCTCCAAAGAAGAAGAAGTCGTCAAAGAGGAAGTCAACCTGCGCCGTGCTGGCGGCATAAATACACATGTGGCTGAGGAGCAACTGAAAAACACTCATCTCATGATATTGATCCATTAGTCCAAGCAGGCGAAGCAAATTGAGCGTTTGTTGATTTTGACCACATTAACTAAAGATCCAGCTGAGTGTGTTCAGTAAAATACACCATAACTGTGTTGACAGAGCAGCCTGGTTATAAAAGTGTGAAAGAGATTTGTCTCCTGGCAGCAGCCATAACTCACCAGTGCAGATTTTCCCACGCCTCCTGATCCCAGCACCACGAGCTTGTACTCACGCATGGTGGGCAACTTCACTGGACAGCACAAGAGTCTGTGAGAGAGCAGAGGAAGAGACGGGGTGAGACACGGCCTTCGGCGTGGAATATCCAGCTCAAACACCGTCGGCCGTTGACACAATAACCTGCAATCATAGCAAGCCTCATCCATCGCTAAAACAGTGGAGCGAAGTTCCCGGACAGAAGAAGCTCCGTCTGCCGCTGACGCCGATCAAAATGTGGATCTGCAGATAACTTATCACGCATCTTGATACTGAAACTATTGACTGAGCTGCTGTGACGGTGAACACCCCGGCAGCTCAGCGTCCACAATGAAAAGTCACTGTTGACATCAGCGGATTGAAACCTCGCTCCTCTGCCAAAAAATGAGCTCGCTCCCCCACCCACTACCAGGGGACTCCAGTTGTCATGATGATACGGGCGTTGGCTTCAAGGGGAGAAAAAGAAAAGAAAAAACACTGAATAATGAAGCCAATAACACAAACATGCTAGTTTTAAGCCGCAGAGCACCGAGGAGTCACTGAGGGCTCCAAGTGTCAGAAATGTTGTAGGACAAAAAAAAAAAAAAAAAAAAGAGGCGCAGTCGGCAGGCAGTTCTAGTGCCACAAATAACTTCATCTCATTACAATAGAGGAGAAAGGCCACGGAGAACGACCCATCATCAGCTCCATCAGCCTGACACAGTTTAGACGGCGTGCATGGCCTAGAAAAGACTGGTACTGAGAGGAGCGCGCACAAGCATGAAACAGTCCGGACCCAGACAGACAGCTTCTCTCACATCAATCCCAAAGATTCAGGGAGAAATGTCTCAAATCAACAATAATAATAATGCTAATAATGGCTTGTTCTGAATGCCAAACAACCACTTCCTATTATAATGAACTTGTGAGATTATGTACGCTCGACCGATCACAGAAAAAGAGACATTTCCATTTGAGGGTGAAAGGTCGGACCACAAAACAACAGTAATTAATCACATATGCAAATAACAAGCATGCATCATACATACAACAGATGTGAGTGTTTTAAACACCACTCTGAAGTGAAACACTCATCTGATATATAAATGTCATAAAAGGGGGGGGGGGTGCACAAAAAAATCTCTTTGAATCTACTAATTATACCATGTCTGTGGGACCTTTGTCAAATGTTGAGACAAACAATACAGAAACCACTCTGTCACACTCCACTGGCATTTGCAATTCTAACGACGACGTATGAAACGGCACCAGAAACTCGCCGGGAATACGGGGCAGTCCACAAAGAGCCATTGTCACGGCCCTCCTCTTCTCAAGTGCACCATACAAACGGAAAATGGAGATCAGAGGAAGCGTGGCCTGACCATCGCACTGAAATCATTGCTGGGACGAAGGTGACGCCAGCGTGTGCACGGAGCGTTTTGTCGGCCTAAAAAGGGACGTCGAGGCAAATCACAGGGGAGCTTAGAATGTAAATTTATGTGGGTGTCACAAAACTGGCTTCAAAGCCTTTGACATCAGATAAAAGCCAGCCTTCCTCTGATGAGATACGAGCCCGGACTCAAACAGTGGACCGACCGACCGACCGACCGACCCTTGAACACGTGAGCTGACAACCTTCATCAATCCCACTCGTAAGAGAGGCAACAACAGGGCCGCCTTTTAAAGGTTAACAGCAGACAAACACTCACACACAAATACTGCATGATAATCAAGGAATAAATTACATAAGATACAAATGAACAAAGCGTTTGCTTTAGCTTAGAGCACAAAAAAAAAATTATTCTTGCTTCACTTACTGTGTACACGGCTGCTGCAGATGACAACTCCCTCTACATCTGTGGAGGGGGGACGACAGACCCTCAGGTACACCGATGTCCGCTGGAAGGTGCCGAAGGTTCGCCGGGAGCCAAAAGAAGTTGACTCGACACCAGACGGCTCACACAGGAAACTGGCCCTGCAGTGAACCAGCAACACAACCGTCATTCATCTCTAATCAAGAGTTTGCCGACAAACCGTGTCGAGAAAGATTTTTATCAAAAGAAAGTTTCAAGCCCGACACAAGCCAAAGGCAGTCAGAGGAGGTGCTGAAATCATCTGAGCAGTGTGTGTGTCGTCACATGGTGAGCCGCTAACGCTCCTGAGGGATGACCGTTTACTACAGGTGCTTTATGGAGTCAAGAGGTGACTGTCAAATTACATAATCAAAACTAGAAAATTCCAGAGGAAGTTTTACTTTGTGATTGCAAATAAAAAGGATGTTAACACAGACTATATAGGAGTATTTTATACAGTTTGACACCTCTGTGTCCAGTTTCAACAGCTACTGTAATACAATTCAGGTTTAAAACCCTTCTTCTGAGTCATTCATAGTCAAAAAGCCACAAAATTTGTACTGATCTAATGACTTTAATGTTAATAAGTTTGGAATTTGGGGGAAAAAATCTTAGCTTGCATTTTTACTCACAGTATGCTCATTTGAGGAATAAACTATGTTTGAATCAAAAGTTTGAAATCTCTGCAGTACTCCACAGGACCCCTAGGGGTACAAACAACACTTTCAACGACTTGTTGCTGATGACCAAAAAGTAAAGAAAATAATAATTGATGAAAAACTCTTGAGCCTGGTGTGGATCAAACAGCTGTGATGGCCAAACCAGGGAATACTGCTTCCCGTGTCAGATTCAAAGAGAGGGAAATGCACCTAAAGTCTGCTGAAATGCACAAACAAACCTTCAGATTCTACTCATACGCAGTACGTTTATGAAAACTACGTCCTTGAATGTTACCCACTAAGTAAATTATCGATATTTGAGACAAAAGACGGAGAGGAGATAGCTTTAGTGACTACTTATATCGCAGATAGTTTCGAAAGGAAGGGTGTGGCTATTAGTTTCCCAACGCAACAGATCTCTGCTCAAAACAACCGGGTAAAGTCGGGGAAACTCTCGATTCAACACACACAAACTACTAGTTTATGTAAGAGTACGAAAGCAAAAAGCTCATTTATGAGGGTCCGATCAGAAGATAAACTTAGACCGTTAGCATGTAGCTGACAGGTTGAGCTACATGCTAACCCAGATTGCTAGGTGGTAGCTCGGAAAAGTACGGCGACCTGTGCGCCGCCGACGCCGCCACAAAGTTCACTCCGCTCGGCTCACAAAGCACAAACCGAGCTTGGACTTTAACGTGAACCCATTGTGGAAAAACACTGACTATTGAATATAAAGTTAGTACACCGCGATAGCAACTATTTAGCTAACACGGCAAGTTAGCTCGCCTGCTAGCAACAGACTAAACTCCTAAATTCCGCTTCCACTACGAGACTTATTCAAAACTCCGGTCAGGGTGGTGTTGGCAGGAAGACGAAAAAACACACGTCCGAGAACAGAAACGATACAACCGCGTATTAAGAAAGTCACACAGAAAAGTATGTTTATATTGGCAACTCGTTAGTTTGTCATTAGCTGATGTTAGCCACTATAAGTTAGCATGGAAGCTAAGCTATTTTACCCACAGGAAATATTTCAGAGCAGCGGACCCGGAGGCAATCCCAGAGGCTTCCCCAGAAACAGATCAATATCTACAGACTAATGAGACCGATCGCTGGATGATTATCTGTCAGATGATTGATTTTTTTACAAAGTGATAACAGCTCCAGAAGACACTCACCGTGTTCCGCTATGTGTGCGCTAAATGAGCCCGTGGATGTACGGAAGGGTCGGGACGAGCCGCGGCCGCTGATTGGACGAGAGGCAGCCAATCACAGCCATCCAGGTTACTGCGCGATGAAACCGCGCGCGCACACACACACACACACACACACACACACACACACACACACACACACACACACACACACACACACGCACACGCACACATACACACACGAATAGAGTTTATTTCTTTTCGTTATACTTTAAATATAAGTTAATTACAAATTATAAATGCACCATCAATATTCTGTTCTGCTGTTTTCAAATGAAATTTTCTGGGCGCAAAAGCCATGTATACAAAGAGAGAACATGCAACTTCACACAGAAAAACATGGTCATGACTCAAACTCACAAATATCTCAGCATGTGGCAAAAGTGCTATGCAAAACTCCATGATGCTGCCAAAATAGTAGACCAGGTAAAAAAAAAAGTATATATGTATACATATGTGTTAATTTTGTGACTTTTTGTTTTTGAGATATCATTTTCATCCTCTGTTGTGGTTTGTTCATGATTCTGTAAAGTGGGTAACCCTAACCTTAACCCTAATTCATATTTTTGCATCATCAACTTGCTTAAGGAGGGACACTGGAGGCGTCAACCTGGATCTGCTCCTGGTGTTTGTGTGTCCGGATGCAGTCGCTCAGTGCAAGAGGCATTCAGTTAAAGAAATACACAGTTGGCACAACGTCAGTCATCAGCTCGTGCTCCGGTACAAACCACTTCCTTCTAAACCAGTGATCTGATAAAGAATTACATTTTTAAGCTTCGGGTATCAGATTGGTCTGGACAGTGTTTTTCAAATGATCTCAGTATCTGATAATCAATCCAGTCTCGCAGCGATGGAGCTTTTAGTTTCTGTTGACTCTCCTGAGAGGCTCATGTGTGAAGAAGACCGGCATCTTGAAGCCTCCTCTTGGAGCTCAACATGAGAAAGTCTAAAATTATTAGAAGGTACTCACAGTATTAAAAAAATAATAATAAAAAAAGGCTTTCAAATGCCAAAGCTTTTTTGTGTCAAGAGGTTAGTGAAGTGGATTTGGGATCAGGAGTGTTCAAGTTCAAATCCCACTGCTGACAGGTCACCACAATATCTGCCGTCTGTCCAACAGAATCTGATTTCTTCAACTTCCTCAGACTGACACTTTTGGTTTTGTTTTTCTTCCCCTCAAAATGGACCACACATCTGTCTCTCTTTGATTCACTTCCTGTATTTGCTTCTCTGGACAGTATTTTGGCATTTCCCTCTAAACCAACTGGATCACAGTTCACTTGTCTGGCCTGTCGTGTGTAAAGTGACGACGAGCTTTCCCACCACCATCCTGAGACGGACAAAGGAAACCAGGTGAATGTTTGAGATGCTGCAGGTCACCAAGACGCCACTGGACAGAGTCACTCACTTCTGTAGTGGCTATTTAGAGGGACTAAGGCAACTGGGTGTTTTTAGATTGTGGGAGGAAAGTGGAGTGCACTGGGTAAACCAAAGCAGAGGGAGAACACGCAAATTCCAAACAGAAAGGATTGAAACATTCTTGCTATGTGATGAGCATGCAAACCAACACTTCCCTGTTTCACATAGTGGAAAACTGAAAGTTATTTTCAATACATTGGTAATAACAGTTAATTAAGGTCTCTTGATAAGTTTTTTCATCACAACAACAGTCATTATTCTCTCATCAGCTGCTCAAGTGAAATTATCAGCAGATAGCTGCTGCAGTGCGGAGCCTCCGGTCACAAACCCCGAGTCAGCAGGGTTCTAGAAGTTATGGAACAAATGAACATGAAACATAGCTTCAGCTCTGTGGCTTTATTAGTTAACATTATAACTTCATTCTCCTCTTCACACCTCCGGAAAAACTCCACATTTCGTTTCCAATCAGACAGTTTTGATTCTCCAGGAATGAAGCAAAACGAGCATCTCGTCCTTGTCTATCAGTGCTCTGTCAGACGGCCTCTCCACTAAATGTGGCTGACTCAGCGGACCGGTCTCATTTCAGGGACGTCTGGGGTTGGAGGGACACTTGATGGTCCATTGATTTCAGTACTTGTGTGAAACAGGATCTTGATAGCCACTGAATAAAATGCAGAGCCAGCTTTGTGGCCTTGCCAGGACCAGCTCGTTCATTTTACCTGTAATGATTACATTCTACCACAGTTCGTACTTCTCTATAAGTATAACTCCTGGACTGTTTAAGATGATGAGTAGAAAACGTACAAACCCTGGGTTTATTAGATCTGCTTTGACCGTCAAACATTCACCTTGTTTTCTTCTCTGCTTCTCTTCTTGATCCTCTCATCATTTATGGTGTTTCTCATTAGTTGTTTCCGTTGTGGGGGATCTTTCACTTTACATTTAGATATTTCCTCATTACCCCTGACACACACTGAGTTGAGGAAGCTCATCACAGCCGATGTGCTGCTCAGGACAAAGTGTTCCTGTTTTGTTTTGTTTTTTTAAAGCAAACCAATTAAAGCCATCAACAGAGCCCTAAATTATAGATATGGAAATTACAAACAAGTCTTAAAACTAGACTGAGACTGAAGTCGCTCAAGAGTAGATATTCATTTGAAATGATAATTAAGTCTGACTGAGGTCACGTTTCAGAGATATTTTCATCTCAATAAAGTCTCATGTATGAGTCTTTAACTATCCACAAGAGCAAACAAACCTAAAAAATATATGTAAACTGATGTCTCATTTGGCATTTTAGATTAAATGTATTGTTTTGATGGTTTTTGGATGCTTTTACAGACCAACAAGTCTAATACATGCTTCACTCTTGAAGCAGTTTAACTGACCTCTGCCACTGACTGAACCACCGAAGGTTAGATGTCTTCCTTATCTTTGGCTCAGCGGCGGCTGCCCCTAAAAGAAAGAAGAGAAAAGCTCTGGATCAGATGGTCTGATGGGGAAAACGTGGAAGCAGAAGGAGAGCCGCTGTCTTCTCACTACTGCTTCTGGCTCCTTCTTCCTCCCTCTTCTGGCTTCTGGCTCCCCCTTCAGAGAAAACCAGCTAAGACCATTCAAGACAAGCAGCCAAGCAAGCAGATTGAACTGTGCTTCCAAGATGGATGAATTAGTCCGTTAATTTGTTAACCACTATGAGTTAATTACAGAGAAATCATTTCTTTGAAGTGACCAATAAAATTTCTATTTTTCTAACGTCATCTCACAAGTTTTCAATGGGATGAAGGTCCAGAGATTACCTGTCCTTGAACCTAGATGCTGCTCACTCTCGGGTGTGTTTGGGGTTGTTTTCTTGTTGTAACACTTAATTAAAGGGCGTTTCCTATTTGGCTTAAGGCCACATGACCTCTCCAAGTATTTTGATATATGCAAACTAATCCACCATGCCTCAGTGTCTTCAGGGTGTGATGAGGAGGAATTCAGTGTTTGGGGATTGTCTGATAAAACAATCTTACTTTCATCAGTGAGTTCTGTTATTTCAAAGATCATTGAATCATTTTAATCACTTCTTTATCCACTGCCTCCTTTGCAATCAGCCTTAAGTACACTGTTCTTCTGAACAGAATAGAACAGACTCATTTATTCCAGGTTTTCAGAGAGAAATTTATGAACAGTATGCTGGTTTGTTTGAGGGCCACCTCTCTAACTGAACTCAATTGTTATATTGACCACGCCCCTTTCAATTAACCATTCAGTGACACAGACTGAGGAGTGAATGTTGGTCTGCAGGTTATTTGCCATGTAGTCATACGATTTCTACCAAAACACTGATTAATCTGGTTAGTTATGGTGATTTTGATCATTTCAGTCACATCAATATATTTGTAATTCTTCTATTTAACATCCACATCTTAAACTTCAAGGTGAAGATCTCTTAACTCTGGATAGAGCAGCAGAGAAGATGTATGGATTTGACATGATATCCCCAAGAAGCTGCACTGGTTTGTTTGTTTTCAGAGAAAAGGCGAGACTTCTCCATAGAACAAGAAGGCTTTATTCCACAATATAAACCTGTAACATGTTCAGCTACCCCGAGTCCTTCCCAGCGTTTGTTCAGGAAGAGTCACGAGCCGCGGATCTGCGTCTCAGCAGGCGTCTTTTCCTTTTTCCCTTCGACCTTCGACCTGCAGCAGGCGCGCCTTCGCCACCGCGACCCGTTCATCTGCGTAGCTCTCTGTACATCACACACCACCATCGCTAAAACACAACTCAGCGGAGACCAAAGCCATTTAAAGTTCGATTCAGACAAAATTATTGCTCAGATAAATAAAACTATTCTACAAAAAAAAAAGTTGGGAATAATTATATTAAGATGCATGTACTAAACACTGGGTCTGAAAGAAAAGGAAAAACCTGCAATAGTGATTTTTTTTTTGTTTGTTTTTTAGGGAGGGAGGGGGGGCGTCGTAAGGGATGAAAACCTCAATTCTGTCCCGTCAACTCTGCTTAACATGCAAGGAGGCTGCAAAGAAGAAACTATCAACCTCTGAAGAACGCTCCTCACTGTGGGGGTCGTGGTGTAAGACTCCTTTGCGTTGATGTAATGGATTCCCATGCAGCACACTTCACATCCTGTGTTTTTTTTTTTCTTTTCCAATTTAGACAACCACAAACAATTCATAAGAAGAAAGAAATATATATAATATATATATATAATATATATATATATGTAAAAATACAAAAAAATAACTAAACATTATAGTTCTGGACAACAAGTCAAAGAGGAGATAGCACCGTTGTTACAAAAGGGTTGGACAGACGGGACAGATGGGGGGGGGGGAGGAGGGGTAACGGGGTCAGTGACACATCCAGACCGGGCGGCCGGTCCGACAGCGGAGCGAGGACACACGCACGCCGCCTTCATTTCTCCCCGTTATCGTCTTTCAGCGAGCACGCCGCGCAAACATAGTCCTCCTTCTCCGCCGTCTCCGCCGTCACGCCCACGCAGACCTGGTGGAACCACTGGTTGCAGCTGCCGTCACACTGGACCCAGTTGACCTACGCGTGCGCACACACACACACACACACACACACACACGCACACACGCACACACACGCACACACAGGGGATTAACGAGAGACCTGCAGTAAACAGTGCAAACAGCTGCTTGTTCACACGAGCAGCTGCACACAGTCTGCTCTCACCTGGTTTCACTCGCGCAAGAAAAACATTCCCGCTGTTTTTCTCAATTGACCAGCTAAATTTTTTTTACAAAACAAAAGCAATCCTCGCGCTACCGTCCTGTTTTTCTCAGCATGTAACACATCTGGAACATCAGCTCTTCAGGAAAGTGCACAGTAATATTGATCAACTGCCGGATATTTCAAGTTTTCTTCAATCAGAAATAAAAAGTAGAAGCACTCACTCATTGTACAATTTATTGACAGCCATAAAATCTAAATAGTTCAAGTCAAACTGGTCAACTTTAATTGGTTTAGTTAATCAACTCTCAAAAGGAACTAGAAGATTCATCTCACCTGGATCAGCAACAGTAAAATATAATAAAAAAATAAATGTTTTAGCAAAAATACTAAACTAGCTAATTTAGAAAAAGTGGAAACAAATTTCTTCTCCACATGTTGAATTTAATACCTCTGATGTCGACCTGCGGTAAGTCTGGAGGGAAAAGTATCTGCTGTGATGTGTTTACCAGGCTGAGTGTGTCGGCCTGCTGTGTGGATTTTCACAGCTCTGTCGCTGCCTGCTGTGCATCAGAACGACTGAGTGAAAGAAACTTGCGAGCAACAAGCTGAAAGCTGGAGAGATGAGGAGGAACCAGAGCTGCTGCTTCACCAGTCATTTAAAAGTGCTGAGGGTTCTCACCTCGTCTCCCTCGGGCAGCTGACACCGCTCCGCGGGACAGACGGCCATCTCCTCATCGGAGTCATCGGACTGGGAGAAGTCGGAGCGCGGGGAGGACGAGGTGGAGGCCGGCCGGCGATGCTGCTTCTTTTTGTTCATCTTCTGTCTTTTGTGAGAGTGCTTCTTGTCCTTCGCCCGGCAGTCTGCGTCGCTGCCTTCCCTCTCCATGTGCCGCTTCGCCTTCTTCTCCGAGCCGTTCACGGTTTCCCGCACGTCACTGGCGCCGTTCTGAAAAGGAGGAATCGACAACACTGAAAGTTAAAGTCTGTCAGGTATCAGGATTTATGCAAATATTAAGTTTGGTTGCAATAAACTCTGTGTGAGCTTTGTGTTTGCACCTGGTTTAGTGGCAGATTTGTTCCCTGAGAGTTCTGTGTGTGTGTGTCCGTGGCCTCGTCCGGCGGCGGCGACATGCATCTGTTGACGTGTTGGCTGCTGGCTCGGTCCAGTAGGACGTGGTAGAGACTCTGGACCTCCGGCAGAGACACCTGCAGCAGGAGCCCCTCCACCATCAGCTCCTCCAGCTCCTGACTCAAACCTGACACACACCAGCACAAACGTTAACAGTCCGGCGACGATCCACACAGCTGCTGACAGATGTGGCTGTGGACGTGAGGAGCGGCCACTGACCCTGCAGCGGGATGCATCGCTGCTCAGTGTAGAAGACGGTCTGAGCGTGGCTCGTCCGGCTCCACTCTGGAGTCAAACACGGAGCCTGTTTGGAAAACACCAAACCCTCAGTGTGATGTCTGGAACTTATCCCTCTTGTTGAAGTGTCCCGTAAACTGAGAGCGACCTGAGTGTTGTTCTGGACGTTTTCGACGCCCGATACAAAGCGGCTGAGCGTGGGGGGGGTCCCCGGCCTCTCCTCCAGCTCCGGCAGGTTACACGAGTGCGAAATCTGCTGTGCCCGCTGTTGCCAGTCGCCCGTCCGCTCCACCAGGTAGTGCAGGGCGTCGCCCTCCGGCAGGCGCACCCCGAGGCGCCGCAGGGACGTCACCAGGGAGACGGCTCTGCTCAGCGGGGGCTTTTCCGAGGGCTGGCACTGAGGGCAGAGCCACGGCTGCGTTTCGCAGGAGCCCGACGGGTCTCGGACGCACACGCTGTGAAAAGCATCCCTGCACAGTTCGCACTGCAGCATGGCGCCCATGGGCGCCTTCTGGCAGAAGCACACTCGCAGGTCCATGCAGTCCGCCGTGGGAAGCAGCTTCGACTCGTTGGCGGCCCTGAGATTAGAGAAAGCCTCCATCTCCCTCACCCGCAGCTCCTCCAGAGTCGCCATCTGGTGAATAAAACATAACGGAGTCATTTCCTGACAGAGGCAGTTTAAGCCGTCGTATCGCTGTGATTAGTCCTTTATGAAACTTTAATTCGTGCCGTTCCTGCTGCTCTACTTTCGCTGCCACTTTCCCACGCTGTCAAAACTCCCGTCATTCATAACTTCCACATCACTCGGCTGCCGTCGGTGAGACCATCTGCCCCTGTTCTCCCACTGCCGTCCTAATCTGTCCTCCTACCTGCTGAAGCTTCCCTCTTTCCCTACAGAGTAACTTCTGAAATGTGTTGTTTGCCTCATTAAATAATCATTTCTCTGAACGTACAGCGGAGATGGAATCCTTGGTCTCTGAAAGCGCCTTTTCCACGTCGCTGAGAGTGTTGAGCCGCTGTGTTTTCTTCTTGTTGCTTTTAGGCGACTGCTTTCCTTTCTTGGCCTTCCTCTTTGGAGAACCCACGTTTCCTACTTCACACCTTGGACACAGGACCTGAAATCAATACGGAAGCAGATGAGTGCTGGAGCAGCAGTCCTCACCCTCTACATGTCTTATTCCTCTTTATTAGATCATTCTGTGAATGAATGGAACAAACAGGAAATAGAATAAACTGTAAGCTGACAATCTTGCTGATCTGAAATTCTGCGCGTTTCACCTCCAGTAAGGTCAGTGTCGAGTCTTTCTGAAGAAAAGCCGCTGCTGCAGATTCTTTCCACTCCTCGACTTCGGCCATCAGAGACTTTAGCCGGTCCAGAGGCTCCAGGTGGACCTGAATGGATTGTCCTCGCAGCACCATGTCGGACAGACTGTCCCACATCAGGATGCAGCCGCTGGCCTGGAATTCAACAATCGATTCAGGATCACAGTTACACCCACTTCTACCCGTGTGGAGAATGACATCGAGTAAAGAAGAAAAGTTCCAACCTGCAGCTCTTCGGCCTCCTGGAGCCACTCTTGGGCTTTTCTGATGGTTTCTTTGAGGAGGAGACAGTTGGGGAGGTATGCGGGGATGCTCGACACCTTTTCAGCAGCAGCACTGAGAGTCTCGATGGAGTGTGGCGGTCTGGTGGGCGGCAACACACACACACACACACACACACACACACCACATCACATACTGCTAACTAAGCATCTACCAACTCTAAATAAAATGAGCTGTCATGTTATTTGTCCGGATGCTCTCCATATTTGTATTCCCACATTGTTTTTAAATGTTCCGTAAATAGCAATTATATATAGTGAACAGTTTTATATGACTTCCAAAATTAAAACTGAAAAGTAAGCTAGATGAGGAAAACTCTCAAAGCATGTGAAGATCTAAGTCTTGACTTGTGATTAGTTCATTTGTCGATGTCGAGAACTGATGTGCATTCCTGACAGCCATGCCATTAAAAGCCTTGAAGAAGCACTTATGACAGTTAAGCCTGGGCAGCACTGAGTACCAGTGGAATGAGGGCAGAACTAAACGTGATGCTCACTTTTTGTTGATCTTGTTGAATATTCTAGCAGCGGCATTTTGCACTAGCTGTAATTAAAGTGAAGCAAAATCAGGAGCATTGACGCATTGTCACGTTATTCAGTTACAATCAGCGCAAAAAACTTGCAGAGAGAGTTTACAGCTAAGAAGCACAGAAACATTTCGAGTCACGTGTTTCTGGATGGAAGCCCGTCGCACCGTGTTCAGGGTGAAGTGCTGCTTGTTTTTCCATCACGCGGCTCAGTCGTGAACATGGTTCTGAATCTGTCAGCTGCTCTCACCTGGCCTTGAGGAGGCTGCTGGCCTTCTCCTCCCAGTGCTCCGACATGGTGAGCTGCTCCTGAAGCCGAGCCATGGCCTTCTCCACAGATGCATGCGGCGCCAGACCGACGCCCTGGTCGATGAGCCTCCTCATGGTCTCCAGAGAGAGGGTGGAGGGCTGGGCGTTGGCCTGCTGCACGCCCTCCAGCCACCGGGCCTGCTCCAGCCTCTCTCTGAGGAGGGGCAGCTCCGGGAGGTCCACGTCGAAGTCGAAGCTGACGTCCAGCAGGCTCTGGATCTCAGTGACGCTGGGAACCTCGTCTGCCAGGACCTTCTCGCTGTGCTGCTGGAAGTCCTCGATGCGATTCAGGAGTTCCTGATGAGAGAGATCCAAACAGATTCGACTGCAATACTGGTAACTGTAAGAAGACATGCTGTGGTTTCATAACGCCCCTCCTGTCTTTAGCATCTCCCTGCAGCTTTAAAAATAACTTTCCAGCAATCGATGTGTTTGAGTCCATCATGAATGACTGTGTTCTCTCACTGGCTGCATATTATTCCTGATCAGCAGCTTGTCCTCGGCCTTGTAGTTTGCATCGTCAATGTTTGAGCCTTGGTCAGATTAAAGCTGATGGCTGCTCTCTCCTCTCCTCAGTGTGTGTGTGTGTCACTATTATTAGATCCTTCGCTCTGTGAGTCAGACTGGATGAAGGACAATAGTGTGACTGGCTGATTTGCACCTTTTACACTGATCCAATGTTTTGCTGCAAACCCTTACAAAATAATATCTGCCTACTGATTAGTGTTTGAGTATTTATTTTTTCGTTACTATAAACAAAGCACCTAAAAAGTCTAATTTACTGAACTTCAGCAGCAGCTGGAAGGAGTTAGAAGCTTTTATTTCCCCATGTGAAACCATTTAATTCTGTTCATGTGTTGAAAGGTTACGTTCGATAATGGTGTTTGGTGGAATAAGACCCATTTTCTTTTTTGTTAGTTCTTTCTTTCTATTAAAATAAATATTACTGTTTTTCCTTTACTTGGATCAGTTGGAGGAAGACGGCTCGGGTACAATTCCAACATGTGAGAAACTGTTGATTCTGTGAGTTCACTTGAAGTTCTGACAGACTAAAACGTGATGTAGGAATTTTGACAGCGCAGGGCGCAAGACCCTCTTTCTCCACTTACCTTCAGCAGCGGCGCCTGGGGGAGGCTGCAGGAGAGGTTATACAGCTGCCTCACGAATGACCTGAGCTCCTCCACGGTCAGCTGGCTCCGAGACCTGACGCTGTCACACCGATACCTGAAAGGACGGACGGCACCGTGTGAGGGAACCCGTGGGACGGAGGACCGACCGACGGACTGGTCCGGCCTGGGGTCGTACCTGGTCTGCCTCTTGCCGTTCAGCAGCTGCTGGGCCACGGAGGAGCACTTCTCTGCGTCCTGCGTGACCAGACGGAGCCGGCGCAGGAGGTCGTTGTCGGGGAACAACATGGACTCCGATTCGGACAGGAGAGCCCGAAAGACGGGGAGGCCTGAGGACAGAATCCTGGTTAATCCCAGAACCCAACACATTGGATTTTTAAATATTGGTTCTAACTGCTTGTAAGTGACCTGATGGATAAATATCAACAAAATAATGTTGCTGTCATTCATAAATGCACCATTTTTCCATGCAGGAGCTCCTTATTTTCAGTCAGTTTCATTATGCTAATAAAATGAACCTGAGCTGATTTCACGTGTTGTTCATAATGAGTCTAAAAATGAGTCTCCAGATCACAACAAAATCTTACTTTTGGGTGATTGTGCAAGAAGATATTAGTATGGAAACTATGTCAATTTCTTTTTTACAATTTTGAGTTTTTCCACTGCATATTATAAAAAAACAAGATTATTTTCCTCTACATTAGAAACAGAATTGGTCGGAGGATTACAGCGTGCCGAGTGGAGCACAGAGCCGACAGACAGCTGCAGGTGTCGGAGCTGTGGCACATGGCAAACTGCACAAACCACAACAGCTGCCGTGAATAACACTCCTTCTTGTTTTTAGACAACTGCTGGTGAAGACCTGCCGGGAGGGCAGTGACGTAGTGGATCAACAGTCTTTTATCAGCTGTTATTTATCATCTGAAACTAGACTCGCTGACACTGTTGTATTTCCTTCTTTTCTTGCTCCGTTCACCTTTCTTCTTCTCCAGTTTGGCTTCCAGAGTCATCGACACGCGGGAAGCCCACTCGTCGTAGACCTCGGCTCGCTGCTTCACGTCGTTCATCATGGGGTGCAGCTCGTCCAGTGTGTATCTGTAACTGCGGCCGCGAAACGAGGCACTCGATTTATGAGGCACACAAATCCAGTCCAGGAGGAGCATTTAGCAAATGTATGCGAACAGACATCCACAGACGGATCGCTGATTGTTCCAGCGGGGCTTACTTCAGTGTGTAGTTGGTGACGGGGCAGGAGCAGAGGTCGTTGATGTGGTGCAGACAGACCAGGACGCCCGGCGTGCAGGAGCAGGTGATGGCAGACAGGTAGCAGGTGGTCCTGCACTTGGCACACTGCCGCTCGTCATCCTGGAGGTGATCGTACTTCGCCTCTTTGCTGTGAATCACCCCCTGAGGGTGTGAGGCGAAGTGTGTGAGAAGCAACTCCCAAGTCGAGCGCATCATGTACTTAACATGTACTAACCGCATGTTTCAAAGACTGAACTGTAAACTGTGGAGAAAGGCTGCGATGACAGTTACTGTACCATTTTCTTCACTCTGTCCCTCAGCTCCTTCTCCTCCTTGATCATGGAGACCATGTCCTTGTGGACGGCAGAGGCCAGGACCACGTTGAGCGTGTCTGCCTTTGAGGCCATGTTGCACACCATCTCGTCGTGGGAGAACACGTTGTAGCGGTGCAGCATCCGGTAGTGGTCCACGCACTGCCTGCCCAGCGGCATCTGGAGGTTCACAGAGGGAACCACAAGGTTATATCACGACAGTCAGGAAGTCTCTAAAATCAGGATAATCTAGATCATCTGAATATGGGATGGAAAACGCTCTAAAATTTTCAGTAAGAGAGTTTCAGTGAGCAATTTGATGGGAAAAAATACTGATTTATCTGTTTATTAAGTCTCTCAAAATAACACACTCGTAGTTTGAAACTGTTTGCAGTCAAGCGATTACTGTATCGAACTGGTCTGAATACAAGTCGATCGCTCCTTCTGCTTCAGAGGACGACTTAGCCAAACTTCTCCGGTCTCCCTGCATTACGTACAGCTCGCCCTCGGTCTATTCTCTCCTCTTCCTGCCTTGCTGGCTCCCTCCAGCTATTGTTGATCTGCAGCTCCAGTTCTGCCTACTCCTCCCATGGTGTGTCATCCTCGCTGGCATTCAAAGCATTTGAGATGCAGCGGCTCAAAGCGCTTCAAAAGGCTTCTTGACACCAAGTCAGCTCGCCACCTCTTAGGTAAGATCATCAGGTCACACTTAATTGAGCGCCGCTGTTTCACTGCCTCAGTCAGCTGTTGACAGATCAGATACAACACGTTCCTCTTGTCTCTGAGGCTCGCGAGCTGCTGGATATCAGAGCATGTATGTGTTTTTTAGGCCTATTTCAAAAATAAATTCATGTATATATATTCAGACCAAGACAGGAGTTGGCAATGAGAAAACTGACTGACAATAATCACTATCTTTGATTTACCATTAGCTGATTTTTTTTTCTCTAATGTTGTGATTTCTTGTGTATTTTCTGTGTGAAATCTGAATCATCAGCAAATGAATCTGTTGGTTTAACAATCACAAGAAACACTCTTCACCATTTTCAGCATTCGCTGGAATAATCCTTTAAGCCTGATATCACTGTGTATAAAGCAAAACAAACCGTGACCCTGTTCTCTTGTGAGGTGTGCGCAGACCCACCCAGTCCACGGTGCAGAAGTTGACGGCCTCGGCAAAGTTAAAGCCCTGGTTGAATCCACTGTGATAAGCTCGAGGGAATGTGATGACGAACTCCCCGGCACACTGGTTGGTTCTGTAGATCTGAAACGGAGCCGAGGCAGAGTGAGTGCGGCTGATCCTTCATTGGTTATGTGCTGTTGACTGGATGCAGGCAGGGGAAGGGTTTATTTGGTCACAACGCGAAGGAAAGCGGCGGCGTCCGTACGTACCGGGACTCCGTGAGCCATCAGTGTGTTGGGGTTCATGATGGTGACCAGCTGGTGGAGCAGATCGGGCTGGGAGTCGAACAGCTCCGGGGCCAGTTTCCTCATCACCTCCTCCAGCTGTTCCGCAGCAAAACCAGGAGCGCCGTACCAGGTTTTGGGCTCCCCCCTTATTGAGGGAACAGAACACAACTTCACTGCCTCGCCGAATATGGGACGTGTGAGCTTGGGGGTCGGAAGGCGTTTTTCGGGCTGGCTGTGTTTACCAGTGCAGGTAGTTGATGGAGTAGCTCCAGTGGTCCTCGATGTGCCAGCAGAAAGAGGAGAAGCACATGCCGACATAAAGCCACGGCAGCGTCATCCCGCAGATGTCCGCCGTGACGTGAGTCAGCACAGACGGGTTCATCATGGCCAGGTTGTTGAGGTTCCAGCCACATTTGAGGTATTTCTGCAACAGCAGTGATGTATTTACATAAATAAAACCAGAGTCAATATGCGCCGCGCACAGCTCTGATCATTCAAAGATCATGTTGTGGAATGTGGTTCATTGTAAAAGAACCCACCTCATCTGCTGGAGAAACCTTAAACTTCCCATTGGGGATGGGGAATCCACTCCCAAACTCCTTGGAGGCGATATCTGCTCCATATTCAACGGTGACGTCCTCTTCGATGGCGCCGACCAGACGCCAGAACTCCTTCTCCACCAGCTCCGTGGGCACCATCTGCAATCAGGAGCGACACCGTCTTATTTAACACATCTGACAGCTTGGGACTGACAGAAAAGTACAAGGAAACCTTCTTCACTTACGTGAACCGGCATGTTGAAGTAATCGGATTTGAAGGCGTCTGCCATTTGTCCAAACGCACGGAGCGAATAGTCTCTGTATGCTTGTTCAAACCCGAACGCCTCGTGAGGTTTGCTGCATTCCTGTGGGAAAGGATTTAAGGAATGATTAAAAAACAACATCTTATGTATGTTTTGGTAAGTTTTAAAAATACTCCTACTGTCCCTTTTCTAAAAGTCACCATATTCTGTGTAGTTTTCTGTAGCGGACGTATAATCCTTCAAATATTTTTTTTCATCATTTATTAGTTTCCTTTTCAGGATATTGGTGTAATCACTCGTCCACGATTGAGGATTTAGGCCCCGACGTAAACAAACATCAGCAGCAGCACCTAAGAAGAGTGTTCACTTGTTGATCATCACCAAAAGCTCATATAAAAGTCTGCTTTTTGCATCTCAAAAATAATGCAAAGGTGATTTGAAAAGACTTTTAAATGAAGGATTTAAAGGTTACGTTTCAGATTAATTATTTTTCTAATATAGGTTGACACTGCGTTTTATGATAGTTTGATTTTTATTAGGAATTTATCTTATTATTTTAATTATATATTTCTCTTAAAATCTTTGATCTTTAACTTTTTGTCGTTTGAAGCCAATGTTTTCCTCTTTTGTCCTTATTTTAGTGTTTATCTGTTGAGAATGGACTGAACTGAGAGGCTGCAGGCAGAAGGAGAGACGCCGGCCGTGCTGCGGCGCATCGCGGTGCAGATCGTTCTCACCTGAGCCAGACACTTGGGGCACCTCCAGTCTCCTTTGGGGACGTTGTGCAGCGGAGGGATCAAACAGAAGGTGTGGTAGCTGTCGTCACAGCCGTCACACAGCAACAGCCGGTCTTCGTCGCCCCCGCTGCCACAGACCAGACACACGACCAGATCCACCTGGACGACAACAGGGACCCGAGGGACGGACGGAAACACTGTTTAATACAAACCTAAAGGTGTTATTACAAAAATACAGTCTGAATATATTATTTATGTAAATACGAAAAGGACAAAATCAGAAGTACTCTGTAAATACTTCTTACTGAATATAACTGGAGAAGAAAATTGTGTTTTTTGTGCTTATTTAGTGCAGCTGAAGTCAGACCAAAGGTGTGTTTGTGCTTACTGGACTCGGAGGAATCGGAGGGATGAACTTCTTGTACCGCGGTTTGAATTTTTCAGGTTCCGTTACTGGTTCCTTACTTTCAACGGGCTCTTGCTTCACCAGAATGGGAATCTCTTTTTCTGCAAGAAAAGAGCAGAAAGAGACTCACTGAAGAGAGCACTTCACATCTAACAACCCGTTTCGAACACCGCTGTAAAGCTTGCAGTATTTTTCACGGTAGCGGTGCCGGGCTGCTTTTGTTTCAGGAGCAACAAGCAGTTAAATTTGATCTTGAGTCAACAAGACCAATGAAATGACAGTGATGTGAAACGTGTACTCTATTCCAGTGTGTATTTTCGCTTTCTAAATTGGCAGTTTAAGTCAGGAACAGTGTTTCTCTTGCAAGTAATGCTGGTAAAATCCTCACAAAACATGTTTCCACATAAAGACGAACTGTTGATCAGCACTGCTGGAGGACGTGGAGTCTGACCTGGTTTTGGTTTGGCCACTAAAGAGCCCATTCTCCGCCGCAGGTTGGGTTTGCTCTCTTCGGGCTCACCTGGTTCGGTCTTTATGCAGACAGTCTACAGAAAAAAAAAAAAAAAAAAAAAACATCAATAAATGAAACCCTCAGAGTGCTAACAGTGAGCAGAAGATTCCAGATTCCAGAGCTTTTCCTTCAGTGTTTCTCTCTCTCACCTCGTACTTCATGCGCTTGGCTCGGCGAGCGCTGGGGCACCAGTCAGGCGTCGGTGCGGGCGACCTCTGAACCGGGTCCTGCAGCTTCTGCTCCTTGATGTCCGCGTCCTCCTCGAGCTTCTCCACCGGCAGGACTGGCTTCTGAACGCACTGAGGGAAACAGGGAGCCTGTTAAAACCTCGACTCCTCGGCTACGAAAAACCACAAGCGCCTAACCGGAAATACCAGAAGACTCAGGTGCTGCGATCGATAAGTCACCAGTGGAATGAAAGACAATGAAAATCAGCCTGTTATTGTTTTGATTTCAGTAGTAATAGAATAAATAAGACACTCAGTTTAACAGTCAGTGATATCCTCTTATTGAACAGCCGTAGCCTCTGAGGCCAGAAGTTTAAAGGTCAAAAGAAGGATGTGGTTAGTTTGGGAGGAACATGCCACAGAAAGAAAGAGGCTGAATGAGTATCACACTTTTAGACTCAGATAACTCTGTGACACTGTAAATGATGTGCTCCACTACACAGGATTTCACAAACCTGCAGAATTAAACACTTGAACGAGGCCGGAGCAAGTGAAGCACAGACTTTAATCCACAATCTGACAGCTTACAGAATGAAGTCTGAGTGACAGAACAGCAAGAGAACTTTGACATATAATTGTTTTAACTTGTATTTTCAAAAATTCCTCTGATATCTATTTACATTCCACATTTGACACGACAGTGAGATGCTTCAGTTTACATTTTTTTTGTGAGAAATATATGTGCAATTATTAGAATTTGCCTCAGTGTGTGCTGTTCCAGTTCCAAGACCGATTTCAGAACCTTTGATGTCTGCCTATCCATCACACACGTTCATTTATTAGACCTGACAAGATGAAACACGAAGGAAAGATTCAGCTAAATGTAACAAGGCAGAGAGGAAGACCCAGGTGAGATGAAGGTAATGAAGCTATTTTGAGGCACATTCTTTACCACAAACCACCGTCACGTCTTTCCTGTGAACTTACATGAAGCCTTTGAAGAAACTCTGCAACAACATCTTTCTAAAAACCTTTCAGTTGTACGTACAGCTCCTCCGTGGAAATGCACCAGCTCGTATTTTCTTTTGCAATCCCAAACAGAATACACAATGTTGGCCATACAGAGACTTTCAGGACTAATTTGTGTTCATATGTCAATCATGTCCTTCATTGTATTGGCTATAAGGTTATTATATTATATTGACGTCTGCTGCGGAGGAAATCTGGAACCCATCAGATTATCTGATGATACTATTTCATTACAGAAAAATATGTTCTTTTAGAAATGCCTCATTTGTGCAGGATTTAAGTTGAACTGCCCGATTTGAAGGCAAGTAAGTTTAACATCTTCCAAACATCGTGACTTTATACTTCTGCTCCACCTGCTACAAACTCAACTCTGGAAGGAAAGCTACGTTCTTATCTTTCAAGGATGCTCAGACCTGCAGGACAAACAGTCTCTTTATGTTTATTCTCTCAAAACAATTCCAAGAGATGAGTAGGCTGAAGTGAGGATGAGTGGAGAGTCGAGCCACAGTGACTGAGATGTGAGGTGAGCTACACTGGCCCTTTCACTGATCACTTTACACCAGGTAGTTTTGGTTTTATTCCTTAACATTATTCCTTCCCTATTTATCCAACATGAACATGTTTTTGCATCTATTGTAAATAAAGTTGCTAATTCATTGTTATGCTTGTAACTGTAGAAGTTATTGATACCAGAACGTCACCATTTGCTTTGCATGATAAGCAGACCAGCTTCCACCGTCTCTGAGCACAAAGACAGCTGAGCATCGAGGCCACGCTTGATGCAGATGCAGAGTTTTCACACTGCATTTCAGAGAGTACCTTGCAGTAGTGTGGCTAACCTCAGAACAGTTTCCATGTGCTTGACACAGAACAGAAGTGACAACTGTGTCCTTCTTTGAACTTAGATCATTAAAATATTCAGAAAGTATTTTTAAAAACATGTCAGCTAAAAAAAACTAAAATACAAAAAACCTTCACATGAGATCCAAACAAAAGATTGTGATCGTATTGGAGTGAAGATGACTTGATGGGTCACACTCTCCGTGTCAGGTTTGCCTGTGCGATCCCGAGAAGCTCAGATCTTTTATTCAACATGCAGTTTGTTAATTGAGCGGTGGAGAGGCCGCTGGACTGGGACTCAAACATACCTTTTCAAGTTCGGGTTCAGCCTCCAAACGCATCAGTTTGGAAGCTGGATCTGGTGCCTGAGGCAAGAGAGAGCTATTGTAATTCAAATATTTAGACTGACCTGTCCACAAGGTCACACAGAACCAATTCAGTGACCTTCAGTCGGCTCTCTTGCAACATCTTATTACATTGCATTATGGTGCAAATCCACTTTACTAAGACACCAGATAATAAATGTACATTTGCTATATTAGTCAGACAAGACAGAAAAAACTTAGAAATGACTGAAAAAAATTCAAGCTGACATTTAAAAACACACATGCAAATCCTCATGATGCTTTTGTTTGCCACATTTATAAATTTAGCTTTGATGATCACATTATTAAGACACACGCGGGTCGGGGCGGGATAAGCCGTCAGGCTGACGCACGAGGCCGACTCACCAGCAGGTTTGCGCCGCTCTGAAACAGATTGTAGGGATAGAGGATTCGCTCGTAATGCCCTCGCAGGTGGGAGCCCACAGCTTTGCCGGGAGCAAAGCCCATTTGGTGTGCGATCTTGGTCCATCGCCTGTCCCGGCAGACGATGTCGAATCCACCCTCATCTGCTACGTGCTGAAATGACACACAGTTCCATCACTGTATACACCAAAACACCAACTGACTCGAGATCGGATTTCAGTCTTTCGGTTAGCAGAAAGCTACTGATTCTACTGTTTATCGATGAGGTTTAGGGGGAGTGTGTGATGAAAACACTGGATATCTGGTATTCAACCAAAATGTCATCTCAATGTGTGGCGTGAGTGAGTTTTTGAAGTGACAGCTCCGCTTTACTTGGATTTGAAGTCCATCATTAACTGTTTTTGGCCTGGTCTGCTGGTGAAGTAGCTTTAATCTATGCAGGGGAGATTAGGATGGATTATTCGTCCAGTCCCATCGGTACGTTGCATCCTGGGAAAACGATGTTACTCTAAAATTTCTCAATAAATGTCCCAAAAACATCAGCAGCACCTCTCTGCTTCACAGTCGACAGTGCCAATGATAAACCCAGCAAAATTGAACATTATCATATTTGTAAAGGTATAATTATAGAAGGAGCTGTTAATGCGGGCGAGCTGGGGAAGTGTGCATAATAAATTGGGCAGTGAGTGTGAGGAAATAAAGCACAATGTAAACAGTGATCAACCTTGTTAAGCTTATACAGATCCAAAATCTTCCTCTCCACATGAGGGATCTTCAGGGCACATCCCTGCAAATCCCAAAACTTGGCAATCTGGTCCAAGAAGTTGAGCTTGACTCTGGTTTGTGCCTGAGAAAAAGACGTGAGCAACAAAAACAATCAGCTGCACAGAAATTAAATTCAACAAAATATACTTCAATGAAAAAGAGCTGAATGAACAGAACATATGAAGTTGTTGAATAAAATTAAACAAATAAACACCCAAGTTTATTTTAATGCAGGGTTGATTGAATTACAACTCAGGAGCCCAAATGAGCAATTTCTCATTTTTGGTTATGCAACCCTATTACAATGTTATTGACGCTTTTATTCCATGATTTGTATTATTAAATCAGCCTGCACGCATCTAGTGACTGATAATATGATTAAAAGCACAATACATGGTCTGAAAGCAGTGAAGCACAGGATAGTTTGATAGTAAAATTAGGACTGATCTAATCTGACAAACAAAACTCACCTCCAACTCATTGAGCCTCTGGATCCGGGGAACAAAGTGAAGTCTGTCAACATCACAGGCGAACGGAGGCTGCCAACCCTAAACAGACACAAAAAAAAACACACATAATAGCACATGAAGGTCATTGTGTCAAAGTCTGTCGCCTGACACAATGAAAACTTTTGAGGATTTCCAGGTGGCATCCGTTGCACCTTTGATGATCAAATTCAGTTTTTAACATCAGAATCGCTTCATTAAACTGAAGTTAGGGGAGCGAAGGAGGACGGCGGTCACAAGGCCGCACATGTAACACTCAAGTTTACCTTAAAAGCACAGCCTGCAAACACTGAAAGCACACAACGATCCTTCACAAGTCATCAGCATTCATGTCAAAAGCACCATCAGTAAACTACACCCCAACATCCAAACAAAAGGGGCCCTCCCCCAAGTTTCTTATTTTAAGTGAGTCTTCAACAACATCCCCCACTGGCACACAAAATGGCCAGATGGAAGAGTCTCACTCAGCAGCCCAGCTTACCACAAAGCCAACATGGAGGACAACACCCTGTAACAACACACACTCCTGCATGAACATGACTCCTTCCAGCAAACTCAACACCATCACATCATCATCATCATCATCAGGCCACGGATGAAGCATTAGGCCTCAAAAACTGGATTTAACACAACTTCAAGAGTCGATGCTGGCTTTTTATTAATAATGGTGGTGTTCAACAGTAATTACCTGTGTTTGTTTTGGGGTTTTTTTTGTTCCAGTTTAAAGGGGACATATTTACCACTGAAATATTTGATGATAATATTATTATTATGTATCTTTGGTGGTGGCATAATTATTGTGCTAAATGGTGAGAAAGTGATGGGGGACGTGCTGCTGGACCCGACGATTCTCCTCTGCTCCTCCGTGGGTCGGATCCAATGGATGTGTTGTTCATGGCAGCGTGTGGAGACGGAACGTGTGGATTGGGGGTTAAATAAGTGTTTTAGAAGTGCAGGACCACATCATTGTCATCAGCCTGCAGCTGAATGGCTTCCGCATCGCCTCCTCTCTGACAGGTTGGTTAGCCTGCTAGCATGCTAGCTCCGCGGCTCAATGACCGGAGCCGCCGCGGTGACCGGCGGCCCCGCGCCGCCTTTTTCGCTCCCCGACACGGCTACGCGACCGCCGGCGAGCCCCACCTCGGCGGGGGAAAGGCGCTTTTGACGTTTTAACAACGAGGCTGAGCGTGCGGCGGCGGCTAGCCGCGGCAGCACAAAGACTGTATGGGAGCCGTTGCGATCCGCCATGTTGAGCAGTCCCTTTAAATCCACGGAGCCTCAACCGTCTCGCAGCCTCGAACGGCCGAGCAGACGCAGCATCCGAGCCGCCGGCTCTGCACTCACCGGGGGCGGCCGCACTTTGCAGATCCCCGTCTTCTCCGCGATGGGACGGATTTTGTTGATGAAGGCAAACGGGTCTCGGAATTCCTCCCAGCTGGGCTCGAAGACCGGGCACTCCGGAGGAGGCTGGAACTCGTCCGGTCGAGGCAGGCTCATCGTGTCGGACGGACCCGGGGCTGGAGGCGCTGCTGACGGGACGGCTCGCGGCTCGGCTGGACGGGGCTCCGGGAGCGCGTGCTGATTCGTTTTTGTTTTTTTTTTTTAATCCGGTTCTGATCACCGTCAGAGTCGGCGGCGGTCGGTTGACATCAACACGAGAGGAGGCAGCTCACACACATACACGCACGTACACACTCACACACACTCACACTGATCCACACACACACATGAAGGGACTGTTCCAAGGCAGTGAGCACGTCCGCCCGAGAAAATAGATACCGCACGTTCCGTCTTCATTTGAGCCCCATCCATGAATAAAAGCAACTTCCTTTATTCACATGTTATAGAGCCTGTGTAACAGAGCCGCAGCAGGACCCACTGCTCCTAAACACATCCAGATAACTCTGATCATTACATAATGATCACAATAACAGCATATCACAGTGGGAGGAAATATCCACAGACCAGGGGGTTTCAACACATGTCAACAAAAACAGCCAAACACGCTGCCCAGCATCCTGCTAACAGTTCTCTGTTACACCTCACTGCACACCAAGAAGTCACTCTGTTTTACCATCATTTCAGATCTTTTCTTCAGTCTGCGTAAATACAAAATACAGTGAATTATTCAGGACACGAGGCTGCAAATAAGTTAGATATTGATTTGAAAATAACATCATAGAATACGAATGCTTCAATAATCCAAGGGGGGATTCTTGACACAGCATTAATGATATTTCCAAAAGTGTTTGCTGCCATGTTTACATAATCATGTATTGACCAAGTTTTAAAAAGTGAACATATCCCTTGTCAGTAGTGAGGATCTCAAACATAAAAATGTCCCAGAAGCATTTTTGGAGAGTATTTACATGAAAGATTTCAAGGGGAAGTTATTTGTACATGGATTTCAATAGCAAAATCACTGGATTTCAAGAGATCTTCTATTAACTTGTCTAATCATATAATAAACCAGCTGTTCAATTCCACACCATATGGATTGCTTTCTTCCAAATCTAAGTTTAAAGCAATGCTATACTCTCAAACAAATAAAATATAGAAACGTTTTGTTTTCTACTACTAACATAAATTACATCCATCCATCTTTTGTGCAGCTTGATGGAGATCAGCAGAGATTTAGGATCAGCAGAGACGATCCCAGCCAACTGGGTGAAGGCAGGAAACACCCTGGACAGGTCAACGATCCAACACAGGACAAACACAGAGAGACAATCACACACACAATCACAGACACTCAAATAAATGAAATCAACTGATACAATCAGAGAAACCATGCAAACTCCACACAGATAGGCCCAACCTCGACTCAAAACCAATGTTTCAGTCGCATTTTTAAATGATTAATTCTTCAGATGATGATTACAAACTCATTTTCTTATCAAAACTTTTCCACTACCTGTAATAGATTTTCATTGATCTATTTGTCAGGGGTTTTTTTTCTCAATTTTTTTCACATGAACTTCTCTGTACTCCTAACTGCTTAGTGTTTCCACAGATCCATCCCGCAGAGTGAAATAAAATGATTCATTTTGATATAAAAATACAAATAATTTGTGTTTTATTTAATTTGTATGTTTTAATGTTCTATTCTTTCTGTGGTCACAATATAATATGTAATATTTCGGGTTACAGCTCATGACTTTTTTTGTTTTCCCCAAAAATATTGCTGTGTTTTTGAAATAGCAATAGAAAAAAAGATGGAAGAAAACTAATAAAACTTTAGAAATACATCTTAGGCATACAGTCTGAGCTGCAAACCTAAATGTCTCTTCTTGTGTCACTTGTCAGAATATTTATTAGGACTAAAGAAACCAGAAAATAAGTCTAAAACACTTTGAATCATATTTAATTTATATAATGAAATATACTCTGGACAGAGCAAATAGAAAGAGACAGAAAACAACAGTCACTCTCATTACTGGATAATTTAAATACATTTATTAACCTAACAGCAATGTCTTTGGATCGAGGGAGAAAAATGGAAACCATGTAAACACCGAAAAGAATAATTCAAAATCAAGAAGTGAACTAGTATTGTGCTGCTAGCCAGTCGTTCAAACCACTGCTCCACTGTGCCGCCCTGAATAACCTCATACGTCTTCACTATATCCAAAAATTCTCTCAAAATTCAAGCTGTAGTTCAAAATGTCCCATTTTGTTTTCAATAAGATTGAACTAAATGATATTCACTTGATTTATCCTGAAAACATCATTTCTGCTAAACTGAGAAATGAATCAGGCGCAGTGCTCACCGTCTCAGGTCACCAGCTTATCACAGAGCAAACTCAGAGAGACAGACACCTAAACACATAATTCATAAACACAATTTCAGAGTCAGCGGTTCATTTCTAATACTTGTTTTTGGACTGTGACCAAAGACTGGAGAATCCCAAACGCACAGGGAGAACATGAAAACTGCAGCCTTTTAAATACAACCAAGATCAAATCTCTTTTTCTCTTCTTATATTATAATCTTGGTTTCCGTCCATGAAGATAAAGAAGAAATTTGATGTCTGACAGATGTTGGATTTTACTTTTTTTTTTTTTTTTGTTGTCAAATCTGTTTATTGGATTTTCACATAAAAAAGCAGCAATGACAGTCCTAAAACAATGCTATGTTACTGATGTAGGATTTTACTTTTTGATGAGATTTTGAAGAACAGGAATTGATTATTTGACAGTACAGAAAGGAAATTTATTAAGGAAATATGGATTTAGATTCCTTTTTTTTGCCTCATCTGCACTACATGCAAACTTACGATAATAAAGTTATTATTGCTTCATCACAACAGTGACATGTCTTGTCATGTTGACTGATGATGATAAACACATCATTGCTTAATCACAGCAGTCACATGTCTCATCATGTTGATATCTGTGTCTGTAGTAACACATAAACTAATCTGATGATAAATATGTCATAAACTTAAGGGTTCTTAAAATTTGTGAGGATGGGACCACCCACTGAGTCAAAAACATACTGTATCTCTCCCGTCTATCTCTCACACTTTGTCTCGTCCCAAGCAGTAATTCATGGTAGAGCGCTGTATTTTCTAATGTTTTCTACATTATATTATATTCTCTGACTTTAATAATTGTAAAATATCACTGTCATTGTGGCAGCTGGGGGCTTGTAATCAGAAATCTGGAAGGTTTTTATATGTAGTTTGCAACTGTTGCTTCTCTGGTGGTTGTGCACTCAAGCATATTTTATTGTTTTAATTTCTCTCCATTTTCCTAACAACAAAAGTTCAAATGATCAATAGTTTTGCCTCTGGTTGTCTGTTTTTTAATTAGTCTCTAAGATTAAAAGTAAAATATCCTGCTGGAAAAGGCCTTCCACTGAGCTTCCCTGCTGATGTGCCCCCTGAGCAGCATCCCATAGGACCGCAGGAACTATTTACCAGTTTTACTGAATACTATTATAACATGATCAAGTCACTTGTATGTATTTTTTTTAGGTTGGAATTGTAAACATCACAGTTCAACTTATTGTTTTAAATGTTTACTCTTGAGCTGTTTGGTTTGTAGTAGTCCACACACACTGATGACTGCAGGCGGACGACAGCCTTAACATCAAGTCAAACAGCCCCAGCTTTTATAACTGCTAGCTTTTATACCACAGACTTGTGGGGATTAGCATTTAATAGTAAATCATCTGAGTCCACTCTGGATCGATAGTTGTCAAGAAATGTGTAAGTTTGCTGCAGAAAACAGTCCCTGTCTTTGTACACCGCCGTCTGTTTACACTGCGGCGGAGGGATATGCAGCAGGTGAGCCTGCAGGGCCGCCGGGACTACTTGTTTAAATAGAGGCAGTGAGTGGTTTGATTGGCTGAATATCCTGAAACATCTGCTGCAGGAGGCCCTGTGACAGCTGCTCCCACACACACACACACACACACACACACACACACACACACACACACACACACACACACACACACACACACACACACACCTCTCAGCCTGTCTCACTGATGTGACTCAATGAAAGAGCTCTAAAAGTTCACTAACAAGAGAATAATCCCATCATTATGTCCTAAAGCTCCCCAGAAAACCCCACTTCTCCTCTGGGTTTGGACCGAGCAGCCTCCGACAGAGCCAAACTGACTCACACGTAAAAGTCCCCCTCCAGAAAAACTCCCACAGAAACACCATTACCAGACCAAAAAGAAATACGATTACATAAACAAACAACAGGCAATTCAAGTCGGACCCCAAAGTGGTCATAAAAATATGTAAAGCCCACCATAAAGAAGCACAATGGACGAAACTAGGAAAAATCTGCAGGCAGTCATGTAAAATGAGGAAAAAAGAGGTAAAGATACACAGACTGTGGCATAATTTGAGCAAATATGCTAAACTTGTTGCTCAAATGGGCAAGAAAATGACATAAAATCATTCAACTTAGACACAAAAGGAACAGTCCCAAACAAAATAGACATCATCATCATCATCATCATCATTGCTAAAGGTAGAGGAGAGCTGTAGCTATAATGAAAAGACACAACTCCAAAAGGGAGGAAAGTGTCCAAGGCCTTATCACTTTTTAAATGACTCCCAGTTCAGTGTTATTCATTGTTGTTTTCGCAGCTTCTGCCACTTAATGACCATTTGCTTGTGAATCACGTTGGATGCTCTCCAGTGTTGCCTGCATAAAAAAAAAAAAAACAATTTCAAATAATCAATTGACTGGATCAATGAAGCACATTCAACTCAGTCATTTATATATTAACCTGCACAGAACAACATGCCAGTTCGCCATACTCAGTTCAAACTGCTGTTATTTACCCAGAGATGCTCTGATTCTCCCAAAAAAGCAGCTGAGGGTCAAGGTTTCAGCAAGTTGCTGGAATAAATTGAACCTAAATACACATCTTAAGTTGAGATGTTTCATGTATTTCTACAAAAACAAACCGTTTCTTTGCTTTAACTGTTTTACATGGCATGTTTGTTCCATGGGAAAACCCAAAGGAACGAGTTAGTTTTTCTTAAGAAATGCTTCAAAGTTGAGAGGGCGCGTTCCAGACTTCTCATCATCTTTCAGTGGCTGACCCTCAGTATTCTCCCCCCGCCAGGTCAAGCCAGCGCTGCTAATGGTGCAGAGAGCGAACTGCGCTGCTCACTGTCAGATGACTCATAAAAGTAATTCCGCCTCATAACGTCAGCAGAATTGGAAAAGTGCCTTGAGTGCAGGACAGGTCATGAGACAAAGAGCCTATTTAATGGGACTCAACGAAGCTTTTTGACAAACATCCGATATACAGTAGATAAAGAGACAGAAAGAATGGATTTCTATTCTTTATTTGAGTGGCTAAGTAATAAACTGAGATATTCAGTGTGTCTCAAACAGTGTTTGAGGGTTGGAAGCAGACGCTGGCGGTCTCGACCTCGGTGGGCGAGTGGGTCACCAGAGGGAGACGGGAATGGTTAGTCTGGAAATCCAGACCAGTCAATCTGAATAATCAATCTGTAGGGGTGGAGCCTGTCTCTAACTCCATGTTGTAGACGACCTCAGTGTCCATCACGGAGAATTTCAATCAAAGCAGGCGGACATGGTCACGTTAGATTGTACCTGATGAAACGGTTCGTGTCATTTAGACGACTGTAAACCTGATCAGAGCAGAAAGAAAACCACTGCTCGTAACCAAAGAAACACGAGAAACTGTTCTGTGAGCTTCTGCTGGTTTAACTGTTTGACATTTTCAGCGTTGAGTCAAGGAATAAATGCAAATGAAAGCACCGGGAGACATTTAACGAACACTGGGAGGCGGAGCTGGTCGCTGCAGCAGCATGTGGAGCTGATAAGACCCGACTGCTCCCCCTCAGCGGGGTTGATACTGTTCAGGCGGAGAGGTGGAGACATGAACACCTCTCCAAATGAACGATAACCGTTGCAACTGTTGAACGGGTTGGTAGTTCAATCCCCCAATTCACCCTGTTCCTGCTACAGTCAGTGTGTTGTTGTTACATATAAAGAGCTACAGCTTCAGACTCTGATGCTGATCTGGAGCCGTGGAGCTGGAGGACTTTGCCTGGTGCAGCGTGGGCAGCGTGCATGAACCACTGACTGTGACCAACAATAAAACGAGCTCTGAGGCCGCTGAAGTGGGGATAAAGCTCCATATAATATATTTATTTACCAACAACAGGGAAGTGCAAAGGAGATGTGAGAGGACGAAGTTATTGTAGTAACCTTTCTGCGCTCCTCCAGTGAATATTGACGTTTCACCTATAGTGCAAAATAATTTTCTGCTCCTAAATAGATCTATATAATATTACCATATGTTTTTTTTTCAGTTTAACTGCATGAAAACTTTTGACCAACTTGAGAAGTGTAAAACTTACATGTTCTTCCTGAATAAATTCAACCCTTTAATGGATTTTAACCCATAGTCCTGAAATGATAAAAACACAAATTATGAAATATTTTTAATACACCAGATGCTGGAATTTTCTGGAAGAGATTGTTACACCCTTGGAGACGAAAATAATTGATAACAACACTGATTTTAATGCGTTATTATTTTTTGAGCGGTGTGAGTTCATTAGAAAGTCTGCCACATTTTACCCTTTGTGCATTAAAATAAACAATTTCAAGTCAAACGCTTGGATTGGAAATTACATTCATATATATAAAACACTGATTGACGGTAAAACTGGAGCAGGAGCAGAAATCTAACTTAAAATGTTAGCCAATGGTGTGAGCAATGTCCATACAGGTAATCAGTGGAACTGTAATACAACCTTATTATTACATGATCCAAGGTAGGAATTTTAAAACTTGATTAAAAATACATTAAATCCTCGTAAAATCATATCCCAATTAAAAAATCCGACTCAACGTTCCACACAGGGGTTAAACAAAACACCAGAGGAGCAATAAAGAGTCGTCTTGATCTTTGTCCAGCACACACCTCACCTCTGTCCATCTGCTTATCGAGCTGCGAGGCGCTGATCTCAGCCAACTGTGGTCAAAGGCACCAGGAACAGGCTATCACACACACACACACACACACACACACACACACACACTTAGAGGCAGTTTTGTAAACTGTGCGAAGACTACACACATGCTACAATCACAACGTACACACTCCCAACTGAAAGGCCACAAAGTTCAGTTTTCTGTGGTTAAATGCTCGTCATTACTTGTCATTATTTTCCAGCAGTGTAACGAATTCTCCTGTATGTGACGTGAGGAAGTGGGGCTACGTCTGTGATACACCTTTGCTCCACTCTAATCAGTAAAAAAAAACTGCTCAGGTGTTTTATTGAGAATCACTGATCATCAGTTAACTGATCGCTCTGTCACCACTACGAAGCCCATGAAACATAATCTACTGATCTTCAGTCAGTCTTTTGAAATATGTATATTATGTATGTTGAAATTGCAACAATAATACATTTTGCACATAGATAATGTGTACTGAGCAATGAGTGGCTTCTCTGTCTGGTCGGTCGGAAGAGGAGCTTCTTCTCTGCGTGAAATCAATTAAAGGCCGATCCCTCCGTCCTCCTCTTCACGTAACGCTCTCTGAATAACGGGCGGAGGAGTCGCCGCTGCACCTGTTGCCTGGATACCAGCGTTCCTGTCAGCAGTCACCTGAGGATGAGGATGCGACTCGCATGCACTGAGGTACAGGTAGAGGGAAATAAGAGTGACGGAGAAAAAACAACCGTAGGGCCAGGCGGTTTATCAAGCCTGCTTTAGACTTCAGGTCCTTTAGAAGGTCCTGAACCACAGGTTGGACACCACTGTGCCCCAGGAACAAAGTGCAGCTCTAAAATCAGCCATTTGCCAGTTTTTTGTATTCAAATATATTTCAATTTTTTTTAATTACATATTAAATATATACAACAAATTAAATTGGCAACGTGAAGGTCACTAAATTACTTCTATTATTAAATCTAACAGCAATTCTTTTTTAAATACACTTTCATTAAATTTCAAACAAGTTTTGAATGTTTTACGCACTTCATTGCAAATATGACTGAATTGTCTAGAAATTGTTTCAAATCCTCATTATCAAACATTATCAGTGATTCATATTCAAACTTGTTTATTTCTATAATTGACTTTTAGCTGGGAGGGTGTTTGAAATTCTACCAGCTGTTAAAGAATGAAAGCAGTGCTCAAACGGAGACTGTGTGAAAGCTGAGGGTGAATCCGTTTGGAGGAATCCAGCGTTTTACAGTTTGTGAGAATCAAAATAAACACATCCAACTCGGAGCAGCAGGACGGTTCTTTGTGTTTCCTCTGCGAGATGCGAGCGCCGACTTTTCTCACCCCGGCTCGGCCCTGCTGACAACGTGCGAATCAGTCAGAGGTATTTTATCTCTCCGGGTTCAGATTCACCACAGACACGAGTTCTCAGTGTGTTTATTTACTTCCCAGGCAACAGTGATGTTCGGACCGTATAGCTTACACATACACGTCCAGATCTATATGCTAAGGAAAAACAAACATTACATCACATGCACCTCATAGTTATTACTTTTGTCTTCTCAATTTTTTTGTTGCCAAATCAAGGGACAATAGAATAATCAACTGGCACGATTCAGTCATTTCCTGAAACAACATTCGTCTGGAAATATATTTTCTGAGAGGAACCATACGTATTAAATCTTCTGTATTAAAGTGATTCCCATCCAAAAGCAGAGTTTTACAGGAAGCGTTTACAAAAAAAGGGGGGGGGGGCTGAGATACCGTCGATGATCTCAGATACGCCGAATGAGCTCACTCAGTTATCGTCAGTCTAATGGGAGGCAACACGGATGACCACTGTCCTACGGAGGCCAAAGGTATAAGGCAGATAGCAGCAGCTGGAGTCTGGGTCTGCTCCACTCGTTCGTGTGTGATGAGTAGAAATATATTGCACTTTGAGGACAAACTGAAAAAATAATCTCACGGGTAACGACAGACACGAGTAAACCACCGACAAGAGTCATGCAAGTGGTGATGGGCTCCTCGGAGGCGTCTTCTGAGGTGAAGCTGAATCTCTGTAGCACATCTCTGAGTGGCGAGGGGTGAACCGTCGTTTCAAGAGGCCGTCCCATACTGCTGGGCTTCACAGAGAATTATATGGGTTTCTTTTTTCTTTTGTTTTTTTTTTCTTTAAAAGAGTGCCTCTTTGCATACTGGCGAACAATCATCTCCCTTTGTGGCTCCGCTTCAGCGGAGTTTTAGCAAAGTCTAGCTGCCTGTCCGGCCGCTCGGCTCTCCTCCGGCCGTCACTTCTCCCGGAGCACGCAGACGCCGGCGTCGCACCGCTGCGTCGCCATGGAGGTGACCACCTCCCAGGAGTCGATGACCGGGTCGTAACATTCGATGCTGCTGAGGAGCGAGTTCCCGTCGTATCTGAAGAGGAAAGGCCAGGAAACGAAAGTTGTCATCCAGGCTGCTCAGCACAGGAAAACTTCACAGTTTAACTCATTTAATGCTGGAACTAGTTGTGTCTCGCACTCCAGCTGAATTTCTGTATTTATCCACCGAGGCATAAGGCAGTTTTTAACAAGCAGAGTGTGAGAAGAAACACCAGCGACTCCCGTTCGGCTGCCACTGACGCACCACCATAACAGTGAGATGAAAACAATTCATTTTCTACTTATTTAACGTCACTGTGGGTCGAGTGGTAAGTTAAGAACACACACCCACAATACAGCTTCCCCAAAGCGTGATCATCTTATCCCTTTGTTCTTCAGGAGTGAGTGAGTGAGTGAGAGCAGTCAGCGTTGGAACAAATCATGGACTTGTTATCCTGTCTTCTCATAGCGTTCACCTGGATTGTTACAATATTCCCAGAAATCAGTACGATAGACAGAGGAAAGACTGCTTCTGGGAGATACGCTGAACGCAGCAGATTTTTTGGAGTTTCTTATTTAATCTACCATGTTGCAGGAGTTTTAGCTCTTTAACCAAAGATTTCTGGACTGCATGTGGTTTAGTAGCACTCGCCGCTTCATGGACGTCTGTGGAGGAGCGGGCTGTGTGGAGAGACCGCCTTCAAACAACAGGAATGCCTTATTGATGCTGAGGACAGATCTGCATCTGTCGTTCCAAACTTGGGCTGTGGGACTCCCTTTAATCATTCTGCTCACATTTAAAATGAAATTTGTAGCTCCAGTTCTCACAAAACTTAGTTTGTTCTGAGGTCGTTAAAATCAGTTTAGCATAAATCAAGACAGTTATTGTCTCTTACAGCAGAAACTATACACTGGTTTTCTTAGCAGGTCTGTGACAGCAGGCGTGACTCCGGCAGTTTGTCCTCGCTGCAGATCAGATTGATCAGGGGTTTCCATCCCTCTCTCTCTCGCTCTCTCTCTCTTCTTTTAAGAGGCCTCCACAGGGGGGGAAACAAGTTGAGAAGCAGTGCTTTAAATCTTGATTTAAGACAGACTAGGAGATTACACTGAGATAATCGAAGAAAGCCAACCCTGAGAGAGCCCGCATAAATCTGTGGAGACGTGTTGTTTCACCAAGTGGTGAGAAACACAATCTAACAGGTCTCCGAGTTACACATGTGCGAGTTTGAAGGCTCATCGGATGACAAAGTAACGCACAGCAGTTTATAACGTTGTGAAACATGACGCCGCGTTGTAGTCCGGCGACAGCTGAACACACGCTGGACAGATCTGTGCTTCGGCCGGAGCCCGATGTGACGGACATTAATGAATGAGCTTGTTTTTCAATTCATGGTAAAGGGTCGGTTAAAAGTTACTGCGTGTCGAGGTGAAACCAGGAGAAATCCCCACGACCATGAAGCAGTTATCTTAAAAACCCAAATTCCCTGTAGCCCTTATTTAAAATACATAAATACTTTATTCACTCCCAGTGTTGTGTTTTGGTGGCTTTTCTTCCCCCGTCTACAGCAGCCGCGACGAGAACAATAACTAAACAGAGTGAGATCAGGAGGAAGTTCCACTCTGTGCAAAACATTTGTTTTCAAGTGTGGAGAAAGCTTCAGACTCCTGACACTGACAAATAAAAAGATTCTCTTCAAAGCTGCTGTTTTCCTTTTGAGCAGTAAATGTGCTCTTTGTGTTTCTCCAGACAGCATGGAGGGGATAAACCCCGGAGCTGCTGAGACAAAACACGGGCGGGAATGTTACACAAGGCCCGGCAATCTCAGCCTTTCGGTGGATTTTATGAAGGACACGGACATTTTTATGCTCGCGGCTTCTTGCGGGGTGAGATTTGTGCATGAGCATCGATTCACAGCTGCAGTTTGATTCCACATCCTGTCAAGTCTGGATGCTGCTTTTTTTCTCTCCAGATTCTGCAGTTGCCTTTCAAAATACTAAGTGCTCGCTGCGGACCGAATGAAAAATGGGTGAATCATCAGTTAGAAGTCAGAGCGGCCTTTCTTCCTCACCCTGCGATGGCGTAGAGTCTTCCTCGGAGAACGGTCGCTCCCACGTAACACCGAGGGGTGGTCATACTGGCCACGGTGGTCCAGTAGTCTGTCCGGATGTTGTAGACCTCCACTGAGTCCAGGTGTGACACGCCGTCGAAGCCTCCCACCACGTAGATGTGGTCGTTCAGCAAAGCCACGCCGGCACCTGGAGGCAGAACGGAAGCGTCAGAAAGTCGCTCGCCGCGTGTTTTCCTCCCTCTGATCCTCCCTGCTTTTACCCACCAGAGCGCTTGGTGGCCATGGGCGTGACGCTGGTCCAGTGGCCTGTGTGCGGGTCGTAGCGCTCCACTGAATTCAGGATATTCAGTCCGTCGTATCCGCCTGAGAAAGAGTATCAGGATGATGTTGAGAGGGGCGTGCATCAGTCAAAAGGTCCCTCACTGAGGCGTCTCATTTGGAAGCACGTCTGATGTTTTGAGTGGCGGGTGGGAATTTTCCTATCGGGTCGGGTCTTTTTTGCTGCTTTTGAAGTGTTTTGGTGGCTCGTTTTTAATCTCGCGGAGCGTTTGAGGTCAGTGTGCACCGATTCATGACGACTGAACAGGAGTTCAAAGCGTGGCGGCTGCAGTGAGGGACTGCAGAGTGACTCATCCGTCAGGCAGCGGCTCGAAAGGCTGAAACACGGCGACGACGGGAGAAAATGAGCTACTCCCTCAAAGATCCCGACAGGTGAGCGTGTGAGGAGGAGAGGTGGATCAACGACGTTGTTGGACAGGAGAGTATGCCACGTCTCACTTCAAGATTCTTAAAGATGGACTTATATTTGGGTCAGAACAGAATCAAACTAATCTGCAGTAAGAGGACAGAAGTGCGGCAGCAGAGCTGCGCGGCTGCAAAGATTAATAATTCATGTCGGGGTGTAAACAGTGAATTAAAAGAAAAACTGAAATGCTGGAACAAAACACCAAAGACTGGAATGCAGCTCTGCCTTCTCCTCACCTAAACAGTATATGAGCCCACTGGCCACCACCAGACCTGCTCCTTCTCGAGCGGTCTGCATATCTCCCAGCATGCTCCACTGGTCGATGTTCGGATCGTAGCGCTCCATGCTGGTGTGCCGCCGGCTGCCATCGAAGCCCCCGGCCACATAGATCATGTCTGTTCAGAGACCAAAAAATAAATAACACCACAACTGTTACTGACGAGACAAGAGGAAGCCGGCGTGAAAGAAACACGTGTGAGGTTGTAACTCCCTCACCTCCGAGTGTCGTGGCTCCCGCGAGGCCGCGGCGTACATTCATGGTGGCGACGGTGTACCAGACGCCATCTTCATCCGCTGTGTAGTCCAGACATTCAACCGAGCTGAGCCTGGACCGCCCGTCGTAACCTCCGATCACGTACACCCGGTCGTGGAGCGACACCGTGGCCACGTAGCGCCGCTTCCGAGCGATATTCTGACGAAGACACGTGTGTGAGTGTATCTGCCAAACCTTCTGGGGAAATCTAAACCTGTTGTTGACGCTTCGCTCACAGGCAGGAAGCTCCACTCTTGAGTTTTGGGATCGTATTTCTCGACGATGTCTATGGGCGACTGCTGGCTTCCAAACCCACCGATAACTAGCAGGACTTCTTTGGCACCTGAGTGGGAGAGGAGAGGATTACAAAGCAGCCGGAAACGACAATCTGTGTTGAGCTAAACTGTGGCTGAAAACAGCCTTCACACCTAGTCTGGCCTGCGTGCGCGGGCCCTGCATCTCACTCCGCAGCTCCGGTCTCAGGTGGAATTTCTTGGCCTCGTCAACGAGGTCTCGGCATGGCAGGCTGCACCGGATGAGAGGCTGCAACGAGTGGGGACTTGTCTGATTACAACGCAGTAAACACGACAACAAGCGATCCTCTGCCGGCGCCCCGGGGTGAGATTCTACAGCCAGCGGAGCGGGCTCACCTCTGCGTCGATGACGTCCGTGATGTAGCGGGGCGTCAGGAGCGGCATTCGCACAAACTCCAGCATGTCGGGCAGGTAGGGCTCTCGCTCCTTCCGATTGTGTTTGACCCAGTTTAACACGGCTTCAAAAACCGGCTCCTCGGAGTCCACCTGAGCACAGACGGCGAGAATTTACAGAGTGAGAGAATTCACAGCTCCAGCAATAAATCCACGCTTTAACCCGACTGTCTGCTGATAGCTGCAGGTGCTATGCTATTTCAAGCCATGATAATCAAACAAAACTCACAGTATTACTTGTATTCGTATTACTTGGTGTTCTTGATGCAGCTCTCAGTTTCAAAAAGTCTGGCGACCCCTGAATTAAACCATTCCACATCAAAACAGTTAAACCATCCGTCTGTGCTGCCTCCATTCAGCGCTTGCAGTGTTCCACGTCCACAGCTGACGAGGACGACTGCACTCTGCGATATTTAATTGTAATTAAAGAAAACATCCAAGTGAACCCAAGATAACATCGTCAACCTTTACTCCGGTCTCGGTGAAGAGTCGGTTTTTGAAAGCGGCATTTATCAGAGGCAGAAGGGGCTCAATTATAGTCTAATGTCTATCTTTATTGTTTGCACTATAATTTCACCTTTCACTGCAAATGTAAACACGTAAACTGCAAACGTGAAACTGAGCATAAGCCCAGCAGCCATAGGTTCACACTGAGACGACAAACAAAATGAAAGGAGGAGAAATAAACCCTGAACGTGACTCCCGTTTCGCCAGAGCTGTTTCACGTGCACACCTGTGCAATAACCCTCTGTCTAATCAGCGGGTTGATCTGCCGCGCCTGTGAGGTGGAGGGATCGTCTCTGCAGAGAAGTGCTCACTAACACACATTGGAGAACAGTATTTGAGGAATTGGTCTTTTATGTACAGGAGGAAAAAGTCTCAGATGTCTGAGTTCAGCTCAAAAAAAATGGGAGCAAAAGCTAAAGTGTTTAAACTGAAATCAGCTTTGTTTCTCTCTTAGTGAAAAAGAAGGAAATCTGATGTTTGAAACATACAGAATGCTGTGCTCCTGCAATATCCTCGGAAAACTGGAAACCCTTAGAGAAGTTATTATTTCCCCTCTTACCTGGATTTCATCACATTTTATAAGTTTTTCCACTTCTGTCTGGCTCAGCAGCATGAACTCCTCATGCTGGACGACCTCGGAGAAGTGCTTCTGGGAAAAGAGCTCAGCGGCCTGCATCAGGTCCAGGCAGTTGTGAGTTTCTGCGAAGTCTCGAATGCCCAGACAGTTGGAGGGGTCGAGCTGACTCTCCAGAAAATCACAACACGCTCTTTTTACTCCTGAGGGAAACAAATAGAGACGGAAGAAAGAGATGAACCCGTAAACTGATGAACAGGACGTGAACATTAATATTTAAGTGTTGGTAAGTTCAGGTCTTAATCTGAGGATACAGGACTGTGCTCTGGTGTTATTCCAGTAAAGCTTCAAATGGATTAAACATCATTAAACCTTTTTAGAGAACTTTCATGATCTTGACCAATAATTCTTGTTACACAATTGACCAAACTTGACAAGATCTAAACTTAGAAAAAACTAAAACTAAAACAAAAGAAAGCTTCATGGGTTTTCCTTCACTGACTGGAGGAGCCGTCACACAATAGCTACCAGTAAAACTGAATTGCTATAAACATGTTTTTATGGGTGTAAAGTACATGTCAGTATACTCTACATTTAAAAATAAAAACCAGTTAATCAGCCTGTTTTCCATTAATTACTGATTAAGCTTTCTATATTTCTAGTAAGTTTCTTATCTCCACAGATCTACTTTAAAGTGTAGGACTGTTTGGCACAATTCTGCATGTGAATGTAAGATTACAAGGTGGAGAAGTTTCCTTTATCAATGTTTATATGATACTGTTAGATAGTTATATATATATATATATACATCTTTAATAATCATAACTAAAGATGGAGGGAGTCAAAAAAGATGCTGTTTGAAACAGCATCCAACAGTAAAACCTATACAGCCAAACAGTGTATACAGTAGGTAAATAAAAAAAATGTTGACCTGCTTACAAAAAAGGATCTTTCAACACACTTCTAGGCTTTTCTTTACTTTCAACAGAGTCTCAGGAGCTGCGGACTCCCTGTGAATACACTCACAACAACACAGGCCTGCACCAGCACACATCTTTCAAGAGCAGCCGGTCCAGCCGGTGCCTCTGAGCGCACCTTTGAGCTGCAGCAAGCAGGCCGCAGGGAGCAACTCCTGCACGTTCTCCACCGTGACCAGAACCGTCTCTGTGTACACGAAGTCCAGCAAGATCTCCATCGTAGATGCATTGAGCCCCTGAATGTCCACGAAAGATTTCCCCTTTTCTGCAAGCTGCAGAGCAACAACGACAGAAACATGATTAGACAAAGATTACACGTTATATTCATCAAACTAGAATGAGCCATTTCTCTCTCTGGTTACCTCACTGGTGAACATGGCACAGAAGTAGTCGCTGCAAGCGGCCAACACAATCCGGTGAGCAGGGAAATCTGTGTTCTCCACCCTCAGAGTGATGTCGCAGAGCGTGTTGCTCTTGCGAAGTGAGTTCATGGCGTTGAGGATGGACTTGGCGTGGGAATTAGTCATGATGTCCTTCGGAGCCATGACGCCTTGAGAATCCGTTAAGGACCTCAAACTGCTGAGGGAATCTGAAAACAACAGATGAGCTCTTCTTAGGAAGAGAAAAATATTCAGGAAAAAAAAACGGCTTTTCAGAATGTATAACAGAAGATCTGCGAGTGATTAGTCACTGGGCAGAAAATGAAGTGGCAACTATTTAGGACGCCGGTCACATTAAAGCGAACATCTCTCATCACAAAAAAAGAAAGTGTCGCTTTATTGTGACACATAAATAAAAACTGTGGAATTAAGATGTGGAGAGATCACTGAACAAGTATCTCAAGATTAGGGTTCTCTTGGTCTTATGAAAGAAAAAAAAAACTCAATGATAAAATAAAATCAACCTCATCATGACAGAAAAAAAGGGAATATAATAAAAATTAGATACAAGGAATTAAAAAATGAATGCGACTGTAATCGAATAAAGCATGAACTGAGCAGGTGGCTGCACAATAAAACTGAAAGAACATCTTATAAAGACAAAAGAAATGTAAAGCAACATACAAAAAAACACAGATGGAAAACACAAGCAAAAAGAAAACACAAAACACACATACAAGTCCACAGGATAAATGTTCAATCACTGTTGAACACCGAACATGTGTATTCTGTTCTATTTTTAATGCAGATTAAAAAAAAGCGCTAGAGCTTTTTTGTGTGGTCTTACACTTTAGCAAATCTTCTGGTTGTTTGTGGTAAAACATTTCAGTTTTCAACAAGTGCAGATAAATGGGGCGAATCTACTAATATATGAGAACTCGGGCGAAAAAGGTTTTCTAACTGGCAAGAGTTTAAACAAATAAGTCATGCAGAAAAGGTTGATGCTTGACATGAACTCTCTCTAGTGATAAAGCTCAGAATGTGAATACTGATCTACTGTTGTCTCTAATTTCCATCACAGCTTTGAGCTCTTCTTGCTTGTAAATCAAACTAGAAGATACAACTGTTAGGTTAAAGTTGACTGATGAATTGACTGTCAAGATCATTTGCAGTCTAAATCCACACTGTGATGATTTTACTATAATTTAAAAGCTAATATGGTCACTGCAGATAAGAATTTCTGTCGATGTGATGTCAGTGAACATTAGAGGAGCAGTAAACAGGACTTGAAAAATGGAAGAAAAAAATTGACAATATATTTGATATTTGTAGCCTCAGTTAAATATCTCCAATGAGCAATATATGAATATAAATTAATGTAAACATAAATGTATACAGTAGGGAGAACAGTGAAAATGTGAATGACTGGAGCAGTAATCTAATGAGGGACAACAAAATACTTTTTACATCAGGTGATCCATCTTGAAAATACTTATATTTCAATTGTTTTTTTGTTTTGTTTTGTTTTGTTTTTTGCACTGTAATGCAACTTACCGTTGAACGATCTGAATACTTTTTCCACCACTGGGAGGCAATAACTATAGCTACACATTAGCTAGCGGCGACAGCTGACGGCTAACGCCAACGCCACAGAACAACTAGGAAAACACGGCCACACGAAGTGAGCTGGCGGCCGGAGGAGGACAAGACATGAAGCGACACACACACAACAACTTGTCAAGAATGGACATAATACCTGTCGCCGCCGTAACGCTGATTCAAAACGTCTAGCTAAGTTGCCTCGCTAGCTAACGTTAGTAGCACCAAAGTCCCTTGTCCCAGCTCCCGCTGTCAGTCACGCTGTCTGAGGAAAAAGACCCTCAACTACCGCGAATCCATGACGACCTGAGCCCGGCCGCACTGAGCGCCGCCTCCGCGACGGCTGAAACGTCTGGACGGTCAAAACGGCGTCATATTATCTCCCGACGCAGGTTTTCTTTTCTTTTTTTTTTTAATTTCCTCATGCAGCTACAACACAGCGTTGACTAAACTGCAGCAGGTCACAGCAGCAGCGACTTCACAGAGTCAACGTAAACAGACCGTCACGTATAGTGCGTGCGCGCTCCCGGCCGGGCTGCCGGTGTCATGTCGGGTTCGGTCCGCCCGCCGAGGAGTGCACGCATCCCGCAGGAGCGCGAATAGATACAGCGGAAATGTCTATTTTTCAACCATGTGAAGTATTATTGATCATTATTGCATAACTAGTATAAGAAGAATGTGATCTGGAGTCAGCTTGCTCTTCATTTGAGTTTTTCGAATTTTGCACACACTTTAGTCTGAACTGTCTGAACCTAAACGTGTTAATGGATCTCAGCATCCTGCTATTGTGAAGTTCATGAAGAAAAACAGAATTGATGGAGGGAGGCAGGCAGGGGCTGGATGGTTGTAATATTCTTTCTCAACCTTACAGAGAAAATCTACTGTGTTTGAGTCTGGGTTGGACTTGTACGCCTTTCTGAATAACATTTTCTTGTTCTCCCTTCAAATTCTCTTAAGATACTCATTTTCTTCCCATAGTAAAAAAAACAAAACAGAACAAAACAAAACAACAACAACAAAAAAACATGTATATTACATTAAATTGCTTGTGATCGTGAGTGTATGTGATTGCCTGTCACTCTTTGTTTTGACCTGAAAAAATGCTGGGCCTTGATTTTATTTCCTCTAATTTATAAAGCAAAGAGAGGTATTTTATGAAGAGCTGCCTCTCCAGTGACTGCTTTTCAATAGGGAAGTTTCACAACAAATGACAGGGAGGGACTCGTGGATTATTTCTTGTTATTGCTGAATCAGTAAATCTTCTAATCAAAACTTCAGTTTCCTGATGTATGATGTACTACTAACAGAAACAGTTTAATGCACTGTGTCGAAAACTGTATAAGATACATGCAATAGGAATTTTCAACTAATTAAATTCTCGTGACACTATGTTTAATAGTTTTGTTAGAAAATGTGAAGAAACTTGAAAGATTTTACCATGTTTAAAAAAAACCATTTCCACTATATTAACAGTAATTGTGTTCATATTCCAGCCAAATGTTGGTTGATAAATTTAATCAGATAGAACAACTCCGTGTTTGAAGCTGGACCAGTGCGCGCTCCAGACAAACATTTTGCGTCAAAACACCTGGAGCGTGCGCGCGCTGTGGAAGCAAGATGCCTTCCGCGCGCCCTCGCTGCTCGGTCTAACCCGCCGCTGTGGAAATGGTAAAGTGACTCTTTCACTCTAACACCGACACACACCCGGACCTCACTTTTCTTTTAAATCTCGCTTTACGTTCCCACAGCCCGGCGATAAACTGTTGCCTCGCTTCTAAAACGTGTTTTACTCTTCTTCTATTTTTTTTCAAGCTTCCCAAGGACGGCAGCGACTCGGTGTAGGAGGAGCTAGCGGCGTGTTTCCGCTAACAACAGGCCGAGGCGCTGATCTGCGCGGCCGGACGGAGGACCAGAGGAGCGGCGGTGAAGTTGATCCACCGCGGTCCGTCTGAGCACCGGGCACAGGAGCGGCGGTCTGCCCCACCGATCCGGAGCGGCGGAGAGGAGACAGCTGGACTGTCCGCGATGGAAGCCGAGTTTCGGGACATCGATGAGAACGGGAGCTGGAGCGCCGTGTATCAGGTAGGAGCCGCGGCTGAAATCAAGGTGGAAATGGACCGAGGAGGAAGCTGTCACCGGGGAGGCCGAAGGGGAGCAGCGGGACCGTAATGGCTGTTAGTTTCTGCGGCGATCAGCTTTATGGGGGTCGGTCCGATCCCCGGGTTTTCTCGATAGGATCCATCCGAGGATCGATTCATCTGCGCCGCCGGTCCGCACCGGCAGCACACCCCCCCCTCCACCCGGAGCTCCACACTTCAATCTGAGCGTCTACTGTGGCTGATTTCCTGCTGACATTTGACTCCTAAAAAATATAATCATAAGCTAAACAATCCCCCCAACGCTTCGCACAAGTAATCAGTATCATATATATATGTAAAAAAGTAGGTGTAAAATACTTTTTTAATCACATTTTCAAGAAGTGGAGTTGTTTAATCTAATGATTTTCATGGATTGCAGTCAGTCCAGCTGGAAATGCTTTGAGAAATTCAACTTTCATTTTGATGTCTTGATAACCTGCTTCATGAAAGACCCCCAAATAAAAAACATCCATCCATCTTCTCTGTACCTGTGCACCCGGGACATGTCAATCGAAGATCCTGGTTCAAAAACAACCAGAAACAGGTGTGAAATATCCAAAACAAGACGTAGTTTATACAATCAACAGATTCAGATCGGCTATGAAGAGAACAGAGGATCGCGACAAAAAAGATGATGAATGATTCATGAAACATTGTCAAACAAACAAGAAATAATCAAAGTTAGACGCACTCGGACGGGCACGGGACAAACAACAGATGCATGAAATATTTACAACTGGCTGCAAAATGAGAAGAAAACACAAACAGAGTCACAAATGAATTCAGCTTGGGCTGCAAAATGATCAAAAAGAGATATAAAATGACCAAAATGTAACAGAAAACTGCAGACTAAATTGACCACAACCCAGATTAAAAGAAGGCTACAAAAAGCAAAGAAAGGGCTCATAAATGTAAAACATTCATTTCTTTGCCACAAAATAAACAGAAAAATAAGCAAACTCAATATGTGGGACTTTGGAAACAAACATGAAGATGCAATATGGCCACAGACATGATGCCAACTCAACTACGATTTGAATGTCATGGATTTTTTTTTTGTTGTTGTTTCATGCTACTTGTAGTCTGACTGTCTTGATCCTTCTGGAGACAGACGAGGGACTTTTCCTATGCTTGGGTTGCAGAGTTCACTGTGTTTTAATCCTCCAGTAAGAGATCTTGACAGTTGTTTTTTTTAAAGAGCTTTTAAATGTTTGGATTGAGTTTTAAAGCCTTTAGCTGCTGCGTTTAAAGTGATGTGAATGTCAACGCTAAAATCGAGCTGTCTTTTTGTGTTGCAGGACATCCGCCAGCAGTCATGTGAACTCCCTTGCAAGGTTGCCAAATCACCCGAAAACAAGACCCGGAATCGATACAGAGACGTCAGCCCGTGTAAGTTTGCCCGTCTTACTGCACTGGACCTGAAACGGTCTTCACCACTACACAAAAAAAACCCCAAAACAAACCTCAGTAAAGTCCCTCGGTGCTGCTGGACTGCACGGAGCTCCGCCCACGCTCCTGCAGACTGTCTAAATCTCCTGCTTCAGTTCAAACGGCGAGGGATGACTTATTCTGTGAAGTCACGGCGGCGTCATCATCGCCGTTCATTCTTTCTGTTGTACAAATATGTCAATTTACTGCTGTTTCAACACACTCTTATCATCATTAGAAGTGAGAGAACGCTCTCGTTACACAACCGCCTCGGCATTGCGTTGCGTCACAAGAGGACGGACCGGCAGCAGAATCCCTGCTAATTTCTCATCCGTATATTTACCGTTTGGGAGTCGGTATGTTGGTGCAACACACGAGGCACGCTGGAGATCAGATTGATTGTGATATCTTTTTATTGTGTTTGTATTGAATCTTTAACATGAGTGAGGGGGGGGGAAAGGTTCTGGGGTTGTGCTATTCGTCACATTAATACTTCAGATTCAGTAAATCCCACTGCTTTGGTTTCTTCCACCACCTTTTCTCTTTATTCTCACCTGCCAACTTCAATATTGTTTTTGGGGTCATTGCAGAGCGATCTTTTTTTTTTTTTTTTTTTTTTCTTTCCTTCTTTCAGTGTGAAGTGTGTTTATGAAAGGACTTTTCTAAGTAAAAAGGTTTCAAGCAGCAGCTGGACTGCAGCTTCCTCTTTTTCACACTGGATAATCTTTTTAAATGAACACAGAGTTCAACTGGTAACGACCCACAAAGTTTTCTTTTTTTTGTCATTTGTGTTTAAGGTAGATGACAGAATGAGGATCTTTACACCTATTTGTGATATTTTCATTTTTAATCAACGGCTCCTCTCGTATGGACGCACAAAGTTAACGTCTGAGCGTAAAAGTCAGTCTGACGTCGTTTCTCGGCAGCTGCGTCGCTTTGCGAGTTTCATTTGTTCTCCCTGGAGGATGTGGCTAATTCAAACTGCGCATTTTCATGTTTTTTTGGTATTTTTTTTTTATTCTATTTCCCTCCCCAGTTGACCACAGCAGAATTTGCTTGCAGCTCGGTACCAACGACTACATTAATGCCAGCCTAATAACAGCAGAGGAGGCGCAGAGGAAATATATCCTCACTCAGGTGAGCACCTTCACAACCTGGACGTTAAGCATTTACTCACACAGATCATCTCTCACGCCTTCTGTACTACATACAGCTTTCACAAATATATATACTTTTTAATTTAAAGAAAAAAAAGTCCATATCATGGGGGAGCAGTTGTTACAGTTGAAATCATATTCAGTTAAGCTACTACCTCTGATGTGATGGAGTGCTTGTAATTTGACACCAGCCTCATGCTCTTGCTGGTGAATTGCTGTCTTGAAGAAGGTGATCACGTGCACTGCTGCTTGGCTTGGACTCTTATAAAAGATTTTGATGCTTAATAAATGACGAAATAACGTCATATCTGTGGCGTCTCTGCTATTCGGGCGTTGATTAAACTTTCAGATAACTCAGGAAGCCTGTAGGGATGCTTCACTGAGCTACATTACTGTGAGGTTCATTCGACGACCCGGCTTTTAATCGGTGTATGAATAATTGATTATGTTCATTAATCCATTTGCTCACAACTGCAGCGCCTCCCGTGTGCAGTTAAAGAGTCGGTTGGTGTGGATGCGAGCTGATAATTAATGGTGTATAAAACACAGCCGTCCTATCTCCTTGTTTATACTTCAGCCACACAAACCCGTTTCGGCGTTACCACGGCCGCAAACACGTCACGATCGTCCAGGATGCTCAGTTATTACTCATGTTATGTAACCGGGTTTTAGATCGTGAACGAACAGCTGATTGTTTTTATTTTGGGGTTGGATTTTAGGAGAATGAACTAAACCGTTTGTAAGGATTTATTTCCCAGTCAGTGGTGGTGGTGGGGTGGGGGTGCGACCTGTGATCTGGTGCCCGGGCGGGGTGGCCTGAGCCGGAAACGGTCTTGATCCGCTGGACTTAAGAGGTCTGCTGCCAGTGTGTCGGTGCCAGATACCACGGGGTACCTTCACAGGTCCCGAGGAGCCGTTTTCAGACTGAAGTCCAGCAGCGAAATAGACAGAAGTGCCCGAATATTAGCTGCTCTTCAGTGTTCAACAACAGTATGTTTCACTGCTTAAAATGCCAAAAAGGGACTTAAAATGATTAATAATGCTCTATTTCCATCTTTTCCTAGAAGCTGCAATGTGTTGCTTTGTCTCTCGCGTGTGAAAATACATGTTCTGTATATTTTTAACACCAGAATCATGGACAACATTAGACTGGAGACTTAAATCGAGTCACTTCCTCTTCAGAGTGTGTTTTTTTTAACATCAAAGACCTTAAAGATGCCTCAAAATAGATGTTCTGTTTTGTTCCGTGGAAGTAAAAATGAAACCAGCTGTTTTAAAACAGGGTTGCTTCCATTTCCTTTTTAGGGACCCCTTCCGAATACATGTGGCCATTTCTGGGAGATGGTGTGGGAGCAGAGGACCCGCGGAGTCGTGATGCTGAACCGAGTCATAGAGAAAGGATCTGTAAGCTGCAGCGTCTTTCTCTCACCATCATTTTTCTTTTTATACACGGCACGTAGGTGTGAGCCTGGTGAACGACAGTGACGCGCTCAAAGGCACAAAATGAGACCTCAGAGTTAAATGTTAAAAGCCTAACAAAGTGAGGTAAACGAATGAGGCTGAATGTGAAGTGAAAAGAAAGGTCAAGTTTGTGTTTGTTGGTCCACATAGTTTCCCTTTTGCAGAATGTTTTTTTTTTCATAACTGGAAGTGCAAAATGCAGCCCTGTAAGTGCTCAATGCTACTTTGAAGGGATTTATTATTATTAAAGGCCAGTTTATAGCTTTCAGTTTCTGCAGTTCTAAAACTCGATGTGAGTGAAAATAAATATGAACATAAATCCTCCTTCTTTCTTTCTTCATTTCTTCTCAAAGGGAATCAAAACTGTGTGCAGGCCTCTTCCTTTTTCCTCCTAAGATTAATTTCCTCACGGCGCCGCTTCTTCTTGTGCGACCTCGTCGTCGTTTCTTGTTGACGGCAGGAGACTCACGGCTTATCTGTCCTGTGTAGATTAAATGCGCCCAGTACTGGCCGCACCGAGAGGAGAAAGATGCTATCTTTGATGATACCAATTTCAAGCTCACCTTCGTCTCAGAGGACGTCAAATCTTACTACACAGTCCGTCAGCTCGAGTTGGAGAACCTGTCGGTGAGTCCTCTGCCAACAGTTTGTAAAAAAAGAGAGTTTTATTCAGATTGGTTTAATTTTATTTCCTCCATCTGTTTTTTTTTTTTTTTTTTTTTGCTTGCATCCTCCTGCACAGACTGGAGAGACTCGTGAGATTTTACATTTCCACTACACCACCTGGCCCGACTTCGGGGTGCCGGAGTCGCCCGCCTCCTTCCTCAACTTCCTCTTCAAAGTGCGCGAGTCGGGATGTCTGAACTCGGATCAGGGGCCGGTGGTGGTGCACTGCAGCGCCGGCATCGGGCGCTCCGGGACCTTCTGCCTGGTGGACACCTGCCTCCTGCTGGTCTGTGCAGAGCTCGGCTGTTCACTCCGTCTCTGATGACTACCGATGACTGTCTGAAGGTGAAGGACTGGGTTTTGTTTTTTTTTTTTCACGCTGTGTGCAGATGTCCCTGCGTAAGGACCCGTCTTCGGTGCGAATCCGCGACGTGCTGCTTGAGATGCGGCGGTATCGAATGGGCTTGATCCAGACAGCAGACCAGCTGCGCTTCTCCTACCTCGCCGTCATTGAAGGTGCCAAATACATCAAGGGAGACACGTCCCTGCAGGCAAGCCCCTACCCCACTCTTCACTTTATCTGCTATTTATATTTGCATTCATCAAATATTTAAAAACATTTTCCAGAATCATACGCGTTGCAGAATTCCACTTTTTAATGTTTTGTTCTCTTTCCTCATGCAGGAGTCATGGAAAGAGCTCTCTAACGAGGAAGACGACCCCCCAGAGTTCAGCCCTCCTCCTCCTCTTCCTCCTCCCAGAGATCCTCACAACGGGAAAGTCGAGCCATCGTTTTTTCCTGAGATGGACGAGCTCATCCGACACGTGGAGATCCGCAGTCGGGGGTAACTGGTGCTTACTTGTATCCCGGCGTGTGACTTTTCAGTAGATTTCAGTCAGATTCAAATGCTGTGTTTTCATTACTGTACCAAGAAATCTGTCTGGTAAACGAAACAAAACTGAACCCATTGCACTGATTTAATTAAAATGTCTACAAGTCAAACTGGAAATTCTAAAATGATCTGTCAGTATGATTTGACAGTTTCAAAATGAAACCAGTTTGATTAGGAGGAAGTCTGGAATTATTGAATGCATAAGCGAGACAGGAAGTGTTAACCATGTGCCTGACCCGTGTTCGCCCGTCAGTCATACCAGCCTGATGAGGAAATGCAGCTGGAAGGCAAAGAAATCTTTTTTTTTTTTTTTAAAGTAAAATCTACATTAATATCAGTAAAAACTAGGATCCCCTTAATGTCCAAATAAACGCATCATTAAATCGGCTCATGGCAACAACAGTATACTGAGTGTCGATACGACATGTCAGACTATCGGCAGCCTGGCTTTGAGGTGTAAAGCGCCTCACCTGTTGCCACCAGGTATCCTGCAATTTTGAAATAGTGACGGAAAACGTTATTAACGCAATCGGGCTCAAGCCGATTAGCCGAATGTGTGGACACGGTTTCACAGCACATAGAAACACATTTATTGCAGTTCAGTCTTTGAGTACAGATTTTCGGTATATTTGTGCAGCTTATGGCGAAAGACACAGAAACGCTAAGCTTCTGTTTACTTCGCCCCAACAGTGCAACCGTACCACAAACTGCTGCTGTATTATAAAATCCACATTAAGCTGCACTGAGATCATCAAACGAATTGCAGCTTAATGATGGCAAATTGCGAAAACAGTGGCGTAGCTGAGTTCCAGCTCTCCAGAGCTCTGCCAGCGGTGTTTGTGAAATATGTGGGATCAGATTAAGTTTGTGGGTTTTTGTTTTTCTCTCAATCATTTTGGAAAAAAAACCCCTCAGTTTGGTTCCCGTCGTTTCAATTCACACATGAAGTTTTTACACAAAGAATTGGGAGTTTTGGTTTAGCTCGGTACTAATCAGAAAGAAAAGCCGGAGTCTTGAAAATCCCCTGCATGGGGTTTGGGGGGGAAAAGCAGTTTTGGGTGAGAGCAGACGACAGGTGCTAGCTTAGCTGGGAAGGAGAAATCCTTTCATCCCTCAGCTTTTGTAATCTTCAAATAAAACCGAATCAAACTGCCCCAAGGAGGCTTTAAAGTATTAATCTCCTCTGTTTCCGCTCATCGTTTTTCCTCATTCAGGTCCTCGCAAGAGTCGGGGCTGCGGAAGAGGAACATGGCCGCCCCGGAGCCTCCTCCTGACAGCGATCAGCCCCACGGCCATGTAGGAATCCACGATTTTACCTCCAAAGCTCCGAACAAATCCCAGCAGCAGCAGCAGCAGCGTGAGGTGGAGGAGCCGGCGCCGCCCGAGGCGGCCGAGCGGCCAGCAGATGGCGCTCCTGTGCCGGGGACCTGGTCCCCTCTACTAACCAATGTGTGCCTGTGCACTGCGCTGGCTCTCAGTGCTTATGTCTGTTATCGAGCATATTTCCACTGATGTCTGTCCTCTTTCCTCCTCCTCCTCCTTCCGTTGACTCTCGGAGCAGACCGGGCCGGTCAGTCGGGCTCAGTCTCGTCTTTTCTTTTATGCAGCACGAGGAGTCGGCCGGCCGCCGCCGCCGCTCCTCACCGCCCGCTCAGACGTCGCTCGTTCAGTATGCCATCTTGGATGCTCAGGGCCTCCGTTTTCTTTTCTTTCTTCCTTTTCTTCCTTTCAGGTGTTTCATCCCAAACACGTGTCATACAAAGACTCGACCTTAAAGACGCGGCGCGGTCGGGATGCGCTCGTTCTCGACTGTCGTGCGAATCATGAATTGTCTCGCAGCTCATTGCTCTTATTTACCAAATGACACCTGAATGTGTTCTTCCATTTCGTCCTCATGTTCGTTTGCTCACACGAGCAGATCGGAAATCACACAGTCTGATTTTTGACCCTCGGTTTGAAAACATGCCAGTAAAAATATACTTTACTTTTATGTTGCTGTGTTTTGGGTTAAGTATGTCAAGGCGAGAGAGATGACGCCACCCTGTGCCAACTGGAGAAGAGATGCATGTTGGGATCGCCATCTCCGTGTTTCATAGCAGGAGGGTGCTCTGGGTGAACGTCTTGTGCGTCCATACATTTGCGAGAGCGGTCATTATCGAAGCTGTTCCTCTCGGAGAGAAATCCGAGTGTCAGAAGTGAAATATTAACCAGGCGACCTCCTGGTTTTTGATTCCTGCTGTGTTCTCTGTCCTGTTAGCGCAGCAGTGACGTGGGATTAAAGAAAACAAAAATAAGGTTGTGGTGTTAAAGTGACTTGTTGCACTTGTGTCAACATCAGACAAATCCAAACTGCTGGAGGTCGTCGATTTGAGCTCAGAAAACACCGATTATTGCAGTTTTTCATTCAAGGGGGATAAAAACCTCCATGCTGACTTCGTAGTAAAGCAAAAGAGGTCAAACAACCCGCGTCTAACTTTAATTTCGCCAGCAATACGGATAGTGAACGACGTGCTCACCGTTTATTTTATCCAAGTTTGATCAGGAAACCAGGGATTTTCAACAAACCAAAAATCGAACACCAGCACAGGGAGGAAAAAAAAAAAATCAAGGAATAAATACACTGTAGTGATTATCTGGCCCTGAGCTGGCAATATTGTTTCTGAAAACTCAGAATCACTTTTAATTTTGTTTCTAGCATGCTGCATTTGTGAATCAACAGGTTTGTCCTAAGAAGAGATTAGTTGAGCTGCTAGTGTTTGTTTACTTTCAGGACTTGACAAAGTTCAGTACTTTGTCTGACGGCTGTACCTTTCTTTAGAATGTATAAACGTCCTCTCCAGGGACGAATCCTTATTAGATAGAAATATATATTTCAAATCAGGTTTCAGTGTGCTATGTTTTTTTTTTTTTTTTTGTTCCGTATTAGCAAAGGAGTTTATCTCGGCACCTGTGCAGCCATTGCAGCAGGTTTTCCTGTTTTTCTATACTTATGCTAAGCTCAGAAAACATGTATTTTTTTATTTGTTGTTTTACTTTTTAAATAAAGGAAAAAAAAGCAACTTCATACGTTCTGATGTTTTTCCTCATTAACTCACGTTCACCTGAGGATGGCCTCGGTTTTTGGGCCTGAAGAGGAAGCTGAAGTGTCTCCTGTGGCGCCGATCCACGAGGTGGAACCACTGAGGAGAGAACAGTCAAGCCGGCTGTAGATGATTATGTTGTCTTATCTTTACTTGGGTTTCTCTCATTCATCTCTTCAGTTCTAAGTTACCACTATCTTACCGATAGTCATTTAAGATTTTATGCAGCGCACTTCAGGTCACATTAAATCCTCGCAAGTTTCTTCACCTTTGTATTCATGAGTCGTTTTACGCAGTTTCTGACAGTACAGCCACACAGTTCCTCAAGTGAGACACCCTCCCGATGTCTGAGCAACAGGTGAACCTTTAAATCACTGAACTCTTTGCCTCCTAAACAGTTCATTGTAACATTATAGAGTTTTTATTTTCTGTAATAACTGGTGAGTGAAGCAGCAAAGAAAACATTCTGTTTCCACAATATTCTGTCTTATGGGTGAATTCACTGGCGAAACGTATTCCTCAGACGTTTTAATGTGGGCCACATGGTGACGTGAGGGTTCGAGCTCTTACCTCACAGTGATTTGTGTGCTGAGTATACATATTGATCCCTCTGTGTGTGTGTGTGTGGGTTTTCTCCAAGTCTGGTTTCCCTACTACATGTACTTCTTTTGAAGAGGTTACAGTTACAATTTGAGGTTCAGAAGAGCCACACTGGGTCGTCTCAACAGGGCAGTTTACAAACATCCAAATTTAATGTTAAAAATGATGAGTTTTTCAATTACAACACTTCCATAAGGTTTTTGATAAATTTTTGGGTTACATAATTGCAGAGATAGTTTGACCAATCAGTAGGAATATTTTATTATCATTTATTTAATAAGAAGTAGTGACAGTAACTGTTCACACTTAGAGTTGCTTGTAATGAGAAAATGACAAAAAAACAACTTACCGAAAAATCAGCGGACAGGTATGAATGCTCACTCTTGCGTATTTGCGCTCTGATGTTTTATTACTATGAGTTTCAAATTTAATGCTGCATGCAGTCATTTAAAGGCGAGACCCATTGATAAAGAAGCCAATCATGTCATAATTACAGGTTTGTGAAAACCTTTGACTCATCAACCGTTTTGAAGAGGACAGGAACGTTCTGACGAACTCCACTTGTTCCATGTTGAGTACTGATCCACTTTTCATTTATGAGTTGTAGAATAAACACAATCTCTCTCTTTTTTTCTGAGTGGTAATGCTTTGCCTCTGCAGATTCTGAATGGAGTGTTTAACTCGACCACCAGGTGGCGCTTTGGCTCTGCGGCGCTCTTTTGCTCTCAGTGAACATGAAGCAAAGACTTGCTGCTGGTTGCAACTGTTTCTGAATTGTATTTGGGTTTACTCATCATTTCTGCTGTATTCGCATTGAGCTGAAGCTGTGAGTGCCTCTTTATATTCAAGACTAGTTTTAATTTACAGGGGAAAGCTGCGTGCCGCAAAAGGTCCAAGTGAACCTTACCGACATAAGTGTTTGTTTTTGTTTTTTTAAGGGTATTCTAAAAGCTGGGATTTTAATTTCACTAAATCATTCTTTCTTATGTAAAACAAAAAAAAAAAAAAAGTTTTACCCTTACTCCACTTAAGTCACTTAATCTGCATGAATTCTGTTCACAATTTCAAGGTTGATGTCCAAACTTTGGCACCACACACTTTGACGTGAACTCTGACCGTGACATTCTCTATCAAGAGACAGACGGGCTCAGCTTGAGTAAACTGAACCACCGGGGTGTACTACAGATGATTTGGCAAGAGTCTTGGCTAGGACTTCCTGTTTGGGAAATAGGAGGCAGGCGCTGGTACGTGGTGTACAAGAATGCAACTTAAACACGGTGAGTAATAGCACTCCCCAACCACCGCTCTGCTGACGTCAAGCGAGGAGCAAGACTGAACAGGCTGTCTTTAGGAAAACTACAATCAAGGTGTGTGACCGGGGGCCGGAAGTCATCTTAAAGCCACAGTCGCCTCTCCTGAAACTTTAATCTCTTTGAAGTCGTGACTCACGGCGAACAGTGTTTTTATATTATGACCTGAAAGGAACTAAATGTCATATTTTAGTGTACTTAGTATCTATGCGTGCCATCTGCCGGGCCCACACGTTTTCAACTGACTCTCACAGATTGAAAAATGACAGTCGGTGTGAACGAGTGTCAAAAATGCACTGTACAGCGCCTCCTTACTCTGCCTCGTTGTGAACTATGCTGACTCCACATTCGTCCAAAAATGATATCTGCCCTGCCCTGCTGACTCTTCCAGCATGTGTCCTGAGTTTAGTTATTAACCTGGAACTTCCCAATAGCTGGCCAGCTGTGAGAAAGGGAGGGAGGGAGGGAGGGAGGGAGGGAATGACAGGCGCTGCCTGTAAGTCTCCCTGCGTAGCCTGCGGATCGTTTTCACAATTGCGTCGAGCGGGGATCAGGAAATTCCTGAACGCGAGGAGAGTCAGATCTTTCCAAGTGTGACTCTGCAAAACTCTGTGAGTCATCGCACGCCGCAAATTCTGTAGAACGGAGGCTCAATACCTCGACGTGTGAATGCTGAGGCTGTCAGGTGTGCCATGTCTCTTCATGCCCTGATCACTCCAAGAAACCGGGGGGAAGGAATGAGATTCAACTTTCAGTATCGACTCGTGACGAAAAGCAGCATGGATTGGGACAGCGCTCCATGACGAGTCAAAGGCAAACACAGCACTTTTTACTGCACTTCTTTTATTCGACTGCTTCTTCTCCCGATTCAGACTTTGCACAAGCTTATACTTTTATAAAATCACGTGTTTGAAGGAGCAGTTTTGGCAAATACACTTAAAATATTTGCTTTCTTGCAAGAATGAGATAAGAAATGGGATAACAGTCTGATGTTTGGATAGCATATAGGCTGCAGATAGCAGCTGGATAGCATACCTTAGCATGAAGCTTAAAATTACATGCAAAACTATTTATTTGATCTCCAGAGGTAATGAAATCTAAAAACAACCAGCTCCTCTGAATTCCACAGATTAAAGTGTCACATTTCATAGGTTGCGTGCGTGAAAACTACATATAGTGTGGCCTGATCCCATTTTTCAGCTCTAACACCCCAAAACCCTCAGTTTTCTTATAGTCCTGTGTTTCATTTCTCGCAAAGTGCGTTACAAGATTAGTCACATTCGCATTAATGGTGACATAGACGCTGAGCAATGTGGTCAACCACCACTGGAAGCCTCTTGTTTTCCAGCGTCTTACTTAAAGAAGCATTGGCACATGGATTGGCATAGACGGGGAGTGAACCAACAACCACGGGGTGGGAAGACGACCCACCCTATCTCCTGATCCACAGCTACCCACATGGGTTACTTCCTTAACACCAGCAGCCTGCCAGTTAATCTTCTTTGAAAATCCCAAATGTATTGCGAAACAATAACAGCAAAAATCAGTTCCATTTATCAGAGCAGTAAAGTCTACAGAAAATTAAAAATGCTTTTCTTCAGTGGTAATCTTCAATATATTTGCTATTTGTGCATTGTATGCACGATAACTGTCCCCCAAAAAAGTATTTCTGGAGTATTTTCCACTCAAAGTTCCTCTTCATTTAAACCAGTGTCAAATGTCTGATGAGTCATCCTGAACTCGAGGGCGTTTTCTTTGTCTGCCTTCTGCAAAAATATTGTGCTGACTTCATGTGGCCCTCCCTTCACGTCAGGTGATGCATGTACCACATCGCCCCTGCGTCCCGGTATTTTGCAATGGGCTCCTTTAATTGTCGATGGAGTCTGAGACCACCGTGCTTAAAGGATCAGATATGTTTGTTTTAGAGGGCTTTGAAAGCCAACAACACTAAACCTAACCCCCTGCTGGAAACAGCTGGAGTGAAGATAATAGGGAAAACAAAAAGACCATAAAAACTGCACGCATGTCAAGTTAAAATGTCTCACATCTCAGATATCTTCTGTTTTCCCCAGGGCTCCTAATCCCATCCTCTTCACTGGCTATATTTTCCAAAAAATACGTTATTTTATTGCTATGCGGATGACACCCTGTTCTACCTTCCGACCCATCTCTCTTCCTGACTGTCTACAGGAGATCTACCTCAACTTTCTATAACTCATCAATTATCAAATGTCAGTCATTGGAATTGGCTCCGAGTTCTCCTTCACAAAAGATCATAGTTTTTCCATCACCATCAGCAGCTCCTCTGTTTCCTCTTCTATTCAGGTCAAAGGTTTGGGCGACATCCTCGACAGCACTTCATCATTTCAAATCCACCTTAATGACATTACTTGGTGCAAAGATGCAAAGGGGAAGGACAAAATCATTTATTACTTCTCCCTATTTCATTTCAATCATGTAAATACATATTGGCATGAATTTTATCTTTTCTACATCGGTTTCACTTATTTAGATGTTTTTCTTTTATCTTTTGTTTGTTTATATTCTTTTTTACATGTCTGAAATAAATATAGATCAATGTTACAATCAATGGTTGCACGGCAGTCAAAGGTGATGATAAATAAAATGTATCATTATATTATTATCATGATGGTTATCGTTGCATCCTAATAAAAATAGCTGAGAAAATGACTTCTTTGCTTATATATGTCAAAATATACAGATGTGTAGCAACAAGAAAATTCAAAACAAACCAAGGCAGGTTTTTAATTTTACATTTCAAAACTTGAAGTGTCTTTCCATCCAATACATCCACTGACTAACATCAACACTTTGGCCCAAACCAGTCAGATTAAAAAGCTAAGAGCTTGTCTACACAGATATCTGAAACATTGTTGGGAGAACAAAGTAAAATATTTGGAAGTATGGAGGGGGGGGGGGATCTCTAGGCGTTACAGGAAGGACCGCTGTGTTTGTGGGTTCAGCTTCTTGAGATACTGACCTTTAGGCTTCCTCAGGATTCTTCCTCTTTACCATGGCAGAAAACAAAATACTGGTGTATGTCGATGACTTCGCATTTTTAGGAGGTTCGCTTGCAAGAGAGCGATCATTTTAAAAAGAAAGACACTATCATGAAATGATACATGCATGGGTTATTTTAGTTCTTAATGGCATGATAACCTCACGACCACGAGAGTTTATTTTGTAACCCTCTGGGGGCCCCGACCCGTTGCCAAGATCTGCTCAACTAAACCGTATCTGCAGATCCTCCAACTTCAACATACCGCCCCCTAATCTCTTAATACACTCAGAGCCTCCGAATGAGGTGATGTATCAGTGACTTTTCTGCACGACAAGCAGCATGAATGTTTTCAACAGGAGTGGAAAAGCACTGTGTGTTGTTGTCTCTTTGGCTACGTCTGTTGAGACAGTTCCTCTTCCTGTTCCTGCCCTCCCCCTTCGCCACCGCCACCACCACCACACCGGTTTCTGCTGCTGTTTAGGATCAACAGTTAGACACACGCAGCAATGTGACACGGCCTGATTGGCTCTGATAGGCTCCGAGTTCATGTAGGTCATAGCGTAAAATACTGCGAGCTCCGAGCCGGTGCTTCCCCCTTAACGTGCATCAAAGCTCCCGCATCCTTTCACTCGCTGCACGCAGCCAGGACGGATGACGCGGACGCTTGACATGTGGTCAACATGTAAACAAACCTGGCTGCCTCGTTACAGATGTCATCACTGGGCTCTTTTGGTTTATTGTTGTTTTTCTCACAGTGATGGAAAAAAAGACAGCCTGTTCAATCGGATGTCATGGTTTCTCGCTCTCTCTGACATACGCACACACACACACTGTGTTTGTTGGCAACATCTGTTGATGTCAGGCCAAAAGGTAAGCTGCGTGCTGAACGTGAGGATGGCCACATACTCAAGAGTTGTGTAGGTGGTGCATATTTCCAGGGCTGCCACCAGGGTCAACACGCCCTGCTTCCTGTTGAGTAATCTGCATGTCGAAGCCTACACATCACTACGACTCCTCTTTCACGCTGTGATTTCACGAGCGCACAGCTAAATATTTACAGTACGCTTCACTCCGTGAGACACAAAAATGTGCAGTTTCATCTACAAAATGCTGTCGGAGATTTAGTTTCACACTCTTGCGGCACCAGAGTCAGAGGAAATCTATATTTCTTCGCTGTGAATTGTGTTTAAATTCACAACTTCCCTCTCTTTATATACATTCTACTACCACATTTTGCCCACTCTGGTTTCTCACCACAACCTTTTCTCCCCACAGCAATGACAGCAGCACTTGGTGGCTGGAGGGCCCTCTGAATGAAAAAAAGAAGGTTTTCACTGATAGCTCTTCTCCTGCTTCAAGTTTATGTGGTGGAGTTTCTTCAGCACTCCTGAGGAAAGAAAAAAAAATCTCACTTCCACAATATTCACGGTCTGCCTGTAAGAATAAAAGCGGATGAACGCTCGCTGGAGCAGCGACTCAGAGGTCTGGTAATCTAGGAAAGTTTTGGAGGACGGCTTTGAGGAACAGGACCATCAGCTCAACTTTCAGAATTCAGCAAAACCTCAACACTTTGAGGGACGAGTGCAAGTCTTCTCATCAATTCCTCTCTCAATTCCTCTTTTAGTGGACTACCTGCAGAGGTCTACTAGAGTCCCGACACTAAAGTGCAGTGTTGCTGACTTCTTGATGTAAGGAGACCTTAAATGGTTGAAAAAAACAAGGAGATAATTTATTAGAGAGAGATGAAATTGGAATATCAGTGTGTCGAATGCTTTCTCTGGAAACTAAATAAATACAAGTACAGCTGATCTGTTGTGCAATTGTAAGTTCAATTGAAGTTTAGTTATATATGTAGATTTTTACTTATTTAATTATCAGATAGTGCTTTATATTCAGTAAAACGATTATCAAATGTTGCACAGTATGTGTGAATCTTTTCTTAAATTTACCTTTAATCTGTATTTTAAAGGTGTAATGCAACATTTTGATTTCCGGGTGGATCACCTAAATAATTGGTGGGTCTGTTTGTCAATCATTCTGACGAGCTGCTTTCGTAAGGCGGTTCTCCGTGCTTGCGCCCAATCAGCTTCTCCCTTTTGCGCATGCGCATTCAGAGTGTTTATGTAGCCGGTGAGCTTCTGAGCTCGTACTTACCGATGGCGAGTCTGACATAATGAAACTGTAGCTGTTTCGGAAAAAAAAGCTTTATTTATGAGCGAGGCGGATCGCAGAAACTGTAAACAGAGCCGTGCACGCCGGAGAAGACTAGATCGCGCTCGTACACTTCCGCGTTTTCTGGGAGAAGCAGGAGAGCCGGGCGGATGGTCTGGCGCATGCGCGCTGTTCAAAAAGTGAGTAACAGACGTGGGGCTTCGTATTTTCGAGAAAATGTTGTATTACACCTTTAATGTCTCTGTCTATGTCTGTTGATGCAAAACACATTTCATTTCTCTTGTGAATGAAACATGCCACGCAAACAAAGCTGCCCTGCACTGTCAATATATCAACCTGTGCTTCATACGATTGTGTGTTGTTAATGCCAAAAGTTAAGGTCAAGTCAATAATTGCCCACACTTTTCCAAGCTGGATCAGGTTTTCCCTGCTATCTGTCCCATCCATCTTCTGTAGTGCTTTATCCTTAATCCAAACACAAGCATCTTAAGTAAACTGACTCTTAATTGACCTCAGATGTGTGTGATTCTTTGTCTTTTATGAGCGACCTGGCCAGGGTGACCCCGGCTTGCTGTGTTATGCTTCCCATGATCTAAACTTGGATAAAGTAGGTATAAACAACGGATGGATCCACATTGTTGTGCGGTTCGCTCCTCTTTGGCACTGTCTTCTCTAACTTTCATTGAGTTTTATTTTTCTTTTTTCTAGTGGACTGAATGAGTTTTCAGTTCAATCGGTAAATACAACCATTGAATTTGAGTGATGTCTTTTCCTGTTTTCTCTGTTTTGTTATGATCTTTTCAGCTGGGCCACCACAATCTGTTATCTTTTTGTTGATTATCACTTTGTAAGTTATTTTAACATCTGGTCCTTGGGCCTCTGACTGCTCTGTTGGCTTCTCTCGACCTCCTTGGTCCCTCGTACTCCACGTCTCTTGTAATTTTGATTACAATTCATACAAATAAATCTGTTGTGTATTTATCTACCTCAAAACATTTTTCCTCTTCAGCTGTGGCATAATTCAACGTCTCATGTCAAACAAATAACATATTTACATTAAGGCCTGTTGGCATGACTGCTTGAGAAGACATTGAAATATTTTGAGCCACAGAATGGAAATATATCGCATATCGAGGTGTATTTGAATTGTTAAAAATTATGTAACATACTCATGGGTTTTCTGTGATAACATCAAACAGCAGCAGTGAAAGTGTAGTTTTTAAAAATTTTTGCGCAATCTTCTCTGACAGTTTCAAAGAGAAATCTTACAGTGTGGAGACTGTGTCATCTATATCAACATGTAAAATAAGTCATGTTTGATGGTTCGCAGTTGTAACACACCTGCTGTTCACGTCTTTAAACGCCGAGCGTATCAAAACGAACTCTTGCGTTGCACTAATAATTTGGCCAGCAGTCATTTTGCAAGTGCGGCCTGCTGTTTCACAAGATCTGGGCAGTGACACTTGCTGTGTAGTGACCGCAAGTCACTTCTGCACGTCAGTTTAGTGTCTTCAGTCATCCACAAAAAAAAAAAAAAAAAAAAAAATTGCAGAAGTGAACAAAGATGTTGAAATCCTGGTTCACTTCAAGACAGATCAGGTTCGTTTACCGTAGCTCGAGCGGTCCTGCTTCCCGTCACAAGGCCCGATCCGGATATCCGGCGACCCTTTCACTTACAGAAGGAACTGGAATAAAACTTGTAAAATCACAGTGTTAAAATCCACCTGGAGAACATAGATTTTATGTATGTATTTTAATAAATGCAAAGCGTACAATATGATTTTTGCTAAAATTGAATACATGACTTGTGTATTTTGCAACAGCTGTTTTTTTTTTTATTTGGACAGAGACTCTAATAGAAACATACTATATATCAGCAATCAGGATAAGCGAAAAAATAAAGTACTCACTATACATAACTTCTGAGTCCAACATTTGTTAACAGAGACCCTGAGCATAAACTAATAAAGGGATCACAAAAAAAAGGCCACCTTTAACGAATTTAAAGATTTACCATTGTGTAAAATGTGTTGGTTTATCTCTCGCGTTATGATATGATGACGAACAAAGGGAGGCTGGAGCATTACTGGGCTCAAAACAACCAGCAGTGGGTGAGATCTTTCTTTGGGAAATAGGACACAAAGTAAAAATACAGAACAAAAACAGGTCTCAGGCAGCCTAACCTAAAATAAGGATCTGCTGACATTTGTTTGTACACAAGACATAAACAGTGATACCCAGTGAAAATCTTGTGTGACACCCTCCCTACACAGAGTTTAGTCTGGTCTTTAAATTCAAGCGGATTTTATATTTTGCATTTGTTCTCCCAGATGCAACTGTGGCCACAGAAGTAAACACACATTGTTTCTTTCTCACAAGCAATTGACTGAAGTTCATGTTTTCTTTATGGAGTCAACTTTGTTTTTAACTTATAGAAGACAGACTCTGGAAACCGGCAGGCACCCCGTTTTGAGCTCAACAGCTGCACAAATGTCACGTCTGCAAGGGCCGCATTTTGGTTACGAATCAGAATGATTTGACTGAATAATTTATAACTGAAAATAACAGAAGTGCAGCTGGAATGGCTTGAAGTTCAACACTCCTATGCAAAACTATTTTTCAGTGCTTTCAGAAAGTTGAGTGGCGAAATGTCTCAGTCACGCAGGTCAGGCTACATTTCAAATAGACATTAAATAGAAACATTTCCAAAAAAGCGCTGGGATGCTTTCAGGAATCTTAGAATATCGAAAATATTTAAATATTGTAATGTCATATTCAACAAAATATCAAAGAGCAGTACATATTTATAAGTTACATGTCCCAACAGATTAAGATCAGTCTGAGCAACAGTTTATGGTATCAGCAAGTAAAAGGACAACATGAGCAAAGCATAAAGTATCAACAACTTCCCTACCAGAAGGTATAAGCTACAACAAATATTGCTGTTAAAAACAACAAAAACGCACGGCCTAATATGAAAATACTTCCTGAGTCAAGTGACTTTTGCAAGTCCAAACACTTAAGTTGGGTTTTAAAAACTTTGTTGTGTAAGAAGAAAAAAACAAACAATTGAGGTTCTTCCCTGAAAGTAAACTGATCTTCTGTGTGTTCGAATAATTATAGTGTGAAAAAGAACAATCATAAGATCATGTTGCATTAATTCTTTTTTTTTTAAACTTATTTGCTTGGGAATAACTATAAGTTGCAACAATGGCCAAAAAGTGTTTTGAGGAAGAAACAGATGCTCAAGTTTTTGCATGACTCATAGTTGCAAAGAAATTCAGTCATTTCACAACGAGTACAATGTGGACTGGGATGACAGGTGTGTGTGTGAGTGTGTGCTTCTTTGATTTACTCTCGTTGTGGGGTCCAAGGCCTGTGTGCAGCCAACACTTGGGGGGCTCCGAGCCGATGTTGCGTGCAGCAAAAAGCTGCAAGTCAGAATTATTTACTTATTTTTAAGGATCAGGATGTAGCTTTAGTTCTGACTTGTGTGTTGATTTGGGCCGCGAAGGTTGGGGTGAATGGGATAGAAATACATCACGTCAATGAGTGGGTCGCACAAACAAAACAGGCCCCTGTCCGTGTGTGTTTGTGACTGCGTTGCTTTATCAGAGGAGTTTTCAGGAGTGCTGTCGGAGGAGTTGTGATGCAACAAGGAGTTTACGGACAGACACTGCCCACTGACGGTAAAACGCGGAGAAGGGGCAGGACTAAACTCTGGAGAAAAGAGGTCATCCTGTGTGGGAATTTCCCTCTCGCTTGTCAGCATGTCAGCCAGGAGCGGAGAGAGGCTGCATGGGGCTCCGTCAGGATTTGGGGGGGGGGGGTCATCGAAGAAAGAATGCTTACAATGTTTAAATGAATCTGAGCCAGTGCTGACTGCCAAAAACAACCAGAGCGCTGCTTTGCACTTAAAAATGATGAATGCTGTTTGCACCATCTCGTACCCACTCAGGCCTAAAGTTAAGCCACAACTATCTACTATTGTTTTAAACTTAGAGAGCAACAATGCCTGATGTGGGTGTAGCAGTCTTCTAGTGTTGGAAAGAGAGGATATTGCACAACTCTTAAAAGCCAAACTGTTCATCACTGAATATGTTGAAATATCCAAAATGTCATTTCTGGCTGCATAAAAACAGCAACACTGTTCGCATGCTTTATTTAGAGAACATAATGTGATATTACACTGCCAGTACAGTAAGAGTAATTGTGTGCCAACAACCAGCAGAGGTGGGTTTTCTTTAAAAGCTAGAAAACATTCCCACCCGTGCTCCTTTTCTTATCCCTTTCTGTCTGGGAGTGTGCTTGCTTGTGATAGATTTGTTTCATTCTGTGGACACAGCGAAGGCTTGGTAAAGTCCACCACAATCCGCTTGTCAACTTATCTGTGTCTGGTGAAACTCCAGTGTGTCACTCCCATTCTTTTTTTTTTATTTCAAAATTTTCTCTATTTGAGGGTTCAACAAGGTTTTGCTCGGGGTTACTCATACAGTATTTCACTCTGGACCAGGTCTTGGCTGTTGAAGCGTGGCCCGAGGCAGCGTGAGGAGGCTAGTTGCTGATTAATTTCTCTGCAACCTTGAACCCCTCTCTGGGCCAGTGGACCCTGCAGACTATTGACAGAGCCGTGTGCTAAAGATAAAGCTAACATTTCTGGGTTGTGTGCAGAGTGACCAAGTCTTTTTTTTTTCTCTTTTCTTTTTGCTGCACTCAGCAGTATCGATTCAGCATAAATTGGACTTATTTCAGGATCCGAGGACATGCGTTTTAAGTCACTGAATAAACAAGGAGACAAAAATGGTACTGTAATAAGAGTTACCCAGCGATTATGTGCAAAGTTTCCTTGTCCTTTGGTGTTGCAGGTATAAGCGTCATCTCATCTGTGGTACAAAAACACTTCACACATCCACCTTTATTTAATATTCATTATCTTGAGTATTTTTATTGCTGGAGGATCAAACTATTCAAAATCAGTTTCTGCTTCTTGAATACATGAGCAGAAACCTGCAAGAAAATTATGGTAATGGAGATTTGACACAATTTGAATGTCTGTCGCCTTACAGGAGAAAATTCACTCCATCTCCATAATAAAGATGAATTTCTTCAGTGTGTTGAGGTCTTTTTAGAATTTAGTACATTCGAAGACTGCAATTTTTTCTTTTGTGTCAATGCCCTATCTGCAATATGTTGTAAATGAGAAACAGACAGTATGAGTGTGAATATTAAACGAGTATGACGCCCTTATGCCAGTCTGTCTGAGCTTTCGCTCGCTTCAAATGCACCAAAAAAAGAGAAAATTACCACCGAAATTGTTTAAAAAGTATAAATCTGTTTAATTCAATAAAATATCAAGTACAATTAAAGCATTTCACCTTTCAATATTAAATAATTAGACTTATTTCATTCATTGCCAATACTATTACAAAGAGTTGCATCATTTCACTGCAGCACAACTCTTCCCTTGACAACCACTGCTCCAGTTATACACAAAATGTAGAAATTCACTCGTATGTATGTAAAACCTGCACAGAATACTGCATACAACAAAAGGAAAAAAAATTACATCTGAGAATAAAGCTTAGGTGACATGTGAAGAGTCGTGGAATGATTGCGCAATCCATGCAACCCACTTCTTCAGTCCCATTCAAAGTGTCCTTGTAAACTGGCGGCCGCTGCCTTCACCTGTGAAGCGTACCGTGGTTTTTTTTTTTCCTTTTATTTTCACCTCTGGCTCTAAAGTCCATCAATGATTACACAAGCAGCCCCGGGCCGGGGCTGCTCTAACACTGCCCTGTGGCGGAGAGCAGGTTGCGCAGGGTGGCCAGCTCTCTGGACAGCTGCTCCACGCGCTTCTGTAAACGATCGTTCTCCGCAGCCAGTTCCAGCACTTTGTGTTGAGTCTCCAAGTTGCGCATTTTGGCTTTGTCCCTGCTCTTCCTCACGGCCAGGTTGTTCCTCTCCCGCCTCAGCCGGTACTCGTCGCTGTCCTTGTCCAGGCGCTTCTTCGCCTTCCCGCTGGACATTTTGCCCCCGTGCGACGGCGACCTGCCTTTACCTGACGGGGCAGGTGTGCCGGGCGGGCTAGAGCAGGTCGAGGACGCGGTGGAGATGTTCCCCAGACTGCCGCTGGTGGACTGGTAGTGCAGGTAGGACCTCATGTCAAACCCAGACGACCCGTTCTCCATCTTTGCGTCTTCTCGGCTGTCGTCTCTGTGATCGGCGGCGGCGGCGGCGGCGGCAGCCCTGTAGCGGCTCTGGAGTTCGGGGTTGATCACCCCGTCCACCCGGGAGTCCTGCAGCTCGGTGTACCCCAGCGCGTAGGGCTCCCTGGGGTCCCTCAAGTTGTCGCACTGACTCGCCTCCAGCTCGTTCAGCAGCGAGTAGTTCTTGTAGTTGTGTAAAGCCGCGACTCTCTTCTTGTTCTCCGCGAGGAAATCAGAGAAAACGTCCCCCTGCGGCTGCGTCTGCGTCGGCAGCTGCGGACAGTCCAGGTACACGCTGAAGTCTATCGCTCTCTCCCGCTCCTCAATGCCCAGCTCCGTCATCGAGTCTCCGAGCCTCCAGTACGAGCCGCCGCCGATGGGACTGATAATGCTGTCTCTACTGTGGATAGCAAAGCTGCCCTCGTCGTAAAAACCCGCCACTTCCATGGATCTTAACACCCGCCGATTTGCAGGAGCGCGCAGGGCACGGATCAGACGCCCTGGAAGGTTTTCTTTCTGGACTTCAGCTGCCTCTGTGATGAAATGTGGCGACTTACAGCCTCCCGTGTCACTCTGCCTTCCACACACGCGCGCTGGAGTAGTTTCGGAGAAGTGGCTGCGCTCATGGATCGAGGAGGGATTGACAGGTCTTCCTGTCTCGAGGGGCTTTTATGTAGTGCGGTGGGCGTGGCTTCGGTCAGGGCAGGTGAGAGACGCAAACCAACCGGAGAACCTGGACTGGTGTGAGATAACCTGACAGTTTGAGTTTGAACTCAATAAAACATCCACTTTATCCCATTTATGTGCGCAACTGGAACCCTCAGCCCCGACTAGTTCATAGCAGCAGAAAAAAAAAATGAAGAAAGTACAGCTTTGGGCGTTTTCACAGCTTCATCGTGAACTGAAACTGGACAAAAACTCAAACAAAAACTGAAAATAGCACCAAACACCAACCACTTCACCCACACTACACGTTAAGGACAGCAAAACAAAACCAAACGCATAGAAACACGCATGAGTTGACAACACGTCCATTCGCGCCCTCTACAGTCACAGCTCTTTAGCCCGACCAGAATGGAAAAATCCCACTTGACGGCCACATGTTTATCATTTTTAAAGTTCGTGCGTAATCATCTCACAACAGTGATGCGCATGAAAGCAGCAGCAACAGCAGCAGCAGCAGCCCGAGCCTCCTCTCCAGAAAGCAGCTGGATCCCCACATCGTTCACAGACTAGTTTAAACCAGTCACAGAGTGTTATTGTGTGGAAGACGTGCAGCCTGATGCATTCACTCCAACACTGTGTAAGGGTCAGGGTGGGTGTTGTGAGAAATGCAGTCAGTCTGGTTTGTGTCTCAGACCATCCAGTCTGTCCCCAACATGGAGCATGGCACTGGAAAACACTAAGAGGTCACAATAGCTGAAAATAAATAAATAAATAACAGCCCTGGGTGTTTCACATATATCATTAGTTTCTTGTACTCAGCTCTTCTTGGAAATTTGAGATTGTCAATTAATGTCAAACAAGCTTAACTTTGTTTATCAAACTTGATATTAGATGAACAAATATTTGCTTTGAAAAATACAGCATTCGTCCTCAGATCCCTGATGGCAGAAATGATTTTTTTACACGCTGAAATGTAGAGAACTGAAAACTAAACAGCTGATTCACAACAGTCAATGTCATGTATTGAGTCTTACTGCCACCTTGTGGTGTGATTTCACATTACACCAACTTTTTGTCACTGAACTTGGTTTTCAACAAGAACCTCTTTTCTCTTTGAATCTAGGCTTATTTTTCCTGCTGGTATTTAAATGGAGACGACGAAGGTCGGACAGACATAAAACCAGATGCACATATTTGGAAGTCCTAGTGTAAACAACTGTTTGGAAAACACTGGAGCTTTTGAACTAAATCAAAAATGAATATTTTCCCATCTCACTAGTTTATTTTCACCTGTTAAATTGAAAATATACAAAGAAACATCTCTAACGCCCCCCCTTCAAAAATAAAATTAAAACTTAAAAATAGTAACAACTAGAGCCCAGAAGGTCTCAATCGGGTTTAAATCAGGTGAGTAAGGGGACCATGTCATTTTCCTGTCATCTTAAAGGTCTTTTCTGGCCATATATGGAGCACTTCAATGCAGGTGATGGACTATTGTCCTGCATGAAAAATCATGATCTTCTTGAAAGGTAAGACTTTTTCTGTACCACTCCTTGAAGAATGTGGACTGTAAAAATTAGCACTATAGAGGTTGATTTTAAGTCCATCTTCAATCATAAAAAGTTAATCTATTACTGATACCTGCCCCTACCAGATCTCAGATCCACCTTGCTGGAACCTTGTGTGTATTACTGATCTAGCCACAAGCCAGCCATCTTGTACTTTAAGAATCACTTTCATTTCCATAAAACCTTAAAAAAAATCTGTCTATAAATACTTATTGGCCCAGTCTGACATTTAAACTGATGTCTTATTCAGTGGTGGTGGGATTTCATCCTTCTCTACTTTGCACTTCTGGGTCCTCGGTTACAGTTCTGCAATATGGCATTACTGGAGGACAATGGATTACTTCACGTTATATTTTTCATAAGTCTTTGGAAGTTAATTTGAAACTTTTTTTCAGTCTCTTATTGACTTTTTGTGACAAAACGATTGATAGTTCTGTGATCACGACTCAATGTTTTTTTTGGCTTTTTTTTAGATTCTTGACTTTCCATTGTTATTAAGATCTTCTGGCACATTTTGACACAAGAATATAATGTGGCTAATAACTGGCCAATATGCATAAAAGTGATGATATGGTCAAAACACTCACTTTTATGATAATTAACTTTCGATATGATAGAAACGTAATACCCCACAGCCGCTGACAGCAACAGGTCCCATCACAGAACAAAATGTGTCTCATGTGTTATAAATATCCTGTTCACTGTGGATATAAATGTATGAAAAAAATCAGATAAATGTGGAATAAATGTTGGAAATACTCCAACCTTTACACCACCGAAGTCACCGCAACACTGAAGTAGTTGGTGTCACTGATCGACACGGATGACGGATTTGAATGTAACACCTTCTCCGGCTTGCTTGTAAAGCGTTCTTCCAGTAGAGGGCTGACCAGGCACCAGGCAGCACGGGTGGGGTCAGGAAACGCAGTCACCCTCCCTCTCACCCCCCTCCACCAGTAACCCTGCTTTCCCATTGGTTGCCCGTCCCCCTGTGGAACAATCTGCTGTGCTGTGATTGGTCGGCCAGTTCAACGACTCGCACTGGATTGGCTGAAAACGCCAGGCCGTCTGTGGGCTGAGAAGTTGATGATTCCGTTGGTTCCTGTGGCTGAGTACGGAGAGAGACAGACCGAAGGGGCCGGGCCCACAGCCGAGAAATGGCGAGTATGGTTAACAAGAACGGGTGCGAGGAGGAAACGCAGAGCCCTCAGCCTCAGGGACCGGGTCGGGGCGCAGCCCGGTGGGGTCCGCAGCACGCCGGTGCCCGTGAACTGGCCAATTTGTACTCGCCAGGTGAGTCGATCCGCTCAGCAGCCTCGTCTTACTGGCTTATTCTCCCGGTTCAAGTGTCCGTAAGTGGCGTGACATAACGACAGGCGTTCTTTAGTTACCAAGACACAAACTGAGCGGCAAAAAAAAAATCAAACTAGTGCACGAACAAGCAGGGACGCCACATTATCTTTAAGGGCTCGCAATGGGAAGGACAGCGAACAATGAGCGGCAGTTGTGGGTTTGTTTGAGAGACAATGCTGCTGTTACACAATAGGAATCATGTGAGATTGGCCGAATTTGTGTTTGACTTGCCGTGCAGCTTTGACATTTCGAGCATCAGGCAGAGGTTAGAGGAATCCACTGCCTCTGCTTTAGGCTCACAAGCCTCATTTGGCCACGGAGCCGCTGTGACCTTTCATAACAGCCCTGCTGCTAAGTCAGCCCGTAGACTGCAACTGTGAGCGCAATGCATGGCCACAGAAACTAAACTAGTGCTCTCAAGTGTTTGAAAATATCCACCTCTCGTGCTAGGAGGGCTTGAATGCACAAAGGGGGATTGGAGTTCACGGACAGTAAGCGAATAGGCGGTGCCGTGTCTGTGTGGTGGTGAGAACTGTGCCAGATCTCGTTTAGGTGTTGCCCTCCTGGAGTTGTAAAACACTGACAGGTATTTCAGGCCACGTACCAGGCAAAGAGCAGAGTTATGTCGCCACACTGGGGCTTCCTTGTTGTAAAAGAAGCCTCTGGTAGATGATTATGCTGACTGGAGTTGTCAGGTCAGGACTTGCAGCAAGGTGCAGCTGATAGTCTTATCAGAAGTGTCATAATTTCTGATCATCTTCATGAATATGCTTGTGGGTTTCCCCCCCCCCCCCCCTTTGCATTTCAGGCAAAAGATGTCAAGAATGGATCAGCGTTATCCTCTGCTTCTCTCTCATGGCCTTCAATTTCATTCACCTCCTTGCCAATTTCCATTTGGGACATGCATGGTCCATCCTGCTGGGCATTGGTGAGCAGAAGTGACACAATGCCCTCGTGCTGCATTGCCTGTGTTTACGTCTTGTAATTTTCTCACGCCAGCAATCTCTCCTTTCAGTGGCAGGAATAGTCACTGCGGATTTTGCATCAGGGCTCGTTCACTGGGGAGCGGACACGTGGGGATCCGTGGATCTACCCATCTTCGGAAAGGTGTGGAATCCACCGAACTTGACACAACCGTCTGACCTCAGAATAGCGAGAGAGAGGATTTAATGCACGTGTTCCTGCTCACCTGTCCTGCAGGCCTTTATACGTCCGTTCAGAGAGCACCACATCGACCCCACAGCTATCACTCGTCATGATTTCATCGAGACCAACGGTGATAACTGCATGCTGACCATCATTCCTCTCGCCAACATGGCCTTCAACTTCCTCACCCTCTCCCCTGGTGAGCTCACTCTCAACACAATGACCCTTTTTTCAGCCGTGAGAATGTTTTAATCCGAATTTGAATCTTCAAAACCAAACGACACCGTCTTTCTGTCCGCAGCGGAGATTTACCATATCTACCCCTTGTACTGCTACCTGTTTGCACTGGGCATCTTCGTGACGCTCACCAACCAGATTCACAAGTGGTCGCACACGTACTTCGGCCTGCCCCGCTGGGTCGTGTTCCTGCAGGACTGCCACATCATCCTCCCTCGCAAGCACCACCGCATCCATCACGTCTCCCCTCATGAGACGTACTTCTGCATCACTACAGGTACAACTGTCGTCGCTGAGGGAGTGGGGGAGGGATTACACAAGTGGCTTTTGCGTTTAAGTCTAAATACAGAGTTGTGTCTGAAAATCAACAGACTCACTTGCAGGTGTGTAAATATCTAAAGCAGGGTAACCCGGCTCTGGGCCTCGAGGGCTGACGTCCTGCACGCTTTAGACGTCGTCCTGCTTCAGCACAAATTCAATCTGATGTTGACGTCCTCACCAAGCGTGTTTAAAAAAAAAAAAAAAACCCAGTAAAGAGCTTTTATTGCATTCAGGTGTGCTGCAGCAAGTAGAGACTGAACACATGCAGGATGCGGGCCTTGAGTAGTCCGGATCTAAAGGAATAGAATAAATGGAAGAAAAAAAAAATCTTAACAGGTGTTTGTGTTTTTCCAGCATTTCTCTGAGGCTATGTTCAAAATTATAGTGCATCTCGCATGTCTAGAGCAGGAAACCTTTTCTCCAGTCCGGTTAGCAGGAGTTTGATTTAGGCTCAAAGACATAAACTAGAGGTGTTACATCTTCCTCTTGATTTCCTGCCGGCTTTTAAGGTATTCTTGCACATATTAAAACTTTCTGCACGGGTTGAAGATGTTCCACTCGGGTGACGTAGTGTAAAGCAGGGACTGCATGACCCATGTCTTTGCTGGAAAGCTGCTGTGACTTATTTTCTGCAGCAGTACTTTGATAACTTGTGTTACAAAGCTGTTTTCTGAGTTGTACCGTCATGCAATCCACTTGGTGCTTCTCTGGTGGAATTTTTTCCCAGTTGAGATCTTTATACAAGTTTTGTTTTTTTCCCCGATTAAAAATTGAGAACACATCCCATATTTGTTGGGTTTAAAGATCTTTAAAGTTTGAAAGCATCACAGATTGATCAAACTACACCAGATCTGTTTTTTTTAACTTGACCATTGCTTTTGGAAACAATCTCGGTCCGTTATTTTTATTCATAATGAGGTTTGAACCCCAGTCCCACCAATGCACAGAACACACACAGCAATCACACTAGAGTTTGTCTTAAAGGGAACAAATTGAACAAGTTCTCCTTTAAATATCAGTATGGGTGGGAATGTGTTGCTGTGCTGAATGTGCGTTGTTGTCAGTCTTGCCTCTTATTAGACCGTGGAGTCTGCCACTGTTATCTGTTCCACCTTTTGATGTTTTCAACGGCCTAAATTGTGCTCATGGATATTAAAATAAATCCGTGAAGTCCGTCTTTATGTTCTTAGGTGCGTACGCCTTCTGTGTTCAAAGGTGCAGAGTGAAACTATAAACGGATCAAAGCAGAGCCTGTTTTGGGAGGAGAGCCCAGCAGACGAGACGTTGATCTAATTTAATTTTCCTCCTTCAGGTTGGCTGAACTACCCTCTGGAGAAGCTGGGTTTCTGGAGGAACCTGGAGGACATCATCCAGGGAGTGACGGGCGAGAAGCCCCGAGCGGACGACCTGAAATGGGCTCACAAAGTGAAGTAACAGCGCAGACTAACTGCACCCTACCTCAGAAGACGCTGGCTCCGTCCAGGCTTCTCCTCCCCCTTTTTTGCCTCACTTAAACTGTAATCCATAGGGAGAAAAACTAACATCTTCTGATGCCATAGCTTTAAGTCTTGCACATTTTTTCTTTTTGTTTTTTTTTAAATGGAGGGCTTTGTTGATGGAGGTTTTTCTCATCATTCACTCACGGAGATGATCCTTTCAAATTGCAATATATCCGTAAGTCTTTGTATATCTCACATCGCTCATCACTTTTTTAAGGCTTTTGTCGAGACGGCGTGGTCGCGTACAACTGAAATCGCTTTTCGAGGAGAATAAATAACTCGTCCAGCGTCAGAAAATTCAAACACAAGAAAGAAAACTTGAAAGAATGAACACTTTCTCCTTCTTCTTTTTTTTCCCCCGTCTTCGGAAGCCACAGCTGTTGTTTATTTGGACACTCGATAAATCACATTATATTTAGCACCGCTTTCATTTCTGCGGATCAGTCTTTGCATCTTTACTTTACCAGGGGTCTACTTGATGTGCAAGAGATAAAATTGGATCTAGGCCATGGTAAGTACTGCGCCGAGGGTGACTTTGGATTTTTTTTTTGATCGCCAGAGAACAAAACTGATTACTGTTACATTTCTTGCACATTTGAGTTCAGCTCAGTACACTTTTTGATGATATCTTTGCAAAGAGGTGATATAGGACGTGTTAAATATTTTCCTCATTCAATACTAACAAAGTACAATTGCTGATGATAAAATGTAGCCATATTTCATTGTTTTCTATGTGGTTTGTCACTTGGAGACGATGACTCCAGTTACAGAGGAAGAGCTAAAGCTTCCACCGGGATGCTAAAAAAGGAAACAAACCAAAGTGCTCTTGTTGATGTCAGATCCACAGGGCCCTGTGTAAGGGCCATGTCAGGGAAAATATAAACAGGAAGAATATTCTCTCTCTCTTTTTTTTTTTTTTTTTTTTGCATTTTGAAAAGAAGAGACAAAGTTGAAATTCTGTCAACTTTTTTTTTTTTTTTTTTTTTTCTTTTTCAAATTTTGACTTCATTTTAAAATGCAAAATTAAGACAATATTCCTCCTGTGAATTTATTTTCCTCAAGCGATTTGGCCATGGGTGGATGATGGGGGGGGGGGGGGGGGGGGGTGCAAACACAAAAGTACACAATTTCATGCAAAACATTTTGCTGTGAAAAGTTTGAAATGTGTGTAACTGTAGTCAGCGTCGATGCAAAACCTTTAGATAATCTGGTTAAAATCTACACTCGCCTGTCAGCCAGTTTGTTTTTGTTGAATCTTTATTCCATCTAGTACAACAGTCTTCCCATAAATTCAGCTTTTATTCAAGTAGTAATGGTGCATTTGGCTTGCGATCATTCGAGAGGTTTCAGATCATTAACATTTGGGTAAAATTAAGATATTTAGGTCACTCCATTTACCTCTGGAGATCTCAAGCAAAAACTCCGTCATTGCTTTTGTAGAAGCAAAATTTATGGCATCGCTTCACATTAGATCGTGGAAGCATAACTAATAAAGTGGCTGCTAAGTGTACGTTTATCTTTTAGGTTAGTTTGATGCGGTGAGCCTTTATGTTTTTTTATTTCCAGACCATCATGTGCCCTGTTAATCTCACTTTCACTCATTGATTTTTTTTTTTTTTTTTTTTTTTAACTCCTGTAAACTCGTGGTTTTGCAGAAAAAGGGCACATGCAGTTGTCGAGCTGCCTTACACGCCACAGATGCAGTTGTCGTGTTTCCCTCGTCTCCTCTGCAGCGCGTTCAGGTGCCGCTGCGCTTGATGCTGTCATCCTGGGGGTCTGCGCCTCGACTTAATCAGACACAGACGCTCCAGAGCCATGTGCCATCTGTATGTAACACCGATTTCACTACTCACATCTTGCTATTTTTTTAATTTTTTTTTTTTTTTGCGTATCGCTGTCAGAGGGAGCCGTCAGAGTTGGAGCGTAACATTCCCGATGAGTAATGTTGCTGCGCCGTACCTTCTCGGTAACTGTGACGGGCAGATTTCGTGACATTTCAAGGGCTTCACTGAAGGCTGATGATCCAGGACTTTCTTCACTTCTATAGATGAGATTAACTGGTTGAGTTCTTTCTTTTTTTTAATGCTTTTGTCAATAAGTTGTAAATGTATTGTACAGCAAACAACTATGCAGTGTAATAAGAGGCCCTTAACTTTTACGTCTTAACTCATCTGATTAGATTAAAATGCCTTTCTTTTTCTCATAGTTTACACAAGTAAGGTGGAAAACTGGAGCTTAAAGATTTAGCTACGTAACAGACCGCATGACAAAATATTTTAAAGATGTCACTTACGCAGACGTAAGAATGCGTGCATGCATAGAGCATGTCGGCTTGTGCAAGCAATACACTGGGTCACCAGCTTTCCCTCGAGTTTGTGTGAAGCAGACACTGAATAAGGACCGCCTTTGCTCCAGATGAAATTAAAAGTAGTGCTTGATGACCCCAAACTTTGACCAAATGGCCCCAGTTTCATACAAAAGATACCAAAATGTTCCCTTCATTCCAAGGAAATCCTGAGAAGGGGGGAGTTAAACCTCGCCGTTCAGCCGGGTTCAACCTGATTAAAGGCTTACTGGCGTTATAGTCCAAGTAGATATTTTTAAAGCTAGTAATGGTTAATTTTCCAGCCAAAGTTCTGGTTGATGTTATGTAATATTCCAGTTTTTGAATCCTTCATACTTGATTATATAAGATTATTCACCATAGGTCAACAGCAGGAGTACACTGCAGATTGCATAGTGCTTGTAGAATATTGTGAGAAGCGGTTTTGTGTGCACTTAGTAGTGTGATATCTGGCGGTAAATGGGCGGCGTTTTGCGTGGCTGCATCAGAGTGTGAGACCTGAGTCAAAAGCAGCCTCTGCAGGTCTTTTTCTTCAGTATTAGGCAAAACCGTCATAGACTGCAGTCAGACGACGCCTCTGAACTCTTGACAGACATCTTTTGGAATAGAAGTCTTGGCGTCGGCTGTTGGATGTTTTGGCGCTTCGGTAAATTGCTTTTTGTGATCTTATAAAGGTAAAGAAACTGTAAGGATGTGTTGTGCTTTTGTAAATCAGCAAAAAAATGATGACGATAGCTAAAAGATAATGACTGGAAATACACTTTACTCATATTGGAGGCCGATCAATTGGTGTTTCGGTGGTTGGGGCTCAGAAGGTACACCAATAATTTTCCAGATTAGCTGTAATCGGTGTTATAGAGGACAGTGAGCTTAGATTTGAAGCTTAAGCTGTAGTTTTATTCTTATACTCCAGATGATCTCAGGATGTGGTTAGGCTGATTAAAGTAGTAAATTTATTATAAGGAAAAAAAACACTCCTTTTTGTGAAGTTATTTAATATATATATACAGTATATATACATATATAAATAAAAGTTGTTTCGATTGCTCATTTCCACCAGATTTTTATTTGGCCAAACGTAGGCAATTGAGTTTCAAGTGCGTTTTCGGTTCTATTGTAGCCATTAATCAGTGCAGTGAGTTAACGTTGCCTCTTGTTCTTAAGGTGGGTTTCGTGATCGAGCCGTGTTTGGTTTTCTCTGCTTCGAGACAATGACCTTCCATTAGAGGGACATTTTGTGAACGTGTGAGGTTAAATCGAAATATTTTCCCACTGGAGAAAGAATATTTTTGAAGAAAACAAATAAAAATGTTATTAAAGGGGGGTGGGACCGTTTGTTGTTGGTATGTTTGACATGTGGTGTTGGAAATCACTCCTGTAATGATCCTTGGACAGATTATTGAATTGCCTTATCCTCTCCTTGATTGATTTACTGTAAATCTTGCCAACAATGTGGGGAAAAAAACAATTTATTGACTGACTTTAAATTGCCCTTCATCTAACTCTTACTTTTATCTGAGGCAAGACCCTCATGGATGTTTGTTATGGATGTTTGGAGTTTTAGATATCAGAATAATGCCTTGATGCCTTTTTGTTGCCTTCCTCTTGGGAGGCTTACAATGTGTACATTAAACTGTATTTATAATTAAACTAATAAACAGCTCTCTTTGTGTTTGTCTCTTTGTTTTCGCTACTGGCGTCAGATTCTGTGTATTGCTACGATAGTCTTGCCCTTTGCTTCCCTTGATTTGATCTCTGAGGCGCCTGCAGTCACCGCCTGACGTTTTGACATGACACAGCAAGAAAAGCGCAGATGTTCATCATAAAAATAGGCTGACAGGGTCGTCCTTCCAGTTAACAGTAATATTTGTTATGTAGAAATTCTGTAAAAACACCTAATGATACATATTTAAACTGGCTCCTGCTCTGGTCCATTGTTGGAGCTTTTGACTGCAGACATACATCCATACGCTGCTCTTACCATTGAATGAGGAATCCACATATGGTACATCACGCTCGTTTCTAATTATAAATCCTGAACATAAGACCAAACACCAGGCACAAACCCAAGTTCCTAAAGAGTCACCAGGACCTCACATTACCCCAGTTAAATTATCTATAATAAGCCAGATGAGACATAAAATGTGACACTGTGCAAAAAAACCCCCAAAAAACTGCCAAATTTAGATCACAAAGTTGCAACAAACTGAGGAAAATAATCCATTATAGAACACATAAGGCAAAAATGCTATCCAGCATAAAATTTGCAAGGTGATCAGACTAAAACACAAGATTATGTGAGAGAAGTGAAGTGATTACAAAAACAAGGAAAAGGAACAAAGAAAAATGAGACATTAGGAGAATGTGGCACTCGCTGAGCCACAATACAATTCAGAAGTAGAAAAAAATAGATTCAATATTGCCAAATCTCACACAAAAAATTAATGCACAGTGACGACTGATGATCAAAAACCGTGACAGAAATGATGTTAATAGATGCAAAATAACCAGAATGAAAATCTAAATAATCAGTAATAATAGTTGCACTAATTCGCCACAGAGTGATAGTGGAAACATGAAAATCTCCTAAAATACAAAATAAATGACCACATTTTGGTTCAGAGAAGAGATATTTAATAGTCTGAGAAGTCTCATATTTCCCGTTTTCCCTGCTTTCCGAGTTTGCACTGTTAGCCATGATGGTGACGGCTGCCATGTGAGTGCTTGACTTCCCATGACGTTCAGCGTTTGGCACAAGGACAGGATGAGAATTGGACCCCCAACTGTGCCATTTTGACATCATTCAAATAAAGGATGTCGGTGTCTATCCAAAGGGTCTGGACTGTGACAGACAGCTGAATCAAAACAGATCCATGAAAGGCTGACTTTAAAGACAATCTGTGGTCTAAAAAGGTGCACAGGCAGCGGGGAAGGCCTCAGCTGGGACAAAACTGTCAACCAAAGCCGGTCCAAGAACTTCTATGAGCTTCACAAAGGATGGATTAAGAGCCAAAACACATGGACGTGCCAAAGAAATGTAAAACAGGTTGACATATGATATCAAGTCACCTCTGAATTTGAGGCCATGTCAGAAATATCCGACCTGGTCTAAGAAGAGTAACGACAGGGCTTGCCAGTAAGTGTACCTGACCAAGAGAGTTAGAATATCTACACTGCAGGATTAATGATTCACTTCATCTTGATATGACATTTTTTTAGGCTTTTTTTTTTCCTTCAGCCATCATTCAAAAAATGAATTTAACAAAACCTGAAAAAGAGCTTTTATTTCCATGAAATGCAGTGCTATTGATGTATTATTACAATATTGGCTGCCCTTATTACATCTTGAAAGAATCTTTCTAAATGCACTGCCTTCATAACTTAGTAGATTATTTGCAAAATGTTATTTTGGTAATGGCTCAAATGCTCTATTACAATTTTGGCAAGTATTACATCATCGGATATTATGACATTATTGGTTCTTACGACACTGAGCATGTCAAACTACAGCATATAAATTGCAGTATAATTTAAAGTAAACATTTCTGAAGGTCTCAAACCACTGCATCAATCCATCCATCTTATACAAGGCTTTGTCCTGAGCAGGGTCACAGGGCGCTGGAGCCAATCCCAGCCTACTATAGCCAAGGGCAGGATACGCTCTGGACAGGTCGTCCGTCCATCATCACAGGGTAAAAAGAGACAGACAACCACACACTCACAGCTCGGGGCAATTTAGGTCACCAATTAACTTGACATGCATGATTCTGGACAGTGTTAAGAAGTACACACACATGCACGCACGCAAACTCCACACTGATCAGCATTTGAAACCCTGACCAAGTACTAACCACTGCTCCACCGTGCAGTCCCAAACAATACAATACTAATCAATACCATGTAGAAAGGCAGAAGTTATGGCAGAGCTACATCAGCTAATCGAAATGAGAATGAAGATGCAGCTTGTGTTTTTGTTTCAGGATGTTTGACAGCACAAACACTCTATTTGTCTACATTTAATTGATATCAGGATGTAAAATAGTATAAAGTTAATGGTTTCATATCCAGAATGTGTTTATATATTAACAATCTCTCACTTCCACCTCAAATAGCGGCTTGACAGGTGAAGGCTTTACATTCCTTCCACGCGCACGCACGGCAGACCCAATCACACAAAGTAACGGGCGCGCACCCGCTGAGTAACGACAAGATGGCGGGCCCCGCCGGATCAGGTAAATGACTGAGGCGTTTATTTATCACCACGGGAAGCTGTGGAGGAGTAAGCGTCTCGGTGAATATTCAGAGCGGTGATATAAGGTTTCGCCCCGGGCCTCGTTATCCTTTGACGCGATGGGCTGAGTGTAATGACAGACGCACAGGCGAAGCCCGGGGAGAATGAATAGGATGCGATGCTATTAGCTAAGCTAACGTAAGTGAAGTTGGGTGAAAGAACGACGAGATGCTGCATGATTGTCGATTCAATCGACATGTGGCGCTTTAACACCGCGCGTCTGGTTGTACACAACAGGCTGTGACTTGTTCTTAAATGGTAGGATCGGAGCTGGTGCGTGGTGCTGGCGCGGCTGGACCACAACATTGCTGAAAAACCGACCGTGTTAGCATTTTTGCAACACCAGATACATGACTGGAACCCGGCGTGATTGACAGCAGCTCCGTGGCGTTTATCCAAACATAACGTGCCGGTTCATCCGCATTCTGTCTGGCTGTCGCTGTCAGCAATAACGGGACGTTTTCTGACTGCGACTTGCACGTAATCCATTAAAATGAGCCAGCTGCAACTGCAGCAGCCGGCGGCACCGGGCTCTGTTTGTTTGGGTGGCTCGGTTTGCGGCGCAGCTCTCGTCGTATCTCACTGCAGAGGCCACATGATGCAGCACCGCCGAGGCCAGATGCTCAGTCAGAGGACACGAAAAGCACCTGGTTTCATCTCGAGGCTCATGAGACCAGTTAAAAGGCGTAGCTTATTTCCCAGCCTGCTGCGAGTCTGAATGAGTCACATGCTCAGGACCGAGAGCCCGGCAGACGATTTTGTCTGAACGTCTGACAGTTTAGTGATACCTCATGGTGTTTACATTTAACAGTCACATTTTCGGAGACTCCTTAATGTAATCAATGTAAAAAACTAGCCAGTTCAAGGACATTACTGCCTCTTTTGTCCTGTGGACCATAGAATGAAACATTTGTACAGAATAAGAGCACTCTTGTTGCTCGTGCACCACAGTCAGAAGATTAATATATGTAAACCAGTAGTGTAGTTATTGTCAGGAGCTCTTAAAGTCTGTGTGGGACTGCAGTGGCTCTGCTTTAAAAAAAAAAATGTCTGCAGGAGATCAAAGATAAATGTCTGAATGGTTTCCATTAGATCTGAGGTCCCTTCTTTTGTACAACTACAGATCCAGACTTTTTATTTGTGCTGTCTCATATTTGCATGTTTTCCTTGGCCTGAAGTACTTCAAATTGTTAATCCAGCTTAAATTATCTCTGTTTTTCAGGTGTTTTTTCTTTCAATAATGGAGCCAATCTCAGCAGGAAGAGATGTTTATGATATGGTCATTTTTTTGTGATTGCAAATTTACAAAATTAGAAAGCCAAACACGATTAAACTCCCTGATGTGTAACTTAATAAATCTTTTCATATCCTCTCATTCTTTCAATTTGGAAAGATCTTTTGATTGAACTCGACAAACCTTCATGCAGGGTATGACTTACACATCTTAAACCCACCGAAAATTTTTTTTTACTAACCTGTTTTTTCATCTATTTAATTGTCCTACCGGCTAAATCTAGAACATACATGTACTTATTCCAGCTCTCACTGGGGGGGCCGAGGTGTTGTCAGGCCACCCAACAGATACAATCCCTCCAGCAGGCGTCCCCTGGGGTGTATCTTGGGGCTTTCCTCTAGTTAAATGAGCTTGTTGCATATTCAAATCAGATGCCTGAACCGACTCAACCCATACTTCTCAAAGTAGGTCTGATTTGGATGTTACACGGCAAACGCATTGCAGGTCTCCATGTTAATCTCAAAGCGTCAGACCGAGGACCAGCAGCTTGCTACTTCATAACATAATATTAATATGCACTTTATGCCTCACTAAGCGCAGGCTCGAAACCACTGGAGTCCAGGGACGAGCACGCTTTTTACACAGCTGCACGCCGGACTTCTGAGCTGCGTTTTGTGGTGTCATCAGAGGCAAGGGTTAGTAATATAGGCAGAGTAGTCCACAGCATCCAGTGCGTGATCGCCTTTAGCTTTTAAACATCAAACCAAAAACCTGCAGACAAAAGGCACTCTGGATGCTTTTTTTACGATTGCTATTATGCAACTGAATTTTCATAACTTTGCAAATTATGATGTCCACTGGGCTAAAAGCACTCGAGGGATTATTGTGGTGGAAATGGTTTGGAAGCAAATAGCTCACGATCCCTTATTAAATGTATAAACAGCCATCACATCAGCAGGACTTCCTGTCTGTCTCACACACACACACACAAATCTAATGCAAGTAGAAAACATTTTTTGCACCTGTCACATGGTCTACTTGGTTCATCTCATTAAAATGTTGGCATGTGCAGTTGTCATGCTTGAATCAAACAGTACTGGAGTCGATCTGGAGACAGATCTGTTTGCCTCGTAGCCACCAGTGCTCAGATGAACCGCTCAAAAGAAGGAATCAAACCAAATCTGCCAGGTGACCTGCGGCTTACATAAGGATGTAGAAAGTGACAGATGCACACAGGAGGAAGCGTGACTGCATTATCACACAAGTGAAGACAGGAACCTTGAACTGAATCCTCAACTTGACAGGAAGCCAGTGTGACATCCTCTGTCTCGTGTCGTTGTTTGCTCACAAACAGGCGTCAAAGTTCCCCGCAATTTCCGGCTCCTGGACGAGCTGGAAGAAGGTCAGAAAGGTGTGGGCGATGGCACAGTGAGCTGGGGTCTGGAGGACGACGACGACATGACCTTAACACGGTGGAGAGGGGTGATCCTCGGCCCTCCAAGGGTTAGTGGTGCCATTTTTAACACTTCGGTGAGGGCTGCGCAGGAAGTGTGCAGCCAAAGGATTAACAGACTCTTATGTAACCTGAGAGGTCTCAGGTTTGATGTGTGCGTGGCGTTCTGACAGCGCAACAAGCCTGGAGACACAGACTTTCACACAAGTTTAACAATACTGTGAATGAAAGTTTTTTTTTGCAAGTGATGCTGCGTTCCACGAAACGATGTTTAAAACATTGAAGTGACTGCAGATGAGTTAACAGAGCAGGCATCTTTGGACATTTTTTGAAACAATTTCAAAGCATAAACAATTGATATTTGAAGCTCATTACAGACCTAATTTATTTAAAACCAACATCTGCAGTGCAGTGCAGACGACAGCCTCGGAGGCGCTCAGATTGATCAACTGCAGCTCAATAATCATTTTGAAATGTTTGTAATCAGAAGATCTGACAGGAATTTTTCAGAGGGCTGTGGATGTTGCTGCCTAATACAATATATCAGTGTTGTTTTTCTCTTACTATTAAGTCTTAACTGTTACACATTTTTTTCGTCCCAATGTTTCATTTTCGTCACACTAATTATCTGCACTTCAGTGACGCGTCGCCCTCCGTGGTTTTGACTTCTCGAACACACCGTGTGCCGTCTTATCACCTCTCGCTGCTTTTCTCCATCTACAGACCAGCTATGAAAACAGGATGTACAATCTGAAGGTGGAATGTGGGCCAGGATACCCAGAGTCACCGCCGTTTGTCAGATTTGTGACGAAGATAAACTTGAATGGCGTGCACACCTCCAACGGCGTGGTATGTAATCCCGCAGCAGCTATAACGTGATTACCTGTGTTTGGAAGCCTTGGTAATTTAGACTCTTAAAGTAGATCTGGGGAGGTACGAACATGTGGTGCTAAAAGTATATTGTGATTTCTGAGGAAGAGGAGAGTTGCAGTTAGTTGAAGGGTTGTCAGAAAAAATGCAGCTCTGCAGGATTCAGATTTGGAAAACGGTGTTAAAGCAAGAGGCGCTGCTCACTATGTGGTAATGGCACAATATAATTTCTTCTTTGAAGCATTTTTATTTTAAGGTAGTGAGCCTATTTTTAGTCATTGCACAAGTGCAATGGTTATAAACTGGTTATGAGTTTATCCAACACTCTGAGCTGTCCTGGAATGAATCCCTGACAATAATTACTTAGGTGAGGAACTAAAATGTTATTTGGCATTTGAAATCTTGCTTTATTTACATTTGGGTAAATTAAAAGCTACAGAGCAGCTTCTTTTAAACGAGTGTGACGGTTTTACACACATACAACTTCATACTGTGAATCTTAAGTAAAGCCAGGATGTCAGTACATTAAAAAATTGTTTTTTATTAAGTATTTAATATTCTACCTGGATTATTGATCACTTCACAATTTGGAAATATGAATTGAAAACATAATAATTACCGTAATATTGACAACCTTTTCTGCTAAGTTAGTTTTGTAAATCCTACATAATGGTTCTTTTACAACATGCATGATGACAAACGGTGGAACATATATGTCATCTTGTCTCTCTGGTTAAGCAGGTTTCTGTTCCATATGTGCCGGCCTGAAGCCCTTCTGCCTTTTCATAGACCTTGAATGTTACTGCTGCAGTTTGAGGAGCAGGACTATATTTGATATTTGCATTTTAATTTAAATTTTTTGGGGGGCGACTCTCAAGAACAGTTGAGTATATATCGTGTTTTTTAACCTATAAAGGCTGGAATGGATTTTTTTCCGAAACACTTGCTGGTAGTCTTGCATCAAAATCATTCATACAGACAATGATGTGCATCTTTAAATTTGTAAATCTGAAGCATTAAAAGATTCTGTAGATGTCACCAAGCGTCCTGTGAAGTGGTTGTTATTAAGAGACTTTTCAGGTCAGAGTGGAACGTCGTATTAAAACGCAGCACCAGCTGAAACCAAGAATGAAGCAGAAATCAGAGAAGTTGTCGTCTGGAAACAAGTTAGAAGCTGCCAGTGAGCTGCTGACGCCTGTCTTGTAGGAGCGGGCCCGAGTGTGTGCTAACCTGCCCCGTGCCGCCCCGCAGGTCGACATGCATGCAGTGACTGCGCTCTCCAAGTGGCAGAACTCCTACAGCATCCGGATGGTGCTGCTGGAGCTGCGACGGCTCATGACGTGCAAGGAGAACATGAAGCTTCCTCAGCCTCCGGAGGGCCAGATCTACAGCAACTGAGCCCCCGAGCGACTTCATGCCTCCGTCTTTTTCTCCCCGTTCCCCAACTCCCACCCTCCCACCCCGCCTTCTCTTTCTGTTCTTCTTTTATCCCTTCATCCCCGCCCTGCGCCATCAGACATTCCACCTGCTGCCGACGCCGTGGCTGAGCACACACACCGAACACAACTCACAGTTACACATATACAAGCGCACACATACACACACACACACACATGCATACACACATAAATATCTAAACACACATGCAGAATTACTGAGCGGTCATGAAAGTCATTCCAGGCCCTCCTCTCCTCCCTCCCATCACTGGAGCTCTGGGTGGACACTCGAGTCGTGAGTCCACGCCAATCATTCGAATACTGTACATCTTACTAATCTTTTTTTATTATTATTTGTTAAAAAATGCAGATTGTACAATAACATAAATAATCTTATTGAGTGTACCCCTGTGTGTGCTGCTTCTTTGTCGTGTTGGAACAAAATAAGTTTACCTCGATTGCTGAATGTGTGCTTTTCTCCGATTTTGATATTTACCATATGAACAGTGTTTAAGAATGTGTTTTATTAGCTTGCGTTTGGTAGTGAATGCATGGCTGAACACACACGCGCCCTTTTCTCTAGTTGAGAACGTGCACAGCAGAACTGTGTGTGTGTGTGTCTGCTGCAGGCCTGTGGTTAAGCTGTGTGTGAATGTAGAAGTGAAATCGGTTTCCCCTCAGTTCTGTCGGGTCACAGCAGTTCGTCTAAACGCGGAAACTCGTCTCTGGGTGAATTATTTCACCTCTTTCGCGCTTCGTACACATCCTTCATACATGTTGGTGAAGCGCGTCTTGGTTTTTATCGCCTCCTCTGATAGGTTGTGGAGCATTTCCACACGGTGTTTGAAGGGACATAAGTTCCCCTAATGGCTTTTCAATGACTTGTCGATACAGAAGAAGCCATATTAACGCTTGATTTATCAGGGAGCTGCAGACAGTACGGTGAGATGAGTCTGCATTATTATTTATGGTTGGACCCACCATGGAAAACTTGACTAAATAAAATCATAAATGCATTTAAAAAGTTGAACTTATAACGGAGCATTTTATTTATTGCTCTTATCTCAGTACATGAAAAAAACTAAACACCAAACAAATGTGATTGTAATGTCTTGCTAGAAAAATAAACTGACAATGAAATTTTCCTTCAAAAGATTGTAACATTAATTTACATTGAAGATGTACTCGTGACTGTGTTTCATTACATGGTGTGACTTTTACAGAATTTATTCTTTTAACTACATAACTCCTTAAAATTCCTCTTATTTGTAGTATTGTGAGCATTTGAAATGGGTTGCTTTGACCATTGACGGAGTCTGAATGTGACATACGTCACCAGAAGAGGAACTGTCGCTGGACACTGGGGTGCGTCAGAGAGCAGCAGACTCAGTCTCACTCTTCACTCCCAAGAAGACGGAAGGAAACCAGACGAAAGTAACCATGACTCAGCAGTAGTCATGCCCAACAGCTCAGGTTTTGTTCTCCAGCATCTCGCCCCATGGCTCAGAGAGCAATAAAAATCATATAAAATGTTATAGTTTGGCTTATTAGAGCCGCAGATCTAAGCGTCGGCTTTTACTTCTCAGTTAAGTTTCTCCCCGGTGTCCTCTGCTCCGCCGCTGAAAAATACCCAATGTCACTTTAAGCACCAGCAGCAACAGTTTCACAACTGACTTCTTGAGGTACACAATAAAAATAGGGATTTTATCATCTCTTAAGTGTTATTATCATACATTAGTTTGCAACCTGTTTACTGGGGGAACACGTTCATGAACAAAGACGTCAAGCAACAGATAAGAGAAGTTAGAAGTCTACAGAAACTCCAGATGATTTGTAGCAAAGCTGAGTGCATCGTGGGCAAAAAGACTGGAGGAATTTATAAGGTGTGTACTTCTGAATAAGATAATCTAAACACATTCACAGAGTGCTTATGATTCTGTGACTGCAGTTTTAATATTTACAGTGATTAGAAGTGTCACTTAAATGTGTATAAAGTATTTAAGAAAAAACATTAAGTTTCATTTGAAATGAGTGGTGATCATTTTATGAATATAAACAACAAAATATACGATGTGAAACTTGAAAAACAGAAATGTGATGTTCAAAGCTTTGAGAACTTTTTTTTTTTTTAATGTTTCACTTTCAGGGAGCTTCTACGATGCATGTGATTCAACACAACATCTCTAACAAAAAACTTCCCCTTCAAATGGAGTAGTGTTCACTTCTCATGGGCACTCTGAGAGAAGTGGTTATTTCGCTTGATGTTTAATCCTGAGGTTGTACTGTTGTGGTGTTTTAAAGAGGGTTTCATATTTAAAGTTCCTAATATTCTTCCCAACTCATGCAAGGTAATGGGATTGCCAAAACACTAGCGGCGCCTCAATATAATGTGCTGAATGGATGCACTACTTTCCAAGAAATTTTTTATGATGTACACAAATATCCATGATCTGTTTTGGTTCTGCAGCTGAAGCTCTGTGTCAATTCTGACCTATTTAACAAGACGAAACAGAAGAAGTGTAATTGTAGCTGTTAAGTAACAAAAGCCGCATATTAAAAAAACAGAAAATATGTATATAAAAAAATAGGTTGATAGCAGAACTGGGAGCATGACGACAAACAGCGGCTTGTTTGACCAGAAGAATGAAAAATATAGGCAAAAGTAACCGAATGCAGACACAGACAAGTGTGCTGCAGCAGGATGGTAAAACCTCACCTCTATGTGTGTGTGTGTGTGTGTGTGTGTGTATTGTTGATAACTGAAGGCCACATTGGGTCACAGTGACTCAGGAGATGATAATAAACACGTGTTGCACGTCTGAACAGACGTGAACACATCAGTCCTCTTCACACCGTTGGATTCACAACAGATTTGTGAAGAGTCCTCTCACTCTCGTTTCCTGGATGGATTCATGACACACACACGGTGTGTTCGTTCAGATGAGAAATCTGAGCGACAGTCTGAGGAGAGTCCCACCGACGAGTTGGGAGCTGTCACATGAAAAGAAACGGCCCACAGGTCAGTCCTACATCCTCATGCTGAACACATGAGCTGCAGTCAAATGACAACGCCGTCATCACACACACTGCACACACAGATCCGTGCTGCTATGAGATATTCAGGATGATGTTCCTCATTTTAACTTTACTGCGATGACAAAAAAAAAGTTATTTTTGTTTGATTTTAAAAAGCACCATTTCCCTGAATAAATACGTTCTCTCGCACATCGCATTGTAACGTGTGAACTTACCTCTAAATGTCCTGTTATGAAAATCACCGCTTTCTACAAACATGCATGAAGATTTTAATATCACAAAATGTCAAATTTTGAGAGTCAATTTCAGCCTTTTTGTTCTTTGTTTGACGTTGACTTAAGCGTGAAAACGAGTTGAGGCTGCTTATTGGAAAAAGTGCGAATGCAGCTAAAAATAAAACAGGAAATGTTCATCTAGCAAAAAAAAAAAAAAATGTAAGCGGAACTGGAGAAATGACTGAGTTGTGAGAAAGAAGAAGACAAAGGAGGACAAACACCTGCTTGTTTGGCTAGAAGAATTAAAAACTACACACAGCAGTGACTGAGTGCAGAGACAGCTGAATTCCTTTAAGGTGGGTCTGTGATGAGAGCTCTTAATGTTCTTAATGTTCCCTGGAAGACAGAGAGAACACTTCCACATCTAATTATCACCATTAATCAGACCTAATACAATGTTTAAGGCACTTTTCTTCCCTTTTGCCTTGGAAACAGATCTCTTATTCTCAGTGATTACTTTATTGCGATTTTTACTTCTGAAAATCTTATAAAATATGAAAAAAATGTGACACGGTGTGTGTGAGTGTGTGTGCTTGTCCTGTGACGGACTGGTGATTTGTTCACATCAACAGGGTGAATCACTGCGGAGGACATGTGGAGTCCTGAGCTTTGGGTTTCATTATGAATTCAAGAATAAACAATAGAATTTTCGATAAATTCATACCTGACTGAACATGTTCTCAAACACTTCACACTGTTCTTTTTGGAAAACATTTACGAACTGCTTTGCTCCATAAAAGCGAAAACAGAGAGAATCAGGAGGAGCTTCTTCCCTTGTGCTGTCAGAACTCTAAACTCTGACTTCTTTTTTTGGGGGGGATCTTTTTTTTTTTTTTTTTTTTAACTATTTTGACATTTTGTAGAGCATGGTTTACAGTCGCTCATCTCCCTATCATACTTGTATGTTTATGTGACGAATAAAAATCTAATCTAATCTAGTCTAAATCATAAAAGCCGTGAATATGTGGAACAAAATGTCAATCTGATAAACTGACAATAAATGCAGGTTTTATATGTTGACACTGTGAAACTGTAACATTTTATCACCACCAGAGGCCAGTATTCCAGTGGAAAGAAACACGTTCATGTTTTATTACTGATTAGAATAAAGTTAAGTTGGTTAAACTTTATAGAGAAATGAGATAAGAAGCCACAGAAAGATTTACTAACCACACTGTGAGCCCATGTGGACACTTTACAGGTTAAAGTATTTGATCTCTTTGGGATTTGAATGAAGGAAGGAAATGTTTTGGAAGTTCAGAGCAAAGTGGAGTCTCTAGGAAACCCATTGTGCTTTTTTTCATTTGGACTGCGGAAGACCTACTTGGGGAGAACTCGCATACAAAAATACTCTTGTAAAATATGTTGCGGAGGTGTGTTGAAAAGCTGAAGAATCACAGTTCTGTCTCTGTGTGTTCCCCCTGCGTCCAGCAGGAGACGGTACAGGCTCACCACCCGCTGCACTCCTCTCTGCCCGGCCTGATGTTAAACAAGCAAGTGACCTTGAGGGCAGACCAAAAAAATTGCTTTCTTTAAACTGGAAACGTGCAGACATCCATGATTTAGGACTCATTGGGGGGGAAAAAAAACCCTTCTCAACCCCCTCTCACACAGCAGTGTGTTTCTCCCTGAATGTTTATATCCTCAAGCTGATGAGCAGTAAGAGAAAAGACCAAAGTTTCCGCCCCCAGCTCTCTGCAGACGGCTACAGGCAGTCAGAAAACAGCGACTGCAGCACGTTTCACTGCGAGTCAAATGTCGAAACCCCCTCAAAGTGTTTCCTGAGTGTTATGGCCTACACAGGAGCAGGCTACGGTGTAGAAAGGTTAGTGCATTTAGACACTGCCCCCTGTTATCCAGTGGACTCTGACCTCCCCAGCAGTGAGGCCACCAGCGTGTGTTTGGTAAGAACAGCCAGAGGAGGTCTGACACTCACCTCTACATAAGATGACAGGAACGCTTAGTCAACACCTCCGATGACTGAGGAAACCTGTAAGTACATTTCTAAATCTAGCAGAGCTCTTACTTAGCTTTTTATTGTGAGTTTTCCCTCTTTTGTGCGTCTTGCTCTGAGGCATTCGTGTCAGTTTCTTGAAGTCTCCATTACCTCGACACATTCTGAGACTGGTTTCATCCATCATTACGGGATCAGTGTGAAAGCAGCAGGCGTGCCAAGAGAAGGAGTGAGAGCCTGGGTCGGCCCATATGGTTTGTTGGGTTCCTCAACAATGTGTGAAAGGGATGTGAAAATTGTATCAGCTGCCGGAAACACGAGTAGCGTACCGCGAGTGTGAACTGAAATGACTGGCTGTGCTGGCGAGAGATTTCCCTAAGGCTTCGTCTCTGAAGGAAAAAAAAAGAAAAAAACACTTGTCCTTGACTTCCTCTTGTTACGTTAGCGCTCGTTTGAAGTTGTGATGGTTTATTGTCAGCTGGCATTCGCTCGGCTAAAAGGGACACTGTGTGAGTGGAGGACCAAGGTTTAATTCCAGTGCTGCTTTTAAAGCTTCTTTATTCCTTTGGTCACCATGTTGAGCTGATATGAGTGTTATTTGTCAGATAAGGAGTCGCACACAAAACACATGCTCAGTATCTCGCTCCGCTCCACATGGCACCACAATAACAACCAGTTTTGGTGCAGATTCTATCAAAGTTGTAAATGAAGTATTAATACTGGTAATGTAATAGGAGTAGATCTAAAGTCCATCCATCTGGAGCCGATCCCAGAAGACTACAGGTGACTGCAGTTGAACAGCTCGTCGGTCCACAGGCACACTCACACTTTTTAGCCAATTTATAGTAACGCACGCTACGAGACAGAACATGCAACCTTTATGCAGGAGAAGCTCAATCTCCAAAGATATCACACGTGGTGCGGCTACACTGTTGTAATGCTACTTGTTGTTATATTTCATATTATTCCACTTGCAACAAATCACATTCAGCATAGACTTTAAACCAGCATTCAACTGAATCTGTTCTTTCTCCAGTACTTTCCATTTTCTGTACAAGAAACATTTGCTGTGACTTTAACTTAAACATTAATCATTTATTTCTGACAGTCTTCAATCACTTCTTCTATTTACTAATTGGTTTAGTACCTGATGTCTTTGCTGATTGATGTCATATAAAGTAATAAAGTAATCTATTGTTACTTAACATTATCATTTCATGCTTCAGTACCGAGTTAAGTTTGTTCCTCAACTTTAAATATTCAGCGTATGACTTTTCAGCTTTTGAGTTTGATATCTTTTTCCATGACATTTCAGTTTCATCATGAGACCTGGTGAGTTTATATTGAAACTGTGGTTAGGAGAAGTAAAACAGTCATCTTCCATCAAGATGAGATGGTTCTCCTTGTGTGGAACATGTGAATCACTGTTGTCACACTGAGACACACTGATGTTGTGATAAGCCGGCAGGAGCAATGCACCCTGACTCATACATGTTCCTGCAGGTTTCACACAGCAGAGGAGGAAGGGTTTCTTCACACTTGTCCCTCCGTACTGATCCGGCCGCATCATGAGTCTGTTCATCCACGTGTTGGCGTGCGCCTTTGGCCTGGGCTCCTGGGTGGCGGTGAACGGTCTGTGGGTGGAGCTGCCGCTCATTGTCAACATGCTCCCAGAGGGCTGGGAGCTGCCGTCCTACCTGACAGTCATCATCCAGCTGGCTAACCTGGGACCCCTGCTGGTCACGCTCATGCACAAGCTGTGCCCGGGCCGTCTCAAAGAGAGCGCCGTCATATACTGCATCCTCTCCATCGGCGTCCTCGCCTGCATTCTGCTGGCCTTCTTCTGGAAGGAGACCACCGTTGTGGCGGGCGCGCCACACAGCACGGCCTTCTTCATCATCACCTTCTTCCTCTCTCTGGTGGACTGCACCTCCTCAGTGACCTTCCTGCCCTTCATGATGCAGCTTCCGGCGAAATACATCACCACGTATTTCATCGGCGAGGGGCTGAGCGGGTTCATTCCCGGAGTGGTGGCCCTGGCGCAAGGCGTGGGCATGGCCCGGTGTGTCAACGCCTCCACAAACTACACTGAAGGGAGCATGTGGCATCTGCAGACTCAGTATCTCCCTCCCAACTTCTCCACAGAAGTGTTTTTCTTCTTCCTGGCAGCCATGATGTGCATAAGCCTGGCTGCGTTCGTCGCGCTGAACAAGCTCCCGCGGACATTCGAGCTCTCCACCGAGAACCTCGTCACAGACGCCGTGCCGTCCGTCAGCGGCGGCCTGGACAACCCGGGAGCGGAGATCGATCGAAGGAGCGAGAAAAGCCATGGGAGGGAAGCGGCACGGAGCGGGCCTCTGCACTCAGTGTACCAGCTGAGCTTCATCTACTTCCTGGTGGTGTGGGTGAACGGCGCCACCAATGGCCTGCTGCCCTCTGTGCAGACGTACTCCTGCATGCCGTACGGGAACCTGGCCTATCACCTGTCTGCAGCTCTGGCGTCAGTGGCCAACCCAGTCGCCTGCACCATAGCGATGTTCTTCCAGAACAGGTCAGTGACGCCAAGGTTTACGTCTCATCAAATACCATGAAATAATCCATTCATTATTGTGTGCATGGCTATTGCTGTGATGGGGGATTACAATTTGAGTCAACATCATCAGCAAAAAAGGAAAATACAAGAACCTGATTGATGAAGAGCAGAAAAAGAAGCTTAGCGAAAACCAGCTATCGCTTGCTTTTTAATGAGAGATTTATTCCTATTTATTTTGGCCAGGACTGAGTAAAAGGGCTCAGCCCTCCACAGCAGTTGTAGTTTTTCATGTTGCCCTCATTTGAAGAATATCCTCTCCTCTATTGCAAGTTTAAAAGTTTTTAAACATAAGTTGTATTCAAGATCAAAAAATGCTTTTTTTCCCCCCACATAACTGAGACTCACAGGAAGTCGCTGCACTTCAGTCCCATGAAAACCGGAATGATCCAGTTTGAACAAAGAAGGATAACGATCCCTGAAGCTGCGCCGTGTTCTGTGTACAGAAGGTGTGGTTTACATCTTCACATAGACATTAACTAATTTAAACGCTCACGCACCACCAGCATCTGACCCAGGTGTAATTGATGAACTCGGGCATCTAACTGCCAACCCTGAGACCGGAAGACATCCCACTTTTCAACAGAGACACAGCTACTTCAACACACTGTCACATTTTCTAGATTGAGAGCTACAACGATCCGGCAGGATTTATTGGAAAGCAGAGACTTTGCCTCAAAGCTGATCGAGCATCTGTTGCTTTTCTGTTACGAGTTTTAAAAAAGGGAGTAATTTAGTAAATTCACACAATTTTCAACTGAAAAATCCAGACTGAAAGTTAGCCTATCAAATCAGAATTTCTTTTGGAAAATCAGCCACTCAATAAATTCATTTCTACTGAAATGATCATGAAATGACCCGGAGGCTCAGTTAGAAGTGGAATTCACTTCAGAGCACTTTAAGTCAATCCTGTCACATAATAAGACAAAACCACCATTTTCCTCCTTAAAAAGCATTTTTAAGTAATAAAAACTAGAAAATGGAATTACTGAGAAAAATATATCAGTAAATACGTCAAACTATATTTGTCCTGCTAATAGTAAAATATTTTAAATTCCACTTTCCACCATTGGCTTATTAAAAAAAAAAAATCGAGTACATGTTGCACTTTTTCCAAGTCATTTGAGGGGAAATCAAGATCTGATTACAACTGAAATATGGTTGTATTGAAAAGCTGTTTAAATGCACTTACAAACGCATCACGTAACAGGCCACAGCTCTGAGACGAGTGGCCGCAGCTTTCTCAGATATGGCTTCAATAGAGACAGCTGGAAAGCTGGTAAATATGAATGGAAGCTCTTGAAATGAATAAAGAAAGAAATGGCTGCAGCTGCTGTGGTGGAAGCTGACATGAGTGGGACAGAAAGCTTTGATTTGTTTCCAAGTCTGGATAGTTGGAACCTATCGTAATGCTTGTTTTTTTTCAGGTACGTTTCTCCCTCATATAAAGGACTTTATCTTTTTACAAGGGTGTTCCTGGAAATGGGGAGATGACAGCTGATAACACACCTTTTTTGCGTCCAGGTCACTGGTCTTCCTGGGTTTGCTGGCGGCGCTGGGGACAGGATTTGGCAGCTACAACATGGCCATGGCAGCGATGAGTCCGTGTCCTCTGCTGCAGGGGTCTGTGGCGGGAGAGGCCATCATTGTGAGTGAAACACAAACGGGATTTTGTAACAAGCGTTTGACCTTGAAAAAACAAACGCAGCAAGTGTTTCTCCGAGACGTTATCAGGAAGACACCGGTGGCAAAGTTCAAACGTTTGGAGCTTCTCATTACTTATTTCGGTGAAACACGTAGACCGTGAAAGCCTGATTTGACTTACAGACATCGGTGATGTTAAAAGCTTCCGTTCTTTTTCCGTGGACAGGTGCTCTCCTGGCTGCTTTTCACTGGAACGCTGTCGTACGTCAAAGTGATGGTGGGGGTCATCCTGAGGGACCGGAGCCACAGCGCCTTGGTCTGGTGCGGGGCTGCGGCGCAGATCGGCTCGCTGGTGGGCTCCGTCACCATGTTCCCACTGGTCAACGTCTACCGGCTGTTTGAGTCAGGAGACTTCTGCAACACAGAGTGTCCTCGATGATGACCGGCCTGAGCACCACAGCACCGAGCAGGAGCTGGAGGCACTGATTGACATTTTGAGACTCGTAATCATTTGATTTGTTCCAGAGACCGAGATCAGTAAGCGTTATTACTCTGATGTGCAAAAGTGTGATGAGGAGCGAGCAAAAGCAGACAGATCCAACAACCAGCACATACATTATATTATTCTCTCACTACCTGATGTACGCTGATTAAGATGACTCCAAATATGAAACACTTCATATTGTGCGTTTACATTTAAGAAGTCTAAGATTGACATTCAGATTCAATTCTTCTTCCTTACTCAGTAAGATGTTCTAAACATGATTTGACAACTTACGGTAAATAAGTCTAAAATCAACAAATGGACTCTATGCACAACTCAAACACTTCCTGTCTTTCATGATAGGACGAGCTGATTAATCCAGGCGTCCCTGACCTCTGTAACCACAACAGTAATGGTCAGACGCACCTGCATTAATCAGCTCGTCCTATCATGAAAGACAGGAGGCAAAGAGCCTCCTGAAGTTCAGGAAGTGGTTGAGTTGTGCATAGAGCCCACACCACAACAGAACATCACTGTAGTCCACAGGAAAAGAAGCACTTATGTTTTTCTACAAGAGGAAGGTGGAGATGGACAATCCCTTCTCTTTTCCAGTGAAGCTGGACTCTGAGGGTCAGTTTTTAGTTTGTAGCCCAACATGGCTACTTTAATGCCGCCTGCACCTCTGGTCTGTTTCAAACATAACACATAGTGTACATTATATACAGACCAATACAGCCGCCTGCACCATGACGTTGTTCCTTGAATGAAAACAGAGTTTTATTAGAAAGCCCTAAAAAGTGGCTATGTGAACTTTTTTTTTATTTTTATTGATCTCTATTTTCTTTAATGATTATCCTTTTCCACACCATGTTTGCACATAACTTTATGATTCATTCACATTTTAAATAATTTGTTTATATCTAATAAATTGTGACGAGAATGGTTGTATACTATACAAAACTAACTGTGGAGGTTGCATCCACTCCCTGGTCCTGCATGGGTATAATCCAGGTACTCTGACTTCTTCCCACAATGCGAAAGACTGGCCAGCTGTCCACGATGCCTCCTGCCTGCCTCTGACCAGTCTGGACTGAAAAGGCTCCACCGGCAGCCGCCACCACACCCTGGTCTGGATGATGCTGTGGATTTATGAATGGATGTTCAAGTGGGCGGTGCAGTCAGTTAGTACTTCTAATTTCTTGCAGAAATTGCAACGCAGCGGTGCTGGAACTGTCAGCGTGTGTGGCCACTAGAGGTCAGAAGCACTCCTCCAAAGCCTACCAATCCACAGACCACATCCAGTGCTCCACAAATCATGAGTACAGTTATACTGCGCACTTGAACAAATAAAGAGGCTGAAATAGATTCCTCACCTGTGAGCAGAAGATCAAAGGCTGATATTTATGCACCTATTATATGAGCTGTTTTCTCTTTTAAAATCATCCATGTATAAAATGAAGAACTAATAAAAACAGGTTGTTGGTGCATTTTATTACTGTGTGCATGATGGAGAGACTGTCAGGATGCGCACAGCTTCATATTGTGTTATATCAACAGCGCCAGCTCAGGGACAAGGACCGGGGCGTCGTGAAAAAATCAACAACTGCATGAGAACAGCATCAGTCCTGCAGTACATGTGAGACTAAATAGTTCAGTTCGTGCTGAACTATCTTCATCTGTGTATGCAGATAACGTCAGCTGCTGTGATTCACTGTATCCAGTGTTGGAGAAAAGATTCAGTTTGATAGAGATTTTGGTTTAAATCTTTTGTCTACCTACCAAACAATGTGTTTTTACATTAGATTTTTTTTTATTTTTTATACACTACTAACATCCAACATCCATTGCAAAAAATATTATTAGCTTTTTCAACAAATGAAGTATTTAACCAGAAAATTTCATTCATTTTACTCTTAAGAAGGATCAGTGTGTAGAGAACAACTTAAATATTTGTTCAAGGTCTGAAGAGTTAAAACTGACACAGCAAATAAATTGTTAAGAGCAAGAAATCAGGTTGCGCAGGTTTCTTTTCTCCCTGAATAAATCAACTTATCTTGCTCTTTCAGATTTATCTTGTGACCCATCGATGGGGTCTGACCCTTAGATTGGAAACCATTGATCTAAAGCAGATACAGGCCACGGGCAACATGCGGCCCTTCTTCCCACACTGTGCAGCCCTCACAGCAATTTCCAAAAAACTAATCATCTGTTGGTTTCACAATTAACGGCTAGATGTTTGTATTAAGCACATGAAGAATAAATCCAAACTTATTAAGACTCTAAACTTTAAAAGATGCTTAATGACAGGAAAAATGTCAAATGCATTGAAAGATATTAAGATTAAGTCATATCTTTAAATTACCAAGATGATTTTTTTTAATTATTGAGTGTTTTTACATGGCTGTGTTGGTGTTTTGTTGTCATATTCTGTTACAAGAAAAATTATGATGGCAAGCAATTCCAGTTTTAAAGAGATCACTATAAGCTTCACAGATGGTTGAATTCATTACAAGCCAGTGCTGCTGTCCACCAATTTTAATGTATTCTCATGATCTGCGCTGTGTGAGTGTAACATTATGTAAAAAAGGTTCTCCCAGTATGAAACATGAACTCGTCGTGATGGGGGAAAAAAAGTGAGATCAGATGAGATAAACCACCGTGAGAAAGCAGACGCACAATAATCCCACAATGCGTCTGGACGCGGCCCTAATCATCCCGATCAAAGATGCTGCCGCACATCTTGTGAGGAGGATGGAGGGACGCTGGTCATCCACAGGAACAAGAGAGTGGCTTTCCCATCAGCAGCTGCTCCACCTCTTTGCCCCCCGTGCCCTTCAGAAGGAGAGCGAGAGGTTCCCCGGCCGGGTCTGCAGGGGAAGCACGAGGAGGAGGAGGAGGAGGAGGAGGAAGAGGGCTCTAATTACTGATGCTCAGCGGGGGCCGATGGCTGTTGCTCCTGCCGCTGGTCACTTGGGAGTTTCCCTGACCCCAACGCTGAGTAAAAACAAAAAGATAAGGAAGGGAAAATGGGGCTACAATTAGCCCTATGTAGCCTCCAGGGCCCGGGATCAGTGGAGGAGACGCACAGATGGGACTTTCTCACTTGGATTTGCTGAATCTACATTGCAGGACGTGTAAGCCGGGCAGAACACCCTGCAGTCGGGTGCTGCTGTAGCTCTGAAAGATGGGTTTGTATGAAATCTTAATCACCTCAAACAATACGGCAGATTTGTTTTTTTTTTTTTTTTTGCCTTGCAAGCAAACTCTAATCGCGGTCGTAAAGTAAGGATGTTCACCTGAATTACTGCATGTAAATGTCTCTCTTTCAGTGTGAACATGACCTTGAATGCTTGTATGTAATCAAAAGGATTTCCTCCACGCTTCATTAGCTAAATTCCTTGATTGGCTCGGGGCTTTTGTGTCGAGACAAAACAAAGCAGCAAAGAAAAGTGTATCATTTTCCTGCGAGTGTCAGATGGTCCCATCGCTCCTCCAGCTGGTCAGGAGGGGCAGTGGCCACCTGGATTCTGTGTCCCGGTCCTGTGAGATCCTGCAGTCTCCTCCGCCATGTGAAGACTCCACTTACTACGCCACTGAGAAGTCCATCTGCTCAGGTCGACACCTCCCAAAGAGTCCGCCCCCCCCAACACCCACGGCTCCCCCTCGACTCCCCTCCCTCCAGCCAGCCGCCGTGCCTCTCAGCTAAATGAGCAGCGTGTCAAATGGAAGGAGGATTTACCCTTCCTTTAACTGGATAAGAGAATGAATCCACGGCACCGTGATGCAATGAATGAATGAACCCACCTGCACTCCTGCAGCGCGGCTGCTGAATCGACAGATAAGTCACCTGTGTCTGACTTTGCGCGAGCTTCTTGCTCTGAGGCATGAATGCAGGCTTCACTGAGCAGCACATTAGCCTCTGACAGCAGAAATGCATAGCAAAGACCACACGAAAAGGAGGTAAATTATTCCCCACTCTTTTTAGGTCAGAAATGAGAAACAATGCTCGCACAGAGAGAGAGAGAGAGAGAAAGCGAGAGAGAGAGAGAGAGATTTTGCCCGGCTGCACCCGGAGGCCGACAGATTTTGGCAGCTGATGTTCAGGTGAACAGCTTGTGGGTAAACCGATTGCTGACGCCTGCAGACGGGCACGTTTCAGACAGCATCTCAGAGCCTCTCGCCCATCAATTTCCACACACACTCTGTTTAATAAATGCCGTCCATTTATTTGAAATTGGATGTGACAGCCCTATGTCATTTCACTATAGTGTCTCGGAGCAGACAGCGATGCACCCGGGCCCACTCCTCGTTTTCTATCAGCAGGTATTGATGTTGCTTTAATGAAGTGCCTAGCACTCCACCCTAGGAAGAGACAAGTCTGTCAGCATATGTAAATGCTTCCTGCCTGTCATTGTTGTGGAAGGTTCAGCATGGGTCAGCATAGATTCCCCCTCTGGGAACCCTTTGTTCTGGGGCCCGACTGTGCCACATGAGGGGACCAATTACAGAGCCGCACAGCAGGACGGGGGTGCAAACTTGTTACCCTGCTGTAGTGAGCTAATTATTACCTCCACACTGTGTGTAGTTCTGCGCTTGTGCATCATGCATGTGTGACAAATCAAGCTTGTCTCAATGCAATTATGTTCTAAATATACGGCTCGTGTTTTGAGTGTACAGTAAGATATTTTCCCTCTGAGGAGCAGTTTATGTTGAGAACAACATGATCACGGTTTGAGAAAAGGTCACCCTAATTTTCCAGCCATAAATAGCCGCTGAAATACTTAAATCCCAGAGGAGCGCCGTTGCATTGTCAATGCAAAGGCAATTTACAGGCTACAGACTGCCAAGCGCATAACCTTGATTTGGTGTCAAGAAATGATTTATGAAAATGCATCTTGCTCTCTCCGTCCCGAGTGAGACCCGACTGGACCCCGAGTGTTGACACAAAGCCCGCGCGGCCCGAGCAAACACACTCTTCAAATTATCATTCATATCATAACATCTCACTGGGCTTCGGTTCCCAATTCCTGATGAGGTTCTGGCAGTCTGCTTTTCATCAAGGAGTGCAAGACATATGCCAGATTTTTTTTTTTTTTTTTTTTTGCTAAATAAACCTTCATCTTAGTGCCAGTGACTGCAGATATAAGTCGAGCGTTGGTGAAGGGAAGTAACGACGTGTACACACACCTGTGCAGTGAGAGCATTAGGAGTGGTTTGCAGGATAAATGGTATATTTTAGGACAAAATACCAAACACGTCTCTTGATACATCTAGACACCCTTCTCTTGTGATTAGCCCGCGCCCCCCACCCCTATATATCCAAACCCATTCATCTCATTCTCCCCACCCCCAGTGACCAGTCTGGCCCAGCTGCTAGGGTCTACCAGTCCCCCTTCGTGTGTGGGGCCAGTCAAGTGGAAAATGGCTGCTACTGAGAGAGCCCACTTTAGAGAGCCATCATCCTTTGAAGGGGCATGATGGCCTTTGACAGCCACAGTGTTAACATGGAGCCCACACGAACACAGCACTGCTATTATCGTGTTTACCAAAGCAAAAGGAGAGGAGAGGGGATCAAGGGGAGACCCTGTTGGTTGATGTTAGAATCGGGGGTAGCGGGAGCTCGTCTGAGCCGCGCCACGGCGGCTCTGTGGGGAAACATGACATGGGATCACTCACAGCCAGGTGGAGATTGTATTTCAACACGTCAGTCGAGCTTTTAGTGGGCAAGTCCGTATCTGTGCATGTGTGTGTCATAGTGGTGTTGTTTGCTTTCAAAGTGTGATTACTATCGAACCATTTGTCTGTTTCGGTCAAGCTACTGCAGCCAAGATACCACAAACAATTCTGGATTTGCTTTGAGACAAATAGAAATCATGTTTCTAAACACTGGCAAGAAAACACATTTCAGTGTGAAGGCTTTGTATAATAAATGAGGGAAAATAGGAGATTTCCGATCTCCTTTATTATAGAAAGTTGTACTAGCCCTTTCACAGTTCTGCACATAATAATGGACGATAAACTAAATAGAAGCACTAAACTGCTGTAACTGGCAATTGTGTGTCTTGTAGGTGACATTTAGCATTATTGATTTAAATAAATACCCACAGTTTCATAAACACAGATATTTGTATTGATTTAACTGTGTTAATGTGGTCACTTGGGTGCATTGCAGAGTTTCTCATAGCATAATCTTGGCTGATTATGACTTCGTGACAATGCACTGCAATCTGTTCAGGCCACCTGATGAACTTATCTGTCCAACTTTTCATCGATCCATTAACACCTAAAGACAATTTAAAGCACACAATTACCCAAATATGCTGGAGTACAAGGCATACACAGGGAGGACATGTTAACTCTACACAGAAAGGCCCTAGCTGACTCTTTTTCATTCAACAGATTGTGGCTTACAGGAGTTTCCTGTTGAATATGAACCCAAACAGGAAAAAAACATGAACCAGACAGTAAAACATGAAGCTACAGTTTGCATGTTCTCTCTGTGCTTGTGTGGTTTTTTTCTCTGGCTTCTTCAAACACTCCACAGATATACGGTCCATGTCCGTAGGTGAATATGAATTGGCCGAGGGTGAGTGTATATTTATGTAAACAAACTGTCTTTCAGTCTTCACCCCTTGTTGCTCTCGTAACCCTTCTATACTTCTCTCTGATGTGAGAGGATTAATACTCCAGATTTGCAAAGAAATCTCATTTTATTATCATATATTAGGCTTACATAATCCATCCTGGATAAAAACCGAGGTGAAATGCCGTGATTACATATAGCAGGTCTGTAATGTATTTGAACACAATGTACAGTTATTCTGTTATCTCTGTTTCAGGCACCATCAAACCACTGCTTTGAAAATCCTGGAGAGCATGTCTTGTTTTTGATACTAACAGAAGTGGCTATCACTGCAAAACACAGATTGAAATAAAAGATTGAGATGACAATCCCATTCGAACTCCTGAGTCATATTCACACCAGGTACCGTGATTCTACAATAGTGAATAAATGTGATAAATATTAGTGGAGAAACAACTGAACAATATGGTTCCCAGTTGATGCAGACTGTTCTAATCCAACTTTGACCTCATGCAATGTGTGCAGCCCAATTTATGGATGCAGGGTGGATCAGCCGCAGATAAAAGCTGAAATCGTTTCATCCGGCTCTGGTCTGTCTGGCTCCACTCCAACTCTGGCTGACTGCTGATGTATGGCTGTAACTCGACCGTGCCGCTCTCGCAGCCCCGGCACATGTTGCTGGAGGACACACGTGGAGCATCCGAATGAGCAACAGTGATTTTAACTGCAACAAATGGTCGAGGTATGTCATTATCCAGATTTTTGGTGAGGGGATCATTACCTGCCACAGATGCCGCTGTTGTTTTGTGTCTCCATTTGTCCTGAGGCAAGCAAACCCCGATACTTGAAAAGAGCAGGAGGTGCCTTTGTGCAGACGCACACCTGATCTTAGCAATCAATTGGCAGCTTTACCCTCACACAAGTCTCTCAGGCTCTGCCTCAAGGCCGTCCATCTGTTGCTGTGAGGGAGTGCGGCGGCGGGTTGAATGTGCCTGCATGCAGGTCGGCATCTATCTGAGCGCACGTGTTTGTCGTGAGTGGGAGGCTGCAGAAAATATGTGATTTGTGGCTTTGCTCCCGCTGACACCTTTGCTCCCAGAGGTGCAGCTCCCTCATTCTCTCCGCGGGCATGAAAGTGATATTTAAAGCCGAAAGAGGTGACAAACAAATGCGGAGAGATGCTGGGTGTGTAATTAGTACAAACAGAGGTGGAGGGGGAAACACAGAGATCTATACACACGAATACAATGAGCATTTCCAGATTTTAACTTTAAGCAGATATACACTGAGATAAGAGCTGAAAATGAGAGAACTGATTTGCTCTTTCTAAACATACTGTAAAAGTAGATTTTCCTATTTTCTGCTTGCTCTGCATTCAGTGGCTTCTCATACGCGCCTCATTATTCTGAAACCACCACTAGGAAAGCCTTTTGATGGTGGCATTGGAAGCATTTAGCATTGAGTACTCTGGCGAGTGTTTATAAGAAAAAAAATATTGAATTCGTATCCTCTCTCAGTGAGAGTCAGAGAAGTGAAGAGTGAAGTAAAGATGAAAAAAAAATGACCATGGTGGGAAGATCCTTGTAAAAATAACACTCAATATGAAACTAAGTCAGTGAGAGGAGTTAAAGAGGATCAGATGCTTGTGATATAAACACCGCCAGAGATCCCACTGAACATCTCCCAGGAAAACATCTGAAAATATCTAACCTGTCCTTGTGCAGTATCCTGTCAGAATCACTGGTGGTTCACCCTGATGTAAGGTAACCGACTTCAAAACTCTCATCTCTATAGGAGCGAAGTGGATCATATAGACATTTTAATCTTTAATCTTATCGACCATGGAGCCCCACAACAATTGTTTCATGAATAAACTACCACCAAACAAAATTATTGCCATAACTTAATAGTCAGCAAGGTCAGAAATGGACTCTAACATGAATAAACAATTGCAGATATAAATAATCAAATGCACCGAAGAAGACATATATAAATGATTTTTTTTAGATGCTTCTTCCTTCTCAGTTTTAAGGCAACAATTTCTTTGTTTTTCTTCATACAATTTACAAGTTTCAGTTCATTTATATTGTGCATTTGCACATTCATCTATTTCTGTGTATGTTTCTATTCCAATAAATAAGGATTATTATGTTGAGAAAACAGTGATAGAAGGTGTGAGAATTCATCCTCAATGAAAAACAAAAAAGTTAACACTTGGGCCTTGTGATGTTTGCTCAAATATAAAGCAGCATTATTGTTAGAGAACAAGTTTGAGTGACTTATTAACGTACAATCCGAGTTCATGTTCGAGCACCAGGTGTTTCCTCTAAAATACTACCTCGGCCTTGCCGAGTGTTCTACCACTGTACTGGTGTGTATGTATTTTATTTTAGGCAACAAAACGATGCGTTAAATCACAGCCTGGAAAGAGTTATGGAGCCATATTCCAGTTGCATTTTTCTGAAATACCTGGGGGAGGGAGTTGTTCTTCTAATACCATATAATAAATCGTGTAAACAAACTTAACAACACTAAGAAGCCAAGCACATAAAAGCCAAAAGCTTCTCCACATATACAAAAAGTTACAACGCAATGCCTCTTTCTTCTTTCCTCTCTTTGAACTTCTCAGGGGTAAAGCTATTTCATTCACTCTTTGACTTTGACCGTCCATAATGAGCGTTGGCTTTGCATTACGGTGAAGAATATCTGCTTTCCAGGAACTCGGGGGAATATGATTTTTGATACGACTGACCTTGCAAATATTGAACCTCTCCGAGAGATATGCGAAATGAAAGCGTGTCCAGGGTCGCTCTGTGTTGAGTCGAGTCATATTTGATGTACATAAAATATAAGACAGTGATAAATAATTAAGTGATGACAGGAAGAATGCGCGCGCTGCTGATTTGCTCTGCATTGTTCCCTTTACTATCTTTACACTGTGACGGAAATGAGGAAATTTGTGGTGTAGTCATTCTCATAAATCTGTGTGCCATTTGGATACTGGCAGTTGTTTGGTTGGAGCTAGTTTGTGTATTTACAGCTTCAATGATTTTTTTTTTTTTTTTTTTGTGTTATTGGATACGGCTGCCTGCGCGGGTGAATAGTGGAAAATGGAAAGCAGTAATGTGCCATGTGTCTGCCTGTGCCCTCTCTGAATGTACACTCCCACTTTAACATGATTTAGTTCATCATGGGGAGCCGATGCTGGAGAGAATGTCATATGCTAAGTTAACCTCTGCACGCCTCAGTGGATCTCTGCCAGTTACGAAAGGACACCAACACAGACACACTCTCTTTGATGACGACAACTGGCAAAGTCCCCAACCTTTAGAACAAGTCGGGCTGCAGCTGGATGTATGCGATGGTGCGAGTGCACTCAATAAATCTGCGACGGTCTGATTCAGGCTCCCACACATCGCCGTCCAGTGTCCTTGGAAGCGGCTAATGCCATATCGGTTCAGGAAACACAAGATCTATGTGCCGAGCCACAAGTCAATGAGTCACTGAGAGCACTTTTAATTGCGTGGATAGCAGGCGATGTCCATTTCATGAATACGCAGAGTGAAATACTCGCAGACCATTTTAAACCGGCCTCATGAGCGTGTCTTTTCATTGGACGGGCGACTGCGAGGACAGCCAACAATCCCATTGAGAAATTAGCAGGGCCCCCTGTGCTTTCCTTCCCTTTAATGAATAATTCAGCTGTCAGGGTGAAAGCAGGGCAAAGAGACCTTGTGACTGGCGACTGACTCAGCACTCTGTGGCCTCAGGGTGACACTAAACCTGAGCATGGCGCCCTTCATAACAGGCCGTGGTGCTAAAGCATGTCTCCTGTGTTGGCCAACACAGGACCATCTATCTGAACATGGCACAAAGCCTCGCTCCACATGGATCTGCTCGTTATCAGCACTCATTAAAGTCGTAGCACTGAAGCATTTTTAACACCAAAATCTGATTCTAGCATGTTTTAACACTAAAAAAAATCCTGCAAAGCTGTCTAATCCTACATAAGTATATAAGTTGTTTTTCTCTTTTTTTTTGTTTGTTTTGTTGGCTGAATGAGGTAGAGTTGACTGAACATGCTTCACACAAAATTGCAGGAATTTTCTGGATTTAAAGAGTAAAGACTTATGAAGACATGTTGCAAGACAACAAGCATCACAAAGCCAAATACAGAGAGAAAAACTTTCACAATTCACATCTGTGGGAGAAACAGAGTCAACAATTAATCTGAAAATCCTACCGGTTTGAGGGAGGACTGAAATACCTGGAAAAAAATCCATGCATGCACAGGGAGAACATGCAAACTCCACACAGAGAGGCCCCCAAACTCTACCTCTCACACTCAAGGCGATCCATAAACTCGCTCACTCTTACCTCACTGATTTCCTCCACATCAGTTCACCCTGTCAGACTCTCAGACCTGCCTCCTCTATCGGTATCATTGTCCTCAGACATTCATTTGCTGATGTGTCCACTCAATGCAAGCTGTGCTCACAGGGGCGCTGAATGGGGTGGATGGATGGATCAATAACACACAGCTTTAAAATGAAAACACTGGTCTATTTCAACCATACATGCTTTGATTTATGAAATATTCTAATCTTTAATGATGAATTATCATTTCACTCCATAAGCTCCAGATATCTTCTGGGTGTGGCCTTTTCAAAATTGTATTTATTAGAGAAATTAAAACGTTCACGCGCGATTTATGATATTAAATTAAACAACAGGAGTCTAAACGACTTGTTGCCGAGCTAAACATCGTCACCATAGCGTTGTCACATCGGAAGCATTTATCTTTCCAGCACTGACTTCGTGGAGTCTTGGAGGGCACGCAGACAGGCGATGCCGTCCTGTCGCTGGAGGCATCAGATCAGAAAACGCTTGCATGTGTCATTCTGGAGGGCACAGCCATCACCGTCAACCTCAGCTGCACTTTGTGTTAGGTGTTAACTGACACGTGAGCATGCTGACATGCTAAATATAATAAAACACTCTACCTGCTGAACGTCGGCCTTACAGCACCACCTCTAGACTGTGCTGTGCGGATCTTCATTAAATAAAATCAACATTGCAGAAAATACCTCGAAACAAAGAATTCACAATCTTCCACACAGCTCGTCGTCCCCGTGTCACTTCTGCCAACATTTCAAACACCAATCATTATTCCACAGCATATTTTGTCCTTTCTTTTCTTTCTCGTTTTTCCACCAGGAGCTTCGAGCCTGTGGCATGTTTCTTACATCCACTGCGAGTGGAGGAGGAAGGCATTTCAGCACACTTACAAGATGATTCCATATCCAGGGCACACAGACCCCAGGGGCCCTGAGCATTTGCCTCCTATGGTCCGCAGAGCTCTAAGCAAACATCTGTTTTGCTCTGGAAACAACCTTTGATCTCAGACTGAAGACTTGCTGTCAAATTAATGAAGAAACGGATCATTACAAGCACAGAAAGCGAGTGTGTGTATTTGGCTTTCTGTTATTGATCAGACGTGTGAGTGTGAGGTTGAGTATGATTCATTCCTTCTGCCATTGCTCAAAGCGAAAGAGTGTCACAGCGAAAAGAAATCGCACAGTACAACCCGCAGCGAGACCATTAAACCTGTGCATGCTGTCACACAGGAGATCTGTTCGTACATATCAAGGTAGCAGCAAATGTGTAAATATGTCACAACTGTCTAACACGAAACGTAAACAAAGAAAGATGAATAAAAAGGATTTCTCGATAGAATATATGACGTTAATTTGTAAATAAAATCTTTGTAAATTCATTAAGAACAAATATATACTAAAGTTGTTTTATTTTAGTCAAGGTCTTTTTCCCCTAAAAAAAATCCTGAACCGAGACTGGATCTTGACGGTGGTTCTGGACTGAATTGTGATAACTTGTTCTGCTATAACAAGCTAGATAAAACATTAATGCCCTGGCAATGACAAAATCACTGTTGTTGTTTTTTTAATTACATTTTTCAGTTAAGATTTCTAAAAATTGGAACAACTACTATGTAAAACCATATCAAGAATCTTTAAAGTGCAATTGGTTGGACTTGTGTAAAATACAGTGCCTTTGGAATAAAAATATGCAATACACACCTTTTGCATTTATTATCAAATTATGCACGTAACAATCACAAATAAACAGTTAAATCACTGTCTAGCACTCCTTTAAAGCATGCATTTGAAAAAAAAATATGTTTGCTCTTTCACTTTATTTCATTTCCAAGAAACTTCAAGACAAAATAGGGAACGTACTGACCCGTAACACAGAGTTAATGTTTCATTTTTTTTTGAATGGTCTGTGGTTCCAGGAATTTGAAAACACTCAGTCTGAAAAACACGTGAATATGAAACACACATGGTGTTTTTTCCCTCAACAGGAAGCCATTTGTGTTTTATTCTACAGAAACACACAGGACCCGGATAGCTATCTCTGACCATGACTGTGTATACAGCGGGTGAACAGGAAATGCACGGCACAATTGCCTTAGATCTGTGTATTGATTTTGTCCCAATTAAAACCTGTTGTGACTCTGTTACAGTTGTCATTTTAGCTTTCGCAGCCGTCTTTGTTTCCATCTGTCCATTATGTATACCTGCTCGTCACACAGAGGCTGAAAGAGCCCCGAACAAAACCTGCCACGGCCCGTATAATTACAGCACATTAGATAAACAAAAGATACAATCTCACGATAAAGTTTTTGTCATTAAAAGGCCATCCATTTTTTTCCATCATCACACGGTTCAGACATTACCAGAAGCACTATCAGTCCAGACTGCTTTTCCGTGCACCCCTTCCTATTGAAGCGCGCACGCTGGGGTATTCTTTCAACAGTAAGTATATGGAAGATGAGATAATGGACCGCATATTGCTGATTATTCCATCCAGTCAGCAGCGTCGACAGCGCCGGAGTGAGATAGATTTTAGGTGTGCTGTTTGCATATCAAAGTGCTGCTTTAATTCATGTCCAGATGCACATGAACGCTTCAACAATTCCCTGATTCTTTTGACTTTTGATTGCTGACTTGACAATCATTGTGAGCACAATTTTTCATCCACAAAAACAAGACACATTACTGTCAATCTTCTACATAAAAAAAAAGAGCCCAGTGCCAATCATTAGTGATGTGGAGAGAGAAAGATTAAGCGACAACAGCCTTCTTCCAGACATAAAAAAGCCTTTTATTGAGAATTCAAACAGGTGTCATACTGGTTTCCGAGAGGCAAAACAAATGACAGACTACTGAGCCGTAAATAGCACAGCAGACGATGGGAGATTGGCCATATGTCCACTGTGTGTGTGAGCGCCAGCTACACTGGCTGGGCTTGCGATTGGATCCTTTTGGGAGCGTCCCAGTAAAAGCTCCTCTGGGATGGAGAGGGATTCAACTACAACATCCATTCACTCAGTTTTGGTCAGCTAGAATGTTTGAACTGTACGCTTTTCTCCTCTGAGGTTTGGATTTATTAAAAAGTGAAAAAGAAAAAAAAAAAAAAAAGAGGAAGAAGTTTTGCTGAGTGTTATCTGTCATCACGAAGCAATTAATCCAAATCGTGTCGAACACAAATGTCAAACACAGTGAGGAAGCATCAAATGATCCAAAAATGTTGTCAGAGAGCGACGCGGGTTTAAAATTCATATTTGTGTCCCTCATTAGCCTTCCTCACGTCCCCCTCTATATTCAGCACCAAGAGTGCAGGGTCTTGAGACTTGTGTGCATGGGTGTTAGCCAAGGATAGGGCGTTCTCCGAGGAGCGCACAGCTCCATCTGGGCCAGAGTAATTGGTCTGCTATTCATATTCAGCAGTGTAATAGCCTCTAGCTATTCATACAGTCATACATGAACTAGTTACACTGAGAACAATCAAAAGATGGGCTGACCCGAGTGTCAGGTCTGCAGGAAGGTTGACTGAGACAACATAGCGGGAGAATCTAACCTGGCTTGATGGGATGCGTAAGAAGATAAATCCCCTTCTGATTGAATCTGTCATACATTATCCACAGGATTCCAGTCTGCAGCATTTAGCAGGAGATTTACTGTTACTGTGCGGCAGAGAAACTGTTAGACTGTGCCGCTTCCCTCAGTATGAAGGTGAAAAGGAGCAGTGAATCTCGGCGAGTCAGTGAATCTTGCATCATGATGAACTGCCATTAATAGAACCTGCTGCACTTGGAATAAGAAAATCTGCCCTCTTTTCTCTGTGAGAGGCCTGCAGCACTCCTGCACTGTGAATGCATGAAGTGAATCATCAATTCCAGCGGCAGATTACAGTAAACTGTTGGGACGTTGAATAAATAATTATGTTAAAGTACCAAACAGTTGAGTGCACGCTCAATATATTAGTGCGTAAACATTTCCTTGGCAGCCGCACAGCTCAACAAGCATAAACAGGATCTATTTCACCTTTAAAACCGTTCCTCAGCGCCATCGGCGCAGTGAACTGTAAGGCCCCCCTGCTGCAAAGGTAAGCTGCTGCTGGTGCTTTTCTTGTGTAAAAACACCTATAATTACCTGCGTAATGGAAGAAAGCACCCTTCATCATCTGATCATTCCTCAACAAGATAAATATGGTGGTCAAGGCATTTAGAGACAAATGCTATCCTCTTGGTGACGAGGGGTTTGAGTGGTGTATTTATCATGGCTTGAAGTGGTGTCTGAGTCTAACCAAAGTACTGATTATTCAGAGTGAAGAGGAGCTGCCAGCCCATTACCTCCCAGAAAATAACAATGTGAACACCCGCCTCCCCGGCCTTTCCCAGTGTAGTCTGTCAGAGCTTGTCAGCTGCAGCACCATTCATTCAATCTCAACGAGCGCCGTGCTCCAGGATTCATTCCTCGTCCTGCACTATCTCTCTCTCTCCTTTTAGCCTCGCTCTCTCCCTGCGCTGCCTCACATTACCTCCCAGTGTCTTGCAGGTTGCCTCCCCCCCTCCCTTCGGTCCCACCCCACCCCGCTCACTTCCTCCCATTCTGCGAGCCTCCGCTGCTCCACCCCTCCACCCTACTTGGTTCTGATGAGCCATTGTGAGATTCAAGCAGATGGATGGGGAACAAAGGGGTGAGAGGGGGGCCCCCTCTGCCTGTCCCCCTTGTATCACTGCCAACCAGGCTCTGGGTAATCTTCTCAAGCTTTCACGGCAGAGCAATGAATAACCTCAGCCTCCACTCTGAGACCCGGGCTACGCCGCAGCCGCCCCCCCTCTTATCTCACCCTCTGCAGACTCGCCAGGGCCGGCTGCTCCCCGGATAGCATCTCTCACCCTCGCTTTCTACTCACTGTCTCTGCCCTCCACACCCAATCAGGTTTTTTTTTGTTTCTAGGGGCGTGTTACAAGGCCCAGAGATTAATTGGGGCTGTGGCTGGATGACATCTGGTCCCAGCTTCATAAAAGTCTGGGTCCTTGAGGTCTGCCGGGTTTATAATGAAGTGTATATAAGTTAATTTTCTCATCAACACGGCGTTAATCAGAGCGTCTTCAATGGCCATTTCAACGCTTATTCGGGAACAGCTCAGAAAACCTTCTGGTAAATTTGATTACCTCAACTCGCTAATGGGACAGAGAAAGTATGGCTGACAAAATTAAAAAAAAAAAAAGAAAAACATGGCATAAGCGCTTTAAAAAAAGGGTTTGTGACATTTATTTCTAGCAAATACTTTTTGTAATGTCAGCAAATCCTGTGATGACGTCCAAGTCTTGTGTGGGCTTTTAGAGCCTGATATTGTTCTCCCTCTGCTCCTCACAGCTCATCGCCAAACTGAGGAATCACATTAGAAAGTGCACTGCTGCACTGAGTGACATGATCTTTCTGCACATTTTAAATACATTCATTTTTAATAAAACTACCCTATATTCAAGTCGGTGCTCAAAAATCAAACTATGTGCTTTATATTCTTTCAATTTACCAAAACATTCTGTTTTTGTAAATTATTACACTTTTCTTAAAATTGTAATTCTGTTTTTTTTTTTTTTTTTTTTTTTTTAATATTTTGAAAAACACCACAAAGACAAGGCAGGAAAACAAGAACACTTTTGTTAGTTATTTTTTTTCTCTGTATTCAGAGGAAACCTGTGCACATGCAGGTAAAACCTCATAAAAAAAGATCAGCAAGCCCAACCTGTTACAGTCTGTCAATAACCTGTTACAGTAGAATAAATTCAATTATATATTAAAAAAAAAATCTGTAGTCTAAACATGCCCTGATAGTCCCTGATAAAATGACACCACTCAGCAAAACCTAAACACTGAAGTAAACTTCTGAAACCTTCTGGCAGTGACACTGAAAACTGAACAGTGTAACTTTGGAAAAAGCAAAATTTATGTCAGATTATTGGATCACAGAGCAGAAAGTGATCAAATGAAGTGGCCAGAGAGGGTACATCTTAATGTAATGATTCATCCTTCAATTTTCATCCGGTGACCCGTATCTGATCACTGTGTACAGTGTGTGCAAAATCCCACTGTGACTGTAGTAAGCCCAATTAAACTTTAACGCAGTAGAATATAGAGTTGGGACGACTAGTTATAATAGTCACCTAGACTAGCTAGTACCCAACTGGTTGACTAATTTTGTACTCGTCGGTTAGTCAGTGAATTTAATTAACAAGGCTTTAAGTCAAGCAATTAACAAAAAAATAAAAAATAAAAAATAAACAATGAAATAAACAACTGTCAAATAACAATTCAGGTGATGTATGTTTATGACTCTCAGGTTTGTTTTGCAGAGAGAAGTTAAAGTATATATTTCCATGGTGGGGCTGATTTAGCAGCAGCCAGCACTGCCGTCACTTCAGGGCTTTGAGTAAATGTCTCTAGTAGTGCCACAAACATATGCAATGAGAGAACATGGCATTAAAATGCAATTTTGCAGCTTTGTTTCTTCAATAAAGTCAAGTTTCGAGCTTCACAGTTTAGATTTTAACTTTGTTATTTACTATCAGAGTTAGTTAACAACTAATTAATGACTAATGGACCTGGTTAGGTGACTAATGATTCCCATTAGTTGTTCCATCCAAAATAAAATACTTTTTGTTTATTTGAAACCAAACCTGGTCCTACGTTACCTGATGTTTTGTCCTGGTATCTGTTCACACTGACAGACCCATTCTTTAAAATACGGCTTACGTACTGAGACACGCATGTAATGATAAAATGATAAGGATCTCCTCCTCGGGTAACCATATTACAGAACGGCACAGAGTGCATTATCAATCCTGAGCAGAGCAGCTCTTTAGTCACTAATAGGGGCTTCATGCTCGCTGCCGCCCCGCCGCCACCACCGCCACAACAAAAAAACAATCCACCTGTTCTGCTTTACTGAAACAGCTCAACCACTTCACGGCTTCCTTGAGCGGCCCTGTTAAAATATTGAGTATGTACTTAAGTGCTATTTGGCCAAGTGTCATTTAGGCTGAGGGGCTCTCCATCCACAAAAGATGTCTTGAAGTGACTGGATCAGAGCTGGTAGTGAACCACAGAGGAATACACAGGTACTGAATTATTTACTCTCCATGAAATATTTATACTTTTGTCCCACAAACTACTAACTACAAGTCTGAAGTAGGGCTGCAGCAGTTACAGTGGAAGAAATCTTTTTTTATGTGACTTGAGTTTCACTAAAACAATATACCATCTCTGTGTGAGATCATTAAAACTGAAATTACCTAAAGTTCTATTACAGGAAATAACAGTCTGTGTTTTGTGCTTCAGCTGGTATAGAAGATCAATGTGACGTACGAACCACTGGCATTTATTAATAATAGAGCATTTATATAACATGACTTCATGAGTTCCGCGTTAAGACAGACTCTCATATAGAATGCAGGCCATACAGTTCAAACTGTGACTTTAATGTGTTTTTCTGGTAAATTAGCGCCACTTTTAACCGCCTGCGTTTGAGCCACAGTTCTTCAACGTTAACGTCCTCACTGAAAGAAACCAGAAGACGATGCGTCCTGAAGCTCGTCCTGTTCTGAGCCGAGGTGATCGGCCTAAAGCTAATTGTCTGTTAACCCCTCACTTTGCACCATAAACTGCGATGACATTTTCTGATTAAATTATAGCTGTATTGACTTTCAGGAGCCAATTGCCTAAATCTACAAGATTAGCCTACGATTAATGTTGGACACTTAATCCTTTAGTCAAATTGAACTGTTGGAAAAGATTGTAGCCGCGGACGACAAGATGTTCTTTCTCTCTCCTCCTCCAACACCTGCCACCAGCTGTCGTGCTGCAGGGCCACAGAGTGAAAAAAAAAAAAAAAGAGCCTCCTGTTCATCTAAATAACCACACCATGTGTGTTTGTATCCTTTGTCCTTTCAAAAATGCCACATACTGCAGGCGTATCACTTTCATACAGATAAAACGGTGACAGCGTACAAGACTGTCAGGGACCTTTACGTGATATGAAAGACTGAGCATGCTCCTGCGAGAGGCACATGGAAGGAAAAACAAGAGCCACTCACAGGAAATTTATGCAGCAAGGGAGTGAGTCACATCCTCAAAGTCCATGTCATGCAAAAGATCTTGACCCTGCACATCAGTTTAGACCGTGAAGGAGTTGCGCTGGGTTTGACCGCGTTGTGCAGCATCCCGTTTGATTGTCAGAGGTCTGATGTGTCGGTGTGGAGCAGATACAGCCACAGGCCGCTTCATGACACTTGATCATTCTAACATGATGCAGTACTGCAGCTTAATCAAAGATGACAATTCTCAGATTTGAATGAGAAACTGCAAGAGACATGTCTTAAGACATAACACCAACAACAAACTCAACACTGAACATAAGGCACATATTAAAAGATTTCCCTATTTTGGAATTTACAGCAGTGGATGTTCAACTTTGACGATGAAAATATATTGAAAATAACTCAATGCAGACTGTCTCTGTAATTCTTGTTGTTTCCTTTTACCTTGAATCAAGCACAGCAATGCAGTAATTTGGATCAATCTGACTTGATACTTGGTTCAACTGTGCGTTAAACGATCATCATCGTCCCATTACCTGTGAAGCCGGTTTTGGAAATTGCCTCACGGGCTACAAAGTTTGAGGACGGGGTCGCATGTGTCCCCTGGGCTGCCACTTGCCCATGTCTGATCTACAGTTTTGCCCAGTTGGCAACAAACTATTCAATAGTTTTGGGGTATTTTTTCTACACCAAGCCTTTTTTTTTTTTTTTTTAACTGGAAGCACCGGCATGTTTTTTGCAAAAAGGTGAAAAAAACAAATCTTGTTTTTATTGTATAAACATTATTCAGCATTGCTGAATTGATCATATACAGCTCCGGTTCTTTTCACTGAAGTACTGCCAACATAGGCAGCAATTCAGACTGTAAACATTTCGTAATATGGCAGCTTTACGGGAAAAAAAAGAAAGAATAAAAGAGCTCATATTTCCCTGTCGAAGACTCCACATTCTCTGCTTGTTACAGAACACAGTTTAAGACGTTGTCGTAACGTTTACAGCACTACAAGTCCCAGCTGCAGAACATTTCTACGAGTAAACCCTTCTGTCTGCATACATTTTAAACTGAACAAACCTGCTAGCTGCTCCCATTTCGAGATATAAATATGAAAGTGAAGGAGACTGTTTTAGTCATTAAATGTAGCACAATCTGCTCTACTTGCTGAAATATGCTAATTCAATCTTCTCATTAAATGTGATAATTTTAAAGCATGTTGCTTTTGCTGCTTTGGAGTCTGAATAAAATTAAATGACGCGAGGTAAAATGCTATCAGGCATTAAAAGAATAAAAATAACATTGGATATCAAAGAGATGGGTGAAGCCTTTCACTCAATGTCAACTTACGATAAGATCCAGGCTGAATAAACTAGGATTTTTCATCTTTCTTTCAATGTATGCATGTATGTCTAAACGCAATCGCTATATTCATTTACTTATGCATGACCTGATTAAAAACTGGAAAAGGTTTAGTCTGATGTTATATGCATGTTGTATTTTGAGCCATCTGACCCGCCAGTGCATTAAAAAGCTGTATTTTTCAATTCATCAATCAGTTACCTTAAAAAAAAAAGATTGCAGTATGCATTCATATTATCATATTACAAATCACCTTGAAAAGTATTTCTTTTATAAGTGTGTCATGAAGCATTCCAACATAGGTTTTTTAATTTTTTTTTAAACATGCTATTTTTGTTACAGGCTGTATTACCTGTCAGATGAGTGTATTATTCATGTGTCACATAAAGAGAGCCACCATCAGAGGTTTATGGATATTTATGAAAGACAATGAAGAACACAGAATAGTCGCCTTATTTAGACAAAAAGGGTTTGCTGGGATATCAGGCGTCATCGCGTGACACTTTAGTCGCAGCCCGAGCGCTTGTTTATACATAATTCCTTTGTAGTTTCAGGAGCTTATTCTGCCGTTGATCATATTCTCTTCAGTCTGTGTTTAGAAGCTGACCTGTTGTGCAGAGATGAGCATATTTACTCTATTCACAGGCTCCACACAGCACACATGCTACAGGCACATATTCATTACTAAGTAGCCTGTGGCGACTGTCATGTGCAGACAATGGCGGAAGACAAAAACAGTGCATCTACCACACAGGGAATCTTCCACACTTGTAGCCACACTATGGAGACTGCATGCCTAAATAGCTGTTTTTTTTTAATCATATTCACATAATCTCGTGTGAGTCGTATGCGAAATCACAGATAAGCCTCCTTATGCTGCTCAGATATTACTGCAAATGAGCATGTCTGAGAAATGTAACACCTTGCACAGACTCTTGCATTTTAATTTCTGTGGCATCTGTGACCGGTCCGTCATGTCCCTAACCCCCTCAGGGGACCCCCAACCTATCTGCTGCAGACCCCCAAAACCCAAGAGGGAGGAAGGGAGGGGAGAGCAGGGACACATTTGATTGATGATGGTGTGAATTAAACAGAAAGAGATGGAGAGAATCCTTTTATCAGGCCAGAAACACGAGTGGATTAAAATGTAGTTGTACAACCCCTCTGTATAATGCAGCAGGCTGGCCGCATATCACGAGGCAGCAGAAGCCAAGATGAGAGCCGCTTGTTATTATTGCCACCGCCCCGATGTGAAACTTTGCTGAAGCAGGAAAACAGGGACAAAACATGTGAAACCGGGGTGAAAATACAGCTGAAGCAATTAGTCAGCTCACAAAGGATTTAGCTCAAACTATCAGGACAATCAATAAATCATTTTGGCGACTGTTTGAATGAAAATGACAAAAATGTCACTAAAATATCAGCATTTGCTTTTTTTTTCTTCTTCTATGTAAATTAAAATCTGAACATAACATTTAAAATCAAGATAAAAACAATTATTCAGCGGCTCAGTAGAGATCTTTAAATGTTAGCTTTACACAAAACATACAAACATAGATTCCTTATTACAACAAAAAGCCTTTATTTCTTGGGAATACCAATCTCAGCAGAAGCAAACATTCACTCTCTAGCTGTGATGAAGTTTCTATCATGTAAAATTCTCTACAGATTTATTTTCATTCTGCGCCGGCATGATGAGCTTCATGGCATGTGAGCATGCAGGGAGAAGCCCTTGACTGTCCTCAAACAGCATCAGTGAGTCAAGTCCTCCATGACCACGTCTGAGGCTTTAATGGACCTGCAGCGCGTCTCCGTCTGTGCCCGACTCCGCCACTGCTCCGCTGATGTTTTGTGCCGCTACATAATTTATTGCCCTCTTTGCAGGCCTCTTCTTGCACGGCCCCGTCTCGAGGTGCAGGTGAGAGTTCAGCTGTTTGGTTTAACACATCACTGAGAAGGGTCTCAGACCTGGCTCCGCGGCAGCAGACCCCACATGTGACAAATGCAATTAGAGGGAAATATGCAATTACCGCAATCCCCACTCTCTCATGCGGCCAGACAAGGACAATTTGTCAATGAGGCCCCCAGTGATATCTCCAGAGCCTGCGCGGGGACCTGCAGGTACTATTGTCCCTGCCTCCTTCTCAAGAGCTCGCCTGTAGCATTGGACGGCCTGAAGCCCCTGGGACGCCTGGCAGAACAAGATGTATGGCCACAGAGAAGATATAGTGTTCAATAATCAAAAACAAACCCCTTGTCTTTGACTGTTTCTGTTACAAGGCTTCTTGTTCTGCCTCGCACTGCGGAGAGAGACTGCATTTTATGAGCTGCTGGAAACTACTGAGGTATAGAAATATCAGTGTGAAGGAAAACAAACCAGAATGAAAATTTCACTTCATTTACAAATTCGACTCAATTTTAAAACAAAAGGCCTCGTTTATTTATACGTCGTCGTGAAGCAGGTATGCTAACTGCCGCTGGGAATAGGCAGGCCGACCAAACAAGCGTCCCACACTGACACACAATGGCTTTTGTCACTGAGAACACGGCACTTCATTCAGTGTTTAGTTAATTATTAAGCCAGCTATTTATATCGCTGTCACTCTAAAAGCTTGTTAGCTGGAGAAGTTTCTTGATTGCTAACAAGTCAATACGTTCCCACTTTATACCAATAATATGGCCAGACTCCTGCCTCATAAATGTCTTGTGAAGCAGTTCACACGTCAGCGACAGGGGTCAAATGGAAGAGGGTGCTGCAATACAGCTAATAAGCTACAACAATCCCTCCATTGTTGCTTGTTGTTGGCCTGAGGGTCAAGAGCAGATTGAATCAACAACTCAACTCTTCTGTCCTTACATTTAATCATATATTTCGCTGTTTTCAAATGCAAGTGTGAATCAGATTTCAGGTCTTTACACACCAAGGACAAATGTCAGTGAAGTATATGATGGGGATGTTTTCATGTAAAAATGAATGATACAATATAAAAATGTTATGGTTTACTCAAGCTAAAGTCAAAACACGAAGACTTCCTTGTTTCCACTATTTAATATCTACATCATGAGAAAGCACTCACAACAAAACCAGCCATCACAGTTAATTTGCCCTCATGTCATTTGGTTTTTCTTTGTGTTTTAAAGCACCTCACGGTCCTCTGGATATCACGGCGGGGCAACCGCTTTAATCACTTTGCTTCTGTGGAAAGCGTTGTCACCTGCTGCAGATAAGAACGAGGAGAGCGGCTTCACGTCTGTATGTGTCCGCCGACCGAAACACTTGTCTGAGGCACTCACCACTGGCTGACATGTGAAGTGGATGACCTGCTGCATGCCTTTGTGCCCCCTTTGAATGGACATGATAGATAGAACTGGAGCAATGGAGGCGAAGACCATGACAATTTGAGCACTGACCTGGTTTTCACTGTAGTCATCATAAAACACAGAGCCTGCATCCTGGGGACATGTAATAACATCAGGCCTTTGGTGTAATTCACTATCTCAGTGTGTGGCAATATAGCAAAACCCATTACATTTGCCTTGTAATTTGCTGTCGCCCTGGCGAGGGATTCAGGTGACTGCGACCCCCGTTAATGGAGTTCCAGTGATAAGGACAGGTCTGTTTATTAGCCACATGCGGTCAAGCGTGGCAGGAACAGCTGAGCGCAGGCAGGTGTCGGGCCCTGCGAGGGCTCAGGCACCACTGGCAGGCCCGGCGCTCATTTCACGCGCGTTATCGCCGCACTAGGTAGGTTAGAAAAAGGAGGTTGCTGGGTGCACAACAATATAACTGCTGAGTGATGAGGTTTCCTCAGCGGTGGGTACGACTGCCGGCAATTTGGTTTGTTTGTGGAAATCAATGAGTCATCTGCGGTTTTGTTTATAGTCGAGCTGGAGGAGGAGCTTTCATGAATGAAACATCAGGATTTATTTTCTGCTACTGGAATCCTCCTAATTTCTAAAGAGCCACTTGGAATATACAAAATTTACACTCTTGCCAAAATGTAGCAAATGATAAGTGAACATTTCATCAGGACACAAAAACAAAAAGATCACACGCTGAAAGGTTATCTCTTCCAGAATGCATGCTAGCAGACATTTACAGAGCCTTGAGGAGAAAATGAACTTCAAATTAAAATGTCTATTTGATGCATTATCCTAATAGGGACGGATGGGGAAAGAGAACTCTATGGTGCTCTCATCCTTCAGCCTGAGGGGACAGACTTGGAGAGTTGTCATTACCAACTTAGCCCATCAAGATGAGCCTGTTGGGAGGTGGATTCACAGAGATTGTCGGCTGTTTTGACAGGTGTCTGTGCTGGTTAATTTATCAGGCAATTACAGAATAAATGGAGCTATCTTTACATGGGAAACATGATTGATCCTGTTGGAAGTCATGCAATTTCTCTTCGGAGTTGGATTTTGAGCTGATTCCTGAAAGGAAGGCAACCCAGCTGTAGATCGGAGGACGCCTGACGATTTCATCTCCCGGTGTTGTTCAGGTGTGTTTGTGCTGAGCCTCTTGCACAGAAACACTTGTAATTCCAAGAAACCAAAGCCATTAGCAGGCCAGCGAAAGTAAAGAAACAGAGAAGAAAAATATGATTTTAAACCCAAATGTACTAGTTACACATGTGGAAAGGAAAACTAACATATCCCACAGATAAAATACAACATACTTTATTACATGGCTACTTTAAAATAAGACAAATCTCGTCCTCTTTTCAGATTTTTCAGGTTCAGTATTGCCACGGAGGGCAATCTTCTTCCAATACCATCTGACGAAAATATGAAATAACTGCTTGATATAAATTCTTCTTCTAAATGGAAACATTTCTGTCACTCAGTTGAAGGACCGATGACTAATTTCAGCTCTAGACTTGAAAAAAACTTCAAATTCAAAATGTTTTACAGTCTGTGCGTCTCGGCCGATATCGATCGACCAGACAGCAGACGGGCAGGCAGCCTTTAATGCAGCCTATATAAAGTGTGACCCAGGAGCCAGGGCTTTCTGTAAGTGTGCCAACGTGGACGTGCTTCCAGCAATAGTCATGCTTCTGCCAGCTGCATCATCTGTGCCTGCACAAAAGCATGCCCTTTGAAAAGCGCTCAACACACACAAAAGCAGTGATGCGTGGCGCACATGCCTCGATGTGCAAACGTGCATGCTCACATTACTCTTTACACAACTTCTCATACCTAATAAACCTGACTGCTAAAAGAATAAAGTAGATGCATTACCCAAATCTGGAGCGATTCAATTAGACGTCTGTGTTGATTTTTCTTTTCCTGACTTTTTATCTTTTTTTAGAGTAGATATGAATCATTGACAAATGTTCCCAGCAACAACAACAACAAAAAGGACTGAAACACTGAGGCCGCTTTAAAAAGATTTGAGGTGAAATCTAAATACGTGACAGCGGATTGAAGCAGAGCTCATCTGTCCTCCAGCAAAAGACTCACTGTGAGTCATACCGAGTGTGCACATCACTGTAGAGACACTCAATTATGATTCAAATCTCCATAACGGGGCAATAAAGCCATTTGTCATGTGACCATCTGCAGTGCATCTCCTCTGATTCTGCCTGAATGCAGTTAGAGCCCCTGTGAAAGTGCAAAAGTGGAACGTGTGGATTCATTAGCGCCGGGCTCAAACTGTAATCACCACAGAATCAGCTTTGTGTCGATAAATTAATTTCATTTTATGTGATTTTCGTGCCGCCTGTGAGAATCTCCGGGAGTCTAGAAATAAAAAAAAAAAACATGCCCTACAGCTGGCTTTGTTTGAGTTTTTTTCCCTCTTCAGGTTTAAAAACAATGTGTGAAGGCAGAGAGCAACACCAGTTTAGTCCCAGCATCGTAATTATCGCCTGCTTTCGTCTCCCTGGGATGTTCACGGACAAGGGCCTCATAACAGGTGACAGAAAGCCTGCCAGCCGCCCCCGGTTCCCCGCCCCCACCCCAGAATGGTGACTATTATAAACCAAAAACGTATGCTCTCAATATATATGCAAATGATGCCTGGTCCCAAGGTGAAGTTCGCAGAGCAGCAACGCCGCTTGCCTCTGTTTTGCTCATTTGCAAAAATGTTGAGAGTAACAAAGACCACAGGAAATTGAAAAATTGTTACTAAGTATTAGAAAAAGCAATCATTTTCCCCAGGCAGCCTAATCCTGTGGAAATTGATCTCACCTCTCTCCCTGACACGCACTACTAGGAAAAACACATAAGAGGAAAATGCCTGTCTCAGTGTTGCCTTGTGGAAAATTTGTTTGGTTGCACATTTCTTTTCTTTTTTTCCCCCCCCTAAAACCTCATTGTAGCGTGGTGTCAGGAACCGGTATCTTTGTTTGTCCCCTTGGCTGCAAACAGGTGTAGTGAATCTTCAAAAAGAAAATTAGTAGCTGGTGTGTGGCTGTTTTCCTGGCGTGCCGCTGCATGCAGTCGTCTTTCTGCAGGGCTGCTTCATCCATGCTGCACGCATGCAAATCTGTCCGTTTGTTGTCTAATTTTAAACAGGCTGATACCATCTCACTAATGCATTTGCTCTTCCTTTGCGTGGACGTACAAATTGGAAACGACAGTCTATTACCCACCGTTCTGACCTTCATGATGGAACATAATGTGAAAAGACCGACAATGCCTTTATTTGAGCAAGGGAGGGCAAAGACACCGTGGTGATTAATTAACCCAATTAATTTAGACTAAGATTATCTGAACAATTATTTCTCGATAAATCAGAGCAAGGTGTGACGACGACTATTACAGTTAAGGTTTAATTACAGCATTAGAAAATGAAAGTGCTTTACTAGGAACACTCTTTGTGGAAAATCTTTGGTTGTGAAAGAAGTTTTTATAGCGTACTATTGAAAAAAAAAAAAAACAGGAAACATTTGGGTGAGATATAGGAACAACATTTACCTAAAGGCAAACCTCAATGATTTACTCAGGTTACCAGAGGAATTCTCAATTACTCTTGTTTTTCTCATGGCTTTATTTAGCTTGAATGTAATAAGTATCAGGAGAATTATTTCTTCGGCAATTAGGTCCGATCGCATTTATGAAGCCTAGCTAGCTGTTAAACATTGTTTCCAGTATTATTATCTCAGTTAACCACCTTGGAACTGTGGCTACTGTTCAGTTTTAAATCATTACTTCCATTTATCTATCTTCTGTGCCATATTATCCAACTTGGGGGTGCAGGGCACTGGAGCTGATCCCAGACAGGAAGCACCCCGGACAGTCAGTCCAAACTCTGAGAGACAAAACCAATCCCGCACACTCACATCCACAAACTTACCCCTTCAAATAACATCGACGACTCCTGTTGCTGATCTATCTCGGTCAGCGGTGCTTCAAGAAAGCTTCAAACCCTCCAAAGCTACAAGTCCAAGACTCTGTAACAAGTAGTCAGCCACGATTAGCAGCAACTCCATTCAGCAGCCGGCTTGGCGATAGCCTCAGTGAAGCTCCAGTGGAGCTCTGAGTTTCACACGCCCTCCAGGTTTTAAGCAAACCAGGTCAATCATGAATACAAGCTTTATGTTAGCTCAACAAAACATAGCATAAAAGACAAAGTCAAAGTCGGGAGTTTCCTGTTTGGGCACGCTAACAACAGACTGATATGAATTAGCATCAGTCCAGTAAAATGATGTTGTCAAGTCATTATAAACATGTATGATCGTAGAGAACTACAGTGGAGGTGAGCTTGAAGGATTTTTTTTTTTTAACATGATAACAATATGCATATTATGGCACAATTGTTCTCACACTGTATACATAGATTACATAATGGTATCTTTAATTACAACAATATTTGGCTAATTTCTCAGTTGTGGCACAATAGCTCCTTGTTCCAACTTCCCCTCCAAAAATAAACACAATTTAATGAACGATGAAAAAAAAAAATCAATAAACAGTACTGACTTTAATTACTCAAATTGGAAACCACATTTATTTATTGCCTACACTAAATTTCTCTATTTCGGATAAATTAAAGTATTATCTCAAGCTAATGCTGGTTTCACATGGTCCTGAATCTCTGACCTCCTGACCCTGGATCCCGCCACCACCATACCTTCTGTCATGTGCTTAATAACGGCTGGTATGAATTTTAGCCTGACACCTGTTTGTTGTAGCTGAGTACTTAATTTAATCAACAATAGCCATTCAATTTGGATAATAACTCTCAAATCTGCCAGGTTGGTCAATCCATTTAACACAAAACCGTCTTTGTGTAGCAGAAACATATTCTAGCAGAGAAAAATGTGACTCATTCTAAATAATGCTCCATTAAACAACCTGATGAATCAAGTAATCTTACAGCTGTAAACCATTACCTCTGAAATGATCTTCCTTCGTACTTCCACTGTTGACATCGCTACTGTCGTAAACCGTTTGGCCACTAGCTGGTAAATGGACTTCTCTAAGAGCATTTTCACTGCCTCAGCAGTCTCAGAGTGCTTTACACTGTTAGCCACACTGACCCATTCTCTCTCTCACACACACACACAGACTCACACACACACACATATACACCAATGGTGATGGCTGCAATGTAAGGTGCTGAAGTTGGATTTGGAAAAGCTCAGGGTTCAGTGACGTGCCCAATGTCAGTTCACTAGCTGCACTGAAAGACGACTTGCTGTACCAGCTGAGAATCAGCTGGAACAAAGGTAACTTCATCTTACTCCATCCAAACATCTTCAGCCCAGTTCAGGGTCGTGGTTTTGGAGCCAGTCTCAGTTAACTGAGGATGAAGGCAGGGTACAGATTAGACAGGCTGCCAGTCCATCACAGGGCAAAGAGTGAGACAACCACACACACTCACATTCACACTGGACAATCTAGAAACAACTGATCCCACATTTAAGTTTTTGAAGTGTGGGAGAAACCCGGACAAATTAAAACAAATCACACATGCACAGGGAGAACATGCAGACTTAATTTCAAGCCTTATATTTCCTCCTCTGACATTAGAGGCATATAAACTCTCAGGAAGAAAGCATTTTCCCTTCAACATGCCAAATTTCATCCTGATGAAACCCTGAAAGTGGTACACTCTTTAAAACACTTTTTAAAATCCGTTTTTTTTCCTTCCTTTTTCTTTGTGCACAAGAGGAAAAGAAGAAGCTGGCACATTTGTTCTTAGTGGCTGACGTGGGAGCTCCTCACTGAGCATGATAGCGGGTCGCTGGTAGAGATTTCATATGGTTTATTGCTTCCACTTTCACCGGGATTATTTATTGAACTGCCAGCATGGCCCCTGCTCTCCACAGACACCCACTGCCTCTGTGCCCTTAGTATGATAGAGGAATTTATGCCACATGAACAGCGTACTGAGCTCGAGTTTAAGTGTTATTAAGAAGCATCGCTCATGCATAGGATACTATTTACAGTAATACATTCACACAGGCTGCGACTTCCTATGACGGCTCTTGAAGGAAAAATGATGATAGATTGTGTGTGCAGGGTGTGAGGCTATGAGAGAGCGGGGAGGAGACAGAGGGGGAACTAGGTTTCAAGTATTCCACAGGCTAAATGAAGAACAAACATGCACCATACACGACAGGCAAGGAGAAAAGATTATCATCTGGAGATGAAAGGGAGAGAGAGAGAGAGAGAGAGAGAGACGGAGGGAGATTCATTCACTGCCACACAGCTGTCTTATTTGCAAGGTGTTGAGAAACCACTTTTTTTTTTTTTTTTTCTTCCAAGAGGATGAAAAGATTCTTCTGAAGCCAAAAGGGTCTGCTATCATTTTTGGGCAGCTTGAGCGGTAGAGATGTTATTAGCATAAATTATCTCCCCCACCAAAGAGATAGGAACATGCTAGCTCCTTTCTGCTTTTCACACTTAATTGCCCTATTTACTGAACAGTTGCCCATGGACAACAAATGCACACACGCTCCGAGATGCATACAGGACAACAGGCAGACACAAGCCAAATAGGGCATGAGTGATACACTGAACTATCTGCCAAACAGCATTAGCTACAGTATGACTGGGGAGGCAGTTAAGGTCCATTCAGGCTTCATGTTAGACCTCAAATCCACAGTATAATGTTAAATACTTGTTTCATGACCTTCTTCACTGAGCCATGTCTCATCACTGTCGGTGTAAAAAGGATTTTTGTGCAAAAAAAAAAAAAAAAAGCCCAAACACGCACAGCGGCTGCCACAAAAACGAGAAGGGAAAATAAATAAGAAGCATTTTGTGATGAAAGGAGTACTTGTTGCAACTGAAAATGAATTCGTATTCTATTTTAAACATTTTAATCATCGTCGGGTCGTGTCCTTATAAAGACCACAACAGACTCCTGCTGTAGCAGCTTTAAAAGGCCTCGGTGAAGTGACCCAGTAAGCAAGAGTGAGGTGAATTATAGATGGCTGCGCTTAATGGACTCTTAGCTTCTCTTCACCTAGCTCAACAAGCCCAGAGTGTCTTTATGTAAGCAGTGGCTCATGCAAGATATTTAAGTTTCGGCTTTTATGTGCGCCTCTCTCATGGAAAATCATTGTTTCTGTTTAGCGGTTCTTTAAGTAATAAACGGAAACAATTAAACAGAGATTGTGTGTCTGCAAAAGGAGATAATGAGAGCGAACTGACGATGGGGTAATTGTTAGTGCTGTCTCTCGTGGAACAGTGTGAAGAAACAAATCAACTCGACTGACTTCATTCATTTGGCCTGCCAGGTCACCTCCACAGCCCTGGAGGGCCACACAGGATGTTAATGAGGCTGATTGTATCACAGCCCATCTGACCAGACCAGAGCCCCCCTCTCCTGCACCGAGGAAAAAAGAAAAAAAAAAAAAAAAAAAAAAACAGCCATTCCTCCAGCCGGAGGGGGGCAGTCGCTATGGTAACGTCCTGAGGCAGTGACCACATGTCAGCGGGAGTCTGGGGGCCACGAGTGGACGACAGGAGGAAGAGGAGGAGGAGGAGGAGGAGGAGGAGGAAAGAAGTCGTCTGCTGCTGGATCCGCGCGACCTGAGAGACGTTTCAGCCGCAGCATGTTTCCTTATGCTTGTCACAGTTCACCTCTAACCTGTAGCTGACTTGTTGCACTCGATTCTTCATTCACCGGGCACAATTCACATGCGATGAAATGGTGCAATAATTAATTAGCAGATTATGTTAATACCAGGCGGGAGGCAGCCTGAGCGCAGAATATTTAATGCAATGTTAGTGTAAACAGGCCGGGTGAGGCTTTTTCTACTTACAGGTGGTTTCCTCCAACAGGACACATTATCTATCAGCCTCGGCTGCGAAATCAATATTAAAGATCTTTTTTTTCTCCAGTTTATATAATGATGAGGCAGATAAATGCAAATTTGAAATACAGTTAGAAACGCAATATTTGAGCTGAGCTCCACTCCTGGCACTGAAAAAAACACTCAAAGTAAACGAAAACCTAAATCATTAACTTTTCTTTTCTTTTTTTTAAAGAATTTTTTTTCATTTGATGCACATCCATAAAGTTGGATAGAGTAATGAAGACAGTAGGATGGGTATTATTAACTGGGTTGTGTTCTTAGATGAAACAAAAGAAAAAGCTTTTTCCGCTTTTTTTGAAATGGCACATTAAAGACATGAAAGTCGATGGTGAAAGAAGTGAACAGTTGTCAATGGGCTCTTTCCAGTTATTTTATCAAGACCAAACCTCTCAGAACTCATTAATGATGTTTCACGATTTTCAGGAGGTAAACTGAGAGTGTTCAAGAGCGAAGGGGTGAGAGCGTCTGCCAGAGGTGAGCTGTCATTCAAAAAGAGATGAACTGCCGGTCTGACAAGTGGCTGAAAAGACTATTGTGAATGAAATAAGGTCCACAGTTCATTTAACCTGAAAGCAAACCTGAAGAATCAGTCAGGACCTCCACAGGTTTTTGTCTATCAGCAGCAGTCATTTATCATCTTTACAGGGGGAACTCACGCACAACAGAGGCCAGGATGTGGTCCGATAATGAAATTAAACAGAATATATAGTGAGACGTGCTGCTCCACCTCATAAGGCATTCACAAAACTGATAAAAACATTATTTTCTCTCACAAAAACCCTCACTGTAGCTCAATGCAGACAATGATTGTTCCGCTGACCTTTCTTGTCCTTGCCTCCACGCTATAAGCTTGGCTCAGTGACAGCAACGTCAACTTCTCCCGTAATGTACAATCACATATGTGTGATAAATCCTGGCTGCACTGATTTAACACTGGGCCCTCTCGACTCCCGCGGCGCCCGGGCCGCAGGGTCAGTGTTAGCAGCGAGGATGATTTAAAGCAGCCCAGGTGAGAGGGCACACCTTAACGTCTGAGTAAATCTATTGCAGCTTTAACCACTTTCAAGAACAATTGCGGGATGTCTATCAACAAACATGCTAAATCTATGGAAATCAGTCAAAGGTTCGTCTCCAGGCTGCAGGAGCTTTTGACTTTATCCTCAGAGGCCTTTACAAGTTGATTTATGATATTTTGAGTTCTTACAGTTGCACACAGCTCCCAAAAATGTTGTAGAGGTTTATTTTGGAAAACAGAGGCCCAGGCCTTTCCACTGCACACAAAAATAGAGACGACATTAACAAATCCAGAAAATCCTGAGAATCAATTAAGAATTTAAATAATTAATAAGGCGGCCACACTTCTCTGGTTACAGCCTCCAAAATGAGAGCACTTCATGTCTGTCTAATTTATCGGCCTGTATATTAAAGCACTGTTTGGGTTTTCAACACGTCACATTTTAATTGTCCCCCCTTTGAGACTTTTCACTATGATGACGACTTTAGCCGCACCTTGCTGCTGAAAAACAAAAAAGCCACTCGCTCGACAGACACAAACATGTCTGAAACACAAAAGAAATAAGGTCATGAATTGAACTTCAATTGTATTGTGACGAATGATTAGACAAGTGTTGTGACAGGAGTCTTTCCTGATCAGACGAAATCTAACAGGTGCATCATTCCTGTTTCACTTTCATAGTTACTGTGTATAACTACCATGAGAAATGGAAGCTGCGACGAAATACACAGAGTATATAATGCTGCATAAAAATCAAGTGAGTGAGCTAATAAATTCACACAAACACAAACCAACCACAAGATATGTGGCCAATTTAGTGAGCATGGATCTAATTCTAGATTTCACCCTAATCAAAAAAGATGTAATTAATTAATCAGATAATTCTCTGCCACGCATGGCAGGATGCACATCTGTGCAGCGGTAATGGGGAGGGAGAGAGACAAGCTGAGCCGTGCAGCACTAGTGCTTCCTTGTAGCCGGCTCGTCAGCTGTGCTGGAATCTGCTGCGGCTTTAAAAAAAAAAAAAAAAAAAAAAGGTCCAGCGCTCGCAGACGGTCCAATAACCTCCCCTGTACTGTATGTGGGCTCTCAGCGTTTGAGTACAGTGCGCCGTGTCGAAGGGACGGAAAGATCTGAGGCTGTTTGAGGTAACAGAGATGACATGAGGGAGGCAGCGCCTGTACAAGACAAACATAAACTGTGCCACTTCATCTGAAAACAATGGGGGACAGGACACTGAGTGTGCTCTCATCCACATCTCCATTGTCTGCCCTCCTCTTTTACTCCTCCTCCGAGCATGGAGCATAAGCGGGGTGAAAGAGGGAGGGGAGAGAAAGGGGGGAGCAGCAGTGGGGGCAGTGGGGGTCTGGCTGTGTTCTTTCTCCTCTGTCTGTGTGCGAATGCACAGACGGTTCAGTAGTAATTTGATGTGTGTCCCCGGGGACATTTGATGGATTAAAGCTAAGCAGCTCCATTTCGCAGCACCACCTGATCTTCCACTGCCTGTGCCCCATATAAAGGCTGGCGTGATTGCTGATCTCAGCTAGTCTGACAGTCTCTCTCTCTCCCTCCTCTCTCTGTCTGTCTCCATCTCTTCTCTTCCTCACTGGTCCCTTAAGCCTGCTGCATCACAGGAGCTATCCAGTGCTGAACAGGATCGCTTTTATTTTTTATTTTTTTATTTTTCCGGGGGAAGCTGGGGGAGCCAGAGAGTATCACACAGCATTGCCGTCAGCCTTGTTCTCCACTGGTTTCCATTTTCTTTCTTATGTTTTGGGCAGTTGTCTTCATATTAACCACAAGGATTACCATCAAGCCAGCTCTATCCGCGTGCTTCCTCAGAGGGTCTTCTATTTTTTCTCATGCGTTTTTCTCAGCTCTGTGTTTTTATCCATTGAAACATGCCCCGCTCATTTTTGGTGAAGAAGATCAAGCTTGATGATTTCTCTTCGTCCAATGTGGCCACCTCCAACCATCATCACCACCTGGACGACTCGTTCACTTTTGCACGCTCCATCACAGACTCGGTGACCAGCCTCGGCGTTCGTCTCAGCGAGAATGGTGAGTTAACATGCCTCCAGTCTGAGCCGCTCCAGTTAGGGATGTGCGAGCACTCCTGCCTGTAAACAGCTCCGGTGCTGATTTCAGCATGCCTGACATTTCCACTCGGCACAGATGGCATCCTTTTCTGTTTTTTTTTTCCTTCTGTCGGGCGAGATTTCCCTTCGCATTAGCCAATAACATGCTCGTAGTGTGTAAATTAATGTGTGTTACATGCAGCCAGCTGATTTTTGAACCGATATCCTAAATAATCCTCTCCAGAGGCACCCCACCCCCATCGCTGAGCTCCCAGACTTTTGTTTTTTGACTCCAGCGAAGGACGGACACAATTCAGGTCACAGCCACGGATTAGTTTATGTAAATAGGGAACCAAACGTGTGTCTAATCAGGAGAAGCTCCAGTTACGTATTTATATGACTGCACCAACCCTGTGGCGGCTAAACACACGTAGCCTGACAATATCTGGCCGTCATGTGGACTGAAAAATTCATGAATATGAGAGATGAGTATCAGATGATACGTTTGTCCTTAGCTGTTATTGTCCTTGAGTTCCCATCACGGTCCGATCCTCCCTTGCCCCCCTCTTCCCATCCAAATGGAGTATGCACAGTCTCCCCACCCCCATCGCTCCACTACATCTTTCTCTTCCTTCCGGGCATTTGAAAACTAGCAGGGGTTAGAGTTTCAGCCGTGCAGGCCTATCGCCGCCACAAGAGACATCAACACACTGTACAGTAGAGCCAGGAGGGAGGTGTGCAGCCGTGCTGAGGGGTTAAAGGAGGGAAGGAGAAAGAGGAGACAAAAATGCTTGGGGCAGCATTGAAGCTGATCACATGACAGAGGCTGTACAGTAAACATGAAGAAAAGCACATAGCTGCACTGTGGTCAGCGTGCTGACCGGCCACGCGGAGCTCCCGTCGGAGCCGAGAGGCGACCTTCACTTTCACAGTCTGCTTTAAGCTTGTCGCTTCCATTTTGTGGTCACGTTCGGAGGGCCATATGTGAGTCTTTGTTGTGATTTCTTAAGATGTGTTCACGGTGCAGGGACCCCTTCACAGTCCGCGGCCAAATGCTGTGACGATACCCACCTGTTATTCAACCGTGTCAATAGCAGAGTGAATTTAGGAGGAGGAGGATTAGTGGATTAACTAAGATGTTTTTGAGAGAAAGAGCTGGTTTGTAAAACTAAAAATAATAAACTACTTAAACACAGTATTTACAGAAATAACAATTTAAAATAATTTCACATACTATCTCAATATATATATTGTTGTGAGCACTAGATGCCATTTAGTTTTCCTGCTGTAGGAAATTGTTTTACTATTTAGGAACCCTTTTGGATAATTTTTTCCACTATCTATTGTTCTTGGATCTATTGTTTAACAATGAGAGAAAAAAAAACATTAAGCGATAAAAAGAAAAATAAGAGGCATTGCATTGATGTAGACAAAATTGATTTAATTCAGAACAATTAATCTAAAGAATCGTCTTTTTCATGCTGAGTGAAATGGAAAAAAAGGGGGCGAAATAAAGAAAATCTCAGCGTGGCTAAAACACCTAACATCAGCACTTCTGCCGTGCCAGAAGATTTTCTTTCCCCCCATTGTGGAGACATTTGACTTGAGTGTCTGTCGAACAACAAAGAGGGGTGGCTGAGAGGGTCCATTAATTACATGCTTGCTTTGCATTACAGAAATGAGTCTATGAGCTGTAAAGGCTGATACAGCGAGAGTCCTAAACGATGAGCTCCATGTCTGACCTTGGGTAATTGAAACATAGTAAACAAGTCTGCTTACGCTCGTGCAGCAGAGTATGGCTTGTTGATAAAATCCAGACAAAATAAGGATGATGTTTTCACGTGCAGCGCAACGACTCATTAGGTGTATTTCTGACAGTTTGTATTGAGGCTCTTAAACAGGTGGGTTTAGCTGCTAATAACTGCTGAAGCAGCAGGATTTCAACTGTTTTCTGTAATGGCGGGGTTTAACAATAACAAAAGGCTAAAGTATCCTCTGTTTTTTTTTTTTTTTTTTAATATATTTTGCATTTGAAATAACACGCTCCCCTTTCTCTGGACAAACACCATCTGTCTCGGTGAAAACACTGAAGCCATGTAGTGCAGCATAATAATGTGTGCACAGGCCTGGTGTTTCCCTGTCCCCGGGTGTCATGGTCATGTCTTTGACAAAGTGGGTGTGTGAACTGAAACCCTCGGGAATGGAGACACGGTAGCAAGAGGGCACTTCAGCTGATTTCTTAATGGCTTGTTTCTTGAAGCCACTTCAGCATTGCTCGCTGCTGCAGACAGGTGACCCTCTTCACGAACAATGTGTGTGATGCCAGTTCTATCAGTTTATACCTCAAGCACACCGGGTTCAATAACCTATTATTGTGTGTCGCAAATACTTGATCTGTTCCTCACATTATTGCTATCTTCTCCGGCTCTCGACTGTACCAACAGCTGCACTATTTTACAGATGATAGCCTATTGATCAGCTCAAAACTTTGAATTTCATTAAAAGGCAGTCAATACCTAATTTCCACTGCTTGCTGCACACAGTGCTTAGGAATGGCTTTTTTTTCTGCAGTTATGCACTCTGTTTTAGGGAAAGTATTTCACCACTTTTTATACTGGGCCTCATATGTTTAAACCACGGAGCGTCAACCCTGGAGGTAAAAATGCATTTAGTATCAATTCACCTCCAGAGATTCGCAGCACAAGGCTGCACTGAGTTCTGTGTGGATGCATCCGGCTGCCAGCAAGCCTTTTAGCTCCTCTGGCACTGAGCTGCTTCAGAGGGAAAGGGAAGACATGAATGATGCCAACAAAAATATATCTCTCTAACATCATGCTCTGTGCAGTTGGGGACATTTAAATCACTCTTGGTGTTGTGTTGTGTTTTTGCTGCATCGTGCCTAAACCTGCTACAAGTCTAGCTCAAAATCCTGCAGGATGTAAGCAGCTATGGAACAAGTTATCCTGGTCCAAAAGTGTATTTGTTCTTAGCGGAGATTTCCATTAGCACTGAGTATGTTGTTAAAATTCAGTCTGTGGACTTCATCATGTTTTACTTGCAATATTGTAGCACTCCCAGAGAAAGAAGCTGTAATCAATCAGCGTGCTTCATTTAAGAGGGGCTTTAGTATGCATCCTACTGCACAGGAGACTCCTTTGATGAGCTATTATACAGCACTCGTCCTCATTGTAAAATTGCAACCTTCCTAAATGCAGTTTAGCAGCACGTCATGTTTCCCTGCATCAATGGACTATTGTGCGAGCAACCTGTGAGTTCTGGGAAAGGGGGGAAAAAAAAACCGCAATTAGCTCTGCATTGCCACTCACTCTTTTTAGCGTTTCACAAAGGGCAATCATCCAGCATTATAATCATGTAATCACCAGCATGTCACTGTGTCCTTTTCCATCACAACCCCTGGCCAACTGTGCTTGCGTGTGTCTTTTACCCAGGATACATCCAGGATTACATCACGCCATCTGTATACCAGGGGGAGAAGAAGATGGAGCACAAGCTGGCTTCGCCAGTGTCGGACCCCCTGTACACCCAGGTGAGCAGCGGAGGAGAGTACTGCGACCCCGACCTGAAGCACCCCGACAGCCCCCAGTCTGGCATGACGGCCAGCGGCTTCTACACTGGTGAATCAGAGGCCCTGGCCGAGGGTTACACCATGGATGCCTTCTTCATCTCCGACGGCCGCTCGAGGCGGAAGGGAGACGGGGAGAGGAGCGGAGGGGGCTCGAGGAGCAGCAGCGCCAACGCCGGGGCTCAGGAGAGGGGAGCCGGCACGCCTCGCCACACCTGCAACGAGTGCGGCAAGACGTACGCCACCTCCTCCAATCTCAGCAGACACAAGCAGACGCACCGCAGCCTGGACAGCAAGATGGCCCGCAAGTGTCCCACCTGTAATAAAGTGTACGTGTCCATGCCGGCGCTGGCCATGCACATCCTCACCCATGACCTCAAGCACAAATGCGAAGTGTGCAGCAAGGCCTTCAGTCGGCCGTGGCTGCTCCAAGGTCACATGCGCTCACACACAGGAGAGAAGCCCTTTGCCTGTGCCCACTGTGGCAAAGCCTTTGCTGACCGTTCAAACCTCCGCGCCCACATGCAAACACACTCTGCCTTCAAGCACTACAGATGCAAGCGTTGCAATAAGACCTTCGCTCTCAAGTCCTACCTGAACAAGCACTACGAGTCGGCTTGCTTCAAGGGCTCCGCGGACGAAGACGACTCTGGATCAGAAAATTAACCACGAGGAAGAAGCAAAATTCTGAACCCCTCTTGTCGGTTCACAACCAATAACCCTGTTCACTCTGCCCTCCATGCCTTTTTTCCTTCCCTTTTTTTAGAAAGCAATATTTTCACTGAGATTACGTGAAGAAACTTTAATGATTATGGCAAAGACAATTTCAAAAGATGCTGGATCTTTTCCCTGCACAGTAGCTAATCGTCCACAGAAACATACAATCAAACAACCCTCCCCCAAATAGAGACTGTAGATGATAGTTGTACACAATTCAGCAACATGTGTTCGCACAGAAGTGCGAACATGTTGACACACACACACGGAAACAGACGAACATGCGTGCACACCTACACACACACACACACACACACACACACACACTAACACTTTCATGTGTGTATACGCACACTTACACCTACACACATACACAATTATATATGAGGCCTGGCATGTGAATTTTTATCAATGACTATAATGATATTGATATCAATAGTAATAATATTTAGATTCCTGATATTTTATAGGAAATAGTATTAAGAAAAAGAAAAAAAAAACATAAAAAGGGACTAACAGTGTTCTTTTGTTTTTTAGAGACAAAATGACCTCTTGTATTTTTATGCTGCTTTTTATTTGCTAAGAATTGAATTCTTTTGCAACTGCCAACATGAACTTTTTATGAAAATGTGAACTATGACAGTATTTGCAAAAAAGGGAGATCATTTTAAAAGGTAAAAGACAACCCCCTTTCTCCACACCAATGTTTCAATTCAACGGATGTTATTTTTCTATTTGATTTTTCTAAATTTATTTTTTTGTGCTTATTATCCCTTGTTGATCAAAAGCATCTTTGTAACTGTGGGTATTCAGAAAAAAAAAATAATTTAAATAAGCTATACAGGATCATAGGTCATTCAATTCAATTCTGCAAGCGTTGTGATTTTTAAAACTTTGGCCTGTTGAACAGGTTATCACACACTCTTGTCTGATCAAATTCATAGTCTCACCTTGATGTACAGACTTGGACAAAGAAGAAGAAGAAGAAAAAAAAAAAAAAAACACAGAGAGCCAGACCAAATGATCTATCTTTATAAGTGCCATGTGTGGTTGACTCGTCTATAGCAATGAAAACTCTCGTTGTTCTTCCTCGACCATGGTGGCTTTGCATAAACTCTGCTGCCTTTATGGTGCATGGTCCAGTCTTAATAAGCAATCTTCACCCAGTGTTTGAGGTGCTCCTCACTCCTCCAGTGTTACCTCAGAGTAAAGGAATGGACTCATACACCCTCAGTTACAAAGTGACACTTTCAATTATTCTGTTTGTCTGTTTTATACGTCGCTGAAAGCCCATGATTTAGATGCATACCATCTATTTATCATGTAAATACTTTATTTATCTACTTATTTATTTATTTATCTATTTATTTATTTATTATTCTATTTATTTAATTATTTATACTTTCATTTATCTACCTACTTTTGTGTATTTATTGAAGACTTGCTTGATTATCATGTATTTATTTATTGTTTATAATTTTCTAAACGAACATCCATTGACCTTGTAAGATGCTGCTGATCTTCAAAGAAAATGTTTATATGCATGAAAACTGTAGAGAGTCCCTGGGACTTAGTTTTTTAAAGAGGAACAATGTACAGTACCAGTGCTAGAGGATTACAAACGAATGAATGCAGAGTTTGTGTTTTCTTTTTTTTCTTTCCGTGGCAATAATTTTACAGCAATTGACATGTAAAACAATCACAGCTGTCCTGTTTTTAGTCAACTTAGGGCAATACGAGCAAAACAAAACACTAAAATTCTTCCTTGTCATGTTGTTTCCCACCAACTCCTCCTAAATGGAGATTTTTGGCCTTTAAATCTCAGGCAATAAGAAATTCTCAGAAATGGATGTCACCCCGAAAATGAAACCCTATTAAAATAAGAGAGTGGAATATAGTAGGTGTAATTTAGTTATGCCAGGGTTGCAAAGGTGCAAAAGCAATAAATGCTGTTGATGAGGTAACTACGAGCAACATTCAATCAATTAAACAGCAATTTCCAGCCTGCTACAAGTGTTAAACCGTCTGTAAGAGGAGGATCGTCCTTAATATTAAAGTCTTCTGTTTTAAAGAGCGAAATAAAATCTGCTGGCAGCTGAAATGTAGGTGAGAACTGACTGAATTGAGAGAAGGTTATTACACAACAGGATTACAATTATTCTCATTTAGGTCACTGACGCTTAAATATAGTTGAATTTACTGTACTACTCCCACATGCGTCCACTGCGGCTCGAAACAAGTCTCTGCGGCGTCGAGGGAAGACTCCCCCTGAGATAACACCGGGCTGGCTGCATGTACTGTACATACTGTACGTCTTCGGTGGTGATCTTGACATGAGCGGCCTTTGTTGGGAAAGTTTTCAAGATTTGTTGTGATAAAGCATTGCGCTGCGACGCACGTCCAACTCCCACATCATTTGTCCCGCAACCCCTCTCCTCCCCGCCACTCCCCGCCCCTCCCCGCCGGCCGTCCCCAGCCTGTCCCAACTGCCTCTAAACAGACGCAGCGAGGATGAGATGTGCTGAAGTGGGATTGGCGGAGGGTGGCGGAGTGTGGGAGGATAACAGGTGTTTGCAGACAGACTGCAGATAGGGAGCGTAATTGAGTCGGTGAGCGACCTCCAAGGGGAAGGTCAAGCACCAGCAGGCAAATGCACTGTCAGCTATTTGCATATTCCAAATGGATGACACGATCACAGTAATGCTGAGCTCGCCCTAAAAGAAAAAAAAAAAAAACCCAACAAAACACTAAAACCGAGGAGAGGAGGGAGTAAATAATAGCTTCTGCTCTGTTTGTCCATCCGATCCTGTTTCGCCGTCATCCTGTCAATGGTCGCCTAAGTGCTACAGCTGAATCACTGCATGAGAGCATCCAAACCACCTGTCTCCTGATTAACTTGCAGAACACACAGTTTGGCACGTCGCGGTATCATTGAACTAATGCAGAAAACCCTTACTTCCAGCTGATTCTTTTATAGGTTTTATATTTTACGGTGAGCGCCGGATGTAATGTATCTCCAAAACCTGGGGACTGTGTTTTAATAAGGGAGATAAAAGCACTGAGATCATTAAAAAACATCAATTGGAAACGTACTGTACCTGTAGGCTTGTTTCTGAACCTGGCAGTATTACAGATTGTCCTCAGAGAAAATACTAATTACAGAGGAGGCACAATTTGATTCCAAACTACTGAATTTAGATGTAGGGAAACATTGTTCCTCTTTGATAATTTTGTAAATATATTTGTAAATATATCACAGCAATAATATGACAATGCATGTGGACATTTAATTGCTCTTTTTATATTCATGTTGTCTTTTTTTAATGAAGAAAAAAAGACAAATACAGGTACCAATTGCAGTCTGGGTGGCCACGTGAATCAGGGAGTGTCTTGATTAAAAAGCTATCTGTTGTAAGTTACAAACAAAAACTTCAAACTCTGTGTATTCTCAAAGATTTGATCATGTTCTGTATGATTTTTCTGTTCTTGTTTTCTTTTTATTTATGTGCCCGGCTTGGCTGCGCAATGAAAAAGTGCCAAAAAGTATGATTTCCATGACAAAAGCCTTCAACATATGGTTGGCTGCTTGAAACCTTCCATATGGTCCTCAAAGAAAAAAAAAGGAAAAAAAAATGATTAAGATTTTCCACTTTCTTTCTCATTCTCTCTCTCCTTCTCTCTTTCTCTCTGTTCCAGCTGAGTATGAAGAAACTTAAGCCATGATTGCTGAGGGGTGTTTTGATTTATCTTGTTCTCGCTACAGTTAATAATGATGACAACAATAGCAATGATAACATTAATAAAAACAATAGCACAAGGAACCTGCACGTCCACTCGTGGTTTGTTTTAAAACGATCTCACTTACGTTGACTAACCGCGGAACATTTAATTCATTGTTTCATTACATTTATGTTGACCACGCACACACGCACGGCAGATGTTCAGTCGCTCCCTTGTTCCGTCTTATTAATTTTCTTTCTATGTGTCTGTGAAATGCGGAGCACAGTGAGAAAAATGGCGAGTCTGGAATCGACTTGGAGTCGCCCTTAGTCAACATTAACACACTGAGTAATTGACGCTAATGTGCCATCAGCTGTACTTTCCTCTGTCAATGTTTGAGGGATTTTATGAGCTTTACTGTCAACTTACTAACTTTTAATTTCACCGCTCTGAGGCACTGCGATGCCAGTAGCCCTTTGTTTTCCAGAGAGGCGGTCAGAGGACCTGACAACACCAATCGAGCTTTGAATAAGAGTTCCTGAGACGTCGGCGTTATCAAAAGCAGAGGCATCTGTTCCACCACTATTAAGCCCTTCCTGGTCATTAAATTTTAATGGAACATTGATTTTATGCTGGAACTACTCTTCCTGAGTGACTCAAAAGCCAGAGAAAAATATGGAACAAAATAAAAATGAATCACGACAGCGGACAGGGATTATTATTCTGGGGCTTTTCTTGATTGGTTTCCAGGGAATATACAACACTTGAATTCAATCGCTTGTGTCCTTCAGTGTCCTCCAGCAGCACGGCAGCAGTATAATGAGGCGGCAGTCGGAGCAGAGCGGGGGACTCAGAAACAAGACACTCTGCTGCACACTCCCCCTCCTCGGCTGTGATCGCCCGTGCTTTTACCTGCGCGCCGGCGACGCCGCTCAAGTTAAGCGAGGCTGAATAAATCGTGTCAGTTTTCACGTGTTGAGCAAAGCGGAAAAGTTCCCAACCAAGTGTTGCTTTGAGCGCACGCAACAAACGGCTCCGTGGCGCCGCGGATCGGGACGCTGCAGAGCCCAACATCAACATTCATGTGCGGTCCTCGCTCAAACTTTACCCCGGCAGATGTTGTCCCTTATCAGATTTTATGATGAAAGTAAATAACTGATTTCATTACATGGCAATGGACTGTAAAATGGGGACCCGTGGAATCCAATTACATCACCCGTGGGTGTGCTGTGTGCGCAACAACAGCCGCCGCGAGCGATCAGCACCGGGAGGCAGGTAGGGCAGCCGTGGCCCTGCATACATATCCCCCGCGCACGGCGCCGGCGCAGGCGTCGCCGACTGCCACTCACACTCGCGGCACATCAGGTGAATTATTGAGAACAACATGCAAAATTGAGCATGCTACACCCACATCTCAAAAACACTAACCGGGGAGCGCAGTCATCTCCTGAGTGGCTGTCTGAGAGTTAATACACCTGCCTTGTGATGGATGGAGGGGTTACAGCAAGGTCACCAAACTAACTGAGCAGCAGAGGCGACAGCTGCACTGTGCAGGAAACAACAAATTATAAATAATATTTATGTGAAAACTATTCTGATAATACAGTCATGTTTTTTGTTTTTTGTTTATGACTGAGCTTGAGCTACAATGGATGAACAATTTCCACATTACCGTCAATTTGTACAGTAAAGAATTTATTTAAGAACTAATAACCTTTCTTTGCAGCTCTAAATTAAGTGCTCACATGGTCAACTTTTGCATTTGCTGTGACAAAATATTTGACTGGCTTTCATAAGAGCAAGAATGTCGAATGATTTTCAACAACATGTAAATTCAGATGTTCAGACAACAGCGAAATCAGCAACAACTGTGACTGTAAAATTAATTACAGATCTGAGTCTGTCAGAACTAAATATCTGAGTGTAACAGTGTTTGACTTTAGGGAACAAATATGTATCAATATATTGTTATAGCTGATTATCAGCCAGATGAGAATATAGTTTTATATCAAGTGTAGTGCAGCAGAACTCACTTACATTTTGTAAAATGCAAAAATTCACTAGCCTGGCATGCCAGACTGACTTTATTTATGTAGTACACACATATAAAGACATTCCCCCATGTATCCCTGAGCATGGAGAGACAGTCTGGCGCGCCAGGCTAAAAATTCACAAAATTAAAGTTACAGGACCCTTTTACAAATCAACAGAGAATTACTTGATAAATTCTATTCATGATAAATGTGTCATTTCTGATGTCCTAAAACATAAAATTAAGCAATTTCATATGATGTTAACCAATCCTGTTGAGGAGTTGGCTTTTTTGGGGGGCATTTTACAGTCTCCAGTTAATTTCAAGCAAACAATAAGAGAATGGAGACCGGGTTAATAAACTGTCCTCACTGGCCATCTAAAGGGATATTATTGCAAAATCACTCTGGAAAGCGTATTTTAGCTGCAGCTGGTGGCTCTCAGTTGCTCTCAGATGACAAAGCAAACAACAAGTCATTTTTGTAATTAAGCAAACCACATTTCTCAATTGCACCCTGCTTCAACTGGTGTTGGCCTCTTGCTCTGACCCTCGTCATACATCTGGCGCCATCTGTTGGCTGATCACCAACCATCAGCATGAGCGCCGAGACACAAAATCCAAACAGGCCATCGGTTTGGTCATGACTTATCTGCATATTTGCACCCCGAAAATCCCGCTCTTCATGAGTCTGTCGTTAAATGCATCCCAAACTAATTACACAATATGAGCAACATAACCAATCTGCATAAACTGACCACACGGGGCTCAACAAGAGGTTAGTGAGACTATTAATTTCGTGCCGTCCGGACCAACCAACTGTAACTGTGCCTTTAAGAGCTAACAGTTTGTCTTTTCGCATTCTGCATCACAGGAGAGATGCTCATTAAAAGCGCCTCCATTCCTCACTGTTTCATCAAGTGAGACTGCCAAGCTCTTTAACTCAGTGTTCTTGATGTTTGTGCTGTTTGTGTAAAACCCATCTGTTTCCTCGTCTCTCTGTTGGCAGAGGGTCCACCTCATCCGTATGCTTCTCTTTTTGAAGTCGTGTCAAAATCGCATTTTTATGCATCTAAGATATCCAACTTGTCATCACCACTCAGGCAAAAGTCAAGGAGGGCACTCCATAAATAGCTCCTTTTTTCCCTTCATATACAATGTGGAAAGGAAGTTTTTAAAGATAAAGGGTTTAGGATTTGGAGGAATGAAATGATTTGTAGACCAGGGACAAATTAATCAGCAATTTTATATATTTTGAAAAATCAAATGATTAAGTTTATCATCCAAATTGAAAATGAAATAGAGAGTCTGTTTCACTGAATTATGAGGATATTCTATTTTTTTGTTATTATTGATGATAAATGAATATCTTTTCTTAATGCATTGTTTGGACAACAGGACTAAAGACATGACCTTGGACTGTTTGGAGAAACAACAAACCTTTTCCCAACATTTTAAAGCAGAAAATTCTACCGATGAAAACAATGTTATTGTTGTTCTTCTTCGTATCGATGCCTCTGTGTCATTCTATGGTAGATCAGCTTGAACAGCTTGAAAAAAAAATAGCAGAGTGTTTCTGTTGTGAGTGTAAGGTTAATGAACTGAGCTAAGTGTAAATGGAAAGAAAGGCTGCAAGCTTAATCCACATCTAAATAACCTCAGTCCCAAGCACCTCGTTTTCTCTCTCTGGATGAGGCTTGGAGAGCAAATTTGTTTCAAGGAAATGGAAGATCATTAAACAGGAATCTCATTCTGGCCAGCTGTACTTGAAGGAGATAGCGCAGAAAATAATTTCATAGATTTAGGCAGTCGGAGCCGCTGGTGAATAATCAACATCACTGAACCAATCAGTCACACATTCAGCCGCAAACACCGCAACATCCACCGCTGCTAAACCGTGTTATGATTTCACACACACATTCATCTATCACAAAGCTATAGTTTGAAGGCGTCAAAATAATTATCACTTTAAAAGCATGTCAACGTGTTAAAAAAAAGAGGAAGGCATAAATAAATATAGCTCACTTCTCTGTCGGAAAAGCTGGCAGGTAATTTTCTCCAGCTGCTCTAAGTGTGACAATCCCACGGGGACTGAAATCTAATATTAACAGCAAATCATTATGTGGGAACTGTTCTTCCGTGACCTGCCGCTGTACCTGTGTGACTAACTCAATCTAAGTAATTGAGATATGTTAGTGACTTGAATGCAGTCCTGCTGTGACAGCGAAGGGTCACGCAGAGTGTAGTGGGACTCCGAGCACGCATCAGCACGGGAGATGATTTACATGTCTATAAGCTTTGAATGACAGGCTCTCTTCTCTCCGTGTGATGCCGTTTCCTTTTGGAGCCTGATGAGCTGGATTTTGATTGGCAGCTTGACTGCGGCATGAAATACCCATAGGCGGATGTGTCATCATACATATTTACTGTAACTGCAGTTAGTTACACAGGAACACTAAGTCATGCAGCCAGCTGTGTGTGATCTGTGTCGGCACGTCACCGCCCGACAGGAGTTCCTTGGTATTTCAGTGTCAGCATGTCAGCTGGCTTTAAATCTACGTCACTTCATAAAAGTACAAAAAAGTTCATTGCGTTTACCGTCAACACCTACATTACAGGATGCATTGCTCTCCATTTTACTCTACAAGGGTCGATAATAATATACTGAATACAACTGTTAATGATCACATACTATATATAGACCGCTTTCATGTTGTAACTGATCCCCGTGTGACCAATTAATCAACATAAAAGGCGCTGCCATTGTAATTCAAAGAATTTGTAATAATTCAATATAATGGCCTGCCTCTCCTGTCCAAGAAATCATTTTTAATTGTCTCATTAGAAGATGCTGTGGCAGTGGGTTGGAGAAAACAACAATAGTTCTGTTTCCACTCCACTGCCGCGGATCTTTGAAGCTCTCTACTTACCTGTGCAAAGCTGCGAGCCCAGACGTCCTTTTTGTAACCACAGCAACCTGCTTGGCTCTTTGAAATTCCTGCGAAAATAGAAAAATCAAGAAGTAGTGCACTTTGAAGACTGGCGCCTATATCGCGCAACAGTCGACAATACAAAACAATGACCTCATTAAAAACTACTGTCACCAAAGGACTGTGGGCTTGTGGCGGCGCTTTTTAACTGCATGACTAATTGCTGAAGTGAATTTTAATGAGGAAGTGTTTGGCTGAGTATGTGTTTAGTGTGTGTTTAGTACGACATGCACATGCTATGAAATATGTGTTGAGAAGCAGACCAGTTAACCCTGATGTTCTATTTACCAGTTCACACTTGTTTATGAACTACTTCTATTAGAGTTACATATCAACAGGATTTTATTGACCTGTTTTCAGAAGCTTGTTATTTCCTCTATCTGAGGTCTCAGAAATATATTAATATGATGAAGCTACACCTTCCAGCCACAATATTATGAACAGTGACAGGTGGATCACTGATTATCTCTTCATCATGACACTTGTTAGTGAGTGGGGTGTATTAGAAAGAAAGTGGGGCAGAGTGATTTGGCAAAAAAATCAAATTATGCTTTTTCTGACAATAACAATCTGACTCAAATACTTTGCACTGAGCTCTTTTCCAGTAAATTGCAAGTCTCTTGTCACCCAGATCCACTCGGCACACTGCTTGCAAGCTATTCCAATCGCAAAAAGGAACACTTGCTCCAAACAAGTGTTTATCATGAGTATTTAAAATTCACAGTAACAATATTCAATGAAAATACGGTTGCAAAACATCAGAGCAGAAAAATCTCAATAAAAAAGATAAAAGACATCACACTTCAAAAAGCCAGTCCTGACTTTGAAACATTGAACAAATAAATAACTACTCTCATTACATCTAGAATTCTGCTTTCGGGATTCAAAAAGCAACTGATCATTTCAGATAATTGGATTTTACACGTTCTGCTATATTTAAAATGATTAAAGAAAAAAAAAACACACACACACAACATATACTTTGGTCCATTGCAGTTGTCTTTGTTGGTATAACATCAATGGGCAGTAATTTTAAAGAATTCATACTTTCACAAAACATGAAAGTCTTATTATAAAGCTCCCTGTTCTCCCTGTGCATATGTGATTTTTTTCTTGAGGTTTTTTAGAACAAGAAGATGCATTTGAGGATAACTGATGACGCTACTTGCTAACTTTTATCAAGTATTTGAAGGTCTAAAACCCAGCACTTAAGTACCACTGACTAAGTTGACACAAAAAAAAAGAGGGGGGTGGGGTAGTGGCTCCTGTTCTGCAACTTGATGGCAACTCCCTTGACCAATCGCACTTGAAGCAATTGAAGAATTTACTAGTGGTTTCTTTCTTATGTCCGTATTCTTGCTTGTGTGGTACGTCGCTTTGGACAAAAGCGTCTGCTAAATGAAATTGTAGAATTGTAGAATTGTAGAAGTATGTATTTTTTCGTGTGTGTGTTTGTGTGTGTGTCTTTGTTTGCCCTGTGATGGACTGTGTGCTCACTCCAGCTGCCTGTGACCCTGAGCCGAATGAAGTGGGACAGCAGAAGATGGATGGATGGAAGTCAAATGAAACAAATGCAGTAATGACTATTTTACAAGATAATCTTTAAACTTGAATCAAGGAGGAAATCCAATGCCGACCACAGGTGAAGGTAACGATATGCAAATGCTTTATGGTTGACTACATCAAGAAACTTCATTTATTTGGTTGCAACCATGGGAAAGTAATTAAACCTTTTGAGCTTTGATGAATCCTAAAGGTCTGTAGCATAAAACTAAATAAGGCATGTTTTCTAAAACCTTAGTTGACGTAGTTTTTATTATTTAGCCCATTGAACATTTACTATTTGACAAGTAATTTATTTTATGTCTGCATCTGCCAGTGGGCCAGCTCGATAAGAGCAGCTTGATGCGTTAATTCCACAAGAGGAAATACTTTATGTTCTTTGACATCAGGTGGAAAATATATGCAAACGTCACTATCAACCATCGGCCAAAAGCAATGGAAAATATCTGCATTCTGAGTACTTGACTAAATGTAATAACTTTCAATCACTGTTAGCGACAGATAAACAAATGGAATCAAGGCCAGATTGAACAATCTGGAGCTTTATGTTAAATTACAATGTGTATCACTACTACCTTATATCTTCACAACGTTTTAGCATCGGATATATGACATTGGGATTACTTTTTTTTGAAGGATTAGATTGTGTTGGTATTTGCTGCTGATGGAGCTTTAGATACCTGCGTTTGCATACAAAAACAAATCTCTCCTTTGTCATGTAAGCTCAGTAAAAGTAGTCAGTCTGTTCTTTTTGCTCGTATGTGGGTTTTTGACACAAATCAAGCATAGCTAAAGCTCCATTCCATCAGCCTGTCATATCAGCAGACAGTCATTTCAAGGTCAAATGCTGACATTCAATTTTAAAGCCAATATCAGTTTAGGCATCAACTGATATCACATTTTTTGCAAATCACATCCATCTGCACATATAACCAACAGCAATGGTTACACCTTGATCGTAGATGATTTCACCTGCTTTTGGCTTCAAACCTCTGTCATTTTTCATGGTAACAACAAGCAAGAAATACTCCTCAGAGATTTTGCTCCTTATGTAAATGATATCAGAGAGTATTGGGCTCAATTTCCCATGATGCCACATCCTGTGGTGGTGGGACATTGAAATGTTTTAAGAAATGCTTTCAATGATTTTAGGTTTGTTTCATGGTCAATCAGGTCATGAGCAACAGCCTATTGCAATCAATGCATTGAAATGCTGCAACATGATGGCTGATAAAATGTTTTGATCAACATGTTGCATGGTCCATGTGTTTAGTTGTGTTCTCTAGATGGAAAACTTCATTGTGTTCGCATATTATCTGATGGCATCCATGAATCCATGGCATCCTAAATACCTGGACTGTTGTCATAAATTTAGAATTTTGGGTCATTTTAGGAGTATTTGACGTTATCATACAATGTGCAATGTAAAAGTTCCACCAGAAAACTTAACAATTCCTTTTAAAGTTGATAAACTCTGGTCTGCATTTTATAGCCAACAGTTCAATCTTTAAAAAGAGAGTAGGTACATTTGTTTGAAATTCAAATGGTGTTTTGTTTTGCTACTTTAATATAATTGATTGTTTGTATGGAAATTGTGCCTGGAATACAGAAATTCTAACCAGGTCATTTGAATCAAATTGTTTTAAATAGTTGTTGAGAAGAGTGTTTTGCACTTGTACAAATTGCTGTAAAAATTGCATTGTTGTAAAAAATGCAACAGTAATTCGTTAGTTTTCCTTTCTGGCTTCACAGTTATTTTTCATGTTTCAATTAGTCAAACCTGGATCATTCTATACTTAATTCACTAAATATTCGAGAAGTCCTTCCATTTACGAGAGCCTGCGTTTTTTATAATACATTTCAGAAAATGTCAACCAAAAAAGTCTGATAAATCACCTCAGCTCAACTCAGACACTTAGTTTGAGACCATAACAGAAGCGAAAAATGAACAGAGTCCCAAAACTGATAGAAAATTGGACTTACATTGAACAATAGCAAAAAAAAAAAGTGATGTTGCTCCCCAACTTCCAATCCAGGCTTTAAACTACTGCAAACATGTTCAGCTGAAACCTCAATAATAGCTGTGAACTTTGATTTGCTGCAGACAGAAAAAGAACTAACCCGAAAAAGAACGATTAAATCCTAAACAAACTGAAATCAAGCCTGGATACTGACACTGACGTAGGAACGATTGACGTACGTGGGGCGGGACCTACACGTGACTGACAGCACCAGCAGCCAATCACAACCTTGGTCATGACACTACCGGCTATTCCAGGAAGTAAACAAACGCGACAAATGCTTCGGCTGTTGAACTTCGCTAAAACTTCAAGGAAGCTGGTGTTTTCGTCCAGCAGAAACGCGACCACCATGTCGACTGACAGTGAAAGCAACAAGTCCATTCACTCTGGCAACGTGGCGGAGGTTCACAACGTCCCGCTGCGGGTCATCATCAGACCCTTCCCTCCACAGCTGGACGAGCAGAAGGTCCAAAGCTTGATGGACACGATAAAGGTGGAGTATTGACTGAACAGGGCCCTGAGAATTTCTTTAGGTCATACAAGGCCTAGAGCCGGCCTGAACACTGGTGGCTCGTCAGAACTGCTCCAATCAAAAAACTTGGTTTTAAATATGCTTAACAGCCACATCTTCTAAATGTTGGGACATCATCAAAAGCTGTCATGAAAACTTAAAAACACACTCAAAACACTTTAAAATACATAAAAATTACATTTTTGTTTAAATAAAAATGCCATTACTAAATATTTACATGCAAAATAACTGGTTTGACTCAGTTCCAATATAGGATGTACTCAAACACCTCATTTTAAACGTATTGAAGTAGATTAGATGGCGTTAATTGTACTTGGCTATTAGAATACATGCCATGCATGTGAGGAAAATAGTACTAATAAAGTTGGGAGTTAAGTTAGCTTTGAATAGTTTATTCTTTTGTTGTAACTTTTTTCAAGACAGTAACAGTATGAGCCTATGGAAGGTCATCATTATCTTATTTCATTTAAAAAGAAGAAGAAGCTTTTGGAAGTCTGTGGTTCAGACAGAGGTTACTAATCGACCTGAGACAAAAGGTGCATGGTGACAGCTGGTTAGGTTCTGATGTGGTTTAAGCAATGAAAGGAAGCTCATCCTCCCACATTTTGAGACCCCACCGCATAAAACAGACTGGTGTGTGTTGTGTGTTTACATGTCATAATGATGATTTCATGTTACTTTAGTGAATTAATTAGAATAACTGGAGTTTATAAAATGAGCCTAAACTTCAGCAGACCAGTGTCTTTTTTAAACCAGGTTTTTAATTCTGTGTTTTCTTGCGGAGAAAAGTGAGAATAGACAGAACCCCATACTGCAAAGCAGTGCTGTTATAGATCCCAGATTGAATATGCATATATGAATGCATTATCATTTGCTGTCCTTCCCATGGTAAAAATTTGAATAAGTTGCAAATGTACTGTGTTCTTATATAGGCATGTCTGTTTTTCTATTCACACATTCAAAATGTCCACTTGTTTGTTCCAGTGTTGTTTTGCATTAAATCCAAGTTTGGCTTTGCTTCCAGGAAACGGCAGACATTGGCATCGTTCCTCCAATTGATGTGCTCTGGATCAAAGGCAGAGAAGGCGGAAATTACTATTACTCATTCGGTGGCTGTCACAGGTTTGCTGCGTATCAGAGGTTAAACATGCCAACGATTCCTGCCAAGCTCATCAGATCAAACATCTCGGACCTCAGTACCTACCTGGGGGGCTCCACGCCTGATCTGCGGTGAGACCGGAGGAGCTCACTCTTTTTTGTTTTATTTTTTGGGAGGGGGTTGGGAGTTCACTTTGTTTTTGTGCTGAGAGACTCTGGCTGCACTGTGATGTAGTGGTTCAATGGTAAATGGATGGAGTCTTGGTCAGGTTGGGTCACTGTGACTCCTCTGAACACAGTCAGTGACTGCAGAGCAAAAGGTTTACCAGCAGGGGGAAATGTAATCCTTTACTGAAAGACATGATATTATCATATTTTTATTTGTGTTATCATTCCTTATTTGTAAACCCTTGTCTTAATAGTTTAGAACTTATAATATAAATTTTAATTGCATATGAAGTTGTATGATTATTGTTAGCTTGGATAATTTGTGGCATTTATTTATTCACTTATGTAGCAATCAAGCTAAGACACAGCAAAAACTCTTTATTTGGTAATTTTGAAATCTTTTCAAGAAGCAATATTATGACTGAAAAGTTGGGATAATTCTCATCATGATGATTTCCCTGATGTGTTCAGCGGTCTCTGTGAACCGAGTACTACAACACAGCAGATGAATGGTGGCAGTTTTTACTCATTTTATTTACACTTGTGCTTTTTGCTGCTTTGACACTTGAAAAAGCTCTGCTGTATCCACCGGTGGCTTTCCTTCAAGTGTGCCTTTTCGCAGCCCCTCCTGCTGAGCGCTGCGGAGGATTTAAATACACATCATCTTTCATTGAGCTATTTTTGCCTGAAATTATGTCAGAAGGTCCCTGTAGTCTCTTTGTGTGTGTTTTTTTTTTTATTAGCGGTAGAACTGTGTTTAATTTTAGAAATCAAATGACACCAAGAGAATGTAATGTGAGAATCAAAATGTCAAATAAGACATTTTTCAGTTGCCACACTAAAGACAACATCTCTCTACTGTGCTAATCTTCTTCATTTTCATGAGAACTTAATAAAATCTCAGTGGAGTACGTGTCATGCAGCCCTTAGTTTTTGAGTGCTATTTACACACTTTGTTCATGCACAGTCAACTTTGATTGTGACGGACCAGACAGCTCGGCAGCAGAAAGGAGCCTATAGACCAGATGGCGTGTGGAAGGAGTCAGGTGCTTTAAGAACATCAGGCTGACAAAATGCAAGATGTTGTCGAGTCTTGCTGAGTCTGCTCGTTCTGCCTGTCGTCGGTCTTCCTCTCCCTCTCCAGATATCTGAAAAATATCTTGCCTCTAACCTCCCAGATTGTGCTTCGACAAAGGAATGGAAGTTCCATTGTGTTCCTTTGAAAACGCCGCCGAAGCAAAGTCATATCAGATGCAATCTTTTCAGAAATTAAATTAAAGATAACCTTGTAAATTACTTAATTCCCCTGTGACACTGCATTTTGACATTAATCAGGGGTATAAATGCTTTCTTCCTGCAGTAATCATCAGGGATAATCTTCGGCGAACGCTTTGATGTATTACATCATGCCCTGTTTGTTGTTGTTGCTGACCTTGACACCGGCTCCACTTACTAAATCAAGTCAGACAGCAGTTCCCTTCCCTCCGTCTTGGAGGAAGGAACTTTACAGAATAATATAGGTGAGCTATACGTCGAGACAGGGCTTTTCCGACGTGAGCGCTCTCACAATGCAAGCTCTGAGCTGCCTGACGATCTCCCTTTGTGGCCATCGAGGAAATGAAGGGAGACCCGGGGCAGCTTTTACCGACCGGCCCTAAAGGGCTCTAAATTTCTCCCCTGAATCGTCGCGTGTGAGAAGATTTCCTGTGGCTCACTCACTGTCTGGAAGTAACCATATCCTCAAAGGGGTTTTGACACGCAATACTGCTATGGAAAAAATACATTGCACCTGTTGCTCCGGGGAGCGGTTTCCATGGGTGGTTCTGCACGCCTTATCTTGGAGGATTTGAACAGATCAAGGAGATTTGGGCGGTTAAGAAGAGGAACTGTTTGAGGCCGTTTTTACAACAGCATGTAATTTTCTTGTAAGTTTTTTTTTTGTCCTATTGATTTCCTGCTTTGATGAAAGGCGATTATTGAATTTACTTGTTAATTATTGTGTTTGGCTGACAGTAAGTGAAGATTAATTATTTTCCTGATTTGGAGTTCAATCACCTGTAAAAGAACTGTTTTATGCTCAGAGAGATTGACAGTGTGAAAAATATGAGAATATAAAGTATATTCATTCTTGAAGAATAGCCTGATTCAAATGAGTTAAATCAATATTGGGATAGTTCTCATGTACTTTAATTTACTATTAGTTGTTGTAATCAAAGAGTGAATGTGTTGCTTTTCACATTTGTTTTCCTCTTTTTATGATCTTTCTACATAAAAACACAAACTAAGATTTCCAAAACAGAGGAGTGGAATATTGACTTTTATCTAGCAAGTGACTGTAGTTTATGACATTTATGTGTTTTCACATTTCAGCCAGAATTACAATGGATTATTAGAAGTTATTCGAAACAGCCTGGATGTTGGTCTTTTACTCTGGCAAAGCATCTCTAACTCCTAATTAAAGCACAAGATTGTTTTTTAACCATGAAAAATAATGTGTGATCAAATTCACCATGCATAAAACTAATACATACGGTTGTGTTCCCGTTTTATACATGTTCTGAATTCCATGTAAAACATACTTAAAGTACTTTTCAAGTATATAACATCTTATTAAAAAAAAAATTGTGCATAGCAAGTAACTATCTTTTATAACCTTTTACAATAATCCAGCAAGACATTTTCTGCATGCAAAGTGCTAAAAAGATAAAGTATTGATATTTTTTTGAGCAATATTCAATGGAAAAATATATGACGAAGGTGAAAAGGTTTTGAAATATCCTTCAACAAGTCTATCAATATATATTAGAGTATGTTATAAAGGACTGAGAGACTGTTTTTGTAACTGATTCTACCAACAACAGTGTGACCAATCATGAAGAACATTCTGGAATGTGATCGTTTTCGTCCCGATGTGCTTAAAGGACTTCAAAAACTTTTTTTTTCCTTTCTTGTGCTATTTTTAGAGGAAACAGGGGAGAGAGTGGCACCTCTGAACAACAACTTAGTTTGTGAACAAAATATGAAATGTGTAGATTTTTATAAGTACAAGAAATCGAAGAGGCACCGCGGCCCTTCAAAGTGACAGGACTGCTAGAATAATGTCAACACACAAATTTAAGACAGCAGCAAAGCAGTTTTCTTTAATTACTTGTGTCAAACAAGTTATGTTACCCTTGTTTTTGACTGACGAGCTGATGCCACACAAACAAGAGAATTAAAATGATTAATACTTTTTAGATCAACCTCTGTGATGGTGAACCACTCATTGGGTTTGTTTAAAAAAAGAATTGTCATGAATTTTTCCTGTGTTTCAGTGAAATAAAGAGTGAAGCAGCACTGCCCATGTGTCATCCTGGATTTCTCCATTAGAACGTCCCACCCCGACCCCTGACAATGCATCATAAAACAAATCTGTCTTTACACGTCTTTATTGAGGCATATGTCTCTGAAAATGTTTCTACGAAGCGATTGCTCCTCTTCTACAAAGTGCCCCAATTAGACTGCTGAGAGACCTTAAAAAATGGATTCTGGCCTTCCTGTTGAGTAAGTCCACATTTAAAATGGAGCTGAAAAATGATCTCTGGTTAGCCAGCTCACCCATTTGTTCCACCCGAGAAGGCATTACAGCCAAATCCTCTTGAAAGAGTTTAGGTGTTGGGAGACGGTGAGGACTTCTCACAGCTTCCTATCTGGAATTCGCTCAGACTACTGGTGGCTGCAGGCGTGTAATTTGGGCCAGATTTGCAATGCCGTATCCACCCTCTGACCTCAGCACAGAGACTCACTGTGCATAAACCTCCTTCTCCATGTAGCTTTGTGAAAGTATACATGTGGTATAATAGAAATCGGTTGTGTTTCCCAGAGGCTTCCGACGAATACCAAGGCTTAAACGCTGGCAGTGAATGTGACCGGCCGATCATAGAGGGATTGTCTCATGAGGAAACTTTATTGTGCAGCATAATGTCTTTGGAGTTTTGCTTGTATTCTGAATATAACTGCACAATTAACCAAGGTATGAGGGGTCTCCCCCCTCCTCGTCTCAACCACACAGCTCCCATGTTTGTTTAATGCAGTGGGAATAAAACCTGACGATCAGAGCAGCTTTACCAGCAGTTCAGAGCACATCAAAGTATTTGGTTTAAATTTCTAGTGCAGTCTGACCTAACACATTCAGAGCATAAAATCATGCATTTAAGTCTACAAACCAAGTAGAAATTTTTCTGACTGATTCCTGTGTTTCCTCATTAAAGCATTTTGTTGTCATTGACTTTGAAAAATGAGGTGTGTGTTCACACCAACCTGCAGCTGCCACACCTGTTGCATTATTTTTGCTTTACACTGGGTCTTCAAGTTTGACTTCATTTTTACACTGCATTCAGTGTGGATTGTGTTTTTTAATGAAACTCAAAGTTAGTCATCCCTTTTACAGAAGATCTTCTGCTAAAAATATATCAGGAATAAAATATTCTGTCCATGATGAAAATATGTAGCAATGGAGAGAAAACTGTTTTACACAAACACGAAAACAAATGCAAAAGTCAAAAAGAGATAAAAGAAAAAAACCTAAAAAAAATGCATTAAATACAAAAGATCCAGAACCATTTTAGAAAAAGGCTTTGATAAGCAGCACCATAAAGTAATGGCTTAAGGTTATTTAACAAGAAAAAGCTCGTCATGTCTGCTGTGACAGCAGCTCATTTGACTTCATTCGTTCATCACAGCCGGGAGGAGAAACTAAATACCTTAACTGGCATTTGGATTTTCTCCAACATAAATTTATTGATAGCTGTTGTTCGATACCCTTAATGAATGACTGTTCATCATTTCTGACAATAGATAATGAATGAGACTGAATTAAAAAACACAAATATATTAATTATTCCCTATAATAGATCGTCGTCTTTTACAGGGTGTACACTGCCTTCACACATAATCAGCTTGGATCGGCTCCAGCGCCCCACAACCTGAGGATAAAGTGGTAAAGAGGATGGAATGATGCATTCCTGTGGGGTATTTTAGGAAAGACAGACGAGTGCTTTAATTTCACCAAGGAAATTAAGACTGATGTTGGCAAGACTCAATAGGAATGCAATACAACTAAGTGCATTGCTGGTTTGAAGAAGAGGGCGAGCAGGGTGATTGTAGGCAATTTTATGACTCCTGGCATCAAATCATTTCAACTTACAAAAGGGGACTAAACAGAAAACTCTTCAAACCAGAGGCTCAGAAGAAAAAAGAACTGGATTAGAGCCTTTTAAAGCCCAGCATCTTTTTTTCCCCAGGCTTTCTCTTAGCTCTCAGCCTCAAGCATATTTTAATTCCTGTGAAACCAGGCCACCTTTACATGAAGTTTTGAAAAAGCCGGGGCGCTGCAGAGTTTAGGCATCATTACTCACACAGGTCTCTGTCCTGTATTTACTGGAGTCTATTTTCAGTTTGTGGATTTAGTGTTGAAGTGGGTATTTAGCGCAGCGGGACGGTGTGTGCGTGGGATCCACTAATTGAGGGATGTGTCACACCATGCAACAATGTCGAGCTCTCTGATGTGTTTTTAATAGCTCTTGCACAACAATGGGGCTTCAAGGTTCCAGAGAAATAAGCCGAGACAATTTCATTGTTGATTTTCTAGATGAAAAGTCAACAGATTAAGAGTACTACTATTTAACCTGGGATTTTTTTTCCAAAATTTCACCTATTAAATCATTTCCAAGCACAGTCACAGCCCAAATGAATAAATGAAACAAACAAAAAAAAGCATCTGTAACTTATGTACATCACAAATCAGCACTGCATGCCAGAGATTCAAAAAAACAGAATAACCTGCTATAAATCATCTACAGTCCAGTGAATGCCACTCATTTTAATTCTGACTTTCCCAGCTCCTTCAGTCAGTGCTGCAATCTTTTAAAACTATCAATAATCATGTGCAGATCTGTGTAGATTTCAGAAAAAGGCTGGTTTCAGTTTAATCTGAAAAAAAATAAGGATAAAAGTAAAAAGATTCAAAACAGTGTATCCACATATTGAAAAAAAAAAAAGCAAATTTTTAAAAACTTCTATGCTGGAAGAATAAGAAATACTTTCAGACCTCAAAGGAAAAAGAAAATAAATATGTCTGAGACAACTTGCCGAAGTGAGAGTAAATATTTTCTATATAATCTCAGACTCCAAAAAATTGGGGCTAATTTATGATGTGTTTGAAATCCAACGACCTTTGACCTCAGAGACCCTGTGTTTGGATTGTGTTGTATTCCTAAAGCAAAGGGGTACATGGGCGATTTATCCATTGGTGATCCAGTGCAAATAGTGTAATATAGTTTCCATTTATTCAACCACTTCTATAAGGCTTTATCCAGCTGAGGGGTGCTGGAGCCAATCCCAGCTGACAACACACACACACACACACACACACACACAAACACACACACACACACACACACACACACACACACACACACACACACACACACAGAGCCTGGACTCAAACCAGGGATTTTCAGGGAGAGAGAAAAAAAAATATCCAGAGCTCCCACTCCCATTTGTATGTTTTGTAAGGAAAAATTCTCAAGGATGTTTTTGTTTACTGTCCCCAATCAACAAAATAGGTTTTTCTGTCTTCGGATTTATCCCCTGGAAAACATGAATACCGCTGCCAAACTTTATGGCAGGTGAACAAAAACTGAAACTGTTACACCAGTTGTCTATAAGTACAGGACTGTGGAATTTAAACTTTAAAGATCATCACTGTTCAACTAAAATCTGTGAAAACACACAGATTCTTCTTCTCTGCATGCTGTTGTTGTAGGGGATTTCTGAAGGTTGACAGTGTGGATCTCAGTGGGTGGTAAAACCAACACGCTGTGGCCTCATCTCTGTGGAGACACGAATGTGCATCTTCCTGATGAGCAAAAGAGCAATTCACCATTCTGAGAAATCAGAGCTGTTCTCACAAAGATTCAGCCTGCACCTCTGGAGACAAGTCACCACGCTAGTGCGCCGTTACACGCACACACACACGTGTAAATAACAGGATTCACGATGAATGGTATTAACCACTGAGAAAAACACAAGTTGGGAATATTTGTTCTTCCTGGTTCATCAGACACGACAGAAAGTTATTTAAAGTTATTTTAGATGCCTCTTCTGGAGAGGGGATCTTCTTTCACAGAGTGTGGTGATTGGTTCCTGCTGTCCTTTGTGAGACCTCGGCGCTCCTTCAGCAGACAGTTTGGGTGTGTGACGTCCGACTGTTGATGCAGCTGAGGCTCGCTGAAGTGGCCGCATGTGCTGCTGGCTTGTGGCTACTGCTGTGGCTTGCAGGAGCTAAATCATCCATTTGCCACCGCTTTGTTTTTCTGAACTCGGGGCAGCAAGCAAATAAGTCTCTGCCATCCCAGGATCATCTGTTCATTGTTTATTTACTCACACTTAACTTTCTCCTGCTGTCTGACCTGTGATCCTCTGGACGAGCCAAAAGCAGCCTTAATAGGGAGGCGTAGCAGCTACTATTTAGTTTAACAGGAGTAGAGCTGTTAGAATATGTTCAGTAGAGAGTACATGCTCCTGATAAAACATATTCAAATTGGAGAACTTGATATATTTGAACCTCTGAAGCTCTAAAGCAGTTTAATAGTTTCCAATATGCTTGGATGTTGGGAAAGTTTGCAGTTTGTGAAGGAATTAGGCGAAGGTAATTTGGGTTTTGCTTTCACTGAAGCACTTAACCAGACAACAAAAACAGACCTCAGCAGGTGGAAGGACCATAAACATGTCAGTCTGAAATGACAGAGTTAACCATAAAACAACAGGAAAGAAAGCTTTAGTCTGAAAATCCACAAAGAGGACTAAAACCACACATCTAGAAACAGTCATCTCTAAACATGTGTGCATTTAGGCAGTGGTGAAACTGAGAGAGTGGGCAAATAACTTTTTCTTTATTTCAAGCATTTGATCATATAAGGCTCAAAGCTAAATGACCTGGATTCAAAAAGAAATCACAACAGATTCCTTTAACATTTAATCTCAATTTTTAAACCTTAAATAACTTGAAATTATTTCAAAGATGAAGTCCCACTCAATATTTACAATTTTTAAAAATATATTAGCAAATATGGCTTGATTTTTCTTGAGGACATTTGGTGACTTAATACAATTGACATTACATTTAATTAAACGATTTTTCAGTACAAATATCATTTATATATCTATCATTTATATATCAGTTATTTATTTTGCAGCTATTTCCTTTTTACATACAAAACACATCATACAGCTGATGTTTTAGATTATATCACCAAATTTATATAGTATCTATTTCAAGCATTATCACATATGCACATTTTACACTACATTCTACAAATACTGTACACTTTATGATAGTTTATTCCTTATTTGTTGTTCAATGTTTGCATACTGTCACACTCTTCATTGTCTTGCAATTCAGCTGGTTGATTTCACGTCGCATAAACAACAAATAACAGAGAAAAGTGTCTGCTGGTATTGCAACTCTGCAGGTTTCTGTTTATTTCTATCTCTGCTCCATGTTTCACATTACAGACAGTAAGAGTGAGCGCTGCTGGCAGCTCCTCCCATCCAGCTATAAGAGCCCAGCTGACCAGGTAGTCCGGGTCCATCCCTGACTGAGGCCAACCAGACTCCATGAAAAGATCACCAGCCTTCGCTAAACACGCGCTTTAACGCAGGTGGCTACAAGTCGCAGCCTTCGCGCCTATACTGAGATGTAGGGGCAACTTGTGGGGTAGTTTTCAGATCCGGAGCCTGGATTTTTGGAGTGGGATTTTTTTTTTTTTTCTTTTCTTTAGTTTTTTTTCTTCTTCTTCTTTTCCTCCTAATGATGACTTTTGCCATGCTGCGGCCGATGGCGACGCACTTAATCTACTCGGATTTCACGGTCACATCCGAGGACGACGAGAACCGCAGCGAGAGCGACGGCAGCTCGGAGCAGAGCTACTGCGGCTCCTCCGAGAAGCGGAGGCGGATCTCGCGGGGCTCGGACGGGGACACGGCCGTGGTCATGAAGCAGAGGAGCGCGGCGAACGCCCGGGAGCGAGGCCGGACCCAGAGCGTCAACACCGCCTTCACGGCCCTGCGGACGCTCATACCCACCGAGCCGGTGGACAGAAAGCTCTCCAAGATCGAGACCCTGCGCCTGGCGTCCAGCTACATCTCCCATCTGGCCAACGTGCTGCTGACCGGGGACGGCAGCGCCGACGGTCAGCCGTGCCTCCACGCGCAAGAGGAGAGCGGGGGCAAGCAGCCGAGGACCATCTGCACCTTCTGCCTGAGCAACCAGAGGAGAGGGGTACATGCTGTTTGGTTTTATTGGTGCATGAAAAGAAGAGAAAAAAGGGCTTAACCTCAATCCTTTTACATTTTTGGAGTGATCCCGTTTTCACACGTTTAATGGTTGACGTGTGCGTTCAGAGCGCGTTTACGCACATCCAACACGTGTGCGTAAAAGTGCTTATAAATTCCTGGCACAGGTGGCTTTTGAGGCGACTTTTTTTTTTTTTCATCTGCCCAACGCAGAATATAGCATGGCCGATAAATCCGTCTGTATTTGTTAACATATAACATTAAATGTTGTTTATTTTATTATTATTCTTTTATAAAGCCCGTTATCTGCAGAAACATCTGGCACGGATAAACTGTGTTCAACTCTTTTTTTTTTAATGACTGGCTTCTTTCCTTTCTTTGCAGATTAAAGATGGAAAAGACTGTTTGAAAATGCGAGGACTGGGTCCGCTGCGGATGAGACGTTGACTGGGGACCAGCGAATGATCAACAACCTGAAAATCCTCAAAAGACTTTCTCAGGGAAGAGTCCAAGCTGGTTTTGCAGAGCGCGCACACGTACACGTACATGTACACATGCTGGATCAAATGATGGAGCCAAAGAAGAGACTATTTATACTTGACTGAGAAATCTAGGCATAAGCCTTTCAAAGATGCAGTGCATTTGTTTGAAACTTATGATTTTTTTGTATTCCTTTTCTATTTGTCAAAAAGTTTAAATAAAATATATTTTATTAAAAAAATTACTTCTTCTTCTTGTTGCCAATTTTGATCAAATGAGGTTTGCACATTAATGAAAAAAAAAAATCCCTTTTATGAAAAGATCAGAAACTACCAACAATTTTTTGAGGCCAAAAAAAAAAAAAAAAACTTTATTATTGAAACTGGCTGCTGCAGTTTTGGAAATCCATTATACTAAATTTACATTTACATTTATGTTTTTTTAAAAAAAAACAGTTAAATGTATGTTTAAATTTTTACTGATTGCACATTTTTAGGCTCTGTTTGCTAACCGGTTATATCAACTTTTTAATGATAAAACATTCTCTTTTTTTCTGTTCTAATGTTAAAAAAAAGACTTTGTTTATGAAGGAAAAGGTTGAGGGTTTCCCGTGTCAGTGAATGGTGCATTTTTCCCGAAATCTCATGACTGGTGTTTTTTGAAGTCTGCTATCGATTAGTCACGGCAAATAGTAGCCCACACTCTGTTTCAGAGCCCCCAACACAGCTGCTGGTATGTCAGAGGGATAAATCAACGGCGGCGGACTCAGTGGACAGGGAGAGATGGGGTGAGAGGTCAGAAGTCACAGTGGAGCGCTGATGTGAAACCTTGTTGACGTATAATCGCTGCAATTGATGCAAATATAATCCCAATGCAGAGTTTTGGGGTGACTTGTCTTTTTAGTGTGTCACCTCTTGTTAGTAGTTCAGTTCACGTCGGCAGCGGATGGAAGTTTCAGCCTGAACTTGATTCTTGTGCTTTTTATTAAGACATAACTGCGTTTTCATTTATTTTCTTGCAAAAAGGAGCAAATGTTGGATTTTTTTTTTTTTTACCCTGTAATTGTTAGATTTTCATGCATTGTGGTCTGTTTAGCACAGGAGAACTTTTAACTCAAATACTTGATACATGCTGAGAAATCAAGCTGAATAACGGAAACAGCCCAGCCTCTGTGGACGTCCTTTTGTCTCCTCCAGTCTGAAAAAAGTCACTCCAGTGAACACTGACAGCCAGATTTCAGCTCAGACATACGGACAGCTGAGCCACAGTTCCTGTCTGGCATCGCTCTGAATAAGGCTGCAAAACGCTGCCTCTGAACAGCAGTGCAAATCTCCCCAGTGGCAGGAGTTTGTATGGAAAGTGAATTCTGAGGCAGTTAAAGGTGCCTGCTGGGGGTCTTTGCTCCCCTCGTCATCCCTCCCCCACCTGCTCTGTCAGGAGGAGTTGAATTTGTCCACCACGCTCAGGCGCTGGGCCTCCTCAAATGGCTCCCCGAGGCTCCCCCCGGCAGGAAGATGTCACGTAGACAGAGGAAGGGAAAACAACGTGCAGCCGACCTCTCCGAGGAACTCTCTGTGCGGTGGGCTTTGGGTCATCGCCAGTCTTGACATCATCCGGCGCTGGGACCCAGATGTACAGCTCTCCGGTGATGCTTCTCAGAGCGAGCTCGCGAAACAGTGAGTTTCCAGAAGAAATCCGAGGGAGATCTTCCTTTTTTTTTTATATATTCCTACCGTGGATGACAGGTAACAAATTGAGAGCAGTAACCATCAGAGGAGACGGCGGGGAGGGGGAAGCAACGATGGCAGATAAAGTCAGTGTGAATCTGTTTAACATGTCTGACAGGCGAGAGTCCAGAGGATCCACCTGGGGACCACCGCAAAGCTTTACCACTTCGCTTTGGTGAGTTTTTCCTCTTCCTCAGACACTCGCATCTCTTAATCCCAGCAGAGGATGCAGGAAGTATTTCTGCAGGGATGAAATGAAGCTAGATGGCACTTCCACCTCCGTGTCCTGCCAGAGTTATGACTTCAGGTGAAAAATGTATGTGATAGTCAGAGTAGTTTAGTGGATGATAGCAGCAGAAAACACAAGAGCAAACCTGCCCTGCTTCTTCTATCGTCTTTAACTGAGATTCTTCTGGCTTTTCTTTAAAGGATGGGCTTCAGCATGACCCAGAAACTTAAAATAAATTGTTGCACACTGGACCCTTGGCTAGTAAACACACTGCTTTTTCTTTATTTGTATATGTTTAACTTTTTTTATTTAAAATTTGCCATTACTTCACTCTATAAGGGAAAAACATACTCTGAATTTATCTGAATCTTACATTCTGTCACATTTTTAAATCAGCATCGTAATTATCAGTGGCACTAACACGAGTAAAGATGACCTTGTCATCTTCTTGTTTAGTAAATAAATCAGCTGATAGTGATTTTGTTGGTCTCCAGTCCTCGATCACTGCTTTGTCCAGTGTTGCACTCATAGCAGGATAAATAAACCATCCAATAAAGATGCAACTTAATTTGAAAAGTATCTGGAAACAAATGAATGAAATCCATGGAGCGACATGATCATGTAACGTTTCCAACTCTTCCTCAGAGCTACAACATCAACAGGCTTTGGGGGCCTGGACATATTTAGACAGAGCATGGAAAATAGCAGGTGAGTAGAGTTTTGGTGTTTTCTGTTGACAATAATCACCATAATGACTTTTCACTGTTTGGTTATTTCTGTTTTTATGATTTGAATTTAATTAATAAAGAAAAGTGGTTTACTTGACCGATGATTTCTAAAAAGGATCACAGGTACGAGCCTTGACCAGCCTCGATGCAAATCTTTCATTCATGAAAACATTCATTTTAGGGCTTTTCTGTACGGAGTTATGTTCCTCTGTGCATGTGTGGGTTTTCTTCAAGTGTTCTGGTTTATTTCTCAGTCCCAGAAACTGTTGTAAATGGATAACTTTTAATTTTTCTTGAAGGTGAGAGCATGAGTGTGTCCCTACCCTGTATTGGCAAAAATGGATGGAGTACGAGACATGATGTTTGTTACATGATTACTTTAAGAGGAGATCCCAAACAAAAGCACCCAAACAAATAAAATTCATGCTGGTCGGACCAGTGGCCTCTGCTGATTTAACCCACGAACATTCAGAGGTACTATGAAGACTGAACACTTTGGAGTGTGTAAAAGCAGTTTATTTAAGTTCCCCTTTGGGTATCTCAGCGTGTTGTTGTACATCTGTACATCACAGCTTGGAGTTTAGTGCTCTTGTCTGCCTTATGAGAAAGTTATTCAAGAATAAAAGCAGGAGAGACTGACATAATGCGTTCACGCCGACTGACAGTTATGTGATCTAAACACACAGACAAGGAAGCTGTCACGTTTTGCAAGCGCGGCTTAATGAATACTGTTCGGCAACGTCTCCATGAAAACACCTTTGCAGATGAAACACAAATCACCGCTCAGACAGCTCAAACGCGTTCCTGTCCTTGCCTCACCGACAGAAGAGAAGGGGGGGAAAAAAGTTAAAATAGATGATCCAGAAACAGGAAGGATGTGAAGCGTTTTTTCAGCATCATCTGGGAGCGCTGTCTTGATTCCCAGGTGGGTGCTTACGCTCAGAATTTTGTAGTCTTGCCAGCGAGCTGTTGTTAGAAACAAACCTGCACATGGTAATATTTTAATAGCTTTTGCTCTCAGAGTCTGCTTCAGCGTGTTTCAAACACTCGCTGGCTGGGGAGATGGCCCCTCGCTCCACCTGCATGTCAAAGATATTAATGGTTCTGAGTCACTCCGTGGCTCCAGACTCGGATAGTTTGCTTCCGATTTTACTGAACATGACCACTTTTCCAAAGGTAGGAGGGGGCAGTAGGAGGAAGTCTGTCCAAACGGCCATTAGCCGAGCCTCTTTTGGAGGAGAAAAAAAGTCATGCAAGGTGACAGTTTTATCCTCTAAAACGTACCAGAACAATTGTTTTCATGTGCCAAAGAGTTTGGCAAGACCCTCAGACAGAGGGAGGATGATGGAGGGCTGCAGAGCGAATAGGAGGGGTGGGTGGGGGCAGCTAGTCAGAGGAAATCCCAGAGAAGAAATCAGGGAACAATACAGCCTGTCGTGAGGCTGCTGTGTTCTGTTGCAGGCTCGGACAATCCACGCCCAACCGTCTGCAGCCTGCCAAGGCCCAGAGGCAGAGGTGAGAATCCAGCAAAGCAGACTTAAAGGGGGCTTTTGCTTCCTTAAATAAACAATTGAACAGGCAATGTGATGCCGCTCAGCCTCAATTCCCTCACAAAGACAGGAATCATTTCGCCGAGTTACAGCTGCATTCAGCTGGACAAAACAAAGACATTATCCAGATCGCACAGGAGAAAATATCCCATTTTGAGTGAAGATAAGAGAGCTTATTTTCCACAGTATGCGGGACTGTCTATCACTGCAAATTTAAATGAAATGAAACATGGATTACTCTATTTCAGGAGCAGCACCACATCTGTCTTTTTCTCTCAGTTTGTCTCAGATCCCATCTGACAATGAGAGAAAGGAGTGCTACACCCTGGATAGGTCACCATCACAAGGCCAACATAGAGGGATACTATCCAGACACACACACTCAGACATATGGACAATTTCGAGACAAAGATTTGTGTAACAGGCATGTCTGTGGATCGTGGAAGAAAGCTGCAGCTCTCAAAAGAAAACCTACGCAGGAACAAGGCGATATAAAATCCCAGCAAACCTGGATCTTTTCTGTGAGACTGTAACCATGATGAGCATTTGTCATTCAAAAATGATGCAACAAGCTTTTCTGTTTTCACACCCTTTCAGGGTCGGCAGTTTCATGCATTTGCAGGTATTCATGATGCTTGGACATTTATGTCGCCATCAGAATCAGCATAGGGATCAGAGGTTTAGTTTTTTATCTTACTTTGCATTTGTTGTCATCCTCAGGTCAACAAATGTATGATGAAATACCTGCAATACATTTAAAATAATCTTTTGATGTGCTTTATGCTCAGGGTTCAAATGTTGCAGCAAGCTAACAATTGAATTTGTTTTCTTTTTCTTTCTTCCTTTTATTCTAAACGACATTGGAGACTGAAAGATCTTATCATGAATGGATGGCTGTGACATGATTTGAAAACAAGGGGGGGAAATGCATTGTGCCATGCTTGGCTGAACATGAGAAAAGCACCAATAGAGGTGCAACAGGAAAACAGAAAGCTATTGAGACAAGTGCAATCCTCAGCTTCTTTCTCACCTCCACACTGCCGACCAGTCGTAGTGTGAAGTGAGTGTGAATTTCACATGGGCGGTTATAGAAAGTTGCAGAAATTGACAGATACAGGCTGCCTTACATCCCACACTGAATGCTATGGGACTCCTGAGTTTCCTGAGAAGTGATCTGGCCAACTGAGAAGCACGGGGACTGAAGATAAAACCGCCTTGAGAGCGTCTAGCGTTGTTACAGATAGTAATTGAAACACTCTGCCTGTTTTAGGAGTCTCTTAGCTTCTACAACACAATGGTTGGAAATGAATGGACTGATATTGAATTCTGCTGAATCTTAATAATGACATATTTATTTTCATAAGTAGAGAGTAAAGAGAGACTCCCGAAGCATGAACGAGAGCAGTTCCACATGTCCACTCCTCAAGAATGTTCAACATTTCTTTTAAACTACTACAGGGCTGTTGAAGTAACTCAACTTTCAAGAATAATAGAACAATCAGTCCCAGTTTTGCCACTGTTGTACATGTTGAATAGTTTATGCATATTTACTACATTATCCACCTTAATGTCTTTTAAAAAGGAGAGAAATATTTCATATTTTGATATTTTCTCAGAAATATAGTTGAATTGAACACCAATGAATATAAATAACTGCTTAACCCCTGTGCACACACAGGGAGAACATGTAAACTCCACTCAGAAAAGCTCCCAAGCCCATTGGCTGAGTGGTGAGAGCGCTAACCACTACAACACTGGGCAGCTCCCTTGAAAAGGTCTCTAAGCAGTAACTAATATGAGGCAGAAAAAACTCCTGTTTGTTCATCCGGACTCACCGCAGATCAGGCGTGGAAGCCCCCGGGTAAGTGCTGCGGTCTGACATGTTGGATCTGATGGTCTTGGCAGGAAATCGTTGGCATCCTCTTCCTCTGACATGCAGCAAATCTGTGACAGCCTCCAAACAAGTGGATCCCCCAGCCAGTCCTCTGTCTTTGATCCAAGTCGTGGCAAAAGGAGAACGATGCTGACGTCTCCTGGAAGCAAAGACAAAGGGTCGATTAATGCAAACAACCATGGAGCAGATATTTGGTACATTTTTAGACTGATCAATTAGCTCCCTAAAAAAAGCACATTTTTGGACTATATTAAACTTGAATTGACTTTTAGCTTTTTCTGTTTTCACTATGTGTTGCTGAAAAAGAAAAAAAAAACATATAGAGCAATAAAGATCTATAAATGTTTATATAAGGAAGTTGATTCTTTGTGCTCTTATTGTTCTGTACCTAATTGTTTTTCTTTCAACAATAATTTTTTGGAGTAACTTCAGACTTTGCCTATTTTTCTCTCAAAATCTGTCCTCTTAGCCCGCACTGAAACACTGGCACTGTAACGGCCCGTCAAAGAGCTTTAAATCTGTCAAATCCCAGTAAACATGCACAGCCTGCATGGGAAAGTCTCAGTGTACAGGACCGGGGGGAGAGATGGCGGAACCATTGGGATGTTTCATTTCTGCAAACAGAGGATTTCCTCAATCAGAGGCGAGAGAGTGTGCAGCGAACAACCTCGCTGACAGAAACATGGAGACCTGCACCGGCAGCTGGGCGTGCTAACAACCTCTGGGATTTACCGTGGCGTGCAACACCCTTTAACTGCAGCAGCCAGAGCCGAATCAAATGCATACGTGCACAAATCACATGTGCACTCGCTCATATTTACACGGAGAATGACACCCTCAGAGGATCACAACGCTGATGAGTCGTACAAGCCCGAGCAGCTTTCGCCACTGACCTCCATGACCCGTTGCTTCCTGATGACACATAGTTTGTGTCAGCTTTTAAAACTCCCTCATGTTTGATTTGGACGTTTTTTCAAAATGCACCACTGGAATATCAGCACATTCGCAGCTGAGAGAAAAGTGGAGGATCATGCGTGACTGTATTTGCAGTCTATTTCTTGGATTACTCCCCCTCACAGTTCTCTAAAGTCTCACAGCTGCGGTCAGTGGTATCCAAAAAAGCCCACATTACCACTCGTGGTCTGTTGTAACGTTGGTACAGTTCTGCATTCGTACTCTCGCGGTGCCAGCTGCTGCTCAATGAGGCATTGTTTAATGCAGATGGTCGAATCCAAACACCTCACTCTTCCCTTTTCCATACAGTCAGTCTGCTATTAATAACCATATATCGACCTCCTTTGTCAACAAGAACGACACATACAAGTAATATGCTTGAGGGGAGACAATGGGGAGTTCCCTGCCATCAAAACAACAGGATGAGCCACACTTATAAGAGTGTGTGTGGGTGTGTGATTGATGGGAGCCTCCTGTTAGTGAGACAGCCAGATTCTGGAAGAAAACATCTCACTGCTCAACTTGCAGTCTGATTCATGTCCGATGCATTTTTCCACCTCAACTGGAGTGACAGTAATGGTGTCAATGTGTAGTGAGAAGAAGCAATAAACTCATTTCACTTAGCAATAGGAATGCCAATCATACGAATGTTCTATACTTGGCAGTAAAAGGCACAGCTGCATTTTCCTAAATAAAAATGGCACAAAGAAGAATGTCAATTTAACATATTTTTTAGGTTTAAAAAACTCTTTTAACAATAAAGCTACAATGTGCTTTAAATGCAAACCTAAATAGTCACACGAAATGCTAAAAACAACACAACAATAAAAATGACCTCAAGAGATTCATTTAAGGAGGTACATTTACAAATGTGTTTTCACAAAAAATGCCAAAAGAAGACATGTTTGAGGCTTATTTTTTTCTGTGGCTGCATGACTCTGATAGAAAATACCTTATTTTATTTTATTCTATTTTATTTATCTCTTGCTTTCAGTTTGAGGGAGATTTCAGACAATACATTCTGTTTCAAGCCAAGAATTTTAAATAGTTTTTATAATTAAGACAATTACATAAATGAACTGTCTCTCTGAATTTGTGTTGTTTGCGTTGCTGTATTATCAGGTTCGCAGAAAAACCTGTAAACTTTGCAAAGAAAAGAAGATTCTCGCTACAGTAACCCTCAGCTGTGTGTACAGGAATGCCCGTCGTTTACTCCTCAGCTGGAGTGATTGACCTCGTGACCTCGTCACTTACTGTATGAAGGCTGGGTAATTTGCAGCAGCAGACAAAAAAAGGCTTTTATCTGGCTTCTGTAATTACCTTTTTTCTGTATTATCTAAAGACGTTTTATTATAGGTTTTTTTCAATATAGGGATTACATAACTCTTTGTTGAGCTTTAGAGTAGTTTGATTGCCAAGCATGATTTATAGTTTACACTGTTCTGTTTTGTGTTACTGAAAATGAATGGATTGATACTGAATTCGGCTCCTAATAATGATGTGTTCATTTCTATAAAGGAGATTCATGAAGCATGAACCAGAGTGGCTCTTTTAAACTACAGAGTTGATAAAATACTTTGAATTTTAAAGAATAATGGCTCAATCAGTCTCAGCTCACCCAGCGCTGTCCATCTTTACAAAAGTGACTAACTGATTAAAGGTACTATTTGCAAATAAATCGTACCTTACTGACACAAAGACATTGCTCAGATACAGGAACTTCAGTGTTGCTTTCAAATATCTTCCTCGATCTCCATCTTTTAAAATGTAATCGAAATGTTTTAGTAAAATCTTCAATCTGAAATACAGCTAAGTAGCCTACCAATAAATATAAATATCTGCTTCTATCGCAATTTATCTACTTTTTGACAGTTTTGTTGCAATCCCAAGTTGGACAAGAGAGAGTAAATCCTCCATTCCTTGTACGTCCCTCAGTCAAGCCTGTCTCATTATTGTACACACAGCTGTATTGTTGCAGAAGTGCTCAGTTTGCCAGAGCTGTGTGGTTCAGCCTGATGACAACAACACCAAAACATGCTTTTCATTTAAGTAACAACCGAACTGAAACCACAGGAATTGTAGTCGCATTAATCATTTCCTCATAGCTGAGTAACCCCTTGTGTGACTTCTAAACTGTACAGTGGATTGAGACAAATGACTTTTTAAACAGTAAAGGGACAACATTACTCTCCCAACACTCCAATGATCGGGTCTCCTCACTTCTCAGATGTTTGCAGCCTTTTTTTTTGGCAAAAAAGTAATAAAAATAGGAGCTTCACTGCTGCCATTAAATAAAAAAAAAGTAACTAATAAAATGTTTAGTTTTTTTTTTCTTTTGCTTTCCTGCCGATAAACTTCTTCCAGTTCCAGTAACTAAATATAAAAAATGATTCACTGCACCAAAAGACCACTTGGTGGCACACATTCACTTTCATAATGTCATTTGCTCTCAGGTCAGAAGAACACACCTTTCCAGGAAGCTTTAATTTCATTTCAAGTAAAGTGAAACAGCCTGTTCAGTCACCACAAACTCACACACCGCACAATGAGCAGGAGTCACATCGCGCTGCTCATACAGGTGAGTTAGATCATCCTCATTACAGTGAATTTTATTGACTATAACAGTCATGCAGAGGTGCTTGTTGTGTACTTTGAATCTCTCAGCTGCTGCTGGTGCATTATGTGACCCCGAGTCCGCAGGATGTTCAAGTTGTCTGCGGTGCAAATGTCACTCTGCCGTGTCGTGGTATTGACATCAAACAGGGCAACTTTGTCTCAGTGGCCTGGTACAAGGTCAGTCACTCACTCTGCCTTGCAGACATTGCTACCTGCAGTATTCAGTCTTAATGGTTTAATGTTATTTGGAGATACTGAAATCGCTTGTGGATTGCTGCTTTTTTAAAAAAGCTCGTCGAGAGAAGACTTGGCATTGTCCGATGGAGTGGCAATTCCACGAAGCATTACAACTACACCCGAGAAGCCAGATTTGGACAGGACTACAGTCTGACATTGTTTGGAGTCACTCCTGAAGATTCAGGCACATACGCGTGTGCGATCAACGCAAAAGTCGGGGGCCAGAACCAGTGTCTCAATGTCAGTCTGACAGTTCTCGGTAAGATCTGAATTCCTCATTTCAATAAGGCAAAATACCTTTATGACTTCTGCGTCGGCTGTGGCTTCACTGGTCTACTTTGCGCTGCTGATATCAGTAGTTTGACACACACTTCTGGTAGCCAATGCGTCAAAGAGTCCAAAGATACTGAAGCTCACCTCAGTGTGTTTGCGCTCAAACTATTAAAATCGGCATTCTCCAAAATGGCAGTACATGCATTTGCATTGAACCTTTCTTTATTTTCATCTTCAGAGTGTGTGGCTCAGTTTGAGAATAATACAGTGACCGGTGTGTGGAACTTGAGTCTCTGCGGCGTTCCCTGTCAGAATGAAGTCCTCGACCTGCCTCTCTTGTGGAGCGCGATGGGCTACACTGCTGTGGCTCTGGCCAAAATCGCTCTATCGCTAATGAGTATTTGGGTAAATATGCTCAAATTTATCTGCATGCACACACACACACACATGCACGCACACACACATAGACAGCATATGGATCTGTTTCAGGTTATGAAACCATGGAGTGAATTGTATTCATTGAACAAAATATATGATGAATGATTAGAGTGGATGGAGTCGAGAGGAGACATTTGCCAAAATGTTTAAGATTTGAAAACAGACTTCGAGACGTTCTTCCCTGAAAAACAAGCAGTGCTTCAGAGAAGCGTGGCAGCTATAGTGATCAGATATTTTACAGGTTTACTGTCGTCACATTATGGTCAGAGCAAATGGGTCAATGACTGTGTGTGTGTGTGTGTGTGGTTTTCTGTCTCTCTGTGTGTACAGGCCATCCGTACAGGATGTACCCTGCCTTCACACTTCACAAGTTGACACCTTACTCTGACCTGGATAAAAGATGATGCTGTTCATGTGGTCACTTCAATAACCTGATAACTCCACAAATTGGAGAATTATGTGATTTCTATAAACTGCCTCAGCGACAGAATCACAGCAGTTGAGAACAACATAAGTGAGCCGTTTTCTAACCCCACACCCAACTTGTAATTCATCACTTTTCGTTTCTACTGTGCCATCGTCAACACAGCACGGCCTTTAAGCATACCAGTGCTTCTTTTATTACATTTTTTTGGGGGTTACTATTTCAAAACACGAATTATAACCCTGCCGAACAGCATTTTGAGTAGTTGTGGACTCTCCCCCTCAAAAAAAAGCTTGTCAATGTCTTTTTGAAGATGCTCTCAGAGATAATGGATTTTGTTTATTCATGAAAATCAAACAGTAGGGTCAGACAAATAAAAGCAAAGATAATATAAAACTACAAAATCAAGTTATGTTAAAGCTGTGTCACAATATAACGTCTGGTTTTCTCAGCTGCCGTTGTCATAATTACACTGACCACAGGAGGCCACAACATTTATTAAACCCTCTTCAACATGAATACTGTACATTTTATTGTGAGTACTAACAAAAAGCATTAAAAAAACAAATATATATATATATATATATATATATATATATATATATATATATATATATATATATATATATATATCCAGACCTTTCCTGTAGCTACATACCTGCTGTGAGATTCATAAAGTTTTATGTTTTCTTATCTTAGCAATCAACCACTGCTGTTACACTGGAAACTCTGGGTTTTTAAAAGCAGACCTCAGTGGAAACATTAAAATTATATTTGAGTGTAATAGGAAACAAGGGGGTCGCCACAAGAGACTGAAACGCCAGAGGGAAACCCCTCAGTGTATCACAGACATCTGACAACCCCTCTAGCTTTGTGGAGCTTTTAGCAGGCTTACACCCACTGTTTACCAACATTACCGTCATTTGTGTGTGGCTGACGGCTGGTACCCGACTTCAGGAAAAAGCTTTAAAGCACTCAAAAACACTCAAACCAACAGAGGCCTAGATAGCAAATAGACCGAAAGACATAAAAAAAGTGAGCATAAACTGAATGAATGAATGAATGAATGAATGAATGAACTAGTCAGACTGGCTCACACAGTTTGACTCCCTGAAACAAAAACCTAACAATTCATTTTGCAACAGAGTGCAGCTCATTCATGTCTGTAAAGCCAGGGTGGGTTTTTTGTACATTATATTTTTTCCTCTAAATTACTAACAGTTTTCTTTTCACATTGAAGATATAAAGCTACTACATGTAATCTGAAACCCCCGTTTCCTGTATCTGAGTAATGTCTTTGTGTCAGAAAGTAACTCTGACTGTGGGCGAAGTCACTCCTGCTTGTAAGCACCATTTCCTCTCAAAGCAAAGCATCTCCACATTGAAGTTTTACTTCTTCTTTTTTTTTTCTGAAATTCAGTGGGTGGGCTTTTTTCCAGTCTAAGTCACTGTCATCTTTTCTATTTGTGCTATGAATCAGGTTATTCACAAAAGATCTTCAAGACAACATCAGAACAGGTGACCCCACGGTCTGCAGACGTCACAGAAGAGAAGCCAATAAAGACACCCCCAAAACCAGCAGTCATGCAAATTACATTCTAACCTTTTTTTATTTTAACCTTATTTATTGCTCTCCAGAAGATTCATGTCCAGTATTATTTTAAAAACTGTGTCATGGGGCAGAACCAAGCTGTGTTTTGGCTTGTGTGTGTGTGTGTGTGTGTGTGTGTGTGTGTGTGTGTGTGTGTGTGTGTGTGTGTGTGTGTGTTCTTACTACCAGCTAAAGAGGTCGACAGGAAAAGACATAAAAGGATGTAAGTTTTGTTTGAGAGGAACAAATTGTTCATACTTCCTCTATGTGTACAGTAAACACTCTTTTGAAATACAGAACAACTGACACCAGAATTTATGTAACATTAAATCAATACAGTTTAAATATTCTGTTAATTCTGCACATTCTTGATCACTTTGTATTGACTGTGCTAAAAAGTTCTAAAAAAACTCTTATTTGTTATTGTACTGTTAATAAATGTCAAATATTGCAAATATTACAATGTTCGCTTATTCTTTTGATGTTATCTTAACATGTGAAGATTTGATCTGAACTGTAGGCTTTATTCAAAGGCTGAAATCTTTGTGGTGTGTTAATTCCTGTTTCAGAAGTGAAAGCGAGATTGAGCTTGTTTTTCTACAGTCAGATTCAAATCAACCAGCCACAACAGAGGACTGAAAACAAGATCATATCTGGCATCTAAATCTCAGAGACTCCGAGATTTTCTGTAGATTCTCACTGAGGGCATCAAAACTATGAATGAACACATATGGAATTATATTGTAAACAAAAAAGACATAACTCAAAACATGTTTCATATTTTAGTTTCCTGATCCAAACCCTTTGCCTTATCTCACTGGACTTTGTGATGCAGCAGCCACCTGAAAAGGTTTTTTTATTCCAAAAAATAGATGGCTTTGTCCCTTCTTAGACCAGTCAAGTTTCTTGTCTATATACACCAACATAGAATTCATTAAAACAAACAACAGTCCATCATTATTTTAAGAACTGAAGGTCAGTCAGTTCTTTGACTGTGTCCCCAAGTGCAGTGGCAAAAACCATCAAACGTTTGGGATCAACTGACTCACATGAGGACAGAAAAACTAAGCGCCACCTCTAATGCTGAGTCACCAGCCTCAGAAAACCAGCAGCTCAGATTAGAGCCTAGATAAATGCCACACAGAGTTCTAGTAGCAGACACATCTGAACATCAAATGTTCCCACATACATGGTTCCCTCCGTGACACATGGAAAACGAGGTGTGGTGGTGCTTTGCACACCCAACCAGCATGTCTACCACAGCATCGTGCAGTCATCCCATCCAGTTTGTGCTTCACTGGACCATCATTTATTTATCAACAGGACAATAGGATGAGTTTGGAATGAGATGGACCGCAGAGGGAAGACAAAATAAAAAAAAAAACTTGTGCTCACCATATCTGGGAACTCCCTCAAGACAGTTGGAAAACCATTTCAGGTGACTCCCTCATGAAGCTCACGGATTTGCAGTGCTGTCAACAGAGCAAAGAGTGGCTATTTTGGAGAATCTAAAAAAGAAAACATGTTATGAGTCATTTCACACTTTTTTTTGTTTACTACATAATTCCACATGCGTTCATTCATAGTTTTGACTCCCTTCAGTGAGCATCTACAATGTCATTGAGTCATGTGTCATTGGAAGGTGTGTCCAAACTTTTGACTGGTAGTGTATGGCAACAAAATCCACATCCAGGAGTCACAGTGCCTGAGGGAGCTGCTCAGCAAGTTAAACGACAGCACAATGTTCACACATCACCACCTACTGGTCAATCCTCAGATAACACACACTCACAGGAAGGTCAAACTACAAGAACTGCGTCGTATATATATATTTTCTGTGAATGCCAATTAAATTTCAATCTTTAAAAAAAAAAAAAAAAGTCAAGCATAGGGAAACGATTCACATCTAATCTGCGCCTCTATAACAACAGGTTAGCTAATTCAGTAAACTTTATACCTCATACAGATATGCTTACTTATTTCACCTTCAGACACAACAAGAAGCAATGAAATCCATGAAGTTCTCCAGAGTTTTAAGAGATTTCTTTGACAATTTTCTCACCGCTCTGTTGTAACCAGCAAACGGAGGCATTCATTCTCTGGACGAACCAGATTGTGCATCCAATACAAATTATGCACTGTCAATATGTTTAAAATAGCAATATGCTTATAAAAGCAATTTGCTGAACAATGTTTGAGTTATTTTTATTTGGGATGCATGAATTAAACTAGCCAATAAACACCAGCAATACATCTACATGGGAAAGTTGCATGATTCCATCTGAAAAACAATTTGTTGTGAACCAGACATTCCCCCTAAATGCCTGTGCACATATCTAATTAATGGGGAAAAAAATCTAGACCGCCATGAAAATGCAAACTTGATGATCTTCATGCTGCAGCATTAAGAAAAAGTAGCTCCCGATAACCCGTGGGAGAAAAAAAGGCACGAGGATAGCTAGGGGAGAACAACTAATTAACTTTGAAATACATATAGTAATAAATACCACAATTCGACTATACAATAGAAGCATTTTCTATCGGAGCTGTGTGTGTTTTTTTGGTTTTGTATCAATCCGCCGCACATCCCTAGCCTGGAGCTACCATCAACACTTTACACCACGAGGTTTAATTAGTTTCTTAAATTTCCAAACAATTTCTTTCTTTCATGAAATACTCAGTTATGAAACTCATTCAAGAAATTACAAAAAGTAGGTCAGAGTCATATAAAGTGATATCTGAACTTACCTGAACTCACCTTTTATGATGCTAGGTTAACGTTAACGAATGACGTCACTGGTCCCGCCTTCTCAACCTTAAAGGCACAGTACACATTAAAAAAAGTTTTTAATCCTAAAACGAATGAAAACAGAGAAGGTTTATAAGTTATAACAAATTGTGTGATTTGTAAATAGTAATACAATGTTTTGAATAAAAAAAATGTAACAAAAAATCACAAAAAAACTTTGTTAAATTTTATACATTTCGTTAATATATACATGGATGCAGCAAGATAAATGTTTGCTGTCCATAAAGTTCGGGATTAAAATTCGTTGCAGGCACTTTGTACAGGAGTCACTTTTATATTTCCAGAACAGTTTATGCGTGCGTGTGTACGTGCGTGTTGGGAGTCATCAGTCCCACCTCTCGTGAGGATAGGACACCTCTGTGGCTCTGGACAGATAACAGAGGCCTGCTGAATGGAAAAGTGACACAACGTTAACTTGGCCGCTCAACAGGGGGAGTTAACCTGTAGCAAAGAGTTTGGTTAATCTTGTACGTGGCTGCGGGCCTGAAAGAGCTGCCTGCCCTGCTCCTCTCAGACAGTCTGCGGCTTGGCTTTAACTGATCGGAGGCGAAACACCTTCAGTCTGGGGATGAAAATATCAGTTTTGTCCAAGAAGCTGTGGTGCGTCCGCAAGCAGCTGATCATCCTGCTCACGCCTGTCATTTTTCTGCCACTGCTTTTTACTCTTCCGGAAAAGGTGAGTCCTTCACGCGCCCCGTGTGCGTCTTCATGCGTCCATTATTTCTGTTAGCTTTACTCTCCTATTTTATCAATGTAGTACTAACTCTAGAGAAATATATACTTCAAGTCAGAGGCTTTGTGTTGATCAGATTTTTTTTTAATCAAAACTTGCATTTAACACATAGTACGTAATGAGATTTGCAACTAGAAAAATTAATGAAATTGTTCTAATTTCAACAGCTCTAAAGAACAGAATGTGTTAATTAACTGTAAAAGAAATTGTGTTTGAGTTTGACTGAGCCAAGCCAAACTACTGGGTGGATATGTCACCACGAACAGAATAACTTTATTATTTATGGGCATTTAATTTGCCAAACATAGAAGCTTATAACTGATCGAAAAGATGTTTTTGTCACTAAAGTAGTAAAATTGTGATTTATTTATGTTTAGCTCGTAATATAGAAGAGAGTAGTTACTAATTTAACCGCAGCACATGTCCTGCACACATTTGGACATGTTGACACACTCCCTCTGTGACACATATAGTAAATGTTATCTGTCTCTTTTTGTCATTAAACCTCACCTTATCAGTAGGACAATAATCACCACAGTTCTTATCTTACAGGAGGGAAAATGTCTTTACGTGGTGGTGCTGATGGCTCTGTTTTGGTGCACGGAGGCCCTTCCTCTGGCTGTCACAGCCATGCTTCCAGTCTGCCTCTTCCCAACACTGGGGATTCTCCCTGCCAAAACAGTGTGCCCTCAGTACTTCATTGAAACCAACTTCCTCTTCCTCAGCGGGCTCGTAATGGCATCGTCTATTGAGGAATGGGGCTTGCATCGCAGGATTGCCCTCAAGGTCCTCAGCATAGTTGGAGTCAAACCAGCCTGGTGAGGAAATAACGTATTGTGGGAGATTGCTGTCAGGATGATTGTGTGTGTTTCACTGACAGTACATGTTAAGAAGAAAATGCAACCAGCATTGAGGATTGTCAATATAAGCTCTTTGATATGGTGTAATTTTCCTGGGGAAATGTCTCTCTTACTGGATTATTTCCATATTCAATCATATTACTTCCCTGCACCATAAAACATGATAAAACACATTGATGATGCCAATAATAACATAATAATATTTCATGTGTTTTGTATAGCACTTTTCAGGACACTCAAAGACACTTTACAAGGTAAAAGATAAAAACAGAAACAAACAGATTGAATAAAAAGCATAAAAAAATTAGAAATCAGTTAAACATGATAATAAAAATGATCTTGAACAGATAAGTTTTAAAATAAACCAGTTTGAAAATGTAAAGCGTTCTTACTTAGTCAGTCAGTCAATAGTTGAACTGGTCAAAACTTGATTTTCCCTCTGTTCATGTAACCACAGACAATGGCAACACACAGACAATCAGTACTTGTCCACTCTGGTTCATTATTCATGGATTCGGAATTGTTTGTGAAAATGCTGCAACACACAAAAAGCCCAAAGCCTCCAGCTAAGTAAGCAGATCAAGGTTGTTTTTTTTTTTTTTTTTTGTAAAAAAAAAAAAAACAAAGGCCTGTGTTGATGATCTTTGACACATTTTATATTACAAAGAGTGAGTCACAGTTCAAATAAACAAATGGACAAATACATAGGGCACTACCTTCAGAATTAGTCAAGAGCCACAAACAAAAGTGTTGCTACTGTTTTTTGTTTTCTTTTTTTTCTAAACTGTACTAGCTGTTTTATGTACTTGCTCAGCCATGTGATGTAAAGTTTGACTGTCGGTGATGAGTGCTGCAGCCATAACTGTGCTGGCTGATTTGAGACTGTTGAATCGTCCTCACAGGCTGATCCTGGGAATGATGTTGACTTCATCCTTCCTGTCCATGTGGCTCAGCAACACCGCCACAACTGCCATGATGCTCCCCATTGCTAACGCCATTCTGGAGAGCCTTTTTGGAGACCTGGAAACCCTAAAGCTAAAGTGCAAGTCTCCTGAGGATTACGACACTGCTGCAATAAATGGTAAAAAAAAAAAAATGTCTCAGTGGGACTCAAGTGCATCCAAAACTGTGATGAACACTGTCACACTGTCACATTTACTCAGATCTGAAGACGTTTTTACCTCAAACCTCTCCAGTTTTGTTCATTCTTTGTGTTTTCAAAATGACAAAATACACTTCTCTTGATCGCCAACAGGCAGGTTTGGAAATCGTAGCTGTTTGACCATTACTATCGATGTGCTTTTGTTTGCCAAAAGATTTGACATATTATGGAAACAACCACAAATCACAATCTTGGTTCACATGTGCTGAGTGACTGCATATCTAATCATGCTCATTATCAAAATGTGTCACTCCATACAAGATCTGTAAACAAACAATGACAAAGCTGTTGCATCCTTTCCACCTTTCCTGCTTGAACATCTTCAATATATAATCTCATGTGAACTTTGTACAGTTTTTCCAACACACGAAGTCATCAGATGCAAGCTCAAACTCCAATAGTAATTGATTGATCCTCTGCTTCCTCCCCAAAGTGAGACATTAAATACATCAAAAGGGAAGCATAAGTTACTACAAACTCACATTTTATGTAATAATCACGCTGTGTTTAATAGTTTCTCTATTGCATAAGAATCTCTCTTTGCTTGGATTTGTCCTTCAGGACAGCCTCCTGTGAAGCTGCACTCACTGCCCTCGGAGAAACAGATCCTGTCAGTGGATGGGTAAGAAACCAGTTATCCATCCGTCTCATACATCCACCCACCATGTCGTCCACGTCAGGGTTGTCGGTTCACACACAACCACCAAACTTGCATGTGTCATTTCAGCTGTTATGTAAATACAATCTATAGGCTGAAATCAGTGGAATCTTTCAGGTTTTTCCTCTCCACTTTAGTCTCTGCTTGCTCTTTTTTTCCCTATCTTATAAGCGTTCATTCTTTCAGATGAGTGTATTTCACTGGGGCTATGTAAATAAAGATACATGGAATTAAAGCTGAAATAAGTTAAGTAATAGTAAAGCAAGTATTTAATTAAAGCAAAATTCAACTTTTATGAGTCATCCACCTTATATACACTATATTACCAAAAGTTTTTTTTTTTTTTTGGTTTTCTAAATCATTAAATTCAAGTGTTTCTTGACTTTAAAAGTCACAGGTTTATAAAATCAAACATTTTTGCATGCAGACTTTTGCTACAAACATTTGTGAAAGAATGATTCGCTGTCCGGAGCTCAGTGAATTCCAACATGTGATGAGATGACATCTGTGGGAAATCCCCCCACATGTTGCTATTAGCATATGTGGAAATTCTTTCAAAGAAATAGAACCTTTTAAAGACTGAAGAAGCGGCGTTTTAAGGGTTAGTTAAAAAGAAAACACTAATGCAGTCAGTTTTGTTTATGTAGCTCTGCAGGCTTCAGCTCTGTGTTCATCATATTCATTTCGAAGTTGCGTACATTTTGAGTTCTGTTGTGGAGTCTGTAAAAAAACAGCCACTCATGTAAGATGTTGCCTCTTGACCCCTCTAAAGGACGGACGCCACAGAGCAGGCCGACCACTTGACAGCCGAGGAGATCCGATCGGAGTCGGAGTATCAGCTGAAAGTGTGGAAGGGCTTCCTGATCTGTATTCCCTACGCTGCCAGTATTGGAGGCACTGCGACCCTGACGGGCACCGCACCCAACCTCATCCTAATTGGACAGCTGAAAAGGTGATATCAAACAGAAGCAAATTAAAACCAAGCAACAAAGTAGCACATCTGGTTTTCAATTCTGTGTGAAATCCACTGTTGTTGTTGTTGTTTTTTTGGTTTTTTTTTTACCTCCACAGCTACTTTCCAGACTGCGATCTTATCAATTTTGGCTCTTGGTTTGCATTTGCGTTCCCTCTCATGCTTGTGTTCCTGGTTCTGGGATGGTTATGGATTTCCTTTCTCTACGGGGGACTAAACACAAGGTCAATATTTTGTTTCAACTCATGTTTTAATGGTAAAACCAGTTTTAATATTATTTTGTGAAACACCTTCTTCTGTGTGCACCCTGTTTTTTTGTGTTTTATGTAGATTGTGCTTCAAAAGAAATGACCAGAGAGCCCAGGCAGAAGCCAGAGCCAAAGCCTTGATACAGGAAGACTACAGGAAATTAGGGCCCTTAAAGTGAGGACTCGTGTATGTCTTCAAATCCCATGCAACAGACTCAGAATGTGCACATCCGCAGCGCAGTTTGTCACTCACCTCCACTCCGTGTGCTTCCTTTCAGTTTTGCGGAGGGGGCCATCTCTTTCTTTTTTGTGCTTTTTGCCGTGCTCCTGTTCACAAGAGATCCCAAATTCGTCACCGGCTGGTCCGTGTTGTTTAAGAAAGGGTGAGAAAGACACTGTTTCTTGTTGAAGCACATTATTACAACTTTGAAGTATATTAAGATGCTGATTTTTTCTGAATTTCTTTTTCTTCTGCTCCTCTTGCCCCGCAGGTACGTGTCGGACGCCGTCACCGGCGTGATCATCGTGTCTATTTTGTTCTTCTTCCCTTCGCAGAAACCTTCTCTCCGATGGTGGTTCGATCCTCAAGGTGAGCAGCAACACATTTGTCATTTTAAATTCAATCACTAAATGCAAATCTTATTGATTTCCTTTTTTAAGGAGTTATAAATTCCATACAATTGACTTAAATGTACCTCATTAGGTTTGTTATGCATTAAAAGTAGGCAGCAGGATCGCAGTTTGAGGGATCATTCAGAAGTTTCCATCTTTGACCAGATATTTCTAAAAGATTTATGCCGGCTGCGTTTCTGTGTTTTTAGAGCAGAAACTAAGCTGCGGAATGTTAATAATGTAGATTAGAGAGTCTCGGTGAATTTCCCGCCAAGAAGCGAGACTGTAGTTTCTCTGTTTCTGTGATTAGAATAATCTTTCCCAGTTATGTTGACACACTTTGGGCTTTCTGTTCGTGCCTGTATTTGTTCACGTCGTAGGCATCCACACACACTTTCCTCATTACAGTACCAAACGTTCTGTAACGGTTTGGCAAATAATTGTTCGATGTATAGATACAGTTACTATTTAACAGACAACTGTTAATCAGCCTGAAGAAGTGAGGACGCTGCTCAAACTTGGAGAATGCATTTATGCGTGTTGAAAACACGAGGCACGTGTGCATGTGTACGTTACGCGCAGCTGGTCAAATAAACCGCAGGATGTCAGCAAGAAAAGCAAAAGTGGGGTTCACCGGGCCTCTCCATGTGGGTCACGCTTTAGAAAAGTGGAAAATCTGACGATGTTGCATTCATCTCAGTAAAAACATCAAAGCACAATTTAAAGGGAACAGAAAAGACTTGAAGTGTTTCAAAAAAAAACTAGCACTATAGCAAACCTACATTAAATATTTAGCATAATATAAGCAAAAAAAAAAAGTGTGGCTTTTTGAGTTTAATTTGGCCTAAAAGTGCTAAAAGCACAGTGTGATGCCTGATTATGTGCAGGATTCGACCGTCTGTGTGAAGTTCATACGCACCCTCATTAACCATGTGTGCTTTTCTTCAGCCTCAAACGCTCCTTATGTGCCTCTCTTGTCGTGGAAAAAAGCCCAGGACTCTGTTCCTTGGAACATCATCCTGCTGCTCGGGGGCGGCTTCGCTATGGCCAAAGCTTGTGAGGTAAATATGTGGATCCAAGTTAAAACTTATCTCAGCATTTGCAGCTCTGGATGGCTAATTGCTTTTTTTGTTTTTGTTTTGGGCTTGAACCTGAAGCTGGGATACATTTCCTTTATAATATGTCTTGAAGCAGATAGGTATAGATCCTGATTTCCCTCATTGCGACCTGCTAAGTCATTCGATCTTTGATGGTATAAACACTCTTTTTATAAAGCAACCAATTACCTAATGATTTCTTTTTCTTTGTTTTGTTTGTTTGCAAAGATCAACTCTGAATTGTAAAAGTCTGCCGTAGTGAAATGTGCTTCTTCTCTCTCCTGCTCGATCAGTGTCGCTGTGCTTGTTTGGTTCGGTTCCCCACTTCAGTTTATTATGTTGCGAACTGATCTTCGACCCCTGACCTCCGTCTTGTGGCATTTGGCAGGAGTCCGGGCTCGCCGCGTGGATCGGAGGTCACCTCCAGCCTCTGGCCGAGGTCCCTCCGGCTGCAGCTGTGATACTGATCACTGCCTTCCTGGCCTGCTTCACCGAGTTCGCCAGCAACACGGCCACCATCATCATATTTCTGCCCGTCATTGTCGAACTGGTAAGGCTGAGTTTGGAATAACGCATGCAAGGAAGTCAGACGATAGAAATGGTGAATAATATGAACATGTCCGACGATAAGCTCCATTGAAATCGTTACTTTGATTCAAAAAAGCCTTCCACAGCACTCCAGGTCTTATATTTGTCCACCCCACGAGTTCACTGCTTCAAAAACAACAATCAGAAATGACTGTCACAGGATGAGACAGCGGAAACTAATGAACTGACTCCTGACCTTGTCTCTTTCCCCCTCAGAGGCTGAGTAGGCTCGTTAAAGTCTTGCAAAAGATGTTCTCACACTTGTAGCCTGTTGGACATTAACTGCTGCTGACGGCAATTATTATCCGAGGAAGCGTAACTTTGTAATGAACTTTCTGACAATTGTTGACAGGCTCTATATGGAGCCACGCATCGGAGCGAGTTCTCTCTGATGATGTAAATTGTAATTTGCTTGTAGAAAATCGGACTTCTTTGCAGTAAAACAACCGATAATGACTTTGACCAGTGAAGGCCGGCACGGGAGGAGTAGCAGGGTACATCCTGTAACACAGCACGAGAGAGACACGCCAATTGGTTAACTAGTATGTCTCCATTGTCTGAACTTGGAACCTTCTTGTGACGGCGTTGGCCTCTGCTCCACTGCCGTCACCTGTAAACACACGTTTTTTGTTTGTTTTTTTTTGTACGCAGGCTCTCCGTGTCTCGGTGAACCCTCTGTACTTCATGATCCCGGCCACAGTGGGATGCTCGTACGCCTTCATGCTGCCAGTGTCCACGCCGCCCAACTCCATCGCCTTTGCGTCGGGACACCTGATGGTGAAAGACATGGTAAGACGACCCCCCCCCCCTTCCTCACGCTGCACGTTGAGCGACGACCCCAGCAGCTCTGCTCAGGCTTCCTCTCCCCGCTTCCGCAGGTGAAGACCGGCATCGTCATGAACGTCCTGGGCGTCCTCTCCATCTCTCTGGCCATGAACACGTGGGGGGTCGCCATGTTTGACTTGCACAGTTACCCAGACTGGGTTCACCCGAAGAACGCGTCTGCTCTGGTCACTGATGTGCACGTCTCGTCTGTCCCGTCATTCAACGCTACCCACTGATCACACTCTGATTACGAGCACAAATATCAGAAGATTTTGTGAAGTTTTTATCCCTGATCAGGGATAAAGTCGTTCTGTGGACACCTATGCTGTTGCTTAAACTCCAGAAGGCTCTGAGAGCTTCAGATGTCTTGTTTTATAACGCCCTGAGGAAGTTTATTGTACATCTAAGAGTCTTTTTTAGCCTCTAAACCATCCAGATTTCATCCTGTGAACAGAAGTTGGTGCAGCAAGTTGAAAACTGCTGAATCACTTCATCTTTTCCTTAAAACTTGACCAGAGAAAAGGTTTAAAATGAACAAAGATAGGATTATAGCTCAGAAATATGTTTTTATTGTATATTTTAAAAACCTGACTGGTACTGCAGAGTGGGCTGCTTGTGTGGTTATTACTTGACTGACCTCTGCTGGAAGAACGAGAGAGACCTCTGTGAATAGAAATATATATTTTGTTTAAAATCACTAAAGAGATCATGTTACTATTTAAGCATTCACATAGTATTAAGTTACAACACGTGACCAATGTTTTTAAATTTTATCTGTATTATCATATGATTTTTCATGAATGAATGTTGTAAATTATGTTACATATCGAACGGCATTTCTTCATCTGTTACAATGAGATTTAAATTGAGTTGTGATGATTCAGTCGTCTCGTTTCTGCATCCGCTTTTAGTCTGTGCACAGCCTTGTGGGTATTTCTCCTCGTGAACACGGCTCTGCTCCTGAAGGTAACGGGCAGCTGTGAATTCTTGACAGTGTTTGCTTGGTGTTGTAAAAGCCTCTGAAGTCACGTGGGCCCCACAACAATGGCTAACTTGTGGAAAGATGTGTTGGTTACTCAGTGCAAGCAGGGTCGCCGACAAAGGGCCTGTAGCGCGCAGGCGACGCTGTGAAATACTCAACCGAGATCCACGGAGCAGAACAAAATGTACAACGGCGGCAACCTTTGAGAGCACGGACTGCAGCCGTGGCTCAGACAAGATTAGACGACTTTTAATGCTCTTTTAATTGTGTGAAATGGATGTTGTTTTATTTGTGTGCGGCGATCTGAGCTGGGAGCGGTCCACATTAAAGTCTGCATTAATTCTTGTTTTCTCTTTGTTGGCAGAGCTTCATACACGTGCAGAACTGTTCTCCACATCAGTTGTTTCACACTGGGAAAATAGGTTTTTCCCTACTGGAGGTTGTTGGATTAGATTTTGCACATTTTTAAAAAAAAAATATATAAAAATGAAGGCTAGAATTCAGACCTGGGAGCTGGCCTCGGCTGGTGGCTTCACTTTAATGTTTTATCAAGTCTGAGAGATCTTGCATCAGTCTTCAGTCTTGCATAACAAAAAAAACACACAAAAAAACAAAACAAAACAGAGGCATCACAACTCTGTTTAATTCCCTTCACGTCAAGAGTGCTGCTTGTTTAGGAACATTTTCTTAATAATTCATGTGGAAAATTTCTAAGTTATGGTTAAATTAGTTACTTTCATTTGCCTTTTAAGCAACTTTGATTCAAAAAGGTCATTTTATGAAATCATTGGTGGTTTTGTTCTCCTCTTCCAAACTGAATTTTTGTCTCTTACTGCCTGGTTTCGTATTTTCTGCAGAGACGATACACTTTATAGCCACGATTACTGTATTTCAGTCACACTCTGTGGTTACTGCACTTTTTTTTTTCCTTTAAGATACAGAGGAGTGTTAATGCTTTTCAGCAGGTCCTGAGGTGTTAACCACATTTTGAGACGATAACATGCAGCCTTTAAAAAAAGATTCCAAAACAGACATGAAGCAGCTTCTCTCACATCTTCAACTAACCACAACAAAGAAAAGTAAATTCTATAATGATAGTATGCATTTCTGTCCTCATATGACAGAAGTACTCTTGGGGTTTATGGTTTGTTGCTCATATGACAAACTAGAGGAAGTATGTGACGTCTACACAAGAACAACTATTGAATGATAAGTCTCAAACCAGCAGAGTCAGATGTGAACTTAGTTATTTTTAGCAGAGAAAGGGGCTTTATGTGGCGTCACTCTACCTACGGTGTCTTGGTCATCGTGTCTCATCATCCTCAAACTGCAGTTTGCTGAGCGTGAGCTGCGTCACACTGCGTGTGTGTGCGTGTGTGTGTGTGTGTGTGAATGTGTCATGCCTCTCCATATGACCTTGTGTCACACGGAGTTTACACGGAGAGGAATTATTTTGTTTGTTTCCCGTGTGGGAACTTGTAATCTGCGCATAAACACCAACATGACTCTGACTGTTCTGCAAAGTTCCTCTTTTTAAGCTCACAACACTTCCTAGTCTTGTTTTGTGTGTGTGTGTGTGTCTGTGTGTGTGTGTGTGTGTGTGTGTGCGCTCAAGCTCATGATTAGTTAGGAAGAATGAAATCGATTACAGAAAGCATCATATTGCCTGTCAGGTAAGTTTTGTTTTTTTATTCCATTTTTAATGAAAATTTATATTTACCCAGTGTTTGTTTTTAATCAGTAACCGTGTGATTGAAGTGACATTTTTATTCAGTCAAGAATGTCTTTACAATCTTTGCTCCAATGATTTGTAAAGTTACACATGAGGAAGAAGAGACATTGTTTCTCTGCACTAATGTGATCAAGTACTTCTAAAATTCTCTGCTTCTTATTCTAAAACTTGCAGGTATTTATTTTAACATGCTGAACTTTTTTTTTTCTTGAACGTAAGAATTACAATTTTCTTGATATTTAAATGCAGCACATGTATAAAAAGGAACAAAATTCAGATGGTTTTGATATTTTCTGTAAAAGGGATATTTCTATCAAACAGGCAGGATACATTTCAGTCATTTGAAATGTGAAAAGACGCTGGTGTGACTTGTAGTTTAATAGGAGTAACAGCTATGGGATCTGACCATTCCTTTGACTGTTTTAGTGTGGCTGACTATGCTTGAAGGAAGAGTACATCGTCTCACAGACACACACACACACACCCAGTCACACACAGGACTCTCCAATTAACTTTTTGAAGTAACTGTTAGGTTGTAATAACTGTTTGGAGTTTTTTTCACAGGAGAGCACTCTGGTTTAGAGAAGCAGATATAAATAAATATTAATATTATTATTGCTAGAAAGAAGAGAATTAGTGTGAAGGTGAATTTGAGAAAGCGTGCACACTAAAGGCTGATGAGATTGTGTTTTGACAATGGGACAGTTTGCCAGAAGAGAAATACTGTGGCAGAAACTAATTTACATCTTGTTTCAGATTTGGCCAAATCAATAAAAATACTCTGAGTCAAGTAATTTGTTACATTTTCAGTTGTAACATGGAAACACATGAAGAAAATGTTTTTTTCTTTCTTGCAGCAGGATGCATCAAAACACATTTCTGGAACTTTTTCCAGCTTCTTGTAAAAGATAATGAATTAAATTTTCTTAATGTGTTTGAACTTTATTGTACAAGGGGAAAATCTGAAGTTTATAGTTTTTTTTTTTTAAATTTTAAAACTTTATTTAACGGGCTGGTCCCGTTGAGACACGGTTATCTCTTTTTCAAGGAAAGCCTGGCCAAGAGAGCAGCTTAAAACATTGTTTCAAGAATTAGTACTGACAGTGCAGAGGTCACATAAAATACAAAATCAGACAAGATAAAAGCTAATACAGACAGAACAGAGGAACAAAGTCAAATAGTGGGGGTATCATGTCGAACAGGCATCTTCCTGCCATTAAAGCAAGTTTTAAATCAGGCAGTCTGCACGCAGCCCAGGGCCTCAACAAGGGTGGAGCTGCAGCAGTACATGACAGTATCGTCAGCATAAAATGACATTTTTCATTAGGGACTTTCTGCCAAGTGTGTTCATGTAAATACTGGACAAGATTTGACCCTATATAAATGGTGAGCCTGTTAAAAAAAAAAACATTCCTCAAGGTGCCCTGACAAATACTCTGACATGTTTGATTACCTGCTCCACCAACAGGCGTAACTCCATATTATCACATTTTATTTTCACCCCATTATTCTTGGTGGATGCTCTTCAGTGTGCACTCTTTTGGATCTCAGTAAATCCTCAAAAGGGGGCTTCTGAATGTTGAAAGAAGAGAGTGGATGAAACAAAGGGAATAACTGACATGATCATTTATGGCTGGTTAACACTCTTACATTGGGAGGTTTGGTGTCTTTACATGCGGAGTTTGCATTTTCTCCCCTTGCATATAGCTTTACTTCTTGATACTCCAACTTCACTTGGCATCAAGTGGTCACTTTAAATGGAAACCTGTCCTGGTGCACCCATCAGATTTAGAACAGAACTGATTTAAATATTGTTTTTCTCCACAGGAACAAAGCCAGTTTCTACAGACAGGCTCTTAAATCGCTCCTTTGTCACCTCTGGGATGCTTACTCCACGCCCTCTCCGGCCGGCAGAGACGTCCTCGCCCTGCTGTCTCTCTGCCTCACTCTCTCCGTCGTCACCGGAGGCCTGCTTCACCGCTGGCTGTCCGGGACTCTCAGGTACGACCACGACGCGTCGGTCCAGACCGCCTGCGTCTACAGCGCGGCCCTGTTTCTGGCCTCCTTCCTGTGCCACCCCCTGCGCTGCGTGCTCACCATGACTCTGCCCACCGTCTGCACCAAACAGGGCCGCAAACTCCTCGCCTCGGCCTCGGTCATGGTCCTAGTGCTGAACGTCATCCCCAACATCACGGTGAACGTCGGCGCCGTGTCTCGCATCCTGAAGTGCAGCGCCGAAGGCTTCACGAAGACTTTGCTGAACTCATCCGAACTCTTGAACAAAGCCAAGCGGGACGTTGTCGAAGCAGCGATCAAAGTAAAGAGAGAAGACCTGAGCATCGTCAACAACTTGAGGACTTTAGATCATTCCACTAAAGTTGACGTGTCCGAGGTTAAAAGCAGGTTCACTGAGATGATCGGGCAGATTGAGGCCAACTTCTCGCACGCCAGGAACCTGCTGAAAGAATACAAGCTGCTGTCAAACCGAATCCTCGCTGCCATTTTTGTGGCGTTACTGATTCTCGAATCGGCACGCTACTTGAAATCTTACCTGACATCGGTTCAGTTCGACAACATCCACGTCTCCAAAGAGCTCCTGCTAAGAAGACCTCATGCTGGCTTTGGGAAGCCAGCTAAAAATAAAACCTGCTCCTCAAGTTGTAAAATAACAAGCCAGGAGTGCACCTCCTCTTTCATAGCTCTGATTGTGGTGACGTTACATTTCGCTGCCATCACCTTCGTTGTGATTTTGGATCACGTTGTGTATTACATAGTTCAGATGATCGTGCCGTGGTTGCAGGAGTTTCCACCTACATCTGCCGTTATAAGCGTCGACTACAAGGTAGGCCAGCACTCCGGCGCAGCTCGATCCGCTCCACAGATGTTCACTTCTGCTGCGTTTGCTGAATTTTCTCTCATTTCTAGGTTAAATGGTTCCCCCCTGCGTTTTGCATTATCCCGCAGTCGTGCGTCAGGCGGGAGTTAACGAACTTCCAGGGGGATTACACGTGGGACTTCAGCCCCGAGCCGTCGTCCTGCAATGTAACAACTTCAGCTCCCAGCTCGGGAGTCACCCTCCTGCTGGGATGTCTCTGGCTGATGAGCTACTTTCTGGTGTTCCTTGAAGTTTATGCCAGACGGCTGCGCAGAAAAATCTCCGCTTCCTTCTTCAGAAAGCAGGAGGAGAGGAGAACGGCCCATTTGATGAGGAAAATACAAGTGTGGCAGAATCGAGATGAGGAGAAGACGGCGGTTACTCTTGATATTTGTGTTTCTGACTGAAATGTCTCAGCTGAACATAAAACAAAGGGCGTGCCCTCCGTGTTCGGTGGTGTGTTTGTTTGGACAATGCTTTCTAACATTAAATCTTTTACTGCTGAATGTTTAAATATTGATTTAAAAAAAACTAATTTTATGACATTTAGTGACAGAAAGAAAGATATTTTTGACTGGTTTCATATTGATGGTGTTGAAAATTTTGGGACGTGATGACTGATGATGAGATTAACTGAAAATCACATGGAAACTTAATATTGAAAATAACAACAAAAAAACATTGCTGCATTTCCCAGAAGCAAGGGATATTCTAAATAATAATAGACTTATCAGGAATAATGATTATAGAGATGTGCAGGCACATCATTAACACAATCAATTTTCATTTTGAATAAGAGCCAAAAGAATCATCAGTAGAGGACAATAGACCACTTAGTGGAGGGTTGTTAAAAAAAATACATAAACAAAACAATTTTCCCTGTAAACAGCCAGGGAAATGTCAACAGAGAAATCCCTTACAGTTTAAAATTTAAATACATTCTAAAATACATAAGAGATCATTTGTGACACAATTTAAATGACGAAGGATGTATGTTCTCTGGTATATGTGCCGTTATCATAAATTGGAAAAAAAAAAATCTGCATGCTGGACCTGCATGCTCTGTGGTTGTTTACGTTTTTATGTACAGATGATAGAAAACATGGAGCTGTTAAAATAAGTATTCAGTTTCTCTTTCTTTACTTGTTTCAGCAAATAAAGCCAAGAATTGCAATGATTTTGTGTCAAAGTCTCTGTGTAAACCACATGTAAGGTCAGAGGCCACAGCAGACGTTTCAGCTCAGAGCAGCGCTGTGTTAAAGTGCAGCCCTGCAGTCACTGACATGCATGCAGACCCTTCAGACCCTTCTGTTGTCAGCTGCTGCACGTAATGTTTTGTGCATCCTGTCTGAGTTCGTCTCAACACCTTTTTTTTCTTTTGCAAATGCACCACGGTTTGACACTCTTGGGACTTGCGTTTGTGGTTTACAGCAGCATTTCCTCGCATCTGCATCGAGCAGATACAGTGAAATGTGTTTTGTCAGACGGAAATAACTGTCATAGCATTTTTGCATTTTTTTATTTTTTTATTAATTTGTTTATTTTACCTCTCCAGATTTTTTTTTTTTTTTTTTTTGCGTTCCTTTTTTACCCCTCTGCCCCACTAGATGCCGCTATGGTGCTTTGGAGAGGCACAAAACAAAAGAATGCCCTGTCAAGGAGATGAACAGCAATAGATTGGATCTTACATTTTGATGGCTCACATATTGTTAATCGATCACATTAATGGGTTCCATGAACACATCTAATAACTTACAAGTCTATTTTTATCAGAGAATCCTTACAACAAATGACTTCCTTTCTCACAGAAAGTCTTTCTGCGTTGCAGCACACTTCTGCATGAAACTCCCTGGAGGCTTGACGGGGTATATTTTAAGATCTTATCCTAGAATAACAATAGAATTCATCTTTTTAATCTATTTTTATTCCTGACTTGTTGTCCACTTCCTGGTTGTCTCAAAATCCACCAGCATGTGTAAATATATCACACTGCTGTTGTTAGTCCAGGAGTCATGAATTATTCAAATGTAGCTGTATGCTCTGGGTTTTCACATGACTGTGTTAACATACAACATGTGCGACAGCTGAAGAACCAGCTCTGGGCCTTCTTCTGGCTGAGCTGCAACTGATTATTGTTAAAATGTAAATAAACTCCTTCACAGCCAGCTGGCCTGATTTCATGGCTCCTATTTTCCTTCATGTTAAATGGGAATATTTGTGTTCTCACATTCAGTCTGACACATTTGGTACATTTGGCATCAGAGCAGCAGGCGTTAGAAACGCAACACGAACATTATTGCCAGACACAGCATATTAAAGACCAACAGGTGATGATATGCATCCATAGGTAGACAGCACAAGGATTCAGGGAGCTCTGGATCCTTTTTCTAGAATAACAGATAAATTCTAAAGAATGGACCAACTCTACTAAATGTAAAATCCTGTCATGCACTGATGCTGACAATCACTTCCAAGCAGATACAGACTAAAGCTGTTCTAAAGCTGTTTTGAGGTCTGAAGTCAGAATTTGTTTTCCAGCAACTTGAAGCAAAAGATTTTAATAATATCAGCAATCTCGCTCACAGTCAGATTGCCAGAAGCTGTGAACACTCTCCCAAATGTGCATCAAGGGAACAGCGAGAACATTTTAATCATATGCTGTCTGTTCCGGCTTGTTTCTCAGGAGATGAGAAATTTCCCTAAATCCTACTTTTACTTTGTACAACCAGAGAAGTCAGCCATGTTGAGTGCAGCCATGCCTGCTAGTTTCTGAAGAGGAAAAAGGAAATCTTCATAATTAAGGCCATTTCAATTATACGGCCAATCAGTGCAGGGGGGGAATTACAGGCCACCTCCTCTGTTCCTTCAGTAATTACAGGGTTTCTGTCCTGGACGCAGTGGTTGACATGGCATTCTGCTCTCAGATGGAGAGGTGCAATTGATTTTCTCGTTGGTGACTACATGAGGCTGCGTGGATATAATGGGAAGAGCACGGAGGGAGGGGTACAATGGGAAAATAAAGAGCGAGAGAGTGTGAGGGAGACAGATGTGGAGACTCGAGCGACTCTGGAGGAGGACTCAGCAGTCACTGCTTCTGGGTGACAGTGAGAGCTGCATTCTGCTAATTATGGTAAGCTGCAAATTCATATTTACTTACTCTTTTATTACTTTCCTTTTTTTGACTACATCATTTTACTGCTGTTTTTTTCTCTTTTTTATGATTATCATTTGTCTCACTGTTGTGTAAGAAACTGATTACTGATTATTACGTCAGAAATCTAGTTTCCCACTGTTTCAGGGGAGAAAATATTCTTCACAGTCAAGTCAGACAAAAGAGTAATATTGAAGCTTTAAGAAATGCAAAAAAATATTAGTAAGTGAAATGAAACCTTTTTTCATGCAAACTAGATAGTATTACTAATCCTGGTACAACCATCTACATACCAAGCTTCTTTAATAAAGTTGTTTTATAGAGATTTTAAAAAGCATCGTTGTTGGATAAAATACTCCAAAGTAAGCATGTTTACGTTCAAGTGTGTGTGTAAGTCCAGCACAGTCTGTACTGAGGTGAACATATGGCAGTGATCAATGTGTATGTCAGAGAGGAGGTTGGGGCGGATGGATGGGTCACATCAAGGATGAATATTACTGTCACTTCTTTAGGCTTGTTTTTCACTTATGTTTTATTCTAAAGTGACAGGCTATCTTAAACCAGGTCAGTGTGTGTGACAAGGTGAAAGATCATGGCTCAGGTTATTTACACCAAATGACTTTTTTTTTTTTTTTTTTTTTTTTTTTTTTTTTTTACAAAACAACATAATTGTTTAAAGAGACATGAGATGGAGAGCATCAGTGGTCAGCGGACTGAATCTATCACTGAAATGTTAATGTAGTTCAGAGGAAAATTATTTAAGAAACCAATATTTGGATTATGTCGCATATGTAACCATGGTGACGACATTGATGTCCGTGTGTGACAGAACACTACAGAGATATAGAGATTAGAAGAGAGTGCTGTAACTGTAATGTGGTAATTTAAGTAATATTTTGTTCCCTTATCTTATATGTAGGAATGACTAATCAATAACATTTTTTAAATGCAGATACAAAGGACTCTAATTGTTAACTTTCTCTGTTTTTCTCTGTGGAGGATTCTCATTCTGAGGCCCTGGAGATTTACTGATTTGTTGAGTTTGGACATTAGGAGAGATGGAGAACAACACAACCATCTTCCAGGACGCCTCTCGGGTCCTGAATCTGACCGAAGTGCCTCTGAACCCCCTGGAAGAACAAGTCATCACGATATTTTTGACCATGCTCATCTGTGGGGTCGGGATAGCTGGGAACGTCATGGTGGTGCTGGTCGTGCTGCGCACCAAACACATGGTGACCCCGACTAACTGCTACCTGGTCAGCCTGGCCGTCGCCGACCTCATCGTGCTCCTGGCCGCCGGCCTGCCCAACATCTCCGACGTGGTCGCCTTCTGGATCTACGGCTACACCGGATGCCTGTTCATCACTTACTTCCAGTACCTGGGCATTAACGTGTCCTCCTGCTCCATCACCGCCTTCACCATCGAGCGCTACATCGCCATCTGCCACTCCATCAAGGCGCAGTTCATATGCACCGTCTCTCGGGCCAAGAGGATCATCGCTGGAGTGTGGATCTTCACCTCCCTCTACTGCACCATGTGGTTCTTCTTAGTGGACACCGATGAAACGGTCTACACCAACGGGGTGGTGGTCACCTGCGGCTACAGGGTCTCCAGGAGCCTCTACATGCCCATCTATTTCTTGGACTTCACCTTGTTTTACGTGATCCCCCTCCTCGTGGCCACCGTGCTGTACGGGCTCATAGCGAGGATTCTGTTCATGAGCCCTCTGCCGTCGCACCTCAACGACCGAGCTGGAGGAGGCTCGGTTCACCAGGGTCACTCCCACAGCACCAACAAGACCAACAAGGGCACCGTGTCTGCCAGGAAGCAGGTATGGCAGATCAAGATCCGTCTCACAGTTTTAATGGATGGATGGATGGTGAGCTTGTGAGCTTAATCACTTTGTTGAGGTGTGAATATATAAACTCTTTCTGTATTGGAAATAGATACACATATGTAGCACCTGGAGAAAAATGTTTTTTTTCTGTGAGCAGTATTTCATTCATTCCTTACAGATTTCATTCATTCTCAGTTCTGGTGTTTATGTAGTATATTCAGTGTTGCCAGTAGGGGGCAGAGTAAAACTGTGAGATGTGACGCACTGTCAGTCAGCCAGCAGAAGAAGAGAGAGAATGCAGAAGAAACGAAGCTTCTCGCGGGTGGGTTCTGGAGTTTCCTAAGATCTTTTGTATTTTTCCTCTGTCCTGACAGTAGTGAATAAAAGTGAACTCTTTTTCAACACCACGTCGTCGTTGCCTGAGTGGTGTAACAATTTGGAGGTCCCACCGAGATCAAGAGGACACTATTTAACGGCAGAGGACAGTTTTATCGCCGGAAAAGTGGATGAAAAGAACGGACATGTGCGCCGACAACACGTCAACTAGGTGAGCTAAAGCTAGCTACTGGGAACAGTTGAAGTGTAGTTAGAGCGACATCGGCTCGGTTTGTTTTTTTTTTCCAAGTGTTGGCGAGTTAAAACCTTATCTGCAAAGATGTCGGAGCACCGAGAAGAGTTTCTGTTGGAAATAGAGGCTAAACTGTGTGGACTGAATGTGAAACAACTGCAGCGAGTCTGCCAGTATTGCAAAGCTGATGGAGAAGACTCAGAGGACATTCAAAAGAAGAGCCGCCGTGCGCTCGTTAAGCTCATAATGAGTTTTTGTGAGCGGGACGACTTTTTGGAGCGAGAAGATGAAGGCATGTCTGTGCTTTTGGAGCTGAATGACTTGATCGATGCTTTGAGGGAGAAACCAGCAGCGGAGACCGACCAAGCAGGAGCAGCGCCACCCTTCTCATCGCCTACAGCTGACGACAGAGAGGAGGCGATGGTAAGCCGAGCTCAACAGGGGTCGGGACTGCAGCAGGAGCACCTTACACCGCCATCGCTGGAGACATGTGGCATCCGGGAGACAGCACGGGAGGAGGACACTCGAAGCAGGGGGAGAGACTCCAACAGCTACAACAACTGGCCTTCCAGCGGATTCAGAAAGGACTTCAAAATAAACGGACACATTGGTGAGTCAACCTCAAAGGACACTCTGAGCTTTAGCAGCCTTGAACATCAGATTGAAAGTGGGCTCAGGAAAGGCTATCCAGAAGTGGAGATCATGGAGGCTGTGATTCGGGTTGTAAATCCTGGTTTGAAATTGAGGAGCTATTTGGAGGGGAAAATGGACCTCACCTTAGCCACCCTCAGACAAATCTTGAGAGCTCATTATGCAGAAAAGGATGCAACTGTGCTGTATCAACAACTGACAAAAGCGGTGCAGGGGTCTGGTGAAAGTGCACTTGACTTTCTGGTACGAGTTCTTGATCTTCGCCAAAAGGTCCTGTTTGCATCTGAGCGTGCCCAATCTGGCCTGAAATATAACAGAGAGCTAGTTCACAGTCAGTGTTCTCAATCTATTATGACAGGCTTGTCAAATGATAACATCAGAACAGAGATGAGAATGTACCTCCAGGATGACAAAAGCAGTGACGAGCTGCTTCTGCAGAAAATGCAAATTGCCCAATACAATGAAAATGAAAGAGCTCAAAAGAGTAAAGCTACAACTAAAGTAATGTACAGGGCAAGTGTGAGCACAGTTGACAAAAGTGGTGATGAAGATGCTCCTCCAACAACCCCAGTTTGTACAAAACCCAACAAACCTGCCAAAGATAACTCCCTGTTTACAAAAATGGAGGAGAGTAACACAGCAATTCGGGAGCTCACAGGCCAAGTAGCATCCCTTGTGCAAACTGTCCAGCGGGGAGGGAAAACTGGGGATCACAATCAAACCAAAGCCCAGACCAATGCTTTCAAAAGACCAAAGCGACAATGTGTGGCATGTCAGCAAGAAAAAAAAGATTGCATCCATTGCTTCAAATGTGGCAGTGACACCCATTGGGCGAGGGGGTGCAAAGTGGGGGGCAGGCAGAAATCGCTGGGAAACTTATAGAGGCTGTGACAGGGGGACGTGCCATAGTCTCAGAGAAAAAGTCCCAAAATGACTCAGAACCCAACCCTAAAACTGGATGTGTAGACCTGTGTACAGTTAAGGGGGAAAGAAAAAAACTGCCTAATCATCACTCCTCAGCTCGTCCAAAGCCAACAGTGAAATGCAAAGTGGATCAGTTTTCTCACTCAAGCAGTCCTGGATCAAAACGCAAACAAGTTGCACAGCTGGTTGGCAAAAAGTGTCTTGTCTGGTGTAAAATGAACAGTGTTAAAACACAAGCTTTGTGGGATACAGGAGCTCAGGTATCCATTATGAGTGAGACATGGAAATCCCAAAACTTACCTGATGCAATAATTCATCCAATCAGTGATTTGTTAAGTGATGGTGAACTGCTGGACTTAAGAGCAGCAAATGGATCAGAAATTCCCTTTCAGGGCTGGGTCCCAGTTAGTTTTAGTCTGTGTGATCCGAAAGCAAAACAGACAAAGTCAGATGACGTACTAGTTCCAGTACTAGTGAGCAGGGACATACTGCAGAGGCCTATCATAGGTTTTAATGCCATCGAAGAAATGCTGATAAACACAGAGGATCAGAGTCAGCCGAATGAAAGTATAACTTTGCTCAGGAACTCCCTTAAACTAGGATCGGGAAAGGCAGAAGCTTTACTAAATGCCATTCAGGGAGCTACAAATGAAAATGTCACTTACCTTGTGAAAACAGGACGTACACCCGTTGTAGTTCCAAGTGGAGAAATGAAGTGCATTACCTGCCCTGTTAAAACTGATCTAAAAGGGAAAACACAAATGCTCTTTGAGCCAGAGGAGAACTTAACATTGGATGAAGGACTGAAAATCAACTGTCAACTCATAAATGTTTCTTGTTCCTCGTGTAGAGTTAACATTTATGTGAGAAACACTTTGCAACATGACATCACAGTACCAAGTAAAACTGTGATAGGAAGTGTGGAGAGAATAACTGACTGCAACCTGGTACAACCGGGGGAACAATTGGTGACCTCTGTAGTTGCAGAAAATATGCAAACTTCATCATACTCCACAAACAGCTCAACTCAAGGGGATCCACAAGAAGAACCTTATGATCCACCTGTCAACCTGGACCACTTGACAAATGAACAACAAGCTGTGGTGAGGAAAATGCTCATGGAGGAGTCCAGAGCATTCGCCAGAAACAAAGATGATGTCGGCTTCATCAAAAACTTGAAAATGGACATTGAACTAACTGATAGTGTTCCTGTGGCCAAAACATATAATGCAATACCACGCCCATTGTATGATGAGGTCAAGAATCATATCCAAGATTTGTTAAATAAAGACTTCATTCGCAAATCCACATCTCCATATGCAGCTGCGGTAGTTTGTGTAAGAAAGAGAGATGGAAGCTTAAGACTCTGTATTGACTACAGGGGACTTAACAAAAAGACAATCCCAGACAGACACCCCATACCACGCATTCAGGAGATACTTGATGGTCTTGGTGGAAACGCTTGGTTCAGTGTGCTGGACCAAGGCAAAGCTTACCATCAAGGGAGTGTTAGTGAGGACTCAAAGAAATTCACGGCCTTTACAACGCCATGGGGCCTGTACGAATGGAACAGAATTCCATTTGGACTCACAAACGCACCATCAGCCTTCCAGCGTAGTATGGAAGAGAGCCTCGAAGGTCTGAGAGACAAAATCTGCATTCCATATTTAGATGATGTCTTAGTTTACAGCAAGACATTCACACAACATGTTGAGGATGTGAGAGCCGTTCTCAAACGACAGCAAGAATGGGGAATTAAACTGAGAGCAGACAAGTGTGACCTGTTCAAAAATGAGGTGCGCTATCTCGGCAAAGTGATCTCAGCTGAAGGCTACAGGATGGACAACAAAGAAATAGCAGCTGTACAAGCCCTGAAAACAAAACCTCCCACAAACATTAAAGAACTGCGAAAACTTCTGGGTTTTCTGGGGTACTACAGAAGTTATGTGCAAGATTTTTCTCGCCATGCAAAATGTCTTTATGATCTACTCTCAACAGATGCCACTCCTGGTACTGAGTTAAAGCCCACCACCCGGTCAGTTGGGGCGGGACAACTCCCTCCACATCAGAAAATAGTGTGGAATGACACCCACCAGCATGCTCTGAACTATCTGGTGGATGTCCTGACTAATCCACCTGTGATGGCTTACCCAAGGTTTGAGGATCCCTTCATTCTCCATGTTGATGCTTCAGAACAAGGACTGGGAGCAGTCTTATACCAGAGGCAGGAAGGCAAGCTAAGAGTTATTGGGTATGGCTCACGAACATTGACACCAGCAGAAAAAAACTACAAGTTGCATTCAGGGAAACTTGAATTTTTGGCGCTCAAATGGGCTGTTACAGACAGGTTTAGAGACTATTTGTTTTATGCTCCCTCTGTGACAGTATACAGTGATAACAACCCTGTTACTTATGTTTTGAGCACAGCCAAACTCAACGCAACCGGACATCGCTGGGTGTCAGAGCTTGCAGACTTCAACATCACCCTGAAGTACCGGCCAGGAAAAACAAACACGGATGCAGATTTCCTGTCTCGTGCACCTGTGAGTATGGACACCTATATGACTGAGTGTACAGAGCAGTACACCCCTGAAGTTTTAAACGCAATATTCAGTGCTGTTGAAACTCAAAACCAACAGGAAGTGGATTGGATCTCAGCCATCACCTGTAACCCACATGTTCAGGAGCTCGCTGCTCAGGAACAGCCAAATATAAGAGTAACAGAACAGGAGTTACTACAGGCACAGTTGCAAGATCCTGTCATATCCCAAGTTCTCCAGTTAAAAACATCTGGAATCAAACTGGACAAGAGACTTATGAATAACGAAACAGCAAAGACTAAACAACTGCTGCATGAATGGAAAAGATTGCATGTTTGTGAAGATGGTCTGTTAAGGCGCAGAACAGCAACAAATGCTCAAATTGTGCTTCCAGAACAATACAAAGCGCTTGTGTATAAGTACCTTCACTGTGAAATGGGACATTTAGGGGTAGAACGCGTGTTACATCTTGCTAGACAAAGGTTTTATTGGCCCGGGATGCAAAAAGATATACACTTCTTCATAACTGAAGTCTGTAAATGCAACATCCAGAAGAAACCTTCCGTCCACAGCAGAGCCCCCATGTGTCATGTACCTGCAACAGCACCATTCGAAATGGTTTCCATTGACTACCTTCATCTTGAAAAAAGCAGGGGAGGGTATGAATATATTTTAGTGATCATTGACAACTTCACTAAGTTTGCGCAAGCTTACCCAACCCGTAACAAATCAGGCAAAACGGCAGCAGAGAAAATATTCAATGATTTTTCTTTAAAATTCGGTTTTCCTGCTAAAATACATCATGATCAGGGCAAAGAATTTGAGAATCAGCTCTTCAGACGGTTGCAAAAATACACGGGCATGATCAACTCGAAAACAACTCCTTATCATCCACAAGGGAACCCAGCTGAACGATTTAATCGTACCCTACTATCAATGCTGCGGACCTTAGATGAAGAAAAGAAGGAGAAGTGGAGTGACTATGTGAGTAAAGTCGTACATGCATATAACTGCACCACCAGTGAGGCAACAGGATTTTCGCCTTTCTATTTGCTCTTTGGCAGACATCCTCGTTTACCAATCGATTTGATTTTTGGACTAAATGAGGAAAAAGGACATAACTCACCCCAGGAATATGCTTTAAAATGGCAACAGCAAATGAAAGAAGCATATGACATTGCATCAAAAACCATCAAAAAGACAACAACAAGAGGGAAGATATATTATGACCAGAAAAGACAAAGTTCAGTGCTTTCCCCAGGTGACAGGGTCCTTGTAAGAAACATGTCAGAGCGCGGGGGACCAGGGAAATTGCGCTCATATTGGGAGGATCAAATACACGTCGTCATTTCACAAAAAGGGAAAGACAGCCCAGTGTATGAATTAAAACCTGAGCGTGGGACAGGGAGGAGCAGAATCCTCCATCGCAACATGCTTATGCCATGTAATGCTTTGCCACTTCAAGAACCAGCCCAAGGCACTGGAAGAGAACAGAAACGGGAACATCAACAAAGGAAAAGACACAATAGCAGTGAACAAAAGGAGACATCAGAAAGTTCAGATGAGGAAGAACTTGGTTGGGCGTTCAGCCTGAGGCAACATCACCACCAGCCCACAGAACAAAATGTCACACCGCCTGTCACTCCTGAAACAGCACCTCAGTCCAGACTTAATGTTGAAGCAGAGGAGTTCAGGGTTGAAACTCCTGTTCAAATGATGATGAGTGAGGATTCTTCCAGAAACGATACAGTTGAACATGGTGTTCCAGATGTCACAGAAACTGTGCGAGCTGCAGACCTGCCAACGACTTTAGGGTCAGGGCCAACTGACACACAACCACGTAGATCACAAAGAGAAAGGAGACCTAAAGAGATGCTGACATACGACTCATTAGGCCAACCAACTCAGCGTGTGATCAGAATGCACAGTAACCCAATGTATGTTAATGCACTGGCATCAGTACATGGACACTGCAGTGTTCCTTGGCTACCTGCACAGATGTATGGAACACACATGGTATATCCTTCACTTGTACCCAGCGGATATTACTGAAATATCGTTTGAGTTATTATGGACTGTAATAGATTATCCTTTGTGAAATGGACACAGTAACATGAACTGTTTGTGAACTGAGGGTTACTGTCCATAAAGTGTGTCATGGGAAAATATGGACTGAAAAAGGGAAAAAAAAACACTTTGAATGTGATGTTGAATTTTCTACTGTGGTCTAATTGTTTTTATTTGGTTATCTGGTTTAAACAAGGAAAGAAGACAGATTTGTTTGTTCAAAAATGTGTATGTATTTTTTTGAATGGGTTATGAAAAAAAGGTTCCAGTCATCAAATTAGTTGGACTATGTTATGACATTGAAATGATGTAAATGGAAATGAGTTATATGTATGCTGTTAAAAGTCTCCATGGAGTGAGTAAGAGAAAGTAATTTTGTTTCAGAGCATAAAAATAGTACTGTGCTAATGTTACAATTGCTTAAAAAGGAAACTTTTTCGAAGTTTAAACACTGTAGTGTCTAAAAAAAGCAGAACGTGATGGGATCACGTAGTATACAGAAGTTACGTACTCATAGGGTAAAAACCTGTAGAAATGCACTCAAACCCATTTACCTTGTTTTAACTTTCAAATGAAAGCTATTGTCATTGTGATGTGTTGGTCTGAATTACATTTAATGGTACCATTATCAGTTGAATGTTTGAATCTGTTTTCCGAAATGTGCTGTTTATTTCTGCTAATGTTGGGGACAACATTTATTTAGCAGGGGAGGATTGTAGCACCTGGAGAAAAATGTTTTTTTTCTGTGAGCAGTATTTCATTCATTCCTTACAGATTTCATTCATTCTCAGTTCTGGTGTTTATGTAGTATATTCAGTGTTGCCAGTAGGGGGCAGAGTAAAACTGTGAGATGTGACGCACTGTCAGTCAGCCAGCAGAAGAAGAGAGAGAATGCAGAAGAAACGAAGCTTCTCGCGGGTGGGTTCTGGAGTTTCCTAAGATCTTTTGTATTTTTCCTCTGTCCTGACAGTAGTGAATAAAAGTGAACTCTTTTTCAACACCACGTCGTCGTTGCCTGAGTGGTGTAACACATATTCCAGAGTTATTTCCAGATATTCTAGTAAAGTGGTTACAGTTAGTCTCATTTAGACACATCTGGTTTCATGTTAGCTTTTCCCTTTTGTGGCCGAACTCTGGTTACCAAGCTGCTCCTGCCTTTCAACCCATGTCAAAGCTGAATATGTAGCTATATAAAGAGATTCATGGTCCCCAGATGATAAAACCCATCCTACATGTTTCTTTTTTCTTGCCATGTTGGCATTTATGGTATAAACTGAGCTGTTGTAATACAAATTACCTGTCTTGCCCTGACATTTGGTGCAGCTATTCCGGTCCTGCTCAAAATATAAGTATAAATACTTTGCTAACCCTCCACAATGTTTTTTTTGTTTGGTTTTTTTTTTTTTTTTGATCATAAGATGAAGTTTTTTTTGTCTGAAGAGTGGTTTATGATGAAAATTTGCCTGTAAAACTAATGATCTTCCCAACAGTCCCAGTTGTATCTTGCATTCAGAACTAATTAGAAAATGTGTCTTCCAGGAGAGAAACAGCAGTTTGAATCAGTATGACGTTGCTCTCTATAATGGAAAACTACTATAGAAAAAAGCTCTGACTGACAGCTTTAAGTAATATACTTTTTATCAAAAGCTGTCACCCAGCTGGTGTCACTTTTGTTCATTGTTGGATATGTTCTTTACCATGTTACTCCTTGAAGCTAAAGTTGTGTCAAAGAAAGAGAAATTAAGTTTGTGCTCAAAAGGGGAATTCATTTGGTTATCCTAGTTTATGAGCTCTTGAATTGTTTCTCAGCCCACATGATGGTTTCCACACTAGAACATCTCATGTTTTAAATGCCGAGAGACAAAATGTAACCAGTATCAGTATCTCCTTCCAGTCCAATAAGCTTGGCAAACCTAACATGTTGCTTCTATTTGTTGGAAATGAAATATGAGTTCATGATAGTTGCACATCTTTGCGTGCTGCTTTATTTACTCAACCCTTCTTCTTATGACTCCTGGCTTCTCGTTCTGTCTCCTCAGATCACTAAGATGCTGGCCGTGGTGGTGGTTCTCTTCGCCCTGCTGTGGATGCCTTACCGAACGCTGGTGGTGGTCAACTCCTTCATCGACCCGCCTTACCACAACACCTGGTTCCTGCTCTTCTGCCGCATGTGCATCTACATCAACAGCGCCATCAACCCCATCGTTTACAACCTCATGTCCCAGAAGTTTCGCGTCGCTTTTAAGAAGCTCTGCAAGTGCGGCAGGCGTCACAAAGAGGCCGAGTACGTCGTGCCCATGTACTACAGCGTGATGAAGAACTCGTCGCACGGGAGCAACGAGCCCGTCACGGAGCAGGAGGAGGTCGGTGGGCACGCCGCCAGCAGATTCAATGAAACGGACTACGAAGCCAGCGTCTCCTAATGAAGACTCTGATAACCGTGCATGAAAACTTCTGTCGGTTTTTAATGTTTTGGTCGATGCTCTCACATGTCGAAATAGGTAAAAACACTGATCACTGGATGTTGTTCCTGATAACTGTGAAGCTGGTGTGGTGTTGTAGTTGCAGCAGTTTTGAGAATCGTATTCCAATGTATATTATGCTGAAATTAGATAATATGTCTGAAGGTTTTGCTTTTTTTTTTTTGAGCGTGTATTAAATGTGTGAAGGAGAAATGACTGCCGGTGATGAACACCTAATTGTGATGCATGTGTCTCTCCTGTTGTGGGTGAATATTGCGAGGAAACGTCCAGACTTTATGGTAATGAGTTGGTCAAGAGCCAGGTCGGAGCGAATCCTCAGCATTATGTGTCTCTTGATAACGAGTGCTCTTGTGCTTCCCGTGTTCGGGCTGGAGAGCTCAGATGTACCGATGACACACGACGCAGTCCGTTTTTACCCCTTTTGTTCAACAGCAAGTATAACACATGTATCCCATTAACAAAACCTAATACAAGCAGAACCAAACAGGGCCTGCTTTTATGTCCCATCGATGTTAATAATGAACCTCATCATGTGACGTTTCTGATGTTAAATCTAAAAGTGGAGTATGATTGATTCTTTAAGGCCATAATTGTATCACACACTATCCTGATGCAGTCAGTTCAGAGTTGTTGCAAATGTAAAACATGTAGAAATCGATGTTTAGAAGAAACTCTTATTAATCACGATCAGATCATTTCAGTGTTAAAGCAGTCAGAGAGTTGCAGAGCTGCTGTCTCTCGCTGTCCTCACAACTGAGCCCATTTTTGGCTTTAGCATCAGCAAGAACTTTTTTTTCTTCATTATTTTTCAATCAACTCCTGTCAGATTATGAGGTACTTACTTATCAAACCAACTGTATCTCTATCTGTACCTTACAGCAAACCTAAGAGCAGCTATCTGCACGCCATCAGCTCTTCTGATGTTGCTTTCTCTCAGTGCAATTAGATATTAATTAGTTTATTGAATATTTTAAATCCCGAAGCTGCTGCTGAACATATTGAGTAAATAAGTAATTAGACTGAATCACAAAAAGCAAACAACTCAGCTGATATATCAAACCAAGACACAATGATAATACAGCCGTATGCATACTGGTGGAGACACAGTTAAAAGTACTTTTCCCAGCACTAAGATACTTTTATTTTTAGGAACCAGCAAAGTAGTTTTATTTAGGAAACTAATGAAAATGAAAAATAACGCAGAATTGAAGAGACTGGCTTGAAAAACTTTTCCTGGACACACCTCACTATAATCAGACGAAACGCAAAAATAGAATGTTTTTCTACATGAACAAACTTCCTCCTCTTCGACCTTGTTTAAACCTTGAATTCATCGCTGGATGAACTGAGGCTACATAGAAACAAAACAAAGCCAATCTCTCAGCCCGTCCACTGAAATCATTTATGAATCCAGAGAAAGGCGCGCGTGCATCATTTCAATCTATCATTTCATCTCCGGTATGGGAAGCAGGAGATAATGACGAGGAGGCTCTGATAGCAGATACATCAGTCACAATTCAAAGCATTCGCTGACTCAGACGGTGAACATAAAGCTGGTGTTTTAGCAACAGGAGATGGACAGCAGATCTGCCGTTATTGAAAAACATATTGTGATGATAATCACCTGCAGCAAGTTTTCTGACTCTTTTCCAGATTATTGCTCTTCTGCAGCTCCACGCACTCAGTGTTCTTTGTTTAAGACATGTAGAGACACCAATATGAAGCTCTAGAAAAAAACCTTAGACTTGTAGATTGTATATTTACCCTGTGTTTAACGCTAAGATTCTATAAACAGGTTTGTTGTTTTTTTTCTGTGGATTCTTGGATTAACAAACATTTCTACACCCCTGATTGTGAACTTCCTGTTTATTTATTCAAGTTCTGTGAGTTTAATTCAATAAACCTTGAAAAATATTCAGCCAGTATTATTTATTTTGGGGTAAATGAAGATTTGATGTAAATTTGAATACGTTTAAGATGCTTTCTCCTCCAGGAGCTCGATGATTGTACTTCAGATTCTCTTTTGTTCTGATTTGCATTAAACAAATCCTATCCTCCTGCAACAGAAATATGCTTGAGATTTATTTTAGGCATGACGATATGTGGTTAAAATCTGTTAAAATCTGGTAAAAAGGAGTTAAAATAGAAGAAACCAGCTGTCTGCTAACTGTAAAAAAGGAGAAAACCAATGAACAGGGTTGCTCACTTTCCAGTTTGCCGCTGATTTATCATTGTGATGATGATCTATGATGTTACGACCATCTGAAATGATTTAATACTGACATTCTGAAGAAGTGTGATGGTTTAGTTAAACGAGTTAGTGAAGCTACAACAGTAGCCCCACTGGGTTACTCAAGTAACATTCCCCAAATCAGAATAAGCTAGAGCGCCTCTCTGTGTTGAGTTTGCATCTTTTCCCTGAGCCTGTGTGGATTTTCTCTCGGTGCTCCAGGTTCTTATTTAGAGAACTCGCAGTCGGGTTAATTGGCCGTCGGTGTGATTGTGTCTTGCGCCGTGTCGGCTGTGTGATGAGCTGGAAACCTATCTGTGGAGTGCCCCCTTCAGCCATTCTCTGCCTCCACAAGCTCCAGCTCCCATAATCTGGATGAAGTAGGTGTGGGAGGAAGATCAATAAATGTCAGCGAGGACTTGTAGCAGCACTGATAGACCCAAAGCTGCTATTTCAGCTTCAAAGTGTGAACATGAATCATTTTGTGAGCGGTTTTTGTTGTGTGGCACAAAAGAGCAATGCCTTCTTCTGTCAGTACAACATATTTGTGTTTTCAGATTACCTTAAAAAAAAAACAGTCCAACTTAAATTATGTAATAAATGAAGGTATTTACACTGAAGTAATGCTGACCACTTACTGCTGAGATTTAACTACTTTTACAGCAACAACTCTGACAAAATGGTGCAGGGCATCACATTTTGTCTTCCTGTTTGGCACCTCTGAACATGGAGCGGCAGGATCACAGATTTATTCAACCTCCTGCTGGATTTACCCTGCAAGGTGATGTCTGAAAGCCGTCCCCCTCCGCACTGAAGTGAAGATATTCAACAAGCCATAAACAGTTCAGAGTGACAATCAAGGTCTTTTTATGGTAATTTCCCGCCAGTTCAAAGATCCACACACACTCTGTTGGAACAGATTTGTCAATGCGTTGGGTATATGTGGTTCATTAGAAATGTGTTTTTCACCTTCTTCTGTTCCTCACTCCCACAGAATGAAAAGTGCTCTAAACCTTTCACTGCATTAATGACTCACAAATGTCACCGAAGCAAACAAACAGAACACAGGAAACACAAAAGCTGCAATTATTTCACACCAATTTCAAATGTTAATGAAGTGTGGCTCATTTGAAATTGAAATATATTCGAAGGAACTTTTTTTTTTTTTCAAACAAGTGAAACAATGGAGAGATTAACAAAAAGAGCTTTTATACTGTTTTTAGCCTCACAGCTTCTGAATGTTTCTTCTGTCAGTTTTTCTAAGAAAAGGAAGGAGTATTACCAATAAAAAAAAACCTAATTAAAAACCTACTGCTCCCGTTTAAAGATATACATGAGAAATTCTTCTTAAAACATGGTTTTCAAGTAATTTGACAAACTTTTTCATTAAAAGCTTTACTGTAAGAACCCTTTGACTGCACACACTCCGTCCTACCGAGGTCCCAATAATGTGCAAACCAGTCGTTATTGTTCATCAGAACGTAAACATCCATATTACAATTAATCGAAACCAATAAAACAATTAATAGGATCTGTTTCCAAATATTTTATAAAATGATATGCCTCTGCACTATGTCCTTTATATTATCGACACTACGTCTGATCTCTCCCACATATAATTTACTGGACGTTTCCAAAGTAAAGCCTCTGAAGACCATAATGATGGCAATTTCAAATGCATGTCACTTTAAAGATGATGTGTGCTGAAAATTCTCTTATTATTTTGATGTAAACATACTTTACTGACCTTTTCAATCATCCTCCCCTGAATGTGAATCCAGGAAGTAAACAGCTCTGGCCATGTGACAGTTTCCTGAAGACATGAGGCAACATAATTTTCATCCAAGCACTGTGTTTTTAGTTGGAATTTCACATAATGCATTCAATTGCTCAGAAAGATTTTTAGAGCTTCAAAACTAAAGATGTGACAAAATGAGTGTGTCAGAGTGGAGGCAACTCATTCAATCAATCAATCAAGTAATCAATTCAAACACAGAGACAGACATAACAAAGACATTAAAACCATTAAAACATGACCATCTGATGAATTTCAGATTAACTTCAGAGCAGTTTGGCTTGTTACATTCTTTTCATTAATAAATGTTGTAGAATTCATCCTGAAGACAAAATGCTTCAAATACAAGCTGCTGTCAGGTTTGTAATATTACAACAGAAATATTTCCAAAATGTTTGACATCAGTTTATACTGCTCAAGCTTATTCCGTTTCTGAGTTTGATTTAAAGCAGTTTACCGAAGAGTTCGCTGTAGGGAATAAAAGATCGTTCATCTTATAAACAAAGCTCTGCTGTCATATTTATCTCTTTAAACGTGATGATATCTTCGCTTATGTTTCCCTTCTTTTGTTCTGATCACACCAATAGCATCAGGTGGAAAACAGCCTCAGATATGAAGTAGATCATTTGAGAAATTAATTGAACAATGAACTGAATGGCGCAGATGGAGCTGAGAAAAGCTGCTCAATCAGACCGAGCTTTATTTACAGAGCATGAATAAGTCACGTTGATGAGCAACAATGAAGGAGATAGGTAGCAGCGAGTATTATGCTGTGTATTTTAATCTCTTTTGATAATGGAGAACATGACAACCTGTTCTTCTGTCACAATAAATTATTTATCCCGCATCTGTCAAGCACTCCTCGTCTTCTGAGTATCAAAACAAATAATCAAAGAGCAGCCAGAGTGTTTTTTGTTGTCTCACGAAGCCCATTACACTGCTTTGAGCAGCCAGCATGGCAACTCTTTATTGCACATTAATTCCTCCTTGTTCAATACAAAAATGCAGCCAGCAGAGTTTATTACAGCACAAAGCGCGGACGAAGGAGAAGCACGTCTGACACTTTATTTCAGGGGCCTTTCAAATCCGGAGCGTCTTCTGTTTAGTTCTACAAAAAGAGGTCTGACGACGCACAAAAAATAAGCGCCCCGGGAGTCTGAGAGTGAGAATGAAAAGCTGCTCAATAAAACAAAATGATTTCCTCAGACTGCAAGAGGAGGTAAGAAAAAAACTCCAGCACTTTGAATGCAGGTGCTGAATTTGGCCAAATTTGTTCGATGAGAGAGGAGATGTGTGTGAACTGAACAGCACCTGCAGACTCTGTCAGTCGTTTACAGGCATTTAGTACAAACCAGCTCATGAATACTAACTGCAGTTCATTATTATATCTGTGGAAACATCAGTATTATGGCCTTACAAAGACACAAAACAGACAGTTTTGGACTCAGTGAATAAATGTAGTTAATAATGTGAAAGTCAATATCAGTTTGTGCTTTAATACACACACACACACACACACAACAAGTGACACACAAGGATATAAGCCAAGGAGTGTGAGTTGTTCTCCATCAGTGACAGTGCTGTCGTCTCCTCTCTGATTTGATCTTACATTGTTTTCAATCAGCACAACTTTCATAAATGTACAGACTAGTTCACGCTTTGTGACACGTAAAACCGCATTGTGAGACAGTTCATCAGAAACGGGTTCGTTCGTCATGACCCCCCTCGTGTCAATCTGCAACATGCGCTCCACCACAATCTCTACGTATTCACCAGCAAGACATGAAAATAAAAACCTGTGGTTACCGTGAATTTATTGACAGCAGACATTATAAAGCCCTCAGTATGCTCTGTTTATGATCTATGAGTCGACCACACAGGCTGAAATCCTAAAGGAAATCAGTTCGTTTTAATACCACACACAACCTTCACACAGCTTTAAAATATACACTGTCTGTGTTTCTATGTGCGCTGCGCTCCTCTTACATCCACTCTTTCCAGATCGGGAGGTGTTTAGCATTACAGGCTTCATTCAGTCTACTGTTTAAAGCAGGGTTGCTATGAAACAGCGCGGGCTTCGGTCCTGAGCTGTAGATTAAAAGCGCGGCAGATAAGACGTATGCAGCTGTATCGTCGCATGTTCACAGCAGATGAAAGGGCCTTTGTGTGCATCAAGCCTGCGCAATCCTCGATGGAGACGGTTTTCTGATATTTACAGCATGTGTCAGACACGTGTTGCTTCCTCCCATGTATCCGTGGAGGCATGGCTGCGCTCACACACATTCAGCTTCTGCCTTTGAGTGTTTCACAAAACTGGGGTGATATTTCTCTTTAAACTACTCACACAAATAGCAATGTATTTATTCTTTAATTAACAGATTAAACCAATGGCTTTGAAAGATCAGCAGGTATTCATAAGTTTAAAAAGGTGCACTTTAATGGAAGTTAATGAAGGGTATTTTAAAGATTTTGCTTTTCTGACGTAAAAAGAGATATTAATCCTTTATATGTTTCACTTATTATCTATCACCGTGCAGATTCAAACATGACACACAAACCATCCCATCATATGCCATGAATACCTTGCTTTTGTAACAATGCTTCCATGTATACCCCTACTTAGTAAATGCAGACAAAATAAAAGGTTATTGCGGACAAAAGATGAGCTGCTCTCGACTAGTTTTCATCCTGAAAGCAAGGTTAAACATAAAAGCATCAAACCACGCTAAATTTGAACGTCAGGAAATGTGCACTCACTCATTATTCATTTATAAATACATAGAAGTGGCATTGAGCATGACAGGATAAAGCACGTGGATGAGTGCTGTGGTAGACGCGCAAAGCTTTCATCATTCTTCAGTCGAGACCATGCAAACATTTTGATATTGATTAGCTGGAACCACATTGTACTTTGAACTTCTACAAAGCTTCACTGCATGTTTGGTCTTACAGTCAATGTTATTGCCTGAGATGTTTGCGTCTGCGCTCATTAGGAATACGAAGTGATCGAAAAAAAAAAAAAAAACCCTGAGTGCCAATAAACTGTTAAACCACAATGGCTTATGTACCGTGGGATACGTACGAGCAAGTGTTTTATCACAAAGTACATTCATATGCTGTCCAAAACAGGAAGGTCAACTTAGCAGATGTCAAAACATCAAATATACCATGTTATATATAATTCAGCAATAGTTTATTATAAAAATATCAGAAATTTGTCAAACTTAACATGGTTTGTCTAAATGCACCCAAACTTTACAGTTAAATAAATTTAATAAGTTAATAATTAGTAAATTAATCAATGACCTAAAGAAACAGCAACAAGCCACCTGAGATAAACTGCCAACATACACACAGCTCTTCAAAAGGTAACTTAATGTTTTCCTGGGAGCTGTCAATACGTCACAAATTGCCTCAAGCTGCAGCTCAGAGTGAGACAGCAGCTCTACAACAGTTTCCATCCACAATAAAAGAAATGAGGGAAAAAAAAAATCAGAAAAAGTTTTTTAGTTGGAATTTAATTCTTATTTTCTTTTCAGTAATGATTTTCCCAAAGATAATATTGCTTAAAATGGCAAAAGGCAGTCAAAAATACAGCAATATACATAACTGCACAGTGAAAAATAGTTTAGCAAGCAACATGATCCTGTGACGAATTTATCATGGTGCCACTACAAAATATGTTGGAGCTTTAAAATATGCTGGCACTCTCTAAAGTACAGTCAGCTATACTGTAATGTTTTTTAAAGAAGCATAATGAAGTGTAATATGGAAAAAATGGTTTCTGTATCGTGCTGATGGTATGATGTCTTAGTTGGACGTTGTAAGATTTTCACCTGGAGAATTTTGATTGGTAAAATGTGTGTATGCTCTGCATGATGATCTGCAATTCTTCCTAATTCCTTGTATGTGTGCATGAGTATTTCACATCTGTGGAGCAGAGTAATAAGGAAATTCATGAATATTAATTTCTGCAATCAGTCAATGGATGATCTTGGAAAGAAGTGTCCGTGCATACTCTGACCACGTTAAGCAAAAATCTGACTCCTCATATATTCAACTCAAAGTGTCTGATATCACCTCCAGGACAAGTATGTATATTGAATCATGTAGTGTGTTAAGGAAATTCAATTCTGAAAATCTGCCTGAGTTTATTGTTGATGCATGATAACAAAAGGAAACAAAAATCAGATATAGCTTTATTTATAATGCATATTCTTGTCAGTATTTAAAACATGCATTAGAATTATAGAATTATGGCCATGAGTTGTTTTTTTTTTTTTTTTTTAATGGATGTCTAAATGTTTAAAATGAACAGATTCTCTTTAAATCAAGATGAATAGACTCTAAATCTCCTTTCAATGAGGCTGTAAGCATCAGAAAACTACAGGTCATTTGAAAACATGAAACAGCCCTGATCAATATCCAATATAGCTCAATCACAAATGCCATAAAGAAGGACTCACAGAGCACTTGTTAATTGATTAACCACCATGTTAAAAACAAACATTAATAGCATGTTATAAATGCATTTTTCATAACACCCCGGAGAGAAGGATTTTCTTCTGTCAGCATCTCAATATTCAATTTGTGCAATTTTACTTTTCACAGAGTCGAATCTTTAAAATGAGACGTACTCTCACCTAAATGAGACTGAGATTGAGCTCTATAGTTTCCTACCATATTAGTCATATGCATAGAAGTAGCACTGCTGATACTGTCTGTTCTCCAAAGTCTGCCCAGGTAGTTTTTAAAGAAGTGTCCAAAACCAGCAAACTAATCAGATGGCAAACATTTGCTTGCAGCTGTTACTATGACAACCAGTGAAAATAACAATTTATCCTATAAAAGTAGATTGTCTGTCATACATTTTGTTAACAGTTGACAAAGCATTTGAAATAGATATTTGGAGCCTTGCTAGTAATACAACGAGATGAGTCTATAAATCAGTGAAAATAAGGCTGACTGGGACTGTAAATGTCTGCACAAAATTCACTGCAGTAATTTCTGAAATGATTCAGTCTGCTCCACTTGAGTGCACAGACTCACCAGCAGAGTGAGAGCAAGACCTCTCAAGCATCACCACAGGAACCGATAAAAATAAATGAAATAAACCCTAAAGATTTATCTCACAAAGCACTTTTGTTAGTTTTATATGTGGTTTTTTTCCCCCTTACTTTTTGTAAAAGCGTGCTATCCTTTGATCCAGGATTGCAGCCAGTACAAAGACACATTTGACTGATGAAAGCGCTGCAGGTTGGCCGGGCTTCTGTCGGGGTTCTCACAGGAGGAGCTAAATCCTTTCAGACGGACACATTTTACTGCCTGCATCCAACTTATTGCAGCTCCGTGTCCCTGCTGTTATGTGACAATCACTCCTGTCGTTATTAATCTGTTGCTGGTCCCCTGAAATTTGATGTGCCGCGTCGTTTCTCGGCTGAGTCTTGTTCTTATATTGCAGCTGAGAGTGTTTGCATCTTGAGGTGGGGGGGGGGGGTTGACTCACAGCTTAATACTCTGAGTAAATGTGTTCATTAGGCAAACAGCCAGAGAAATGTAATAAAGCTAAAAGTTATTGATTGAGACTGTTTTTGCAGAAATTAAGGATTATCCCACTTGACAACCCATGAATCCTGTTTGCCTCAATACGCTGCGTGTCCCACAGGAAATTATCAGATGAAATTTATTTTGTAGCAAAGCTGTTTACATTACCACAAATGTGTAAAGCTTCATGTGGATTTATTGCTGGGAATGTAATTAAATGATTGAAGCAGGTGACCAAAAACCTCATGTTTGCCTGCTACATCTCTGAAAACGTGTGCAGATTAGTTACGGAGTATTTTGCTTAATCGTTGCAAAATAAAAGGGGAGATTACTTTGCGCCTTTTCAAGAATTCAGTTTTCATTAGTTTTTTAGGTCTTGATCAAAGTCGTGTAAGTTTAACCATTACGGAAGTCAATGGATTACATGGATTGATTCTGGGTTTTAGCTCTTCTTTAGGGACTTATGTTTGAACTAAATAACACAAAACAGCAAATAGATAAACCACCATCAAGCATAGCAGCAGATTAAGTGTTTATTTACGGCTGCTAATGCAACACAGCTATTCTGTGGATCTGACATCAGTGCTCCCCCTCCAGTCAACAGGGGTTTAGTGAAATAGTAACAGTTACTGTTTACGGGATGAGCTGGGTCATTGGGACATAAAGAAACAGCAACGCCGCACGTCTTCAGCAGTTTACATTTCCAGTAAAAGGCAATCACACACACACACAAAAAATGTCATTATATGTTAATTAAATAGTATTTTTTAATGTGTTCAGGCATTTGTTGCTGACAAAAGTGTTGCACACACGCACACACACACACACACACACACACACACACACACACACACACACACACACACACACACACACACACAAATACTCCTTGTTTATTCTGTCCAACAACAGAGGGATTAAATGAGATTCTTGTGAAAATTCCCAATAGTGAAGGTATTTCAGGGTCTTCAGCAATAACCTTTACTTGAATTTCACTTTAATGAAAAAGTCGCTCTGATTTAAAAAAAACAAAACCAGAATCCTCAGAGCAGACAGTGCAGAGTCAGAGCTGCGGCTCCAGAGGGATCATGGGTAGTGAGAGTTGAACTCTCAGCTGGCTCGGCCTTGGACTTGGCGGGGGCCTGGTCCTGGCGCTGGGGGCAGATGGCCTCCCTCTCGGAGTTTAGCCGTCAGCTGTTCGCAGACAGATGAGAGACTTTAGTGCGTCAGACGCTCAGGTCTCACTCGCAGCTCTGACAGGAAAACACACACACACACACACTCTCTCTGGAACTCCTGACAAAACTCCTGACTCCTTCTTGGTTTCATGGTGATTTAATGATTGAAAACTACCAGCGAGGACACTTCAGCCTCTGTTATGAAGTTGATCTCCACCATGTGAAGACATGTTTCACTCAAGGTAAGCTGAGAAGTTTTTTACTGTTTATTTTATATCCTTATTTGGGAGATTTAGTTTGATTTCTCACTGAAATGCAGCCTGTTAAAGTCTTTAAACTTACAGTCAGTCAGAGAGGCTTTTTTCAGAATTATCCTTTTTTATGACTGAACTGAAGAAAACATTCACAAACTAATATAAAAGGACTTATTGTCATAGTTTTTTTTTCATCTTTCGACAGCTTGCTGAGGTTTTCCTTCCCCTCATAATATCAGCACCATTCAGCTGTGGGTTTTTGTCTGTTAGAAAGTGTTTTCTTGTTCCACGCTCACCTATGTGGGGGGACGTGGAGCCGCTAGGAGGATCACTCACCAGCTAAAGCTCCTCTAATTCCATTTGCTGACCGTGAGATCTGCCTGAGCTGCTTACTCTGTCTTTACAGTAATGCAGACTGCAGCCACACCGTTTTACTATGAGCCCAGATCAGAGCAGTCTGTGAATATCAGCCACGCTTCTGTGCAGCTACGCATTTTGTGTCCGCTTGACTTAAAAGTTTACAGTGATTTGTTTTAGTTTGGAAAGTAATGTGAAACTTTAATCACTTTAAGTAGTTTTTGGCAGGTTCATTTGTATAATTTTAAATAGAATTTAATTCAATTTAATTAAATCTCTCTTCAACGCTCTTTACATCATGAATATTTTAATTATGCTGCAATATGCTGATGTCCCATGCTAATTTGAGTTTGTAGAGATTATGTAGAAAAGCAGCGTTTCTGCTACTCGCAGTGTTTCTCATTCAGCCGTTCTGTTTTCGTTGTATTGTCCAGAAAACAGATGTTCGGAACAATACGTCTGAATAACGATGGCACGAAGTCACCAGGTCATTTCCTCATCTGCATCCTGTTCTTGAACAAAACACAGAGTCGGAGGGGATCTCCAGTTTCCCTCTCTTGTTCCTGAGCAGGGAATCGGGGAAGTGGAGAATAAACCACATCCAGCAATGTTTTCACCTAAACGAGAACGAACGGGCCTCTTGAAACTCTGACGCCACGTTGAGTTGAATGACAGTCGTATTTCACAGGAATGTTTCCCAGGATGGTTCAGACTCGGTTTGTAACTCTCATGTGAGCTGCAGGTGGCAGGAAACCAGAGCCGTGTGTGTTTCCAGTTGCGAGGGTTTTAAATCAGTGTTGTCTTCTTGCAGGTGCACAACAGGAAGCTGTTCAGCAGACGTTCCTGGTTCAGGAGTTTCCTCTCTGCCTGGACGTCGCTCGCAGGATGTTCCGGTTTCATCCCTCTAGAGCAGGAGGCAGATTCACGTCCGAACCTGCTGCACAGCAACAGAAGTAATAATCCTCCAGGATGGCGGTCCCCCCTCTCTATGTCACCGAGGAGCCCGGGGCTGGCTTAACCGAAGTGGACATATGTACATTCCAGATTAATATCAAGTATGAAGTCATCCAAACTGTCGTCTGCGCCGTTTGCCTTTCCTTTGGCCTCATCTACTGCTTTTTCGGTATGTATTGCCGTGGCGTTCCCTGTGCAATGACGTGCCATCCTGATGCTTCTGTCAGTTTTTAGAGTTTGCCTGGAGCCGTGCAGTCCAGGTCCTGCGTGTCGACTCCCCTGCAGGTGTTGGACGCCTGCCTGCTCCCACACACATATCACGAAGTGACTCATTATCAGGCTTTCTGCTGACGCCTGCAGACGCGCCGGCTCATGAAGCCCCGCAGAGCCGTGACCCTCCAGGGCCAGGATCGGGCACCGCTGCCTTAAAGCCCTCGGCGGCAGGTGCTCGCAGGCTGCCAGGGGTTTAGGGTGGATAAGGCTCAGAGCTGCAGGGGGCAGATGGGCGGTGTTGCGTCTGAATCTGACAGAGGCAGCGCATTGGAAGTGCCACCTGTTGGATTGACATCGGCGACACCTCACTGATGTCAGAGCGTTAAACCGGAGGATAGAAAGTTCATCCAACAGTGCGCTCCGATTCTCTTTAAACAGCTTCTGAACAGCACTGAATGTGTGGGTAAAATGTTGGAACGATCCCAAAAAAAGCTTTAAATTAGCTCAAATATTTATCTTTGGACTGTAAAAAACTAGTTTTCACAGTTTTTCCTTGTTGCATTTGAGAAGAAGAATTCATTTTTTGCAATTTTACAGTCAAACTCTGCTGTAATCTGGACGAGATTACACAGCAGCATGCAGGCAGCAGACGACGGGTCATGAAGTTCAGCTGAAGTGATGCTAATGAGTCGCGTTGGACACAGAATGCTGTTAATGGCTGAATCATTTCATAATAACTATCAGCTTCTATATATTTTGTAATTCGTTCTTCACATCAGTGCAGCATCCATCATTATGTTTTTGGACAATCTTAGGCTCCTCTTGAGTGCAGTTTGTGTGGCGGAGAGCTAATCAGTCGCTATTTAACCCATCGGTTAGAAATTAACCAGATGAAAGCACAGCCAACACATTTACAGGACAAATATCAAATTTAAAGCACAAACTGCAATACTGGCATTTAATTGTTCGCTTTTGGCTGTTCACCCTTCCAGCAGTCTGCAGTTTAACTAGTTTTTTAACACTTGAACGTGTAAAATTATATATAAGCTTCTTTAATGTTTGGGAATAACAAGTTTATCGTCACTTTTTTACTGTGAAAACATTCAAATGCAGATTCAGTGAAAACACCAAACGTGACTGGGAGTGTTGTGTCCGATGGACCTGCTCCCTAAAACGTGAGATTATGTAAACCCACACACACACGCTGCCAAAGTCTGTATTTGCTCTGACGCTCGCTCACAGGGAGTTAGTGTGACCTGCGAGTCCATGAGTGTAAGAAATGAATCCTCTGTGGAACAGCAGTGGTCAGAGTGCTGCAAAGAACATGGTGCCAGAACTGTGTTTTTCATGTTATTGTGAGATTCTGAGGTTTGTGTGTGTGTGTGTGTGTGTGTGTGTGTGTGTGTGTGTGTGTGTGTGTGTGTGTGTGTGTGTGTGTGTGTGTGTGTGTGTGTGTGTGCATGCGTGCGTGCGTGCGTGCGTGTGTGTGTTCACCAGACAAAAGCTTGCTTAGATAAGCACTGGAGTTTGCATGTTCTCCCTGTGCATGCAAGTGTTTCCTCTAAAACGTGCAAGAGTGTGCAAAAGTGTGAGTGTTCGTCTGACTCTCTGCGTTTTGTCCTGTGACTGCTGACCTTTGACTCTTCCTTCACCTATAGTTTAGCTGGGATTGATTCCAGCGACTCTGCACACAACATAGTGATATAAAAGTTGAATGAATGAAGAGACTAGCTTTAAAAAAAAGTCACAGTTTAATTAGATTTGTTTTCTTGAACTCGCGATCTGCAGCTTCCAACTCGGTGTCATTTCACCTTCAGGATACCGCTGCTTCCGGATGGTCATGTTCTTCTCGGGGTTCCTGTTCGCGTTGGGAGGCGTCCTCCTCTTATACTCCAAGGAGCCTTCGCTGAACACGCATGCCGGGATGGAGACGAAGGCGGGCATCGGCCTGGGCGTGGGGGTGCTGTGCGGGCTGGTGACCATGCTGGTGTCCACCGTGGGACTCCTCCTCAGCGGCCTCCAGCTGGGCGGCCTGCTCTCCCTCTCCGTCCTGGTGGCCGTGGCTCAGTTTCACAGCCTCTCGCCGGCCTGGGTGCCCCTCAGCGTCGTCCTGGCCGTCAGCATCGTGGCGGCCGTCGTGACGCTCCAGTGGCAGAAACTGTTCGCCGTGGTCTACACGTCCGTCTTCGGATCGGCCGTGGTGATGCTGTGCGTGGACTACCTGGCGGGGGCCTTCGCGCTGCCAGATCAGGTGTACGACCTGTTCTGTGAAGCCGACCCGCGGCCCCTGTGCTGGTATAACTGGGTGATCTTGGGGATCTGTCCTGCTCTGAGCCTCGTCAGCGCGCCGGCGCAGTGGATGTTCACAGCCAAGGGAGTGTCACACAGAGAAGGTCAGTTTCATTCCAACTGCAAACTCTGATGCATCAATCTCTTCAGATTTTTCCCAATTTTATGGTCTTTATTTTATTTACCCCTGACTTAATTTCACCCTAAAGATTTGCTTTAGTGAATATTAGTGATTCTAGTCCAGGCATTAACTGGTTGAGGTGCTTCTTCAAACGGAGATATGAGTTTCTTCATGGACTGCATAACGTTTTATGTCAGTCTTCAATAAGCCTTCCTGCATTCATGAGAAGCCACTCTTTCTCCACACATCAGCAATGTTTTTACGCAAATACTTCCAGCATGCACAACAGTCTCCCTGAGCCAGTTTGGCTCTTGGAGATTTCCTCAGTCTGTTCCTGTGCACAGCTTCACAGACTGCCTTCCTTGAAAATCTCACTAGTTTTTTTATTATTCTTTTTATTCTGAGTCTCAAAACTTTTAAAGTTTCACACCCCTGCCAGGTCTTTTCTGTACTGCTTGGCTCTCTTTTACTCTTTAACTTTCTCAGCTGTTCAGGGTAGAAGCTCTGGAATTTACTTTTTTCTAACAAGTCAACCTGATTTAGCATTTCAATCACCTCCAGCTGAGGTGTGCCAGGCCGCCTAAATTTGTTTGATTGCTAGATGAAACAAAAATGCACCTTCAATTTTCATTTTCATTCTGTCCAGAAAAAAACAACACTTGAAGTACTTTTTAAATTGTCTTTTCATGGATAAAATGTTGTAACTGTTGCAAATCACAACTATAACATACAGACACAGGTAAACATCAAACACAAAAAGTCATCAAAACATTTACAAAATTGACTTTCATCGGTGAAACATTTGACATGATACGTCATTATATTTTTAAATCTAAGTTTTGTTGTTCTTTTTTTTTAAAAAAAAAAAAGCAGAAAAAAAAATGTGAAATATAAAGAAATTCAATATTTTTTCCTCCTACATTGAACATTTCTCACTCCAGGTTTTCAACATTCAAAAAGTCTGACCTGTGATTAGGTTTGAGAGCAACAGCTCTCCTTTCCCAAGTAAATTATTTTGACTCTCTGCAGTGGCGACTCGAACAGTTTGTGAAGTTTCTGCACAGCCTGCAAATGGGAAGATAAGCCTCAGTATCAACAGACTTTACAAGCTTGGAACTAGATCAGTTTATAGCACAACAGTGCAGTTTTGATACTGAGTTGGTTTGTGAAAACTTAAATGAGTATAATAATATGGCTATACACACAAAAACAAAAAGAATAATTTCATAGAGGAGCTTAGATTTTTATTGTCCACCATATTCATCAGTAGAACAGAAAATGTTCATTGTCTATTGCCTTTCTTTCTCTTTGAATGTGTTCAGCTGAATTTGCAAAGCAGAGAAGAAATGCCAAGAAGTACAGATACAAAGAGACTCGCAGAAGGCCTCCGCCACACCGCCGGCGCCGGCCTCCTCCCCTGAAACGCTACGCCGGGGACGTCCTGGCGCCGGTCAGTGTCTGAGATTAAAACACTTCACAGCTTTATTTCTCCAGAGGCGAAGCCCAGACCTCGCAGACACTGTTTATTTTCTTCTTATTAACATTGTGTGTGTTGTTTGCGTGTACCTTCCTCCTGCTCGTCTTCCAGAGTTACCTGCAGAGCCTTCAGGAGCGGCAGATGGGGACGGGCTCCTCCACCAGCAGCGTCAGCACCATCACACACACCCTGATCGACTTTGACTTCGAGACGGGCTCCATGGTGCCTCTGACCGCCGCCTCTCCGGTCTTCGCCGTGTGAACCAATTCACCGCTGTCTCCGGGAATCCGGTGCACCAAAATGTCTTCTTTTTTTCTATTTTTATTCTCTGAAACAACCGTCATCCTGTCCTGGTTTGGGTCTCATTTGTCAGATAATCATTAAAATGCACAGAGTGATTTCAGATGCTCTGGGATTATAATCTCAATGACAGCCAGACTTTTTGAAGCATCAGGATCAAGATCGCCACACAGCTGCTCACCAGTCTTCAAATACTTCTTCCATTTCTTTGGATATGTAGATTTCACATGTGTTTAGATTCGTTTGCAGTCAAACTTTCAAGAGGACAACTGACGGTTTCATATTAGCGTTTGAAATAAAGTAGAGAACATGCATAAGAAAGGTGGTATTCTGGACAATCAACCAATAAAACACTGACTTCACAGTCTGGTATTATGAGGTCTGTTGATTACTGCTCTATTTGTTTGTTATTTAAAACTCAGAAGAATAACTAAAAATGGCAAAACACAGAGGATTGTGAATAATGGGAAATATCTGCTACTCTTAAATAAGAAGAAAGGCATCAGACACCCTAAAGTGACACTAAACAGAATCAGTTTTGACAGTTTATTATCTCGTGGCTGCAGCTGAAAAAGCAGCAATTACAGTGGGAGTGTGAGGGTGTTTGGGTGTTAATGAAAGAAGACGAGTTATTTCAACTAACAAAACGCCTTTTTATCCAGTACAATAACCCACTAACAGTTATGTTCAAGCCTCAAAGGTGAGGCAGCAGTTTTTGCATGGAAAAACTTTGTGCAGAGCAGCACAGTGGTGCAGAATCATGCCAGTTCATTTCAAGATTTGGATTTTCTCCATGTATATTTATGGATTCCCTGTAGGTTTTCCATTTTCCTCCCACTGTGTAGAATAAGTCGATTTTAAAAACAGTCCCAAATACTTAATTTCCTGAATCAGTGAGGCTTGAAAATATATTATAATGTAACAAGTATGTGAGAGCTCAGTCAAATCCTCCTACACAGGTCAGAATGATGAACAGAAGTGATGAATTCTTGTGATTCAGTGATCAGAGGAGGAGAGAGTTGAATCCCTGGTGGCCTCTAGTGGCTCAGGCCTCACACTGCATCCATCGTGAGGGGATGCTGAGGGGGTAGTCTCTCTCCACAGCCTGCTGCTGCTGGTCTACTCGCCAGTACTGAGCTCCTCTGAACAGGTAAACGCGACCATTGGTCCACGTTAAGGCAGCGTCGGGGTGACTCGGCGCTCCACGGAAAAGCTCCCCGATGGGTCTGGGATACGAGCTGAAGTCTGCTGGAGCGACTTCATCCCACTGCCAGTATCCAGAGCCCTACAGTAAAGAAGAGATCATTAATGTGTGTGTTCACTGCTAAAATAAGACAAAAAGTAAAGAAAATATGAGCATTACTTTGAAAAAGATCATGGTTTTATTCTTGCTGAAATAAAAAGCTGAATCGATGTTTCCAGGAATGCCGAACAGACGCTTGGGGAAGCCGGGGTTGAGTGTGAAGCCTGTGTACCTCCACACTCTGTCCTCTGGAAGCACATGAACACAAATAGAAGATTCTCCAAACAAACTAAACACATTAACTGGTCCGTGTTGTGATTTTGCAAGAAGTGCAAAGTAAATCCACCTTTCAGAAAGTAGGATTTTCCTGTGCGCTGAGAGTGAGCAGCAGCATCGAGGCCTGCCGGCAGCTCCCTCCACAGCGCCGAGGTCAGGACGGGAGCGTTGAAGCCCCGACCGGACAGTGTCCACACGTACTGACCGCTGAAGAAAAAAGTCTTATTCAAAGGCCCTGCAGGGACAGAATTCCAGAGATGGTATCTGATTTTTCTTGGATATTTCATTTCAGAGTTTTTTTCTTTTTCTTGAGAACATTATTGTGCTGAAGCAAAATTATAATGAGAAACATATAAACAACAATCATATGAAAAGACGGTGGGTTCATACCCAGCATGACTGCATCCAGAGTGGCCTTGCATGGATCTGGAGCGGCCGGTTTACCTGAGAAGAGGAGAGCGCTGCATGTCTTCCCGTCTTTAAAGAGCGTTGGTTTCATGGTGTAACCACACTCTGGCCCTACCGTACAGAGCCTGGATCCCTCGTATGTCGTCCGGGTGTAGCTGGAAGTGGGAGCTGTAGCCGTTGTATATGGGCCCCATCACTGCTGTGTAGAACTGAGAGTGGCCCAGACCCAGAGCGTGGCCAATCTCATGAGCCGCCACGATCCTCAGATTGGAGCCTCTCTGCTCCCCTTCGGTCCACAGTTCGTCGGCGTCGAAGTGCACGACGCCCGACTCGGGGGCGTCGGCGTGAGCCAAAACATGACCTGCAGAGTCGCAGCAACATCAGTCACAGTTTTCAAGAGAAACATGGAAGTCGTTGGGTCTTGAGACACACTTCTGTGTTCCAGAAACACAAAAAAGGCACATTTATTCCCCAAAATCAATCCTTTGATTTCAAATATTGCATTTCTTCATTCTTAAATGGAAAACCATCACGTCTCCTACCTCGCCCATCAAAGGGCACCGGACACGACCCGTCGTTTCTGTGGAAGGAGATTTTGATGTCTGCTCTGCCTCGATGCAGCTCCTGGAACGTTAAAGGCGACACGTCGCTCCAGTATCTGAAAGCTCTCTGGATGGCCAGGCGGGTTTGCAGCTGGCCCAGGTCAGGGGCGTAGTTGTAGATACGGTAGGTCAGCTTCCTCTTGTGCCAGTAGCCTGTCCACACGTAGAACTTCTGTTAGTCTTCGCTCTTTTTATTAGTCAAAAGAATACAAATTATAACAATTTACAGATTCAATTTTACAAATTTGTTTTGTCAAGATGTATTTTTGTTTAAACATGATTTAGAAATAAAATATTTAGTCCAAACATGAACCAACCTTCACTGTTTCAAAGGGAGAGTTTGGACCAATACACCCTGATCTAAATTCATATCTACTCTAAGACCATCTACAACAGACAAAACGGTAACGCAGTGATACACATCAGTAACAGAGGGATCCGTCCCAGAGGGATTTGTCTACTGATGGCCTCACAAAAGTGAAACAAAAGGTGGTCCAGATGCTGAGAAAGATAGACGAGGCCTTCCAAACAGGCTGCCCAGTCAGATGTACAGATCCATAAGTAGGACTCGGCCCCACTTCTGCACAATAGGCCCACAGTGTGTCTGCTGCTACCCACCCACCACCTGATATCTGAGAGACTTCCTGTTGAAAGACTCTTCCAGGCCACATCGAGGTTTGTTCATCATCTCCAGAGTGGCAGCGTCCAGCTTTCCCGTTATCTGAAGGTTTGTCACTTTCTGGAAAAGTCTGACATGAAGAGAAGAGTTATATGCATTGTATTAAAAACAATCTGAGTAATAAAGACGGTCAAAGCTAAATGTTCACCTCGGAGCTGCTTCGATCTGCTCTGCTTGGTGGTTTTTGCCTTCACCGTTCAGGGGAACATGCAGATAACCGTATTTCCTTAAATAAGCCTGGAGAAAAGAGGTTCACATCTGGGAATTAGAGTTTTAAAAAAAAAGTCCTGCACTGTGTTGTTTCCATATTTTCACTACATTGTTTTTGGTAATCTGAACTTTTTTCACTCAAGGTGAGATTTGATCACATGACAGAGTCCAAAGGCAAACAGAGAATGATTTTTTTAATGTCCCTTATTATCTGTGCATGCTACACAATCATGCTGCGAACAAGACTTGGAAATTGTAGGTTTTATTTATTTATTTTATATACACTAATTTTGAAAAATATATATAAATGAACAGTCTATTTAGATTTAACACTGCCTGCAGACAAATGCATCATCAAACCAAAATACCTGAGATCCTCATAGAAGTTTAAAACCCAGGATGGAAGTACCACAAAAAAAAAAAAAATCACAAAATGATCATTCATGAAATAATTTTGGGCTCTATCACAAATCGCTGCAGCTATTTTTCTGCAGCAGTGAGACTGAAAACCACTGAATGTAAAGCAGAGGATCCTCTGACCGTCTATCTACACTTCATCGCAGTGAGCGGACGGGATGGATTCATTTCAGCTAGAAATCATCGGGTTAAGACAGAAAGGCCCAGCTACACACACACACACACACACACACACACACACACACACACACACACACACACACACACACACACACACACACACGCTGCAGTGAACTCGCTGACCCCGGCCTTCTCTCGGCCTGCATGCTGCGGTGGGTATTTTCTGGAGTACTCAGTTAAAAGAGGAAATGCACGGAAAAACACGCAACACTTGTCCTTCTCCATGAATATTTAAAACCGGAGCGTCGGCGGCTCTGCTCTGCCCTGTGTTTTCTTACCACGGCCTCGGGGAGGCGGTTTCCACTCAGGCCCAGAGAAGAAGCCGCTGTCATCAGAATCAGAAACACCATCACCTCCAGTCTCCTCCCCGCTTTACACCATGGCTCCATTCCCATTGCAGAAGACTTAAAAAAATACAATTTAACTGATAAAAACCCCTCTGGATTGACACAGTGACATCCCTCCTCTGTGTCCTGAAGCTGCTGCTTTTATACCGCTGACTGCAGCTTCAGGTCCTGCCTCAAAACCAGACCTCCACGTGAATTAACTACAAAAACCAGCACTTGTTTCAGACGATTACGCCTTCTCCCACCATCGTTTGCGGCCATTTGTCTGGAAGAATGTAAGAATAACTTCTGGGTAATGCTGTTTACGTCAAAGGAAGCCAATAAATTAAAAGTTAACCCGGTTGACAGGGAGATCAGCTGCCCACCAGCTGGTCACGGCAAATAAAGGTTTCCTTTAAACCGTTTCGGTTTGCCACTTAATTATTTTCCAATGTGTGCGACAGATGCACAAGGAAAAGCTGCTGCTCGCATCTGTCTGTGAATCCTGCGCTAAATTTGACTCAATGAGGAAAACAAGTAAACCACACTCCGCTCATAAGACAACAGCTAATTATATTGTTCTGAGCGCAGGAGGAAACAATGACGCCTCCGAGTCACCATCGGCACAAAGTGTCTGAGAGCAGACAGAGGACGCCTCCTGCTGCTGCCGTGACTCTGTGGATGAAAAAAACCAAACAAACACAATTTCACGTTTTGATGGCAAATAACTCCATGATCACAGACTGCACCTCAGCTGAGGGACTTTTTCTGTCTCTCACGTTGTTTTCCACGTGAAAACAAATCACAATCATGTTTCTTTTGAAGTTAATATTGGTGAGTATTACTGAATGCATCACCAATTGTTTGGGCAGATTTTGAGATGCAGCGTATTTTTCCATCTTTTGCTGTGGAAAACCAGTCAGATCACCAGACTGAAGGGATTTAATTACAAGTATTAGGAATAACAAAAATAAACTAAAGCTAAACTGGCTCTAAAGCCTCATTTTTGTCACTAAGTTGAATTATCTTGTAGGAATAGTTGCATTTTAGGCTTTAAATTTCCATCATGCTCACTACAATTCAAAAAAACAAATAATAAAATGCCTTAAGTCATTTTAGTTTTAGAGCAGAGAAATACTGTCAGAACTTTTCCACTTCTCTGGAAGCATTCCGATGAGTCAGAACGAAAAGTTCTCCGACTTTAATTGATGTGAAAATGCAATGCTCCTGTGGATCATTCACTGAACTAACGGCCTCGAGTGACATTCACTAGAAAAAAAAAATCTAATAAGAAAAATTATTCAACTCTTTCACACTGGAAAATATCACAATTTTAGACGAACACCACTCCGACAGGAGCCGATCTCAACGTTTGGGTCTTTTTCCTCAGAGAGCAGTCAGAAAACACGTCCATGATGTGGCTCATTCGTGTGTTTTTAATAGTTTTTCAACAACAGCTGAGCTCCATGGCACAGAAGAGGAAACTCTAATAGGCTTCATCTACACAGGTTATACTTGTTGATTCTTCTTTTTTTTTTTACATGAGCTTTGTTCACAAAAACTGAAGTACAGATCATCGCCTGCCTCGTCTTCTAATCAGCAGCTTAAAAACGCTTTGTAAAATGTCTTTTTTTTTTCCTCTTTATTTTAGTTAAAAAAATGTCCCTCTGTCCAACCCATCCACAGTGAGAAAGTTCAACTGTACAGTAACAGGAGGTGAAGAGATGAGTGTATTTTAATAGAAGTCTAAACGCTCTGTCACACAAAGTGAATCCTCATGATACAAAACAAAAAAAAAGGGAACAAGCACAAAACGGGTCACGATGATCGAGTTAAAAGTGTATCTAGAAATGGCTGGCTGGCTGGCGGCGTCACAACGTTTGCGATCTGAATCTAGAAGACAGAAGCTGTGGTTCCTGCCGAGTCCGACTGCGCCCGCTCCGGGAGTTTCTGCTGAATACTAAATGAGCGGAGCGTGTTTGATGGGTCACGAAGCTGCAGATGTCCGCTCCCGTGTGTGTGTGTGTGTGTGTGTGTTCTGAGCGATGGGTGTGTTATTGCTTCATGACTCCAGCTCCAGCTGCCGCAGCTCCTCCTGCAGGGCTTTGGCCCGGCCCAGCTTCTCCAGCTGGTCCTTCGTCGGCTGCTTTATCTCCCCCGAGTCCACTTTCTGCTGCAGGTCCTCCACTTGCCGCAGCTTCTTTTTGAGGTTTTTAATCTTCTTGGACTTTTCGGCCGCCGCCGCCGCCGAGGGGTCGTCGGCAGATGGGGCGGGAGCCTCCGTCTTGCTCGCCGCCTCTGAAATGGACACGTTCTCCACGGCGTCGCTCACCGACTCCACGTCGGCGTCTCCGTCCTGGCCCTGCTGCTGCTGCTGTTTCCGCTTCTCTTTGCGTTTCATGTTGCGCTTGGCGGACTTGGAGAGGCCGGCCGTGTCGCTCTCGCTGCCGCAGCCGGGGATCTTCTGCTGCTGACTCGGCGGCGCGGCCTCGGCCGGGCTGAGCCCGGGAGGAAGATCTGGCTTGCTCTTGAAAAACTTGACATACTTATTCTCATACCTGAAAGAAGAAAAACAACACCTCAATGAGACATTGGTGCTAATTTCTGTTACACACACACAGATCTACCTGACCGCACCATGTCAAGACCGTCCAACTGCAGCTTCTGTCACAGTGTTTAGGCTTCGATTCCTCTTATATAATCAAAAAGCTGACAGGTTTACTGCCACACTAATCTCACGACTGCCTTCAGCACCACTCACAGGGCCACTGTGTGTGTTGGGAAAATCCTGCCGCATGATGTACGTCACACACACAGTTTACATCTGTGAAGCAGCTTTAAAAAAACTGTGAATGGAAAGTAAATCACACTAAAAGGAACGTTTTCTTCCTCTGCTTCATGGCACTGCCCGGAGGAAACGACCATATAAGGAAATTTGTGAAAAGCGGATCCGATCAGAGCGGCCGCCGTTTTGTTTAACGTGATAATGAGACACTCAAGACTTGAAAGTTCTAATTTATGAGACTAAGCAGTATTTATAAAGTTGCAATAACTCTGTCCTCCTTAAAGCTAACCCGGTAATTTAGTGGATGTAGCTCTCATCTGGAGTGAGAAGACCTGTGTTCTGTCCAAAGGTCTTCCTGTGAGAAGTCTTCATGTTCTCTCTGAGCAAATTAACAGTTTTCTCCATCACGACAGCTTCCTCCCACAATCCAAGGACATGTGAATTACTACAGTTAAAGTCAATCATATCAAATAGTGAGGAAGCTGGGGAGAAAGGAATAAGAGTGGGTTTTAAGGAAAGATGGTACAGTGAAAGAGAGAAATAAAGAAAGGAAGTGCAGAAAAGTGGAAGGAAAGAAGGGATGGATGGATGGAGTTAAGGAAGAGGTGTACTTACACCGGGACTTCTTCCTGAGGAACGTAGCCGTCCTTCACCCTCCTGGGCTTCCTCCAGGTCCCGTCTGGCCTCTGAGTGGCAGCGATGTATTTTCCTGCAGCCACAGCACAAAGTCTCAGAAAAAAAAACCCTGTGAAGGAGTGCAAGAGGCTCAGAGTCCAGCGGACCCCTCTGCTGGCTCCTGGAGGTAAAGCATCCAGATGTGGATCACAGATGTTGCCATTTTTATTTTTTTTATTTTTAAGTTGTGTGGTTAAGCTTAAACAAAGAATCAATCAAACAACGATTTACCAATGCTGAGTAGAAATGTAACAAAATCTACACTTTAAAAATGGATTAGTGGCAACAACAAATAGTGCATATCGTAAATATCAGTCATCTATAAATACCAGGCCTCTATTGACATTTGATGAGCCACATAATGAACTAAATGGGCACCTAATTTCAAACACCACGTGTATTTGTGCAGTAATGAAAACGTGCTAAAGCTCTGCAAATTAGGAGTCTCTTTTCATTCTATAACCACAAAAGAATGAAATAACTGAAATAAAGTCTGAGACATGAGGTCATGTAAAACCATGACGAGTGTCTGCATTAGGACACAGAGGCAGAACAGATCCAGCCAAGCAGCACTGACTGAGAAGAGGCAGAATCAACTTTTCAGAGTGAGAAAAATGTCAATATTAGAGATCAGAGTATCTGATCCATTTATTACTTCTGACTGATGGCCCCTAATCTGAGGGCCACTTTGTTGATTTGTTTTCTTTTTCATATCCTCAGTATTGGAGGCTGTCTTGGATCTATAGTAATGAACTGATTCATTTTCGATTGCGGGTGACCAAAAATCACATGTTGAGGGAATTAACCCGTCAAGTAATGTTCAATAGCTTTGCTTTGGATTTTTAGTTTTTAGTTCGATGGCTGAATGAAAGATGAACTCATGGCTACATGTAACTTCAAAGTTTGCATCTCCCTCCATAACATTAGCATGTAGGCTAGGTAGCATTAGCCAGTGAGAACTGGTCTCCATTCATAAAGGAATTATGATAAGTTTAGAAACAAAGTGAAGTTAGAGAATCGATGCTTTGGGTCGATTTCAGATACAATTGAAATAAATAAATATTTTCTTTTAATGAGTCGTAGTGGTAAAGTCACAGTGAGCTAGCAGGTAGCATGTAGTTAGCCGTTCGATGAAATGGCTTATTAAACAGAAATATAACTAAAACTGGTGAATTTGGAGTGAAATGTCTTGCAGATGGAAAACGTGATTATTTTTTATCCGTTTAAGAAGCAGATTTCGGCTTCACGGACACAAAGGTCTGCAGCTCTTACCAGATTCATCTGTCACATAGGGGGTTGCCATTTTGGTGCTGCGCCGCTCCGCTCGGCTCCCCTCTCCTGTTTTTAGACTCGCTCTGTAACAGTGTCCCCCTCTACCGGTCCCTGGTTCGATCCCACCGAGCCGAGCAGCGCAGCTACAGACTCGCTGATATTTGTTAGATGGTTACTGTGTCGCCCGAGGCCACAGCTGTCATGGCAGCGCCTGCTCGCGTGGGGAGGGCGGTACAGGGTGGCATATCGAGCGCACCCAACCCGACCGTCTACGGATGTGACGACGTGGATCTCGAGTTGCCACGTTTGGATGTTTAGCAGCATTTTGACGCATTTTTGCAGCAAAAAAGGTTCACAAGCAAGACACGCAGGCAGAGCTACAGTGTAAAAACAATGACACGTCCCCGCTTGCTTCTTTGATTTTAGATTGACAGTAAGATTGAGATCTGTGGCTTGAAGTCTTTCGGAGTACAGTGAAACAGTGAAGATATCAGTTTGAGGTGATTTCATCTGTATGGTATGATGCTTTATCCTGTCTAGACATCAGAGGATGCACACTGTGGCTTCAAAGATAAACACGATCTGCAGCATATGTTGGATACAATCAGCAGTGTTAGTCACAGCGGCTCATTTGATTTCTTCTCGCCAATTCTTTATAGAGTGTGGAAAACTCATCAGATCACCAGATAAAGAAATACTCAGCTAGCATTTGTTGCACACAAATCCATTGAAATTTAAGAGACTTAGACTTACAAACTTATAGTCACTAATCAAACCCAAACACATGTTTTTGGCGTGTAGATGGAAAATTGAGAAAGCCGAGGCAAAGGGGAAACATGCAATCTCCACACAGAAAGGCCGACCAATTTCATATTCATGCCTTTTCTGGAAAGAGGGCTACACACGGAATATTTTTAAACAACTGAAACATACCAGTATCTTATTTTTAATATCAGATAATGTTCTTATAATTTCACTGTAGAACTGAAATGAAATTAGCATGCGTTTCCTTTTTTTCATTCGTGTCTGGCGTGTGCAATTAAAAGGGGGTTGTTAGTCGGACGTGGCAACCCGCAGGGCAGTCCGCTGCTGGAGGAAAATATTGCCCAGCAGAGCAGACTTGTTCTCGGCATTACAGACGACCGGCGGTCCGGGGAGCTGCTCCAGCCCGCTTCCACAAGCCTCTGCTCGGCCTGCTGCCCGGTACCAGGTGCGTATCGGAGGCGGCCCCGGCGGACTCATTCCGGGGCCGCTTTGTGGGGATGTTTTTTCGGGGTGGTCTGTGATGAAGCCCCGCAGCAGCCAGCAGCCCCGCTAGCTGCGCTAACGTTAGCTCGGGCTGCGTTCAAACCCCGCACGGAGCTCCGCGCACTGCCCGCACACAGGCGGGACCGGGCTCCACGGCTCCCTGCTTCCATTGTGTGGTTTTTGTCGGGTCGTACCGTTAAATTCCCGGTTTTTTCGTGCGGTCGGTGCGGCCGTGCGTCGCTCGGTGATGTTAGCAGGCTAAAGGAAACCTCCGGGACGTCTTCAGCCCGAATGAGCCGCGGCTAATTTTTCTCTCTCCCAGCCGGAGAGAGAGAGAGAGCTGATCCTCGGAGATCGGATCATCGGAGCCTCTTTTGTGTGTGTGTGTTTTTTTTTTCAGCTGGAAGTTCGCAAAAATGTGGAAAGGGCCTGGATTCATAAGCGGTGAAATTCACTGCAGGCTTATTTCAAGCTAACATTGTAACACGAAGCTGGAGGTTCAGCAGCCAGGGAGCCTGATTTAACAAAAGGATCTGCATATTAATGTGGTTTCTTATTTTCTTCTGTTTTTGGAAGTGTTTCGCTGCTAATGCGTGGTCGAAAATAGCTCCTGCAGCACTTTGAATGAGGATTTTACTGAGAGATGCTCAGCTGCAGTAAGATGTCAGGGATCTGTCTCATGAACATTTCTTCCTTTAACTACAAATATTTGCCTTCCTCCTCTGACTGTAAGGCTTGATTGACTGCGAATGTCCAGAAAAAAGCCTCTTCTGATGAGGGATGATATGAATTGCCAGTGTAGATTACAATTGTTTGAAGTTAAACTCTCTTGACTTGTTGAAATTTGCAGAGCTTCTTGCAGATTGCAGACAACTGTGAAGCTAGAAATCTTACATTGAAGCTATTTGAGGAAGGCTTTTTTTTTTGTTGTTGCTTCCAAATAATCAGCTGATGAACTGGTTTTAATTGGGAACTGGCAATTGGATTGTTGAATCCTTCAGTGATAAACTGATCATCATGGTGTGTTGGCTGGCACACAGGACTGGGCGATGTAGCCGTGATATATTCCATCGCTTTGTCCGTCCACCTTCTCTGCCACTTCATCCACTTCCAGGTCGCAGGTTGAGGAGCCGATCCCAGCTGTCTGTGGGCGAGAGAGCAGGTTACCCCCCAGGACAGGTCACTAGTCCATCAGGGGGCAAATGCACACATCCACATCTACGGGCAATTCAGAGTCTCCAATTAACGCAGGGGCGAAGCCACGCATGAACGAGGAGATCCTGGCCATGCAGTCAGATTACAAGCCTCTGCAGCAGATTGCAGCTATTCTTAATCTATTCCTATAGATAAGGTCTATTTAAAACCTTAAGTTGGTCAATCAAGGTTCACTTGGCAGCTCAACCTCTGCCCTGATATGATATTTATGACAGTTATCATCATCAGCCAACAGGACAATTTATTTGGCCGACTCTGCAAGATAAAGTTCATTTTACCAATAAATGCCTGTTGTGCTTTATTAATATGTTGATACAGTTTCATGTTTAAAATCATTAAAGACAGTGATTCGTAATGTGTGCAAATGTTTGCCGTATCTCACAGCCATACTTTTTTTTCTCCCCATGTTATAATTCAATTGTCTGCTCAGATTTTTAAGAAAAAAACTCTTAGTCATTTTGCACCATCACAGTCTAGTTGAATGCTTTTTTTTTTTTTTTTTTTTTTTTTTTTTTTTTTTGCAAAAAAAAAAACATGGACTTTGAGTGCTTGACTCCTCCTGTTGATTTTCCTATGACTTTAAACATATAATTTTATTCATCATAAAGTTCTCCCTGCATTGTGAAATACTACTTTTGCTCCTCGGCTCTTTTAATCCCTGCGAGTGGCGTCACTCGGCTGAGCCGGCATGAGAAAACCTGGCATCCACTTCAAGACTCGAGCACCGATCCCTCTTGATAAATAGAATGCGAGTGTTTGCATGAGCGGCTGCTGCTGTGTCACTTGTGACTGTGCTGATGTGAGTTTGACGTCTGTAGAGGTGTGGTCACACAGTCCTGATCCACGGGGTGTGGGTTTGTGCAGCCTACTAGGTTTCCCTTTCTGGAGAAACGGGACCAAACAGAAACTGTAGAGAAACAGCTGGAATTCTGGTACAAGGGTTGGTTTTTTTTTTTTCATTGAAGGTAAGAGTGTAAGAGTGAACATTACTTAATTACAACAGGCAGAGGAAGAGTGTGTGTTCAGTTCTGATTATCCAGCAAGGTGATGGTGTTTTTTCCAATAATATATTCGAGAATTGCAGATTGTTTTAGTCATTTACAAAGTAAAGTTCCTTGTGGTTTAAAAGCAAAATCTGTTTATTTGAACAACCTCCTGAACTGCTGCTTTTTTTTCTTTTTTTTTTTCTTTTTTAATTCTTATTTGCAGCAACAAAAGTAAGTTCTAGAAAACATGTTCAAAGGTCAAGAGCTGACTGCAGCTTCAATCGTCCCTCTGGAAGGATGGCTGAAAACGTCTACTGGACTTTTTTTGATTTGTAATTTTAACAGTCGGAGCGTTTGCAGACGGTGTGAATGTTCAGGGTTCCTCTCGTATCGTTTTCGCTCGCCACTTCTGCACCGAGCCACGAAAGAGGAATTACTCTCTTGAAGATGTGTCACCCTGTGGCCCCGCTAACTTCTTCAAACTAAAAGTAGCGCAGCGTTTCTGCCAGAGATGATATCAACTGCACATTTCGACAATCCTCTGCCAGACAGACAATCATTTATTGAAATCTGTTTCTCATTCATATTTTATAGCCAGAGGAAATGGATTTCATTTGATTTGCATCCACTTTTTGTTCACAGATGTTCCAGAAATGGGAGTTTGGTTTCTGTGCATTTTAATTAATTATTTTTTTTTTTGCTGTAATACTTTTCCCACTCACTGCATTTCCTAACAGAAGTTTCTGTTTCCCCTCACAGGTTTGGATCGCCTCTGTGTGTAGGGGGGAAAAGGGGGGAAAGCCTGAATCTTCGCCTGCGTGCTGGAGGTCTGGACGTGAACTTTGTTCTTCCGACCCTCCTGCCAGCCGCGAGCCTCGCTGCCGTCTTATCCCGCAAGTCAAACTGAGCACCGCCTCGCCGGGAGCCTTCGTTTCAATCCCAGCTCCAGTTTCCTCACAGGAGTGTGTTGCTGTTTAGGACACAACCGGCGACAACATGGCAAAGAAAAACAGCCAAAAGGGTAAATATACGCTTTGCATTGTCTCTGTTAGTATGGCTGTACTCAGAAGAATAGAGGCTGGTTACAGCTGTGGATTATTTAAGTGATAAATATGCCAGAAAGTCCAGCGTTTCACCACACAGTGGCTCACAGTGACATTAACCTACTTTCATGAACGAGGGGGTAGAAAAAAAAACAACTTTTACAAGCCTCAGCAGTTTTTTCTCCTCTTTCCGTCTTTGCTTGTCTTGTCTTTAAATGGCCATCGATTACCTTTGGACTTTACTCTGACTCTATTTGTTTATCATTTTAACAAGAAAGCTCAACCTCTTTTTTTTTTTTTTTTTTTAAGTTTCTTTTTCCTCTTTTTTTAACCCTGACTCAGCGGTGTTCCTGCCTGCACTGGTTTGATTCTGCCCCTGCTCAGAAGAGTTACTCTTTTTTTTTTTGAAGCTCTCTCGGCAGGCCGTCGCTGGCTGCTGGTCAGTGGAATCCGTTGCAGATTGCGGACACTGCGCTGAAGTTTTGCTTCTTGTTTCCTCCGCTGTGCGCTTGTGCTCGGATGCCTAAATAACACATCCTTCCTCCTCCACAGTTGACTGACGCTGGCATCTTCATTTGCACACCGCGTGCTCTCGTTCAGGAAGCTGCTTTTCAAGTTGTCTACCTGCTTTTGTTAGATTTTTTTTGCTCCCAGTGCGCGCATTTCCCAGATTTATCTTCATAAAGGAAGTCTTTTTGTGTGTGTGTGTGTGTGTGTGTGTTCCAGGAAATCTCAGCGAAGATGTTTGGCTGTTTTGTTTTGCAAATAATGTCCAACGGTGGTTTGCAAATACGATCCAGAGCCCGAAGTTGATTTTCTGTTTCTCTCTCTCTCTCTCTTTTTCAGACACGTCCGGGGTTGTGTTTGACACTCGCTCCAAAATGGTCATGTCCCAGGGAGGAACGGCCGAGAGGATGAAGGAGAAGGTGAGAGCTTTTCAGTCTGCAGGTTCAAGTTTCCTTGGTGGCTTCTGATCTTCTCCCAAAGTTAAAAGTTTATAGAGAACGGAAAATCTCTTCTAGTACTGCTTCATGGGCAAATGTACCAGCATACTTTTTTTTTTTTTATAGGAAGCAATTAAACGGATGAGAAGGTCACATTTCCTCAAACGCTTGACATATATAGTGTCATTACATAATTATGGCAGGCTGCCTCAGCATGTTTAAAGCTGTTGATCGTGAAAACATCACATAATGACTTTGCAGGTTATGTGATTTATTGTTTTTTGGTGAGTTTAATTTTCGAAAGATTGCTTGAACCCATCAGGACCTGCAGCGGTGTGTGCATTTCTTAGCATCCGGCTGCATTTTAAGCATATTTCAGGGTGTGTGTTGACACTTGTCAGGTTTGGCTGGGCTCAGGGTGTGCTCACCATCGTCGGGTTTGGTGCCATTCAAATTACGCCTGGCGCACATGCTGCATTGGTGTGGCTTCTTTGGGCGTGTGTGTGTGTGAGAACACCAAGCGAGGTGTGAAACGCTGGTGGAATCTGTCTCACGCGCCGTTGTCGCTTCATTTAAAACCACACAACTGTTCATATGTGGATGCAACTGCATCGTAGCACAGCCTCCTGTTCAGGTGTGTTTGAGTTCACCGGCGTTCGTGCTGCATTCAAAAGCACAAAGCAGTGGACTTGACGGGCATCAGAAGCGCCGTGTCTTTGCAGTAACCTCATGTTTACAGGCCGTGCTTTAATCCCAGCGTGTAGCGCTGTAGAATATTCATCAGCACAAACCTCTTCATGTCTCTTCTCTGTATTTAAAGCAGTAAATCTGCTCATCAGCACAAGTTTTAAGTCCAGCTCCCTTTTTTTTTTTTTTTCAAATAGCTCTGTTTAAGCAGAAACGGTCTTGTCCACATGAAGCTGAAATAATGCAGCTAAACACCGTCAGGAGCCAAAGCTCATTACAGCTGTGTCAGCCCTTCGGTGCAGCAGCTCTTTCAGCAATCGCAGCGTTGTCGTTATTATGCAGAAGTTTTCTTGTCTTCCTTTTTGAAGCCACCACTTCTATTTTTCTCTCTCTCTCTCTCTCTCTCTCACAAGCGACCCGATAATTCTGTACCTCAGCCAGCTCCTCATGGTCACCAGTATTAGCTCATTGTGTCTCTTCTTCAGAAAAAAACATCAAGATTATATCCGAGTCTGAGATCAGGCGATATGATGTTTAGCGTTGCAATAACGAGCTATTTTAGCCGCTGTAAAGTCTGACTGCAAACGCCAAGGCCTTATCTGATTATGTGCCTTTTTAATGCCACTCGAAGTACAGTTTGCATGTAGATAAAAGGCCAACTGGACATTAAAGAAATAGTATTAAAAGCATCCGTGTGCAGAAGGAGGATCCCTCAGAGTCGCGTCACTGATAAAACACACGGTGTTTGGTGAAACTGGCGAAGCTTCGCCGCTGTTCTTAGAAGGATCCGCTCACGTGCCGCCCCGGGAATTAAAGGGTTAAAGGAAGGGACGCGGCACGTTGTTTGATCTGCATCGCTGTCTCCTTGCTCATCAGCTATAAATGTTTTGAAAGGTGTTAACGTTCTCTATTAAATGTTCATCTCCAGTCAATACAGTGTGATTATTTGTTTTGTTTTTTTTTCCCTCCACAGATCAGCGCCGTCAGAGCCGTCGTCCCCAACAAAAGCAACAATGAGATCGTTCTGGTGTTGCAGCATTTTGAGAACTGTGTCGATAAGGCCGTCCAGGCTTTCTTAGAAGGTATTTCAGCATTTATTTTTACGGACATCTCAGACGACGTCAATGTTCGATGCAGTTCTCGAGCAACAGATTCAAGATTCTCTATTTCGCCGTCTTATGTTTCGTGATTCCTTTCCTCCACAAATGCTACTCTTTCTGTCTGTCGGACGGACGCCGCCTTGCTGCTCCGCTGCGTTCAACCTGCCCAGACAAGCCGCGCACAACCTGTGGTTTTTATTGCCCGTAACATTCGGCAGCGTTGTCGTCACACATGTCATGCCTCGCATTCAGGAGCCGCGCGTCACTCGCATGCCTTCCGCATTTTTTTTTTTTTTTTTTCAGGTTTAATTATAGAACATGAGGGTTGTCCCTTTACTCCTTTGTTCTTTATTTAGAGCTGTCTAAACAACGCCGTGGGGCGTTCAGATTTTGAAAGTGGATTGCGAGCTCGTAAATGTGACGAGTTCGTCCGTCATCGCCGCGCCTCTCTCTCTCTCGTTCCAGGCAGCGCAGCCGAGATCCTCAAAGAGTGGAATGTGACCGGGAAGAAGAAGGTGAGAAGCACAACGCCCTCGTCTTACGTGCAGCTTTTTTGTTCTCTGAATAAAGATGTCAAGCTTCAGCTGTGGAGCTGTTAAAGCTGCGGGCTGCTCTTCTTTGTGTCGCATGATGCCCTCAGTCAGTGTGCAGATTCAGACCGCAGTCGCACCGTGACGGTCATGTCTGCATTTTCAGCCCAAGAAGAAAAAGAAGCCCAAGCCTCAGCCGGAGGCCTCGGCGGAGCCCGCCCCGCCCGAGGCCGCGTCGCCCGCCGAGGGCAAGGACGAGGTGAACGGCTTCCACGCCAACGGCTCGGTGATGGACGGGGAGTCCCTGGACTCGCTCAGCGAGCAGCTGGACTCCGCCTCGCTGGACGCGGCCGAGCTGGACTCCGAACCCACCACGTCCGAACACACCGGTGAGTGAAGCACAGATGAGGAAACTGAAGATCTTGAAAACTTTTTCAAATTATGTGCAACTCTCTCAGGTATGTTTGATTAAAACGAGTTCTTGACTCTCTCACAGGTGCAGAAGCAGAAAGTCAAGGCAGCGCTCCGAGTCCCGCCTTGCCACAGACGGGCAGGAACCACCAAGCTCCCAGAGGCAGCAAGTCCCGACACAGGCCAGGGCTCAACTCCAACCCCTCCTCATCCTCATTCCCATCCTCCATCGACGAGCAAGGATCATCGGGAGCAAAGAAGATCGGTCAGTCTCCTTTTATTCATCTTTTTCCCCATTTGTGGAGCACAGAGTCGCCTCGTCACGTGTCGGCCTGTTGGAACGATCTCAGAGAAACACTCAGCGGTACTCACGTCCCCTCAAACGTCTCGTCCTCAGCTCCCAACATCGACCGCTCGGTCAAGGACCTGCAGAGATGCACCGCCTCGCTGACTCGCTACAGGATGGTGGTCAAAGAGGAGATGGACTCCTCCATCAAGAGGATGAAGCAGACGTTCAGTGAGCTCCAGAGCTGGTTTGTACACTTTAAATATATCCTGAAACGTTCTCTGGCAGTATCGCTCCTCAAGGTGTCTATTTTTATTCCACTTTCAAAGAAACTACTTGAAAGGACTCTTTTGAGCTAAACCGGTGCTTCAATCAGAGAAGCCAGCAACGGAAATGGAAAGCTTAGTTCCCTTTTAAGAATTACAAAAATATGTAGATGTAGACTACGGGAACTAGAAGGGCAGGTATTTGATTCAAATGCTGCATTAATTAAGCAACACAAACACAAAGTCTGCCGTTCATTTACTACAGTGTGTAAATGAGATGAGAGCATGAAGACCTCAGCTGTCATTTTTAGGTGTATTCCATTAAAACAGTCATATCACATAAGTCACCTCATGTTTTTAATCTGTCTAAATAGACCGTGATGAGATGGTAAAGATATCGGGCGACTTGAAAAGGAATTTTGTTTTTTCTTCACTGTGGTGATAAACTTCGGTACTTAATGTCAAGGTAACCGCTCGGCGTATCGCGGTGCCGCCGTTGACGAGAGAAGGAACTCTTCGACGACGTCTGACTAGCGCAGACCTCACAGAAACGTGGTTGCCTCAAATGCATCTTTCTGCTCTGTGGGAGGAAACTGGAGAAAAATCCATGTATGCAGACGACACTGTTCACTCAACATCATCTCTAACTCCTCCGTCTCCAAACTTCTTGGTTGTCTGAAGTGGGAAAACTGGCGCCGCTGTCACATCTGTACCGCAGCAGTGAACGTGTTTGGTTTTTACAGGTTCACTGTATCATCAGTCAAAGTTCAATTTCCCACCTTTGCTCTTCCTTGTGGAACAGTTTTGCGTCATAAGACGTTGACCCTCGGCTCACTGTTATAAAGCCTCTGGTTGTACAGGTTAATATTACAGGAAGCGCAGAACGTGGAAGCACCAATAAATGATTTAAAGCATTTAAATAATAAAGTGTCGCAATTAATACGTGACTGTTGGGTCAACGCAGTGAAGCAATGCATGGAACGAAAGCTACAGTTTGTTTAACAGACGCTTCATGTTGACTCTGTTAAAACCAGAACAACGTAATCCACTTCACTTAAAGGTCGTAGAGTTTACAGACGCTACGAGGATTCGTCAGAGAAAGTCCAGGTTCAGCTGAGTTTGGGCTTGAGTGAGTGAGTCAGGCCGTCGGCTCGTGAGAAAATCCATTCGATCCATAAAACAGACAAAACTAATCTCTAAACTAAAAGTGATCACTAACAGACATGGTCTGAATTAAAAAAAAAAAAAAAAAATAACAAAAGAAATCAGCTTTTCTACCTCGGCCCAGCGTAGTGAGGGTGACGAAGTCCTGGTGGCGGCGTGCCGCGGCTCCAGCTACGTGTCGTCTGGCCTCGTCTGAAGGGAGAAGTGTTTCCTCCCAAACCCCCACAGAGCGGCTCCGGCTCCGGGCTGAGAGATGATCATGTTACCAACACTGACTCAAGCAGACTTCTCCCAAACACACTTCACAGAAAAAGGAAAGTCGGTGACTCAGTGGATTTATATTTGTTTCTCTGGACTGTTGCTTTTTGAGAAGCCAGTAAATGGGATGTTGAAGTCTTTAACAAGGAGAAAAAACATGATTGAATTATTTAGTGATGTTGATTTGTACGAGCAGCCAGCTGGACGCCGACCAGCTCAGTCACGGAATTATTATTTTCATATAAACTCTCGCTCGCAAATGAGGCGGCGACTTTAATCAGAAGGCCTATTTTTCAGTTTCGGTCGCATTTTCTTTGTGCTTCTGATTTAATCTCACAAATCGGGTATTTAAAAGTCACCGACGAAGAACACTGGAGTGACACTCGACGGCCGAGAATGTGAGATGTTTCAGGAGAAGTATGAAAAACATGCGGAGAAGCGTGACACGGCGGAGCAGCAGTTTGGCTGCTCCAAGGCCGATTTAATCACAACAAATTAACTTATCATGCAAGATTAATGGAGATGTATGCTCATCTGCCAAGGCTGGCCCGCGCTGGCGCTGCAGAGCTCCTCTGTCAACAACCACGTCGACGGAGATAAATGCCCGACGATAAATGCCAAACCAAAGACAACCATCCTGATACCAGTGACCTCCTGCCGCTTCTGTCAATCAGCTGGACGTGACGTGAACAAGTCATTTCAAATGTACTATAAAATTTAAGTTGCGTAAAATCCAGACCTTGTAAAACCTGATTTATTGTCCGTTCACGTCACCTTGGCCCGTCGCCTCCTGTTACTCGGTTTGATGCAGCTGGAGGCAGCGTCTCACCCCCACTACTGGAAATTCTAATGCAGCGTTTTCAGTTTCACGTCACCATTTAAATGATCGAACTCATGAACTTTCTGTTCTGTCGCTTCTGTGCACCAGGACATATTTCAAAAAAGTGTTTGAGCTGGAAGTTTTTAAATGTTGGTATTTTGAGACACTGTTTTGTGTTTTGTTATTTTCTTTTACGTTATAGGTTGAAAATGGTATTGAAAAAAAGGCAAGAATTAAAAACAAGCTTGTCCTGCTTCAGTTTTTTGCTATAAATCTAAATTATAGGGAGTGTTACTGTTTGAATCATCGGTCTGAATTTAATTATGAGAAGAAAAGTTCGTCCATTGTGTGTTTTTTAATGATTCATCTAGACCGGCGATTCCCAGCCTCCTTCTTGAAAGACCCAAATATTTACCATCGTAAACCCAGTTGTCGCCCACCGCACCCTGTACAGAGGATAAACTCTGAGTTCACACACTGTGTGTGTGTGTGTGTGTGTGTGGTGCTGCTTAGCCCTGCACAGTTTGAAACTTTCATTCAGCAGTTTTTCACCACAAAGGGATGCGTTCAGCTCCGATCCTGCCCACCATTGTTCCTTCCACTGCTTGCAAATTTAATGTAAATATTTAAAGTTATTAGGTTTGTGACATAAATGAATTAAATTGGGCTGAACAAAAAAAATACTCTGAAAACCTCTGGAACTGCTGGTGCGTGCAAAGCTGAAATGAATGTGACAAAACTAGGGAATTTGGTTGTTTAGCATGTTTATGTATTTAACACAATTAGGCCTTAAACTTAAGAAAAAAAAAAAAAAAAAAAAAGACCGTTTTGAGTGTTCTCTGCAGAAGCGATGATCTGCTAAGCGGCTTGATTGATCACATTTTGGGTGTAGAAGTAATTAATTACGAGATGGCTTTAATGATCTATGATTAACTTTAATTTTACATAATTTCTGTCGCAGGTGTTTTGACCGGTGAATGGCCCCGGCGTGGTCACGAGGCCATTATTGAGAACAAAAACCACAATAAACTAGTCTATTGTCTCCAGATACTTCAGCCTTTTTTCCCATGCTCCACACACATGTGATTGAGAGTTAATAGCCGTCTCAACGTCGACTTTGCAAAGGCACAGGTGTTTAAGCGCTCTGATACAAATGAAACTTGTTTTGCGCGTTTCACTTATTTTGCGCTGTCATTCACTGATGGATGAGGTGGTCCGACGTGCACATCTGCCTCTCCCGTCGAGATGTAAACGCGGCGATACTCACTTGTTTCTTTTTTTTTTTTTTTTTCCCCCCCAGTTTGATGGACAGAGAAGTGACTCTCCTGGCAGAGATGGACAAAGTGAAAGCTGAAGCCAGTAAGTGGTGTGTTTTCCAGTATGTGCTCCGAGCCCCGCCGGTCGCTCGCCACCCAGAAGCCTTTTTCTTCCCATAATCCGATCACCTGACACGAGCGCCGGCAGAATCTGACCTAAATTACTTCCGGAGGTCGTGAAAGAGATTGATGTCGAACAGCAAAGTCCCAGTTTCTCCTAAACTGCACACTGGTGCCCCGGGGGTTCAGATATACCTGCAACATACCACCCCGTGTGTGTGTGTGTGTGTGTAACATGACAGAGCAGGACTACATATTTGTACAAGTAGGCCATTCTCTCTCCTCCTGTCCTCCCGGTGTGGAGTGTTGTGTGATCCAGGCCTGGAAAAAGTGAATAGTGTCAGGTGTCGAGGGAGACTCAATGCTGCCTTTGTGTGAAGTGTGTGTTGAATCGAGAGGAAAGCAAAGAAAACTCTGCGGATTCTTCCACAATTACAAAAGCCGCGTTTCCTCAGAGTTCACCCCTCCACTCACCTCTCTCCTGCATCACATTTGTAGGAACCAACGCTTGGATTGTTAAAATGAATTGTTGTGTCAAGTGTTGATCAGACATCTCAGCCCTCGGTTCATCATTTTGTTTTTATTATTTCATATATTCTGTTTGTTATCTGGAGCTGATGTGGAAACCGTCATTGTTTAGGAAAAACACACATCCACAGGGAGAACATAGAAACTATGCGCGGTTTTTAAATTAAGACCTTTCCAAAGCAGTTTTTACCGCAGTGTAAATTGGGATTTCGATGTAATTTGAGTTTGAATTCCATTTTCCCCCAACGGATCGAACAAGAATCTGTTTGTGCATGAACTCAGTGAGTGTATTTCGTTTAGTTCACTGAAGAAATCTTGAAAATGACTAGCTTTAAAAAGACAGTATTAAAAATTACATTAATAGAATTTAAATAAAGAAAGCCTAAATATAAAGCCTAAATATAAACATGTTTTTATGGGGCATTTTAAAAGGCTCTTTTCTTGTCGTGAGCCTAATCTTCTCTGGAGGGTCCTTTCATAAAGCGAGGGGCTCTGATGGCAAATATTTGATCTTCTTTAGATTACAGACTGCCTTCAATCCTTCTGTGGCTTTCATGAAGCAAAGACTCATTCAGGGGCGGCCGGCCTGCAGTATGGCAGAAGTGAACTGTTGTTAGTCAAGATTTAGAAATCTTATTATTTTCAAAGAAGTATACGACGTTAATTTGGATTATTGCATAAAATATAATGTGATTAAAAGGACTAAACTCTGTGTACCTGAGAAAACTGAACAATTTGCTGCGTTTTTCAATTTTTTTGGACACTAGTGAATTTTGCAAATGCAGCCGAGCACAATTTAAAGAGCAAATCCTGCTGAGGGGTCGTTTCTTCCAGTCAGAATTAATCTCATTTAAAGGGAGAGAGGAAAAAAATGTTTTTATTTTGATTGGAGTCGCTCATCTCTGTAGGCATGGTGACACACACACACACACACACACACATTGACGTCCCTGCTGTGGCGTTTCAGTGGTGATCCTGGACGCCCGGCAGAAGAAGGCGGAGGAGCTGAGGCGGCTGACCGACAAGTCGGCGTCCATGTCGGAGGAGCAGCTGACTGAACTGCGTGCAGACATCAAGGTAGGCGCTGCTCCGCCTCGCCGGCCCTCGGCTCGCTGCGTTCTAAACGCGTCTCATTATCACTCCGTCTCCTCTCTGCAGCACTTCGTGAGCGAGCGTAAATACGACGAAGATCTGGGGAAAGCTGTGAGATTCACGTTTGATCTGGAGCCGCTGAAGACGAGCATTTCAGGGTTTGGATCAGGTACCTGCACCTCGTGCTTTACTCAGCCATAGACTGAATACATCGAGTTATGTTTATGACTTTTTTTCTCTCTTCTATCATTAAGATGATTATAATAAAAAATACCCTGATATTTTGAAGAATTGTTTTAACTGTTCAGACCACACTAATTGGAATAAGTGAGGTTCAGTACCCTGATGGGCTCTTTTATCACCTGAAATCATGTTTTACATGATTTATATATAATCCTGTGAAGATCGTGTTTTTCTTTTTTGTTGTAGGAAATCCTCCAATATAATTTTGAATACCACTTTACAAAGAACTCCTGTTCCTGTTGTAAAGAATGAATTCTGAATATCCTCTTTTGTACAAGCTGATTTTAATTAAATGCTTTTTGTGCTGTTAAATCAGTTTTAAAAGCGTTAAAGTGAACTCATTTAAAAAAAAAAAAAAAAAAGGACAATACTGTCCATGTTATTAGAAATCTAAAGTTTATTCATTGTAAAGACTCCATTGAGCTCCTTCACCATATTTCCTGTGATCAGTGAGTGAGCAGACGTGTCTGAGTGTGTCGCCGGGGTGAGATGAGGTTTTGGCCGGTGGCGCTCTGAACGGTCTCTTGGGTTGTTTGTGACTTTGCTGATCGTCTCTTTTCCAGTCTACCATCCTCGTACGGGCTACTCCAACCGGTCCCGCTGCAGCTCCACGTCGTCCTCCGTGGCCAGCCCGAGCCTCCAGGACGCCCCTGCTGCCCCCCAGGCGCAGCCCCCGCCCAGCGAGCCCCGCCCCCCTCCTAACAAACAGGTGAGCGTCCAGACACTCGAGCTGTGAAGCAGTTTCTTCTTCCCCTCGGCGGCCGACCGTCCGCTCTGCTCTGCTCCCAGATTTTCCAGGGGAACCGGCGTACCTTCCAGGGTCAGGGCTACCACGGCGGCCAGCGGTATAACGGCAGCAGCTACCACGACAGGAACGCCGGCCGCGCCAACCACCGCCACCAGGGCGACGGGGGCGGCGGCGGCGGCGGCTCGGCGGCGCACCACTCCAATAGCTCCAGGGGCCCCTCCACCACCTCCTCGTCCTCCCACCACCAAGACCGGCCCGCCCACAACGGGCTGCCCCAGAGGCAGCCGCGAACGCACTGCCCTTGACGTTAGAAACGGTCTGCTCAATCGAACCCATCCGACCAACCCCCGCACTCCCCACGCCCCGCCCTGCCCCCCCCTCCCCTCCCTCTACTAACCCCTTTCAATGAAGAATAGAATACAAGTTTACATATTCAGATCAGTTGAGTTGTAGTGCCGCCTCTCGACATCAGTCCATTCATCCTTCAAACTTGAAAAGCGCTCGCTGTTTTCTACAACTGCTCTTCCTTCATTTCCTCCCCGGTTAACAGCTTCTATCTTTACCCCCCCCCCCCACCCCCCCCCCCCCCCCCCCCCCACCCCACACCCCCACCCCCACCGAGAGAGATCTCACTGCTTTGCAAGTTAGTTTCTGCAGCCTGACACTGAGCTGCAACAATTTTGTGCACTAATGAAGTGAAACTCTTAGTACTTGTTTTCATTTTTTTTTTTTCGTCAGGAGTCTTGATTTAAACCTGAATGGTAAAAAAAAAAAAAAAAAAGTTTTTTTTCAGTATCCTTGTCTCCAGAACCATTTCATTCATTGCCTTCACGGTTTAAAAAACAAAAACAAAAAAAAAAAACACAGTGAACGAGCAAAAAGTTGTTCTTGTATAAAGAAGGATTTCTGTCACCAGAAGAGAAGACGTGCAATCAACACTACAGACTGTCGTTAATCTTTGCAAAATGAAAACGAGACATATCAAACTGTAAACCAGAAGCTTTTCCTACGGCTGCTACAAACTGGAGGGAACTTATTGATGCTCAGACTTTAGATTCAGAGCAGCTCTGTGGTGCAGAAGGAAGAGTTTAACATTTGGAAATGCACTTATTCGAGTTTTGTTTTAGTTAAAATCGCTATAAAACAGATGAAGACCTCACATCTGCACCCAAACTACTCACTCTGAAACAAACTATCCTGTCTTGGAACACTAGGAATGTCATTTTATAGCCGAATTCTGCACTGTAGTGACGCACCGACACCCGATCACAGCTTTCCCCCTATTCAGAGTCCCACTGTTTCCAGAGCCTCGATTAGCTGATTTTAAAGTATAGATTTTACCTCTTCTGAGTAAACTTCTCGTTATATCTGCAGCTTTAAGGCAGCAGGACTTCTACCCTTCACTGCAACCTGCCACTAGAGGGTGTTTTTGCTATTATGACCTTATGACAAACTGCACAGTATCCTGTATGTAAACCTGCACGTGGTGGTTGGTTGGTTGGTTCTTTTGCTCGCTGTCTCAATATTAAACCAGATACTTGCCTCCAGTCCTCATCTAGAAGCTGAATATGTGCATTTCCTAAAATGTGAACCCGTTCCTTTGCGCTTCGCCCGAGGCTGTGTCGCGTCTCCCTCCCACTGGCCGGCGGGTCGCTGTCCGTTCTCGACCTGCCGCCCGTTCTTTTCTAACCGAGAGGGCTCATTACCTTTTGTAGAATAATGTTCAAACTCTGGACGGACGGACGCTCGTCCCCGTCCTCCGCTGTGCACATCGCTGTTATTCATACCGAACGTTTTACTCGGCTGGATTTTCCTCTTCCTCACGCGCGCAGTTCCTTGTCGTTTGCGTTCTTCTTTCTCGTTATATGCACACGAATGGCATATTAATGTCGTGCTTTTTGCCTTTTAGTCACAGACTTCACATTTGCCTTTTCCGGAGACGTAGACGTCTGCATCGCCGCAGCTTTCTGAACAGACGGTACTCGCAGGGCAGACGCGTGATTTGTAAAGAAAAAAGGAGAGAAAAAAAAAAGAAAAAAGATTAAGGCCGCAAGATCTATTCTTCCCTTTTTTTATATGAATATGAACCGACTTTATCAATCTGTGGGAGTGATCGAACGGATCTGTTTTCTATGGCTGCTGTGGAGGTTAAATGTGACGCGGTGGTCGGGTTTGTAAACTTAAAGTTGATGAATACCTCATTGCTGATTCCTTGACGTGTCCCCCCCCCCCCCCCCCCCCCCCCCCCCACCCCCCCCCCCCCCCACCCCCCGGTGATTCCCCCTCCTCTGATCTCCTCTGTAGTTATGTACATACACGGAGCTGCAAGGCTGAAGTGGGAAAAATCCGGTTGTTACATTATCGCTGCATCTTCTTCATGTGTCGTCTTCCTTCGAACTTTTCACAAACAAGAATTCATTTCAACTCGTTGGGATTTTTTTTTTTTTTTTTTCCTCTCCTCACTTTTTGTTTGTGAGTTAGTTTTTATTTGTTATTTTTAAATCATAGGAAGTTTCTTTTTTTTCTTTTAATTTGTGGAAAAACTTTTCTCTATTAAGTTAGTTATTAATTAAGGAGGAAAAAAAAAGTGCAAATGTGTTTGCAGTCTTTGGTAAATATGTGCTGGCTTGATTATTAACAAAAAAGGATCTAGTGAGAAATGTGTCTACCGATTCGTTTGAAGCTATTGTGAGCGAACACTGCAGGGCCGCGCTGCGTCTGGGCCCCCGGGGGACCCGCTGCCCCCCTGTGTTACAGATGTTTACCGGAGTCACACGGCCGCTGCAGGGCATCGCCATGACTCACCCATCTGAATCGGGTGTGTGTGTGTGTGTGTTGCAGCAAGTAAACAGATTGTCCCCTCCGGGACCCGGATTAGGAAACACTGTTGTTGTGCTGGAGCCACACATCCAGCAGTTTGATCAGAGATCCTTCAGAGGCTGAAGTTGAGTTAAATTCAACAACTTTTCTGTGCTGATGGAAGCTACAGAACAGATGGGAATCGGAGTTAAAAAAAAAAAAAAAAAGCTATTATTCCAGCATGTTGCTTCTGTCGGAGGATCAGACACCAGTGGTTTGTCTCCCTTCAGTCGTTTTCTTTTGTTTTACATTCCAAACTGTAGGGATATTAGGTTTTCGCCAAAGAAGTAATCATGTCCCATTTTGAAGTCGCCTTTTCTTTCGTCTTCTTTTTCTCTGCTTGTAAAGATGTCCAAAGGGGATGAAACTAAGCTTCACGTTTTCTTTTTCTGTCCTTTTCTTCCTTTTATTTCTGATTCCCTGCTGTACATACATATAAGTAGCTATATAATTTTGTGCTCACATGGGGCATTTTGTATGTGATATTCATATTAGGCATAAAGGAGGCTGAAACATGGAGCCCATTCATTCTTCTAGTTAGAGCTTGTGTCCTCCTCCTCTAAAAGTTTCTGAGACAACCGTAAACTCAAGTGCCTTTTGTCTCCTACCGACTCATCCCCATCATCCCCTCCACCAGAGTATGGACCAAAGACATCGACCGTCCCCGACTCCCCGGCCCCCCTCTTTCTCCCCCTCACTGAATGGCACACTTTTCATTTACTACAAATAAACAGTTTGCAATACAGAATGTGTATGCTTTGTTTTTTTTATATTCCCCTACCATGCTGCCTGGGAGCCGAAGATGGAGAGGTCAAAAAGGTTCTATAATTTCACATTTAACTGTGTTCATAATGCTGCTCATTCACACAAAACACCAATATCACGTAATAGATTAAACTTGCCTCTGAGTCAAAGCTTTAACTTAATTAAAAATGAGGAATGGATTATAAAGGATTTTAAGCAGCAGCCTCATTCTGCTGCTATACTTGTAAGGGTTCATTTTATTCCATGACCTGTAGTTTACACTGATCCAAACAAACAATTTAACAGGTTATCACTGAGACACAAAGTGTTTCTTTGAGGTTGCCGCTTCTCCAGGCAACCAAACACGCTTGATTCTTCAAGACATACAGTAACTAAGTTGTCTTTGAGCTTTTCTTTGCATTTGCTTTGCTGTGGGTTCATATTATCTCCTGTTGAAATGCAAACCTCCCTCTCTTTACTCTGGATGCAACAAGTGGAAAAGATGAGTCACTATGACACATCCAGCAGAGGGCGCCATTGCACCCCAAAACGTTTTTGATGCTCAAAATGAATCTACTTCAGCATTTCAAAAAATGCTACATTTTGTATTTTTGGTTCCATGTTACGTTTTTCTTGTCCGTTTTATTTCATTTCAAAGTTTGGGATGAGGGTCAGTGAGCACAAACAATTGATTTTAAAAGAAGCTAAATAGTAATTATTACCTGTACATATTTGGCAGTTTATCCATTGAAACACAAACATATTTCACAGCAGTTGTGATTTATTTAAGTGCACAAACAGCTGCTTCAGTTTCTTAAAAAAAAAATCTTAAAAAAAAAAAAAAAAAGACACTCATTTTCTAGTTTCAAAAAAGATTTCCAGAGTGAAACGTTGAAGAGCAGTCGACTTCGGGCCTCCGTTAAAACTTCACACGACGTGAATGAGAGTTAAAAAGTGAGGCTGGGTGGGCGGAGAGCCGGCCAGGCTCACAGCCCCATCACAGAGGGAAACACTGCAGAACCTGTGGGAGGAAAACGACACGTCCCGTCAGCGTCTGCCGGAACTCTTCATTCAGAACTCATCCAAACACAGAACCAGCGCAGCCACGGCCGAGTCGCTCTAATGTCGTACTTTTTGGGCTACCTTGACCATCTCCGGCGTCCGAGTCGGGAACTTTCCAGTCCAGCTGGCGGCCTTTTTCGTAGAGTCCCTTCAGGACCTTCCTGACTTCGTCGCTGCTGCCCCCTCGACTCAGCTCCAGGTACTTCCTGTACAGCTGCAGGGCGGTGCGCGCGTCCTCGATGCTGTCGTGGGTTTCCCCCTGAATGTTGAGGTCTGGGAGCAGAATGAGGGACAAAATCAGTCTGGTCCCTGCAGCGAAGGCTGAACCCCATTAAATAGAATAAGACTTCAGAGGAATTTAATATTTTTCTGAAAGTTTTACTTTTTTACGTAGACTTACCCAAAAAGTACCAGGCAAGAAACCTGAGGGAGATCATCCTCTTGCGAGGGAGATGAAACAGGTAGACCGTGTCAATGACTTGATCTTTCAGGACCTTTAAAAAAAAAAAAAAAAAAAAATTAAGATGACTTTTCATCTTCAGCTTGTTTTAAACTGTGCTCGACAAACAGGATCAACATCAGCTGAGAAATCAGACATGCCAATAAATTAATGACACGGAAGTCCTTCTGTAGGCCGTGACCGACGAAGCGAACTCCCGTGTCGATGAGGAAGCGCAGCTTCAGGTAGGTGGACTTCAGGGTGGTCAGATGCTTGGAGGAAATTTTGGCATCCAGGTCTCCCGGTTTGATGCCGGAATATTGAGTCAGATAGTCGACCACCTGGAGGAAGACCCAGACACTCAGGTTATTCACACATTCACTCAGCAATAGAACACACTTCTACCACTCGAGTTAACGTTTGCTTTGCAGGTTTTATCGTTACTATAAAACACTTATCTCCTTTTCCCGGCTGTTTAAAACCTGAACAAACAGAGGAGGTGCAATCCATGACCACAGCAAGAGCACAATAAAACACATAAAGCAGAGTTCAATGACCTGAGCGGGAAATGAGGCACTGACCAACTCAGAACTTTACAGAAAACTGTAAACTGGACCTCGCAACAGTTTTTTGCGCCGTCTTCCTCTAATGTGACGTCTATTATGGACCTGTGTTGAAGTGTTGCAGTTTAAATCCCCAGCATCAGACACACGGTTTCCACTCTGACCTGCTCCTGAGTGGAGATGTAGTCGTCGATGAAGGGGACGCCCTCGTTGGGGCCTTGCCCCCTCACGCAGGTGATCCTGGCCACAGACATCTGGCTGGGCTTGATGGTCGACTTGGTGCCGTCGCTGCGCAGCTCCGCCTCCTCCTGCAGGCCGCCGGGTCAAACACCGCAGCGACAAGGTGAGCAATGAGCGTTTTATGAGCATTTTCTCCCTTTCAAGTATTGAAACACAGTATTGAGCCACAGCCTCGCTAACCTTTTTACAAGGTCACAGTGTGGATTATATGCCTGTAAATCTGCAGCAGAGCTTATTCTTTTCATGTTCCACGGCCTCACCTGATTGAGAGTCACGAACTCGGCATCCAGCCCCACCAGGTCACCGGCTTGCGGCATCTCGCTGACCATGAGGGGGATGAAGGTGGCGTGACTCTTCCTCTGCTTCCGAGCCAGCGAGGCCTCGGTCAGCAGCACGCTGGCGTCGATGGGATTCTTAACTGAGACGAACATCGAGGCAAATGAAGACTGAACGACTGAATATCCAAGACACGGGTGAAACATTCAGGTTGGATGTGGTGGAACTCACTGCGCAGGTCGTATTTGGAGTGGTAGTTTCTCTTGGCGTAATACAAGATGGCGGGAACTTTCCAGCTCACGTCAAACTGTGCGGCTTCAGTCTGCAAAGACAAGATAACTTCAAATGGCTGAACACCTTCAGTATGTGTACAAGAACTGGGGAAAGAAAAAAAACACTGACCTTGTCAATAGGTTCAATTAAAAAGTCATTGAAGAGGTACCACTGCTGGTGTGTGACTCCCTGAAACACACACACACATATGTCATTTTGAAAGTGAGAATGAACATGACCTCTGATTCACACAGGCTTGACCTTCAACCTTTTTTTAAAAACTTCTTACATTCCGAAATCATTCTTCACTTCACTAGATTCAGCTGTGTCCTCATGCATGTGGCAGGGTAAGAGACCTCGGATTAATAAAGTTTTACTCCAGAGACCTAAAAAAGGTGGTGGTATGGGGTTACCGGATTTTCGCCGTTACTACTGGGCCACCAACATTCGGTGTGTTGCATTCTGGAATCGCTTTTATCTCTAACTCGACAGTCCCAATTGGACATCCCTGGAATTAAATTCATGCCGCGATCTGTCCCTACCCACGCTCTTAGGTGTACCACTTGACTGTACAATACTGAAATCACTAAATAATCCAGTGGTACGCCACTCCCTTCGAGTGTGGATCCAGTTTAGGAGAGCCTTTGGGCATCAAGCCTTTTCCTTTCTGAGTCCAATTGCCTCCAATCATCATTTCACTCCTCGCTCCGATTCAACTTTTCGCAATTGGCATGAGAAAGGTATCAAATCATTTGCGAGCATGTTTCAGGATGGCCACTTTGTTTCCTTTAGTCAACTGACTGAAAAATATAATCTTCCCAAAACACACTTCTTTCGGTATTTACAGGTGAGACAGTATGTTCGCGCAAACCTGCCTACTTTTTCCCTCAACACCTATTGCGAAACCTATCGATACCTTTCTATCTTTTGACCCACTTTCTAGGGGCGCTCTCTCCAAGCTCTACAGTATTATTGCAACGCAGAAACACCCACAGCTCGAAAGGATTAGGGTGGCCTGGGAACAGGATCTAGGACACGTTTCTGATAATCAATGGGAATCAATTCTTTCATCAATACAATAAATCCTCCATCTGTGCCAGACTCTGCTTACTCCAATTCAAGGTGGTTCACAGAGCCCACATGTCCAAGACCAAACTATCCAACATCTATCCTGATACATCTCCCATCTGTGACAAATGCAATCAGGGTGATGCCACCCTACTACATATGTATAGGCTATGCCCTAAATTGCAAATATTTTGGCATGATGTATTTCATACTTTATCTACGATACCAAAAAAGAATTTAACTCTTAGCCCTACTCTTGCCCTGCTTGGTGCTACTGGTGGAAATAACCCTCATCTGACTCCATCAGAACTCCGTATGGTTGCTTTTGCCTTGCTTTTGGCCAGACGTGCAATTCTACTGAGGTGGAAAGGTGCTGCCCTGCCCACACTTAACCAGTGGCGTCAGGATGTAATGTCCTGTCTAACACTTGAGATGCTGCGTTTCTCTGTGAATGGCTCGAGGAAGGGTTTTTTTTTTTTTTTTTTTTTTTTTTTAATTCTCTTTATTGAGGTTTGTGGACCGAAACAATACAAAATAGAATCCCACCTCACACATTTTTTTTTGTTGTCTTCCACAACTGAACACATAAGAACACACAGCAGGCATCAGACAGAAAACAAATAAATAGATTACTGAATATAAAAATAATCATAAAATAATTAAATAATTAAATAAATAAAAGCACAAACAAAAACTCCAACAGTTCACCCCTCTACACCACCAGCTTCAGTACGTCTCAGACTGACCAGAACATCATTGACCCATCAGAACAGGGTCCAGTCCAAGACATGTCCACGATGTCCACATTGTCCAGAATGGGTCGCCATATCTTAACAAATCCTTCAAAATTGTCATGAAGCGTGTAGGTCAGCTTTTCCAGAGGGAGTATTCTCAGAACCTCCTTGTACCAATCCTCCACTGTAGGGCTGTCCTTCGATACCCAGAGTTTAAGGATTGTCTTTCTTGCTACATACAAGAGAATTTCAGTCAGTTTAGCATTATGTTTGTCCCGAGCATTGTCCACTTTTGCTGCCAGAATATACTGAGATGGGGTGAGTTCCAAGACATATCCCAACAAAGTAGCAACTTCTTCCTTCACTTCAGACCAGAAATTTTGTATTTTACAGCATTTCCAAACCATGTGTGTGTATGTACCAATTTCTGAACAACATTTAATACAATTTGGAGAGCCAAGGCCAAATCTGCTCCTCAGCAGTGGTGTACAATGGAGTCTGTGTAATATTTTGAATCGTCTTTCTGTATTACAGCTCAGAATCCTATGTGTGTTTTTTATAATTGAAGTCCACACCTTCTCTTCTATTTGTTCCCCTATATCGTTCTGCCACTGCTTTCTAATATGGTCAGTAGAATAGTTAAAATCTAAGCCAAAGGTTTTGTAAATATGAGAAATAAATCTTTTTGGTATGGGTTGTATAAGAAGGTCTTCCAAAAATGTATTTTGAGCATGTCTGTTTTTAGGTATATAGTGTCTTATTTGTAAATAGCGGAAAAAGTGAGACTGTAGTAAAGAATATTTGCTTTTCAGGGCTTCAAATGACTCCACTGCACCTCCCTCATAGAGTTTGACAAGCCGGTCCAAGCCCTTTTCATGCCAAAATTTGTATACAGCATCATGACATGATGGAACAAAATCTGGGTTCTTCCATATCGGGGCCAGGAGAGAAAAATGATTTTTAAATCCAAAACAGCTCATCATCTTGTTCCATGTGTTCAATGTGTTTCTGACAATGAAATTGTTTTGAACCTCCAATTTTACTTTCTTGTAGGTTATAAAAGGGCAGTCTTTTAGTGTTAGGAGGCCACAGTTCCAAGACTCCATGTCAATCCATGTATTTGTAGGTTCCGGATTCACCCATTCATATATATAGCGCATTTGTGCAGCCCAGTAATAAAGCCGTACATTAGGGACTCCCAGCCCCCCTTGATCCTTAGCTCTCTGAAGTTTGGTAATTTTCATTCTTGCCTTTTTTCCCTGCCAAATGAATTGTGCAAACATTTTATCCAGATTTGCAAACCAGCTGTTAGGGATGGAATTTGGCAACATTTGCAGCGGGTACATCAACCTAGGTAATATATTCATTTTCAGCACACTGATCCTGCCCAACCAAGAAACCGGCAAACTTCTCCATCTATCCAAATCATCCTTGATACGTGTTACAATTGGTCGTAGGTTTAATTTGATCAGTTTTTTGAGGGAAGGACTAACTTTTATTCCTAAATAGGTAATCTCCTTGGGTGACCAATAGAAAGGGAAGCCACTAGGTGGTGCAGATCCTGCCATAGCACCAACAGGCATCGCTTCCGTTTTTGACAAGTTCACTTTAAAACCTGATACATATCCAAATTGCTGTAGACATTCCAGCACATGTGGGATAGTGGTGTCAATCTCAACTAGATACAGAAGTACGTCATCTGCATAAAGCGATATTTTATGTTCTGTGCCTTCTATATTAAATCCCTTAATCTCTGAGGAAGTTCTAATAAGCTCTGCCAATGGCTCAATAGCCAGTGCAAACAAGAGGGGACTCAAGGGGCATCCTTGGCGGGTTCCACGCTCCAGTGAGAAAGAATTTGAGCAGTAGAGGTTTGTGATAACAGCTGCTTTAGGGGATAGATAGAACAATTTTACCCAACCAATGAACCCCGTGCCAATTTTGAATTTTTCCATAGTGTAGAATAGGAATGACCGTTCTACTCAGTCAAATGCTTTTAATGAATCGAGAGACATCACCACCCAACAGTGTCAACGGACATTTGTACTCCTCCAGGTCTGTTCCTACTTTAGTCCAAAATGAAGAGGATGGTGGACTCGGGGCGTATATATTCATCATAGTAATCTCCACACCATAAACTGTACCATGAACAATAATATATCTGCCATCCGGGTCCTTCTTGCATGCTTTAAGTGCAAATGGGGTAGCCTTGTGTATCAGAATAGCAACTCCTCTGCTATTAGAGGAGAATGAAGAGAAGTAAACCTGGCCCACCCAATCTCGCTTAAGTTTTATATGCTCTTTGCCGACTAAATGTGTTTCTTGTAAAAAAGCTATCTGTATCTTTTCTTTCTTGAGAAAGCTTAGGATCTTTTTGCGCTTTATGGGGTGATGGATCCCTTTCACATTAAAAGTGCAGAATTTAAAGGGGCTGTATCATGCTTTTTTAGCTAGTCCAAACCCTAGAAATGGCATTAACATGGTAATAGTTTATTTTTGGCGCTAAGGAAAAGTCATTTTGTGTGAAATAAAAGATTTTCTGGGGCTAATTCTGAAACCCGGAAGAGAAAACGCTCCGTTTCACTGAAAATCCCGCCTCTCCCCCTGTGGACTTTGACTTCAACCAATCAGTGCTTCAAAACAAATACACTAGCTCGCTTTAGCTCTTTAGCTCTAGCTTCTCCACACGCAAAAACGTCTTTTCCTGTGAGAAACTCACCAAGCGCAGACCCTTCAGACTCTTGCTCTTGCTTGACTGTTGCTTTCAGACGATGGTCAAAGTTTATCCTCGAAATCGGAGTTACAAAAAGCAGCAACGCTGATTGCCGAGGGCCTGCGGGAGGGGGGCCTCAGGGGAGCCATCTTCACAGTGTGACGTGAACATGGGAAACAGAGCGTTTTCACGGGTGCGGGAGGGGCTGCCTCTCTGAGCAGCACAAACACTAGTAAAGCTCAAACACGCAGGCACGATGGAAAAAAATGCTTTGGGGGTGTTTTAGGTGAGTACATAACTATATAACAAGGTTAAAACATACAAAAAGTGAATTTTGCATGATACAGCCCCTTTAATATTATTCATACTTGACATATCTCATTTTTCTCCTCTGTCCCATGATCATGTCCAGTTCAGATGAATGTTTTTTGATGGTGATGGGGTGCAAATAACAAAACTGAAATACCCTTAACAGAGACAACAGAAAACTTAAACTTACACATACCTGCTTTAACCCAAACATACTTATGGGGCTCATGTGAAACCACATACTTCGTAACATTTCTTCCTCCTTCTTTAACTCCAACACTAAAATCAGTAGGATGAACTAGAGTTTCCCAGACCGTCTGGAAAAATACCTTCAGAGATAATATGCTTCAACTGTACTTGACCCCACGAAATAAAAAAAAGAAATTGTACATCTTACATGTAATAGATAATAATAACTCTTTTCAAAGGGGGTATATGTCCCCAAAACATAGGGCATAGCCTCTAATAATCAGGCCAATGTCTTCAGCATTTCCTCAATATCAAACATGTCACCAACTTGAACGACAAATATACATAACGTTGCTGTACTCATGTCCATAAATGTCCTTTCCGCTGTACTTATAAACTGAGCACACAAACCAAACTGCATGCGTGCTCCAGCACTTGCACGTGTCCATTATGCGTGGTCTTTGCGCATCTCCTGAACATACCTCTGTGCCTCTGCCGCCGTTTTGAAGAGCTGGACCTTGTTGTCATGAGTGACGCGCAGCACAGCAGGAAACAACATCCTGTAGGAAATCCCCAGTGCCTTCTTTGCTTCCAGGAATTCTTGTCGCTTTTTTTCCACCGTAGGTGAAAAGTCCTCAAACAAGTGTATGCGATTCCCGGAGGCAGAGATCTCCCCCATGTTCTGTGCGCTCTGCATGATCAGCTGTTTATCCATGTAGTTATGGAGACGGATGTAAACAATCCTAGGTCTCTCTGATCCTGTCCGGAGCTGCGCTGGGCTGCGGTGACATCTGTCCATCTTGATCCGGTCGTTTTTCACTTTAAGATTCAGAATCTTTGGTATCCATGTCTCGAAGAATTCTTTGGCGTTGTCACCCTCTGTACACTCTGGCAGGTTGACGATTTTTATGTTGTTACGTCTGGACCTGTTTTCTTGGTCTTCTAGCCTCTGGATGGTCTCTGTCAGGCGTGCCTAGATGCTGTATCTTCCGTGTCAGAGATTCTTTGTTCCGCGTCCTCCACTCTTTTCTCCAGAACTTTCACGTTCTCGCACACAGATCTTACCGACTTGGCTATTTGGTCAAGTTTAGCGTCCAGAACGGAGCTCAGTTTAGCTGAGCTCCGTTCTGGAGCTGGTTTGACAGCATTAATCTATCTCTGAAATGTTCAAAGTTACATTGGGCCCGGGAGCTCTGTTCAGACGATCCTCCTCTTTCCGCATCACGTGACTCCCCCCGAAGAAGGGGTTTTAATGAGACATGGGAACTTTTCTCACCTACTTTCATAATATACAAACTAATTCATGATTGGTTTAACCCTTGACGTGAAGTGTGGTTTGGCTCTGAATGGTATTTCGTAATAGACACTTCTTGGTAGTGTGCCTTATCTGTTGTTAGCTCTTTCTACACCGTTGAGTGGGAGGATTGGAAAGGGCTGACGTACGTATGTTTTTTTTTTTTTTTTGTTTTCTACATGAGTACATTATTTGTGAAAATATTGAAGGTTACTATGCAACCCTGTCCTCTACTTATTTTTCCCTTTTTTTTTCCTTTTCTCTCATTTTGAGTTCTGTCATTGTGTCTATGTGTCTGTTTTTCTTTTTCTCTTTTTTCTTAGTGATAAAAGATCAATAAAAATATTTGAACATAAAAACTTCTCACCTCTTTTCGCTGATGGTAGGTCTCTCCCACTTTGATGTGAGCCACCAGGTTTCCACCCGTGCGAGCGTCCAGGATGTGAGGGACGGTGACCACGAGGTCATAGAGGGCGGCGCCCTCCGCCTCTTCAGAGGCACTCAGCTGGTCACAAACGTAACTTATTATTTACAAGTGAATTTTAAAACTAAAGAGGTAAGAGTTTTAAGCTGCTGCAGTTGTTTTTGAATCAAAGAGGCAGCGTCTCGGCTGTCACTCTCACTACTGCTTGACCACGCAGCCTTACTGCCGATTGGCACGCTCACCTCCTCTCCTTCGGGCCAGCTGCTGATCTCCAGTCCCTGACTTTTGCTGATGGACATCTTCATTGTGAGTGGGATCCACACGTGTCGCAGGTCTTCTGCCCGGGTGTCAAAGGTGAAGCCCTCCATACTGCAGATCTCCTCCCCACTGCACACAGATGTAATGAGTTCACTTACAGACAGAAATGTGGTTACTGTGATTAGTAGAAATCAGTTTTAGAAAGTGGGATCTTACTCCAGGCACCATTCATTGGGCAATGGTGGCGGTTCTTTCGGTTTGGTAGGCTCCATTGCCTCTTTCTGCATGGCCTTGCTAAAAGCGTACTGTGGAAAAAAAAACAACTACATCAAATCATGAGAAAAAGCAATGATTCCTAATTTAATGTTTCCACTGTATTTTAAATATGTGAAGAAATACAAGCGCCCCTTACCTCTGCCTGCACTTTCCAGAATTCAGCCTCTTTAGCACTGTTGACCTCGCAGTTGATGACCAGCACGTCTGGTAAACACCTGATGTTTCGCGTCTGCACCTAGAGCGTCACACAGAAACATCCCCAGACTGTCGGATCATTTCTTACATGGCCTGGTGTTACGTTTGGATGAAAGCTGGAACTCACTGTGGGCTGATATTTCTCACAGTTTTCACACCAGGCCTGAGTGCTCTGCTCCAGGCAGATGCTCTTCTTTAGGATCTCAGCAAAGTCGTACTCCTTCACAGTTTTTTCTGATGGGAAAATCAACACGTTATCAACAGACGTCTCTCACTGATCCTCTGCTGATCCAGCTCTGGCAGTGTCAACAGCTTCAGGAGCACATCAGACTCGCCTTGGGAGTTTTGTTCCGGGTAGTGCATGGTGAAGAGCAACGTGAGGGAAGAGCGCACCGTTTCCTTTCCACAGCGGCACAAACTGCTGTTCTCAACTTCACAGCCAAACAGCTTTCCGATGGCCGACTCGCCAGAGGAGCCCAGCGAGCTGCACCGGACACAGAAACCGCAGACGTCAGCTCCCGACTTTAACTCAGAGCTCTGAGGAAGCCGCAGGCGGCGCTCCCACCTGCTGCTGGCTCCTCTGTAGGCCTGCGGACCCTCCTGCTCCTGCGTCTCCTGGTGCAGCTGAGTCAGGATGAAGCGGTTCCAGCTTTGGATTAAGCGGCCCAGTCTGGCCTTCCCCGTCTGCTCGTCTGAGTCTGCGAGGATCAGGCCCAGCGCCGAGGCTTCGGGGATGGTGCGGAACGCTCGAAGGAAGTTACTGGCCTGGGAGGAGGGAGCCAGAAGACGATAAGTGAAAGTGAGACACATGCTGTACAGTGCAGTTACGCCTCAATGAGACTGATAAGGATCCACTTACTGTTATTCAATTCAAACGTAATAAAGATCTACCTGACAGGGATCTCCTCGTGACAGGTCCAGCATGTGGAAGAGGAAGCCGAGCTCGCACGCCAGACAAAACTCCTTCTGGCACAAATGATTCTGCACGAGGCATCGGATTGGCTCCAGGAAATACAAAACCTGTACACGGAGGAAAACATTAAAAAGAAATCAGTAGCAACAGATGAAGTTTCACCGAAAAGCTGTCGAGCTCCTCACCTGGATCATGCAGTTGCAGTAGGCGTTGGGGATGTGAGGCTCCAGGCCAGCAAACAGCGTCCTGTTGTAGTGCTTGAAGTCAAAGTCCTCCAGTCCCAGTTTGGAGTATTTAATTGTGACCTGGTCCAAAGAAAAAGTATATTTATTACAAATGTTTCATATTTGTTTTATCAAACAACTGCAGCCAATGGGAAAACTCCAAAATCAACTCCATGTTCTGGCCTAAAAGGAAGGGAGGAGCCATACCAGCATAGTGAATGTAAGAAAAAAAAGATCAAGTGTAACCTTTCTGAACTTCTTGGGGACCATGTAGAGGTGTGGCTCTTCATCACGGCCAATCGGCGATTCAGGGACCTGATTATAGTTATCATATTCAAGCTCTACATCTTTGATCTTGTAAGGAACCTGAAACAGAAATCACAATCAGATGTCATCAAAATTTACAGATAAAACTGACACATTTCAAAGAGAAAACGTGAAACTTTGAATCATTCTATGAATCTACAAAAACACTGACGTGTTTGACTGTTTTATCGTCTACTTGAAGTGGTGTCAGTGTGTTGTGGTGTTGAACCTGCCTGGTTTCGAGGACGAGTTCGAGGGTTCGCGGCATAGCCGATGAATCCAACAGTCTTCATCGTGCGCAGGATTTCTGGATCGACAGGAGGAGCTCGTCTGTTTAAAGACACACGATTTAGATTTACAGGCGGCCTCTCATACTGAGAAATGTTTCCAATATTGAGCCATCAAGATACAACGATGACAGCAGCAGCACAAAAAAAAAAGAGTTCACTGAAGATAACGGTACTAAAACATCTTTAATTACTCTATAAAGTAAGCATGACAACAGAAACATTTGTCATGAGCAACATCAGAAAAAAAAAACCTGTGTCCAGTAACAAAACACACACTACTGCATTACCGGGGGCTGGGAGTGACCAGGGCGGTGGGCCAGTCCGACAGCAGCGGCTCCGTGCTGGTCAGCGGCGTGGGGATGAGCGACAGCGGCAGCAGGTCGTGATTCCAGTCCAGCTGGGGCAGCGTGTCCACGAGGCAGGGCAGGGCGAAGTCCGTCTCCCGAGAGTAGTCGTTAAACGACACCTCCGGAGCGTCGGACCACAGGTGCACGCATCCCCCCGAATCCCCAAAGGCCAGGGCTTGCTTGCTGGACGACACGTCGAAACTCATGAGCAGCTGCCCCACTGTGTTGACGTGGAAGATGTCCGCCACGTTGGCGAGTCCGGTGGGCTCACAGAACTGACACTGACCTGGAGGAGGGAGATCACATCAAAGCCATATGTCTTTATCTATCATTTATCTACTCTTTTGTCAATGTTGTGAATACCTGTCTGCGAGATGATGGCCAGGCGCGACGTGTACGTGGGAATGAAACGCAGGAAGAGGGGGTCGACGTGCACCTGCAGCGGCGTGACGGCTCGCATCATGCGGAGGTCGTACACCATCAGGAAACGGTCACAGGCCAAACCGTTGAGTCCGCGGCTGGAAAACCCGCAGGCGGCCAGAAGGTTCCCGTGAACGTCGAAGTCCGACAGGCTGCCGGAGAAGGCGTCAAACTCGTGCTCCATTTTGAAGCTGCGCAGGTCCCGAAGGGTCACCTGGGATTGGCAGAGGGCGATTGTGACAGGTAAATGAAACAGCCAAACGTCTTTCATTAACCGTCACTGATCAGGTCAATAATACCTTGCCGGAAGTGTGGCCGCAGAAGAAGAAACGACTAGTTTGACGCATGATTGCAACTCCAGGCACCTCAACAGTGAACTGTCAGGGAGAAACACAGTCGACAGGTCTTAATAAATATGGTCTCATGCACAAATCTATGATAGACGCCCAGAATAAGACAACAGATAGTCCAGTATCTTACTTTTTGTGTTTCTTGAACTGTATTTAAGTCCATCTCAACCACATAGTTTTGTAATCCACCCATGAGTAAAGTATTGTTGTCAGTCATGAGGAGACTATGCATATCAGCACCTTCATCCATCCTGAAATAAACACAAAGACAAACTTTAATCTAGAAATTTAAAGATGAAGCGGATAAATTAAAAAGGGCTCAAAGTTGCAGAATGTCTCAGGTAGGGATGGGTACCTTTCACATCTGAATCGATACGATACCGATACTCGGTACCTGCGAATCGATACCAGTATTTTTCGGTACCTGTTTTCGATACTTTTTTTTTGGGGGGGGGGGATATGCATTTGGTAATTAAAGTTATTTTGTATATTTAAAAAAATAGTCAAAACTTCGGAATTTTCAACATTTATGCTTCAATAACATCAACTGAAATAACTCCAACATAGAACTTGAGAAAAATGTGTGTGGGGATAAAGTAAAAAATTTAAATAAATAACAATAATAAGTAACACAATAAAAATAGACTCAAAATAAATAGCTGTATGAAATGTTTCACATTAGCAGCACCAGGCACCTCTACAGTAAACAAACACTCAAAGGTATGGACTCTATGCACAACTTCAGGAGGCTCCTTGTTTCCTGCCTTTCATGATAGGACGAGCTGATTAATGCAGGTGTGTCTGACCTCTGGAACAGCTTCAGACACACCTGCATTAATCAGCTCATCCTATCATGAAAGACAGGAAACAAGGAGCGTCCTGAAGTTCAGGAAGTGGCTGAGTTGTGCATAGAGCCTATACTGGAGGATCAGAATTGTATGGTTCCAACTCGTGATTGGGCAGTCATAATGCCAATCAAACGCCACGTGGGACCGCTTTTGCGTGATGACATATCATGTCGAGTCGCCGCCTCGATTGCGCGCTCTTGTTTCGAGCCGCGCATGCGCAGAGCATTGTTTAGGAAGTGACATGCAACGGGAGCGACCATCGCAGAAGCACAAGCGGCTTGTCCCTCCCGCGAACAACTCCGAACAGGGGCGGGGTGGCCATCGGGAGGTTTCCCAAACGGCCGGTGTGTGTCCCCCCCCCCCCCCCCCCCCCCCGCCTGCTCTCACGGCCCGTGTGCGTGTCCGCTCTCCCGGTATATTATATATTTGCTCCCGGTCTGCGAGTCAAAACACTCCGAAGATTTTGGACCCACGCAACCGCGTCCTCCGCTCTTGCCGATGTGTAATGTCAAGGTGCGTTCAGGGTCAAAAAAAAAAAAAAAAAAAAAAGGTGCGTTCAGGTACCGAAATGTGGTACCGACGGATTTCCCGTGAATCGATACTCGGTACTTCAGCGGGAATTCGGTCGGTACCAAAAAATTACCGAAATTCGGTACCCATCCCTAGTCTCAGGTCAATATCTGCACAAAGATTCAGCAATCCAATCCAGTACTTACGGATAGTCAAACATGACGAGACCCCCGCGAGTGAAGCATTTCAGATTGCACTTAGAGAGAAACAGCACGCCCGTTTCCAAACTCTGAATATGTCGAATGTCATCTGTTGAATGTACTTGGAAAGAAGAGTAGCGGCCCATTGTTGGTCCAAAAAAGGAGGTCACATGACCCTGTGGAAAGAAAATAAAAGGTTAAGACTGAATGACAGCTGTAATGTGTTCCAGTGTTAAACTGAGGGAAACTAGCAGCATATGAGGGCTCTTACTCTATGGTTTCCCATCCACAGCATTTCCTCTTGCACGTCAAAATGCGTGGCGGTAACTGGAATGCCGACTTCTGAAACCACGCTGTGCAGCTCAGAAAACATGCCCTCCATGAGGTGCACGGGCTCGGGGACGGGCACGGCCAGCCCCTCTGGGTCCAACTCCACAGCCTGCAGCAGGGTGGGGTTGAGGTGTGGGTCCATGGAGGGCTCCAGCCCCGCGTCCAGAGTCCCGTGAAGACTGGGTGAGTACTCCCCCATTCCGGCATCGAGCCCGTCAAAATTCATCTTGGGTATGGCTAAATAAATCTGCAGGGGAAGAAAAAAAACCTAAACATCAGCCAACACTGAAGGGCTTTTTCTTTAATGCAAGCTTTTCCAGGAATATCATCTCTATAGTAAATGGTTAAGTTGAGGGATTTGTAAAGGCAGGCAAGCTTGCTTCTCAATGTTGTTGATGCATATTCTCATTTCTCCAGATAGGAAGCATCTCAGGCCACACAGTGGAGCAGTGGTTAGTGCTTTCTCATTCAAATGCTGGACTGCATGTTCTCGCCATGTGGGCATTTGTCTCCTTTCAGTACTTGTTTCACTCCTTATCCAAGTGGCTTGGTGAAATGGTTTTTTTTTTTTTAATTATTTTCTTAATCTTTCTAATCCATTCACAGATTTGCAAATGATGAAAACACAAAAGGAAGGACTTTTATCGATGTAGATTCAGATCCGAAACTTATGAAGGTTAAAAACTTGAGATGAAAATTCCAGCTCTCACACAGGTCCCTGCAGTGATTTAGAATTATCTTACTTTTAAACGTAAAGTGAAGAGTTAAACAATAATGTTGTTCTCAAAAATTTCACACTCACAATTCGCCTTTAGTTACGTTGTGAAAGTTTCAAACTGAAAGATTCAAACAAACCGGAATAGCCTCTGAAGCTAACGCTGAAGGTAACAGAAAATAAAAATGTAAAAAACAGAAAAACGTATATGAAGCATTCATCTAATAACACTGAAACCCACAGAGCTTCATCTCAACCACAGCAGGGTTGAAATTATTGCCAGTGTGATTATTGCAGACAGCTGACGGATATCGCTAGCTCCTTTAGCCCGACAAAACCGCAGTGTTTCCGGCTAAATTGAGCAGATTAAACACTTCTAAAAGCACTTTTCATGTAGGAGGGATTTCAGTGTTTCGTTTCAACCGAAATACATTGTTTCAAAAGGTTTCCCAGACCTGCTGCTGGACTTCTTCGCCGTACAGGAGTCCATGCTCACCCCATTCACAACAATAACAGTTATTTATGAACTCTTCCGGGGCATGGTGTGTTCAATGTAGCTGGGATACCACAGTTGTCTCTATCAGCGCTTCATCAAACCATCACAAGCACGTGCTTTTAGTCCGAAGTTTTACATAATAAATGAGTACAGTTTCCAAAAAATGTGTATTTTGTTTACTCGTTTTGGAAATGATTTCACATGTGTGAAAAACTGCAAAATCCAATCACCGAATGAGTGAAATAAGTAACTGAGTGACTTTCCCTATAGTCTCTGAACGCACCGTGAGCTTCGTTTGTTTTGGGACCACAAAATTCCTGAAAAAAAAATGTAATCATTAAAAAATGTGGAGATTTTCTTTTTTTTTTCAACTTATACACATGCTTTATATTTTACATCTTATTACACTGAATGCACTTACTTTTAGTTTAGCGTAGCTAAACAAAAGCAAACACAATTCATACTGGGGAAGTGAGTTTTATGATAGTTCCATATTGTCATCCAAATTTTCAAATTAGTTTCCTCTTACTGACCACAATTCCATTTGACAGTGACAATACACTCGTTGTCTTCATTTGGCACATGATCCAATGCAATAAAATACATCAGCAATATAGCATACATCATAAATTCTGCTTCACAGATGTCTAGAATTAGGTGTGTATATTTTTGATGTTACAGTTCGCAGTGATATTTAAACAGAATGTAACAATTTAATACATATTTAATGGCGTGGCCAAAAATAAAAATACTTCATAAAATATTTCAGCAAATTCCAACCCCTCAAAGAGCAAAATTATAGTGAAATTATAAGTTATACTACAATGGCTATTGAAAAATACTTTAGCATATAGTAAATATAAGAGGTCGTTTACAAATCTGCCCATGGAAACACTTTCAAACTAATCCCTCCTCGTGTTGAATGGGCAAAAATGTACATGAGCAAAAGAGGAAAAAATAATAATAATAACATTCATCTTCTATAATGCTTTATCCAGGTGTCATCACAGGGTGCCAGAGCCAATCCCAGATGATGGGTGAAGTAGAGTACTCCTTGGACTGGTCACTAGTCCATCACAGAGCAAACACAGAGATACTATCAGTCACACATCCTCGCATTCCAAAACCAGACTAAAACAGCAAATAATGATACATTTTATTTTCTAAGAATTCTGAATAAAATGGGAAATCATTACTTGAAACATAAACCATTGTGTGGTATGCAGCCTGAGGGACTGATGGGGGCTCAGGGTCTTATGAGACGTGTGAGGGGCTAACCCTTCAAACAACAGCCCCTAGAGTTAAATTTATCATGAGTTTTGATCCATCCTATTTTGATTTTATGAACTGAAACACTAATTTGTCATTTCTTTTTCCACTTTCTGACTTTCTGACCTTTTTAAATGAAGATGGCGATGGATGGCTTTATGTCATATGTGAGTTAAGACTGACTGCACTGAATTAGTCACTTCCACCAAAAGAACACTTAACATCAATGGGAAAGATAAGGGAAGTATAACACTGTGCCTCCCGTTACCATCTTAGACCTCACAAAGCACTCTATGTTTTCTTTTCAGCTGAAATGCAAAGGGTTTTCTCTGGTAGAGAAGAGGGGCAGATTGCCGACACACGTGGAAAGTTTGTCCAGTGAGACAGTTCAGCTTATTATCACCGCCCTGAAATGTAAAGGTTATTCTCACTTCCCCGATGTGACGTGAAACCTGATCAGCTCACGTTTGACCATGTGCTGTGCATAGCATTAAATTGAATAATAGTGTTCACAGTTTGAAACTTTACTCATTATTTACATATGCTTCAGCGAAAAAAAATATATTATCTTTACAGTGGAAAGTGTTGCGAGGTCTAGATCGATAATAAACCTGTGAAGTCATCAGAAGATCCCGCTCCTCTATCCTACTTTCACTTCATTCACCTGTCATTACCTCATAAAATATGGTAATTCAGACCGCGCGCGTGTGTGTGTGTGTGTGTGTGCTGCCCATTCACTCATTCAGTTCTTCCTGTTTGCACTCAGCATGAACTCACCTGAGGCAGGAAAACCCTCAGCTGAGTCACTGCGGTGTGACCCACATCCAAAACCACTTAAAAAGCATCAGCCCGGACACTCACAGCATCCCTCTGCTCACAGCAGGACACACGCGCGCACACACACACACACACACACGCACACCAAACCCTCGCCATGAATGTGTCTCTGACAGCGTTTGCAGCTCTTCTTCTGCTGTTTCTCACGGCTGCACGCGCCGCTCCAGCCGGCGGAGGGACGCAGCGTGCGTGCGCGGATGTGCGCGTCAGCTCTGTGATTCTCAACCAAGTTGCCAAAGCTGCTGTGGAGGTGCGTACAACGACTGATATATGGCAATGAACTATTTAGACATTAATGTTCATACGATTTTGGCAATTGCCTCTAAGTTTTGAAACCCAATCTGATTTATTTTTCTTAGTATATGATTTGGAATATTATACAAGACAGCAAAAAAAAAAAAAAAAGTTTTTCTCTTTTACACAATATGTTAAGTGATGTTTTTCCACCCAAATGCAGGAACACCGTGGATCTAAAGATTTTGGAGAGTTCAACACCTCACTTGTTTGGATGGAGGCAAAAGACACGTGTGACCCCGACTCTCTCAAAAACAAGTCTCTGGTAAGACCAGCATTTCAATACCAGTTTTCCTGCCACATTACTTAGTGTGGCAGATACTGAGTGTAGAAAACTGTAAATGCCAGTTCATCAGTGAATTCTTGAAGTCTTATTTACAATTTCTTTCGTCAGCCATGCCTTGGGAAGATGCTCAGTGTCCTTTCGAGGTACATCTCAGAAGTGGAGAGAGTTTCTTCATTCCAGAGCTGCATGGCGTTCGGCAGCGAGGCGAAGCCAGCTCTGCACAAACTGCACAAAGACATCAGCACCTGTGTGAATTCAATCAGGGATTGGAGGCAGGACGAGGTGAGCACCTTTTTTCCTTTTCCTGAAAGGAGTTATTAATCGTTCCAGTGCCTAATAATGATGTGGTGTTTCTTGATTTCAACACAGGAGTCTCACACCAGTGAAGAGGAGTCAAAGCCCATCGCCAACTGGGAGAAGGAGCCACTGTGCCACTACATCATGGACAGGCTCTTCTCCTTCTCCATCCTCGTTGCCCGCGTCTTTGCTGTTGGAGATCCAACGCTACACTCCAGCTCAGCGACAAAATGCATGTGAAAGTGTCTGTGTTGACTTGGAGATGGTGATTTTTATGATCACATTGATCAAAACATGTAGTGCAGTTTTCAGTTACTGATGATGCTTTTACTACAGTGTTTCAGTTTCTTTCTGTCACATATGCACAAAATATTTCCAGAGGGATTATTTTTTATTTATTAAAATCATATTTATTTGTTGTTATTTATGTGAACCAGTGTAAGTTTAATACATATCAAATAAAAAAAAAATTGAATTATACTGAAAGGCTCTGTGTGCTGCATTTTCAAAAAAACAACAATATCATGGATTTCGAAGAAACAAACAGCAACATTGAGGAAATTTAGAAAGTTACCTGAACTTTGGAACTTTATGTTTACATGAATGAATTCAATTCATAACAAAAATGTAATTAAACAAAAAGGAAGTCGTGCTTTCCTGAAACATCCCTTCGGAGATCCACAACTTCCTGCATATTTCCTCTCAGTCAGCATGTTTGATCACAGCTGAGTGGAGTCATACTCAGCGGTGATGTAATGTTAGTTCAGCTGCCATTCACAGCAAGAAGCAGGAAGTTGTCACGTTTGAAAAGGAAGGGGAAGAAGGAGTGAGCTAAGCGCAAAGGTACAGGATTACTCAACAAGGAAGTCTCTTCTGCATTGATTTGATAGAATGTTCTCAGCCGTCCATCATGTCGTGCCCACAGTCATCACCTCGGAAGGCAGAAAGTCCACAGTTTATGCTGCAAATCAGTGATTCAGCACCTGAGTGAATGTAGGTTTTATCTTCCTCTGTGTAAAAGATAAGGGCACAAGTCAATCAAATGAGAAGAACAAGTGAATGCACATATAAATAACACACACGGACATGCAAGACTAATATCAAAGTAGCATGACAGATTATCTATGTAATGTTATGTAATGTGCTATTTAGGAAAAAGTGAGAAAACTGATACCTGAATAAAATACATGGCACACGCTACGAAAAGAGTTAAACCTTTTTGCGAACAGGCTGCGTAGCGCAAATGCTGCAATAAGGTTTCTTTGTGATGTTTTGATATCCTTTGGAGTTCTGAGTCAGCAAAAATACTGAAAATGTCTCAGATGATACATGTGCTGAAACTATGGGAGCTGCAATCATTTTTAAACTGTTAATGAAGTGATAAATATCTTCAAAGTTTGACCTACTTATACACGGCTGAAAGTCAGGGGATCGCCAACGACTTTTGAACTTATTCTCTGGGAAATTAGTAGTAGTACTAAACAACTGTTCTCTGGAAGAATGGAAATTCTGCACCAGGGAGCACAATAGATTCAGATTAGATGAGGATTTTTTTTTTATTTGTCATACAAGTATGGCAGCGGAATGTAGTGACGGCAAAATAGGCAAAAAATGTATAAAATACTAAAGAAAAACACAAAAAGGTAAACAGGCAAAATTGAAGGTCACAGAATTCACACAGTTCAAAATACAGCATGTGTGCAAAAGTGAGGAAGTGCGTGTAGCTATTGATCTAGTACCAAATGATTTACCATTTAAATGTTACAAAATGAATTGATGCCCAAAACAGCTCAATTATATTGAGTTTATAAAAGTTCTGGAGGTCCTGCCAGACAAACTAAGATGTCTACTCTCTGCAGTGTTTCCTGGGAGTAGTGGCTCAACGACTGAAGGCCAAGCTTCTCAGTTTATCACAAAAACTGATTCCTGCCTAAACTCAGCTCAGCAGCTTGTTTCTATGATTTTGGTCTTTCGATCAGGAACCAGACTTTACTATCTTTCTACTCAGCGATGCAGCCTTGAGTAGAAACATGAAGCTGTACATAACTGAATATTACAAATAACTTTAACGTTTACATTTTAAATTATGAATGTGACGCCTTGACTGCAGACATTATAAAAGCATGTTTCTGTCTAACTTTGTGGTGTGTGGCTCCCAGAGTTTTTTTTTTTTTTTTTTTACCCCAGCTTCGTTCTTCAAAAGAAATCTTATGAAATGGCACTTTGGGTCAGGACTTTTCAAAGCAGCAGATTTCTTGATTTGAAGAGTTTTCACATGATAAGACCACATTAGTGGGAATGGCCCAGAGCAGCCATCAAAGGCCCTTTATATTGAAGGATTTTGCCAGTAAAGCTCTGTGGTTAAACGACGGGCTCACAGAAACGTTTCGATAGCAATGGCATGCTAGGGCACAGAGGAACCACAGATAACAGACCATGGACACAACCACATGACTTGTCTGTACATACACATAACAACTAAATATCAAGAGACACATCCTTAAGTGTTCACCACTTCTGCTTTCAAAACACTTTTGGACTAACCACTTTAGACTGACATGTGAGTTGTGGGGTTGGTCTGGATTTGTATGGTTTTGTAACTGATGAATGTTTAATGTACCAGTTGTATGGGGAAGATACCATAATCATACTGTGACATATTTATTGATTAAGCGCTTTCCCACAAACATGGTTGAAAACAAAGTGCTGTATATGAAGAGTGCAATTTAAAACATAGACTATAAAACAAAATAACAGATGAAACAATAAAATACAACCAAAAAACACTAAAAAAAAAACCCCACAAAAAACATATATACAAAAGAACACATTTAAACAAGTGACAGCAAATAAATTCAGGTCAATGTCTCATACTGGATTGAAAAGCAGGGTGGACCAAGACCATTTAAGGATTTCAAAAGAAATGAAAGCAGTTTAGAATGAACTCGAAAAGCACAGGCAGTATGTGAAGTGAAGCCAGAATATGAGTTATATTCTCTATCCGAGATCCAGTTCAAAGATTTGCAACGGAAGAAAAAGCTGGACCTCACTACACTGTCATCCACACTGGTAAAGGTGGACTTTAAATGCTGAGCAAAGGGACCCAGATCAATAGGGAGGCACTCACAGGAACCAAGCATCACTTCAGTCTTTTAATCATTAAAAAAAAAAAAAAAAAAAGTGCCAGTCAGGATTTAATGTCAATTAGACATTCAAGTGATGCGTGTAAGAGAGTAGGCATTCTCCTGTTTCAGCAGCACGACTTGGCAGTCGTCAGCGTAACAATGAAAGGACATACTGCGCTTTCCAAGGGAAAGTGAATAAAGGGAGAATAGAACGATCCCAAACACTGAACCATGTAGAAATTAAAAACAAAAAACAAAACAAGACAAAACAGCAGAGTGGAGAAGGATGCAGAATCCAAAATATTTAGGAATATGGTTCTATCTGACAGATAGGACCACAACTATATAATAATAAAATGTTTGTGGTCCACAGAATCAAAGGCACCTATGAAGGGTTTTGAAACGCAACTCGAAGATATCCACGACAATTTGCTCATCCAGAAATGATTTATGTGAGTAAAAACAACCTTTTCCATGATTTTTGAAAGAAATGACATCTTGGATTTGGATCTATAATTGGCCGGCATAGACAAATCAAGATCAGGTTTCTTAATGAATGGAGGAGGAATGAAACCATGATCTGAACTCCTCTGACACGTGATTAGGTCTCAGAGCTATTTCTGTTATGCGGAGTAATAATTTATCAATAGAAAAGCGTTGAAGATACTGAGTTTCTTCAAAGTGTAAATACAGCTTGTGGATTATCTGCATGGAATGATCAGTAATGTTCCAGCACAGAAAGGGTGTGAGAGACCGAAAATGACACAAAATGATCACAAAATAAAGACAAATACAAAAATATCACAGGAAAGACACAAAAAATGACCAATGAGAGACACAAAACTGCCTGAGATCAACCGAGAACACACAGCATGAAAAACACAAGCACAACAAAGTGGCCACATAGAAATAAGAAACACAAATTTATTATAAGGAGACAGAATGTAAAATAGCAATGGACAACAAAATTTTGAAAAAGACATAAAAAACCAGCACTACAAGTGACAAAATGGGAAAAAAAGACACAAATAGAAAAAACCCTCATAAAAAAACATGAAAAGGTTCATATGAAGACACAGCAGATTCAAACAACCACGGATAAACAAAAAGTATTCACAACAGAAACCTTACAAAATCATGACAGATACCATGTGGATGTTGGTGAAAAGAGAACAAAACAACAGCAAAGAGATGAGGAGTAAGGACAACAGTCTAGTTTTAATTACTTATCTATTCGTACTTTTGTGGATTGGGATGGAGACTGGGCCTGGCAGTGGTGGAGTGTCTGATAGGACTGGCATTTCTCACCGCAGTTTGCATGCTCTCCCTATTGTGTATGTTTTTCCCCCCACCGTCCATAAACATGCCTGAATAGTCCATATGTATCTGAGTCTGTTTGACCTTTGATGGACAGGTGACTTTTTCAGTGTGCACTCCGTCTTCACCACCAGGCCCATACACTTGGGGGAAAAAAAACTATAAAATAACAAAAAAGATGGGGATTTTTGAATGTATTTTTTTTCTTTTGTGTGTGTGTGTGTGTGTGTGTGTGTGTGTGTGTGTGTGTGTGTCTTTTCAATATCACACCTTATCCAGTGTAAATGCAAATCCTGAGAGTCAAATAAAAGTGTGTGAAAGCAGGTGAAAGTTGAAGTGAAACCTCTGTAAAGTTGCATAATGTCGGGCTGGCTTTTCTGGCAGCTACAAGGGAATTAACAGCGAGCTTTAAACTGTGCTTCGTCTTGATTGGTGTGGCCGTGACGGGAATTTCTTGGAGGATTGCAGCTCTTGACTGAAACTGGGCCACTTTTTCCGGCTCACCTGCAGCTGCTCGCTGGCGTGCACAGCTGCAGCAGAAAAACCAGCCCCAGAAACACCACGAGGGCGGGGTTAAAGAGAAAAGAAACAGGAATTTCCTGGTGAGCTACGACAACACAGGAAGGTAAAGTTTACTCTGATGAAAAGTGATGTTTTATACCTTCGCATGCCTCCCGGGCCGGGTTCATTAGTCGCAGGTTAACAGGGGCGTTGACCCCGCCAGCCTCAGTCTGTCTTCCGCATTGGAATTAAAGCCACTTTAAAGTGACGTTAGCCCGTCAACCTGTAGATAGCGGCTAGCTAGCTACCGAGTGTCCTGTTACCTGTCGTTAACTCCTAACACACTGACTCCTGTGTGGGCAGTTGCGATTAAGCAGTCGTTTATTGCTGTGATGTTCACGCGGCTTGTTCGCAGCTTGTTTTTTTCCGCTTTGTTTTGTTTGGTTTAGAATGAAAGTTGCTGCTAGTTTAATTAGCAGGGTGATGTAGGGACGGGAAGCGCGTGCTTTACTGTACAGCGTAACCCCGGCGGGTGGAGTGGACCACGTAACCGAGAACGCATTGAATTTGGGGGGGGGGGGGGGGGGGGGGGGGGGGGGGCGGGGGGAGACGACAATCAGTGTTAATAAATTATCACGAATTGAAATAAAGGAAATGAAATATGATCACATTTAGACAATATAGGACAATTGTTCAATGGGAATGCATATAAGTGAAATTCCAGAACAGCCTCACCATCCAGTCTAACACAGCAGAGAATGACAGCTACTTCACAAGATGACAAATGGAGGTGAAACGCAAAAGAAAGGATGGGGGATTCAGAGAAAAAATTAACTTTGTAGAACTACAGAATTTCTGGTATAATCAAGGTTTGCATGTATTTAAACATTCCCGGATGCTCATGTGGAAGATGGCACAAAATAAACTACCAATTTAGTGTGTTTGCATTCATGAATGTTGATCAGTGAAACATGCCTGGTGATTTACATCAGGGTTTCCCAACCCTGGTCCTCGGGGAACACTGTCCTGCCTGTTTTGGATGTTTCCTGATTTACATGACCAGCTCGTCATCAAGCTCTGCAGAAGCCTGATAACAATCCTGATCATTTGAATCAGGTGTGTTGGAAGAGGGAAACATCCAAAACATGCAGGATAGTGTTCCCCGAGGACCAGGGTTAGGAAACCCTGATTTACAATATCTGGAAACATTTGCAACGTTTATGATTGTGTCTCACACAATGGGAAAGGAGATGCCATTTCATCACTTGTCTTACCATGACTTCATTATTTGTTCTGATTCTGGGATCTGTTCTGTGTTCTAGATCTGTTTCTTCTGAGATCTGTTGTGTTGTATCCCTTCTTCGGTCAATTTCTCTGTAATAGGTTGTGTGTGTGTTTTCATTTTATTCTCTATTTAGCCAAGCTGATTTATTTGCTGTTAGGTATAGATGTCCAACTCCTTGGTGTTGCACTTCTTGTTGTGCAATAATGCATGCAAAACTTTGATTTAAATTCTCCACATTGCACATGATATCACATCACTCTCGGACCTTTAATTGATCACACAGAACTGACAGTGCATACAATTTAGATCACTTTGTGATTGTATCATCCTCTTGAACATTCCGATATGATGACATTGTGACACATAACGCAGCCATCAGCATCGACGCCTGTGGACTTGACCTGGTTGTACTCCCTTTTATGAAATTCAGTGTGTCAAGTCATGAACGTAATTCTGATAAGAACCTGCAGTCATCAGCAGCCTTTAAACACAGCTTGTGGAAATGTAGATGTACTTGTGAAACACAGCACAAATGCCTCTGGTAAAAATCAGTATTAGTATTACAGAGTGCTTGAGTGCATTTCCATCTCGTTCAGCCGGTCCATTCATGCTCTCCTCTCTTCCAGATGAATGTGGGCGTAGCTCACAGCGAGGTGAACCCCAACACGCGGGTGATGAACAGCAGAGGGATCTGGCTCACCTACCTGCTGCTCACAGTGGTGCTGCACATCGTCCTGCTCAGCATCCCTTTCTTCACCGTGCCGCTCGTCTGGACGCTGACCAACGTCATCCACAACATGGTCTGTGGCGCGCCTCTGCTTTCAGACACCACAGATTTCAGACTGGTTATTTTCTGTAACTTTTTACATAGAAGAAACAGTGCCATCAGAAGTAGCCGTGTGAGAGCATTTTTGTGTGTTCTATTAATTTAACCAATTAAATAATCATTCACAATCATTGGTTGAACTTAAGCGATTAAAAAACGTGAGGACATTCACCGATTTGACATTCAAGAAAGAGGAAACTCCAGTTCCTCTCAAAAGTTATACATTGTGTTTAATGTAAATAAAAGCATATGAAATTATTTTTAAATCTCACAATGTCATTTTTTTTAATTCAGAAAACAATGTCGGGAAACATGTCGCATGTTGAAATTGAGATGTTTCATGGAACAAAATCCATCAAACTTTTATTCTGTTAGAAATAACAGATGGGTTTGATCAGATTTCCAAATCCATGCATTCTACTTACCTTTAAATTGCAGAATAACACAACCAGAATTGCAGTTTTATTTCAGATTCGGTTTCATAATACATGAATGTGTGTTTATTCCTGGCATTAAGTGGTTATCTTTATTTGGGGATTTTGCAGGCTGTCTGTCTGGGTTTGTGCTATTAAGTTTAGTATTTGTTGATATTAATGACTCAATAAGTTACTGATTAACTGTGTGAACGTGTTTGTCTTTGTGTGTGTGTGTGTGTGTGTGTGTGTGTGTGTGTGTGTGTGTGTGTGGTGTGGTGTCCCCCCTGCAGGTCATGTACCTGTTTCTGCACACAGTGAAGGGGACGCCCTTTGAAACGCCAGACCAGGGCAAAGCCCGTCTGCTCACGCACTGGGAACAGATGGACTACGGTGTCCAGTTCACATCGTCACGTAAATTCCTCACCATCTCGCCCATCGTACTGTGAGTCCCTTTTGTTTCACGGCTTTTGCTTTCGTTTCGGCGGCCGCTCAGCGTCCGTGTGGTTGGAGCAGCGGCTTGATGAAGTGAGCGCGTTGGTGGCGAAACTCATGCAAATCTTCAGCGAGACCTTCTGTCTGTTTTGTGAATCATGTGCAGTTCAAATAGTGATCGAGTCACCGAAAATCTGTAGTGATGATGGTCGACTATTGGATTAACATTTTAGGACACAATCAACAATCCTTTAGTAATATTTTTTTTTTAAATCTAAAAACCTGGATGTAACAATCCAGTGTTTTAAATAACACATTTTATTGGTGGTATAGAGGTTAGACTTTTGAGCTCTTAGCCTGACTTTTAGGCTTGTAAACTCCTTGATAAAATGTCAGCTGAACACTGATGAGTAAACTACTTAGAGCTTCTAAATCTCAGTCCATCCTGATGCCCTCGTCTCTTTTTGCAGGTACATTCTCGCCAGTTTCTACACAAAATACGACCCCACGCATTTCGTCATCAACACATGCTCCCTCCTCAGCGTCCTCCTTCCAAAGCTGCCTCAGTTTCACGGAGTACGGATATTTGGGATCAACAAATACTGAAGGAACTGAGCGGAATACTGGATTTTAAAGACCAACCTGGACTCTTAGTTTTTCTGTTTTCTGCTGAACTGTTTTATTTTCAAGGTTGATGAGATGGAAATCAATTTGTTCTCCCTGCACGGACTCAGTGGACACTCATGTCGAAGTTACTCCTCCAGCTGCGTTTCGCAGCCTGGAAAAGGTGAACGCACTGCTGCTGTTACGGCAAAGTAAATGTCTTCTTTACTATTGTTCCTGATGTAAAAACCAGACGATTAGTTCTCGTTTTGGAGAAAAAGCAACTGCAACGTTTAATTATTCTCTCCGACATAATTTTCTTTGTTACAAACTGCACTGGCTGCAAGTCTGCAAAGCTGATTTTCTTGCTTTTTCTCTTAATTTACTATGAAGGAATTACATGCAGCATGCAACAACACTGCAATAAACCCCTGTCACGATCCATGTCTGATTCAGAAGCTTTGTGTCAAGCTCGTCATTCCTCTTTGGCATAGAAACTGGTTAAAGGAGGCTTTCAGGATTGAACTTGATGACACATGATAGTTTTCAGGCTGCGGGGAAGTCCACACACTTTACATGAAGCCACCATGAGGCGGCTATCACAATGTCTGCTTCACGCTCAAATATTCAAGGGATTCTCCCGCCTTCCCACAGCCGTGTATGTGGCGCCGTGAGCTTTTCCTTTTGCGGACGCCCGTTTTGGGGAAGTCGTTAAATGGCAACGCAGCTGGAATGTGAGCGCAGTCTCACCGTAGATTATGTGAACCGGTGCTTGGGAAACGCATGCAAATATCGGCTGCATCAGCCGTTTCGTGCAATTGAAGGTAATAATGAGCAGCAGTGTTATCTGCCAGGAGGGACACGTAATGTAAAGTAGTAGTATGCATAGATGATCAGGGTTTAAATGTCACCACGTCCCAGAGTAATCAGATAGAGTTCAATGAAACTAGAGTGTAACAGGAAAGATGGATCGTGTTTTTTATTTCCTCTAACGCATACTGAAAGTTGCTTGATTTAAGATAACAGTAAATGAACAAATTACATCATTCACTGCAGTTTCCCCAGTTCTGCTTTCACTTTTAACTTCATGTGAACTTTTGCAGAGTGACAAAAAAACGGCTTAATGTGTCAGAGCAGATGCGTGCGTGTCGGGATTTTGTTTTGATTTTTCAGTGATCACCTTTACATTGAAACCATCGATGGTGTGCAGATAAGAGAAAGATGAGACACTCTTGCGACGCCAAAGCTTCACATCCCCATAATTTAAGGTCACATATTTCAGGTTGGGGTGGAGAAAACCAAGAAAAATAACCTGAGAAGAACCTTGTGGTTTTACCTCAAGTGCTGTCGTGAGACAAATCACACACACAACTTTCTTTATAAACTCAGTTCTCTGTAAAATAAAAACATATTCATCTGTTTTCATGATTAGAAACCCTTGAATTCACTATCAGTCTTTTATGAAAGCACAAATCACATTTTTGGGGACAGTTTGAGGAATTGAAATCGAGGTTTTGATCATTTTTCTTTAGGTGAATCCACAACATCCATATTCATACTGATTAATCCATTTTGTTGTAGCCTTATTCCTACATGGATTAAATTCGATTTCCCTCCATAATCTACTCACAATATCCCACAATGACAATATGAACATTTTTTTTTAATGTTTGTAAATTTATTAATAAAAAAACCAAAAGAATCACATGTATTCACAGTGTTTACTCAATGCTTTGTTGATGCTCCTTCGGGAGCAGCTACAGCCTCAAATCATGCCATTATTCGTTATGTCAAATTTTGAGAGAAAAATTGAATGGACTTCGGAATAAGGTTGTGTGAATACTTTCTGAATGATTTATTTTCCCTCCTAATACTGAGAACAGCAGCATTATCCCTGCTTCTTCCTTTAGACTGATATAATAGACATTTTAGCAAATTCCATAGACTAGTTTCAGAAAGACTTCACATGCGTCTGATTGTGTTGAGCGTTTTGAGACTGTAAGAAAGAGATAACGCCATATAAGGACATTCTTTGTTGCTCAAGAACCTGAAACCGCTTCACTTCAGAAGAGTAAAAAAATCCTGATCCTGGTTTCCAGCCGTTTCCCTGGTATTTTTGTTGGTCGGGCTTTACCTCAAGCACTTCTTGCGCTGTTGTTGAAATGTGCAACACAAATGAAGCTGCCATGTCTCAAAAACATATATTTTTTTAATTCAAAATAATCTAAATCACATCTACAGATGTCCATTAAAAGAAATGTGTGGAAAACAAACATCGCTCCTCTTTTGCTTAACAGTACAGAATCTGTAAATCACAGTGATGTGCCTGGTTGCCGTCACTCTCACAAGAACCCGAGAGGCTGGAAATACAACATGCTTTGAAAACTCGACCCCAAATCGTCTCAATCACTCAGTTTCACCAAATTTTTAAACCTTGTTTCAAAATAAAGCTGTAGTGCAACAGGAAAAAGCAAACATTTTGACCTCTCATTCTGTCTTCGATGTTCAGGGTTTTTTTTTTTTTTCCCTGAACATCCCCTTTGGATTTGAATCCATTCTCCAGCGTTCGAGAGCTGCTTTCACACCACCCCTCTGAGAGGCTACAACCAGTCTCTGCTCTGAGACACAGTCCTTTGCTGTGTAGCCTCACTCTGGCTTCACAAATCCTTTAATGTCCTCTTCATCATCGTCGTCGTCGGTGTCGAAAATTTCATCTTCAAAAAAAGATCCTCCGAAGCCGTACTCCTGAGCGTGGACGGACACCTCGTTCGGCATCAAGTGGGGGGATCCTTCGACGAAATCTGCAAACCTGTGCATTATCAAGGAAATATGCTCACAATCAGTAGACAGAAATTGACTACTAGAGGAAGAAAATAATGAAAATAATCCTGAGTGGACCTTTTAGGAGACTGAAGTCTAGACACGGCCTTCCATGGGCTGAACTCCGGGCTGTTGCATTGTTTCCGCAGTTCTTCCAAAGCACGCCGGGTCTCTTCCTCGCCCTGCTTCTGGTACTCCTCCTCAGTCAGCAGGCGGCGCGGCTCCGGCTTCCACCGCACGTACCGCCTCATCTTCCTGCAACGCAAAGCAAAGATCACAATTCAAAAAATTCCTAACTGGAGAAATTTAACTTGCCCGCCACAAGCACGAATGACTGTTTGTCACTGTTGTGGATCGGAGTGACTTACAGCAGTAAGTAATAATGAAAAATGAGTCCAGCTTACTGAAGACTTTATTCCAAGGTAAATAAAACTGTGTACACACAATTAGCCTTTTCATTTAATTAGCTTCCACAGTTCACATAAATAATTGTTGTAGCTGTGCCAAGTCAAAGTTTGGCCCTCTGACAGTGGCAATGTTTTTATTGTTCCTCACAGTGATTAAAGTCTCCAATCCCTGATTTTCAGTGTCACACCTGCAACAAAATCGGTGCCTCTTCAGTAAACATAATCAGATACTTTGACTCCAGCTCTACATTAAGGTTTACAGGTTTGCCAGTACTCCTACGCCACCTTGTGTTGACATTTTGGAAACGCATACCTATATGCAGACACGGCCAGGACCACCGGATATTCCAGATATTTGGCGATCACAGCCGCCAAAATGACAGTTAAGGCAACCCGCTGAATTTGAATCCCTAAATAAATCAACAGTAGACCGAACAGCTGCAGCGTCCAGGACAGGATGTTGATGCTCTTCTGGTCAACCAGCGGACCATACCGATAGCACACTGCAAAACTGATGAACCCCACCACGACTACATAACCTGAAAACAAACAAATTAAGATGCTGCAAATAAAGAAGTAACTCAGAGAATGCAGATTTGATCTAGCAGAGATTAGCAAGGTTAGGTTTTACACACGTTCTTCTGGTCTATATTATCCTGTTTTACGAGTTGAATCAGATGGTTTAAGAAGAGTCAGGTGTTATTTCAAATGCAGATCAACAAACACATTTTTTTAATTACTTAGCAATTCATCAAATAAACCTTTCTCGACCTGATTATCTTAGATCTACTATGTCATATGGACATGATTTGCACAAAGTGAGCAATTTATTATCAGAATGTGATTGCTGTGGTCCGTTTCTATCAAGTAACAATGACAACAATGTTTATAATCAAAGCAGTTCGTACCTAACGCTGCGTGCCAGTGCTCCTGCATAATTATGCTGAGGTTCCTGAAAGCGAGCTGGATGGCGTAGACAGAAAATGACCAGCCTCCTACTATCAACACATAAAAGGGACTTTTCTGTGGAGGGTACAAACACAAACAATGTAGTCAAGCCTTGGAGCAAAAAAGACATTTTAAACCCACATAACTGAAGGTATAGTAGCAATAATATAAACTAAGAATAAAAAATAAGGAAATCCATGTTTATTAGACTACTTCTTGTTATGACAAATGGTTTAAGGAAATAAATCTTAAACCACTGGAAAGCCAAATTACATCTCTGATGTGCATTTATGGGATGAGGAAAAAAGATGTTAGTATGTTAATAGCATATGTAAATAAAGTATGTTAATAGCGGTAAGTTTCAGATTACCAACAACATACCATTTGCTGCAAAGCAGCAGTGTTAAAATAAAGAAAATACATTAATGTTTGCATATAAATGACATTACCTTGGGCATAAGGCGTGCCAGAATAAAAAAGAGGATGATGAGAGAGGCGATCATGCCTGTGCCCATACCAGCAGAGTAGAAAAAAGCCTGACTCCTTCATGAAAAAGAAAAGTACATGGTTAATAGTGATCATAATCTAGTAAAAAAATAAAATTAGTTCATTCTGAAAAAATAAATACCTGCTGAGTGAGTCAGCAAAGAAAAACAACAACCCTCCCGCGAGGAACACCAGAAACAGATAGACATCAAACTCTGTAAAAAAAAAAAAAAAAAAAAAAAAGTAAAGAAAAACAGTGTTGGTCATATAATATCTGCAATTTATCAGCAATTACGGTACTTCATTCACTTTCCACTTACTGCGAAGCAGCTTGACGGTGTATTGAGTTTTTCCAGCAGGGTCGACCTTGAAGCATATCTTCTTGTTGTACAGGTTAACATTAATGCTGGTTTCATTGTGCTTCTCGCGTAGCAAACTCTGAAACCATCCCAAAATGCTGAAGCGATCCAGCTGCTGCAGCTCCTCCTCACCCTCCACTGTCACCACCTTAAACACATCTTTGCTCCACACTTTGACCTGTCAAGAAACCTCCATTATTACAACACTGAATTTATTCATGATTGATAGTTTATTAGTTGAAAGTGTCTAGATTACAAAAAAGTATTTTAACTGCAATGACTGATGCTCTACCACTAGAAAATTTAATCCTTTAACTCTTTTCCCCCAAATGTGGAATGACATAAACCAAGTTTATACATGTATAACAATTTGGTAACAATAACCCCAAACTAATAGATACCGCTGTTTGTCCATCTTATAATACTAACAAGTTGTCATGTGTGGGATGGAGAATATTACTGAGCCTTACCTGAATTCTTGTCCATGTTTGTCTCCAGGTTGGCACAATGGTGTTTCTGTGACAGAATCGGTTGGGCCCCGATATGGTGATCGCCTCTCCATCCCACAGATCACGTATTGAATGATTGTTTTCTGCATTTTAACAAAAAGACACACTGAATTTAGGACTGCTTCACATCATGTCAACTTATGAAATTGATTACAACACACTGAAGTTTACTCACTTGTCATAATAATTTAAAACAAAAAACAAAACAGGAACTTTCTCTCACATATCTTGGCCAAATGTGGATCGCCTAACTTTTCAAAGACAAATGAAAGACTCCAAGCAAACTTCAGTTTAATGTTAAAATAGGAAGCAAAACAGAAATATTTGAAAGGCGCCAGGTAAGAGAGAAACTACTTTTCTGACACTTTTGTTTTTTATTTTCCTATCATATTCTATTATTTGCAGAATATACATTTCCTGTTGCCATACAATTATCCACATTTTGTAGTGCTACCTGAACAACGCTTACTTTCAGAGACAGATTTATATTAACTTTGATAATGGGATATGTTTAATACCTGAAAAACACTATTACTGGAGAACTATTGTTGAATAACACCGGGCGTCGATTAGAAACGGGATGAAAGATCACTTAAACAGGCCGCAAAACTGCTTAAACCGACGAAATACGTGGAACTTTATTTCTGTCAAACGAGTAGCCAGTGTTGCCTCAAATTAATGTTTGAAGTAGTAATGGTAATGGGGTTTCCTTGGGTGTTTAGTCTGTAAACAGCGCAAAATCGAGTCGATTAAGGCGTATATGAGACACACGAGACTCACTTTACAGGTTCTGTTTCATAATTAGTCATAACATGAAGGCGGGGCGGTGGGAGGCTCACCCAATTTTAGAAAACCTACAACTGAGCAAATGATCAAATCTAATCTATTTATACCCAGAAATAGACAACACCTAGTAGTACGAGAGTTGTAAGGATTTTGGAAAGTGCAAAAACTGCTTAAGCTGAAGAAACAGATGAAGTTTCACTGCCTCAAACACATGCTAACATAAACTAGCCTGGACAGTATGTATCTTCAAATACGCTTCTAAAATAAATAAATAAGGTCACTGTTTCTGTTTCGTAAAACCGCTTCTTACCAGTATTCTGGTGTGAGGCTCCAGGCAAACAGGTAAGGAGCACAGTAAACAGCATTAGTTGAACACTTGTTGTGAGGTAGCAGGTTGTCATTTTCATGTATCCCGCCATGATCACTTCACCATATCCTCCTTCTGATGATTTCAAGTCCCGCCTCTTCCGGTTCAGGGCGCTCGGTTCAGCCAATCAAAAGATGGAACAGAATATCGTCACTGTTCGTCTCCATGGGAACAGTTTTCGACAAATTTTACTTTATTGAAATACATTCAACTTCTTTCGTGAAATGCTGATGATGTATTTTGATAATTTTTGATATGTTAATAGTAATTATTCTTCTTACTGTAGATTTACTGACGTGAGTATGCATGCCTCATCTGAAGTCCAAAGATTAGTTTTATTTACATTTTTATCCTAATTGGAAAAGTATTCACAAACAGTGATACTTGCATTAAGCAATCTTTCAAACAAGAACTGATCTGTAGGCCTCCTGTTGCTCAGGGACACACAATGGAGGACTGTCTGCTGTACAGATCAAACCAACAAATTGCAATCAGCCTCTTTGCCTCCACTGCCCAACAGAAGCTTGAGGTGTAGAAAATACTCCAAATCATAGAATTTTGAGAACAAATTGTGCTAAGCATCACATATGGTTTTGCTGTGAACTATTGTTTATTTCACAACAAATTGTTGTGTTGCATAGTGGAAACATGAAACTATGAATAAAACATTGCCAATTCATTACAAATGTATAATTTCAAACAACAAAATCTATGTGATTAATAATCATCTACACTGTTAATTAATCTGTCTTAAACTATTAGTGAATCAGTTATTTTTGTGAGGCTATAAGCTTCAATCAACAAATGGTAGAAAAACTAATCCAGAATTTCCAAAGCCAGATGTGCAACGCATATTTTGTTTTGTTCAACCCAACATTCCTAAAGCAAAACTTTTTCATGTTATTAGAATTAAGGGAATAGAAAAACAATGTATAAACAATGCTCATGAAGCTGGAAATACAGGACTTGAGTTCAAAACAAAAATTATTAATTTATGAAAAATAAAATGATGATTAAAAAGTTTCTTTAATGACAAGTTATTTTATTGCAGCTCATTTTATTAGACCGCTGTAAACGTCTTTTGGGAAACAGTAAAGCTTCATGGTTATGCAAACCAAACAAGTTACAGTTTGACATTGGTGGAGTGGGTAAATATGCAGATAGATATGAGGGACGCTTAAACTAAATTTGGCGTCATAGAGTTCACTTATCTGATATTTGTCCAGTAATACACTGTGAAAGTTTTGACTTTGGATCATTATTGATAACTAATTCTTCACATCTTGTTATGAATAAAACAAAACACGGAGTTAAGAGTGACAGCTGAGCATTTCTGTAGTTTCGTCCCGTCTTGTCGACATCAGAGAGATCCACTTTGGAAGCAGTATATAATGTTCGACGTCAGAGCATAGAGAGACAAGCAAAATATATTAGAGGATTGATGCATATTGTCTTAATTCTACTGTCCTTGTTTAAGCTCCATACACAGATTTCTACACAGTAAAGCCATTAATAGAAACTGCATTAGTGTATGTTGCAACTAAAGGGCTGATGCAGAGCTCATGTTTGGCGCAACACCCATGTCCTACTTTGACAAGTCTGAATGTCTGCAATGAAAACCAGCTCATTATTAAAATGTGAAAAGTTTGATTACCACACTTCTGTTGAAAACCTACTCACGAGCATTCACAGACTTCTTTCAAATTCTTTATTCAAAATAGTGTCACGAGGTGTGATGGCCAATCTGGCAGACTGTGGGCAAAGACAGGACACATCCTGGAAAGGTGACCATCACAGTTAAAACAGTCTCTCTCTCTGTATCACGCGCACGCTTATACACCGTCTACAGTTCTGATAATTAATTAATCCTCTGCCAAAAGCTTTTTGGAAATACATGCCTCTGCTCTCCTGGGGTGCGATGAAGCATACTTTGTGAATTCTTCTTTTTAAAGTTTGAAATACAATGATCTCCTTTTATTGTGTCCAGTGTTTACCTTGGGAATTGATGTAAGTCTGACATCTGATTAAAAGCAGGAAGTTACTGGTGGTGTTTATCTTAAAGTTCCTCCTGCATGTCACCGAGGGGTTGAATTTGAACAGGTCACACTACGCCCTGACTTACTGCTGCATGTGGTGCACAGCATTAACCATGGCCATAAAGCTTAACCACATGACAGTGCGTTTTTGCTCTGTTATCACTCTGCTGCAGCAGCTTTGTAAGTTCCAGTTTTCTTTTTTCTTTACTTTTGTACAAGTAAAAAAAAGTTACAATTTTGATGATACTTGCTGAAAATTTACATCAAGGCAAAATTCAGAAAATAGCCTATCAGTCACATTAAAATATATGTGAAGTCAGATGACGGCGGCAATGTAAAGTATACCATAAACCAGGTTAAGCTCAAACAATCAATTTATGATGCCTCTCCAGATGGTTGCTTTTGACCTAATAAATACACAGTTTACAGTTTGGCCAGCTGAGGTGAATATTTTTTTTTCCCACTCGCAATTCATTGTTAATGTCAGAATAACAAACCATGACTATTGTATGCTTATGAGCCATATAATTGGGAAATGAATGGAAAAGACAGCAAACATGTAACAAATCTTACAAGATATATATTTATATCACCAGATATGTTGCTCTGAGTGACAAAAAGAGTTCACACCATGCTCGTGAGTGTCAATACTAAATTCTTCCATAACAAGACTTGTGACTTTTACCACATGATGCTATGTTGAGACAAATTCACTTTGCTAAATTTTACATACCAGTTTTGTCCAGTAATTTGCCCTTAGTGTTATTGGAGACTGTCAGGATAATTTACTTCTCAGAGGAACTACATTTTAAATAGTTCTCTTAAATTCACCCTAACATACAGTCGACTCTGAATGCGTGTGAGGTTACACACCTATGTCTTTACAGTTCATATAAAATGGTGTAAAAAAAAAAGAGGAAATATTTAAAGAGGGTTTCCTTACTGACAAACAACTTGTGACACTTTGTCATATCCTGGTTAAGCAATCAGTATTAATAATTATTCTGAAGGAACAGCCTGCTCCTTCTTAAATATCCTCCCTGTTTAGACAGAATTGTACATGGCAAATTATTTTTAACACTTAATTATTAGCATCAGTGAACATACTGTTCATGTTTAATTTGGAAAATATCAAAGCTACAAAAATATAGTTCATACTTAAAAGTTTTTCTTAGTCCAAGTTTGTAACCTTGAGTTTACTGTAGAACACAAGTTATTAATAAAGAAAAAATACAATACACAACTTTTATAGTTAATGTTTCACATCCATAATTTGTTCTCGTTACTAAACATCTCTGGAAAATCTGAAGGAATTCTCATTTTTGCCAGTCAGCCAAATTCACTTACCAGGCAATCAAAGATATATGAATGCTTTAAAATAATAATGCATATTGATTAACATTGCAAAACATCCAGTGTGTTTTAGATTCAGACAAATTTATTTCTGATAGAAAGTGGTACTCAGATTTAGTTAAAAAAGAAACTGGAAAGAATAGTTTTCAATGAAGAATCCTTCGGAGCATTAGTTTGTTTGACAAATACAGTCCAATTTCATCTTGAGTAGGCTAGACCATTAACATAGTGTCATAATAACTTTTCAATCTGTGAAGTTTTTCTCTCTTTTTTTTTTTGTGACAAAGGACATACGTGATCAAAATGTTTATTTTTTTCATAAGACCAAAGAATTACTACTGTGAATTATTACAGTGGCATCATCAGGCCAATTTCAATTACACTTTGTCCTGAAGGTTCACGGCAATGAGATGGTTAGATTTTAAGCCAGCATCACTCATATCGCCATTCAGGTCTCAATGTTGTGCTTTGTCCACTTATTTAAATTTTTTTAAATGTTTATTATATTATATTTTCAATGTTTTCTTTGAAATTTTTGCAATTTGCTTGGCGGTTTTGGCAGACCGGATTGGAGCTTCTTGTGGGGTTTTCTTGTCCTTCAGGCCTTATGGTTGACATCCCTAATTTAAACTTTTTAAATTGACCTTTGACTCTTCGGTTGGGTTAATAATTGGGTTATTTTTGGGTCATGACAAGACAGACTTAGGTGGTCAGTCTGAAAAAAAAAATAGAAAACTAAAACATAACATAAAACTGTTAAAATTTGCCTTGGCGGATGAGTTTCGTATTTTATTGACTCTTGGTCAAACTAAAGGTCATCTTATCTGATTCTTCTGCCCATACAATACACTCATGCTAACGCGTTCATCCTGACCGCTCAACGTGGTCGGAAAAAGTGATGTAATTAACGGAGAGTCTGTGAAGGCATCACGGCATTGGCGGCTGCTGCCGTGGGAAGGAGGCGTCAGAGGAGTGGATTCAAGGGCTGAGGGAGGAGGCGATATAAACAGCTCAACTTTGTCCAAAACTTCCACACAAAGCCCGACTTCGCCTCTGAAAGCAGGACTTAAAACTCTTCTCCTTAAAGGTAAGATCATAAACACCGTCGGAGTCCCCCTCATCCCCGCTTATTTTCTGTAACTTTTTTTTTCCCACGGTAAAGTTATTTGATCGATAGAAGCGTTTAACGATCGGAACACAAAAAAGGTCGCCAAAGTGAAGATGTTTTTTTGCTTTTCGACAACTTTTTTATGGTAAATTGTTTGCTTTTGGTAGTGTTTATGCAGCACTAACTCAATAGCCGCCCTAACGAATGCACTAATTTGGTGGCAGTTGATGTAATTTGGCCTGTGACAAAGTTGGTATTGTTGCTAGCGGTTGTAGACGAAGCCCGAAGGGCTCCAGCTTACAAAACAGTTTTTAAAAACAACAAAAAAACATTTTTATGCCTCAAATATGTCCCAAACCAGCACAGGCCGACAAACATTGACACCTGCACTTGTTTTTTCATTAAATGATTTTAATTTTAAAATTTAGTTTTAATTTTTTTTACACTTTTTGGTAAATGAGGTTTCTACTGAAAATGACTGAGATGTTCCACTGCTACTCTGCTCATATTACAGCTGATGTAATGTGCTTATAATTCAGCTGTTAAACAGAGTGAAATTGATCCAATTTAAACGTTTTTCTCTGTATTTTGACACAGGAACTTGATTCTCGTCAGCCATGGGTGTGGAAGGGGGAATGAAATGTGTCAAATACCTAGTCTTCTTTTTCAACTTAATCTTCTGGGTAAGTAAGAAGCCAGCCCCTCTAACCTACGTGTTTGCTATGTAAAAAGGCAGCAGGGTGGGAGCGGAAAGCACCTAAAAACGTATTTGTTGTTGAGTATTGAAGAGTACATGTGTCGGGAGTAAAGGAGGTCAGGTTATTCAGTCTTTGGGTGATCTGTGTTATCAGGTCAGCCAGCTTATCATTTACATCTGACCATAATGTTTAAGGCCGCACCTGTTTTAAAGTTTTTATCCTGCTTACCAGTCTTGTGACTTCAAACAAAAACCTGGTCCCTTCTCACCCCACTGCTTAGGTTGATATTAAGCATGTAACCAGCAACACAGTCACCTGATGTACAGACACACACACACACACATCTGAGGATTCGGTCGCATTTCTTTGCGAATCTTTTCAGATGGGCTTCCAGGTTTGTTTATTGCCACAATAAAATCCTGGACATGGTGATATACTTCCTGGATTTAAAGCGTTTGAGGTTTCTTCGTGTGTGTTTAAAAGTTTTAGAGTGAGAGGTCGTTGGGAGGGAATGTGAATCTCATGACCAGATTTCTGAATGTAACAGGACCATGTGACTCATCCAGATCAACGTCTTTTCCCTCACTTGTAGACACAATGCCAGTTAAGGCTTCTCAGTTTGGGTTCTTTGGTTAGCAGTCATGCCACCTGGGACAGGAGTAAGTAAGGATGACAAAGCTGCATTGGTTCACTTTGTGCCCTGTGCTTCGACAGGCACCAACAGTGTACAGATATTTACTGAATTATGTTTTCCATGTAATGCCAGTCTTAGTACACTTAAGGACAGTTTACCTATTTATTCATTTGAACAGTCTGCAACGATCACACACTCCTCATTACTGTATGGCAAATCATCTGTGTACACACCAGCTATCTCAAAAGAGGCATTGCTGTTAGACAGGTATTATAGTATGTTGAAAGCAGTCATTAGATGTTTTAACAGTGTTAATTCATGTGCTTCACTTTTGTGTTTATAAACAGTAAACAGTAATTTAAACCAAGCTCATAGCACACTTTAATATAGTATTGAGACTCAAGTCAGTAAAATGTTTGAACACATTTTCAATTAAAATTGTTCTAGTTCTTGTTGAAAAAGCATTATGAGATGTCCTTTACCATTTTGTACTGGATATGCTGTTTTCCTGCATTGTAAGTCTCATGTTGTTGAACAAACAGTTTGAAGAGCTGTGTTATTCAAGTAGCCTTAGGCCAAAGTCTAGAAAAAGAAGTATAGCAAGTTTTTATTTCATAAATGTTTCCGGTTCAGTGCTCTTGATGATAGTAAAGTTGAACTTAAAAACAACAGCATCTGAATTACCTGCAGTCACTGATGTATGAATTCATTGACTGCTTCTGACAGAGGAGTGAGCAGTAGTGAGAGTTTTCCAGCCATTTTGACATTTTTTCGTCATATTGCATTATGGGCCTTGTGTCAGGAAATGGTGTATAATGTAACAACCGTGTTGTGAAATGTTTGCAGTCAGGATGAGGACTAAATGAACGCACCCATGATTCTGACATTTGAAGAAGCGGATGAACATAGAAAATAGTGCACTGTAGAGTAAATATGGGTTTATTCTACTGTATTCTGGGATTGAGGTGATCCTCTTCATTGTGTTTGCTCCTTTATATTTTCTGTTGTCAGCCACAAGTCACCTATAAGACTCATGTTCAAATATTTACGTTGTTGCAATTAAGAAGAGGTCTTCAGCAATGGCTGGTGCTCAGTACAGTTTACAGAAAGGATGACAAAGTGTCACATGAACATGAATTCCACAGAAGTTTCAGGTTTTCATATTAATATAAATAAACATGTTCATTTGAACGTAAAAAGTCTAGACAGTATTACATTTATTTGAGTTGGAAATAGTTTCCGTTACATTATGTTGCTTTTTAAAATAAATGATCAACAAGCTATATAAAATTACATATCATGTCACTTGGTCACTCAATGTTCCATTTCCAAAAAGCAAAGGTGAATTTACATTGTGACGTGTGTTGTTGTACAGGCATATGAAGAATACTGAAATGGTTTGTTCAAACCTAAACGCAAGTCGTTGCCTCCATTAGTCAAAGATAAAAACTGAAGTTTGACAAATAATTTTATAAAATAAAGAATATCAAATAGTGATTGTAAGTGTTGTGATCACATTTCTGCATTGGTGTACAGCATTAGTTAACATTAATACATACATCAATTTCTGAAAAATTCCGCATTAACCACTGCAATAGAAACACAAACATGCTGGAGTATCCTGTCTTTGTTTTCATGATTTTGGTGATGTTTCCCGGATTGCTGAAAAAGTGAAAGAACAATTACATACAGTGAAAATAAACTATTTTCATTGAGTTTTCATCTTTTTCGCTGTTATCTTTACAGTTTTGCCGTACAAACTTTAAAATTACTTTTGTCTTAAGAATGTCAGCTTAAAAGCTTGAAATTTGTTAATGGTCAAGTCAGTCTATCCCAAATGCTAATTTGATTTTCAAAAAGATAAATAATTTAAAGATTGTGAGGCCACAGCCAAGCTAAATATGAACTTATGAGCAGTTCTTTGCATGAACAACTGCAAGAGTGAAAAGTCAACGTCAGAATAGTCACAAATCCTTTCTGTCTTTATTTAGAATTTCAGCGGAGCTCCTCTGACTGCAGACGACGTCAGTTTGTATTTACCCTGAGAGAAGTCAATGTAAAGGGGATGCAGTCCTTAGATGTTTGCATAAGAACGAGTTGATCCTGGAGGATCTTGCTCAAACAGTTCATCTATACAATGTTTGTCAAAGGTCTTATCTTGAGCTACTCCACCCACATTCTGCGACTCATGCATATCAGAGTTTATCATTTAATCATTCCACAGATATTATGAGGAAATTAAACATGTCATAAGTTCCTTGTATTCAGTATTAGTGCGAACATGATTTTGGTGACTGTTTGCGTGGGGGAAAAAAGTTGGCAAATATATAATTCAATCATTCATGCACTCATCAATTTTCTTAGCCACTTTTTCCTTTTCGGGGTCACGGGGTGCTGGAGCCAATCCCAGCTGCTTATGGGCGAGGGCGGGGTACACCCTGGACACATTGCCAGTCTGTCGCAGGGCCAACACATAGGGACAGACAACCATGCACACTCACATTCACACCTAGGGGCATTTTAGGGTCACCAGTTAACCTGACTTGCATGTTTTTGGACTGTGTGAGGAAGCAAATGTATAAATGTTGATCTAAATATTGTGACATTTAACATTTCTGGATTTTTGGTATGATGATTGGCACTGTCGCCTCTACGAAAGATGCTCTGTACAAATCCCCTCTAGATTATTTTCAAATGATAAACGGGTCATAACCGTGTGTGTGTGTGTGTGTGTGTGTGTGTGTGTGTGTGTGTGTGTGTGTGTGTGTGTGTGTGTGTGTGTGTGTGTGTGTGTGTGTGTGTGTGTGTGTGTGTGTGTGTGTGTGTGTGTGTGTGTGTGTGTGTGTGTGTGTGTGTGTGTCTACTGTTAGTCCTGGTTGCACTCTACCTTTTATCCAGTGTTGACTGTAACCGTCTCAAAGCATTACAGCCACATAGTCAAATAATCAAATCATGTATTATCTAGTCAAAATGAAAAAGCAAAAACACACACATGTATGATTAATTCTGCCCTAAACAAAATCTTTTTATGTTTCTGCAGTTATGTGGCCTGGCACTGATCGTTGTGGGAATCTTGGTGCAAGTGTCTCTGCACAACAGCCTCATGATGAAAGATGCGTCTGCATCAGGAGGTCCCATTATCCTGATTGCAATCGGTGTGGTGATTTTCTTCATCGCTTTCTTTGGTTGCTGTGGAGCCTGGAAGGAAAACTACTGCATGGTCACCACGGTAATGCACTCCACAGGGTCTCTCATCAGTCACAATTAGGAAATGCAAAGTTGTACCATGGTCATACTTCAAAATATTTTCTAGTTTGTGAAAAAAACAATATGTGTCAGGGATAAAAATCTGTTGGCCAGTAAAAGACCAGTTTCAAATTATTTTTTTAATGAAGAATTTTCGCTGACTTTAATATAAGCATTGCACTTCGTCTATAAATACATTTTTACTTCCTTTTCACACAGTTTGCGGTTCTTCTGTCGCTGATCATCCTCGCTGAGATCGCAGCTGTGATCACTGGATACGTATTCAGAAACAAAGTGAGTATAAATCTGAATTATTCTGTAAGGTCACAAGCGAACCAGTCGATCACACGCTCTGACTTTGTCTCTCCCGTGTAGCTTTCAGCGATCGTCCACGACAGCCTCACCGACATGATCGACAACTACAACAACAGCACAGAGGAATTCAGAGACTCAGTGGACAAACTGCAGGAGGATGTAGGTCCAGCATTATCTACCCGACTCATGATTTGCTTATTCTGACAACACCTTCTCATAACACTGCCGCATCCTGTTGGCCGGTCCTGCATGATAGGTCAATAGACAGTGCAAACAGTGGTGTCGTAATTTATATCCTTGTACTGAACATGTCAAAAGACTGGTACCTGCTACATACATAATGTACTTAATGTCTTGGATTTGTTTTTAATTTCTGTTTCCAGCTTCACTGTTGTGGTGTGAACAGCTCTGCCGACTGGAGAGACTTCAGCCCTGATGGAAACTCGGTTCCTGACTCGTGCTGCCTAAATGTCTCTACAAACTGTGGGAAAGGGGCCATGACAGATGCCTCCAAAGTGAACGTGCAGGTAAACTTTCCCACAATTGTTGCTTACAGTAATAAGAAACTTGAGGTTTATTTGCATTTCTCAGTGTTTCACTTCTGGTTTTTGACGATGACAAAAATATGAAAATCTTTTCTGTTAATTGAGACTATTCAGGAGCATTAAAACAAGTGTAAATGTTTGAGCTTAGAGATATTTCTAATAAATAGTTATGATCAACCAAATTCCATCTCAGCATACCAGTTCTCTGTGTTCCCCCTTGTAAGCTGGAGACTCGTATGAGTTTTTCCCCCCTGCTGCTTCATATTCATTCACCCATCAGAGCAGATGTCCTCTCTGGGTGCTGATGTGTTTAAGCATGATGAAGGATGTAATCTCTCATCTTGGAGCCATGATCTGCTGATAACAGACCATAGTGCACCTAACATACTGTGTTTACTCAGGATGAGACCTGTTCCTGACAAACTGAAATTTGAGGATTGATTCCCATGTGCTCCGTGGAAGTGTGAAATTAGGATTTTCCTGTTAATTTAGTTCCAGCTACAAACGATAAGACAACGTGATTGTTTCTTTTATTCGGTTTGTGTTTGAATATTTACAGTATGTGTTCAGGTTTGGTTCAGCATATAAGACAAAACAATTCCTCTTATTTGTCACCTGAAAAGTCCACAGAACTCCATGTAACAAAGAAGTAACTGTAACAAGACAAATGTAGAAGTGTTACCATCATGTTCAATAGTATTTCAACCTGCAAAAAGTGAAATTTGGTTCTGCCTTCTTTTTTTTTTTCCTAGGGCTGTAGCAAGGCTGTGGAGGCTCTGCTGCAGAAGAACATCATGTGGGTGATCGTGGCCGCCCTTGTTATTGCTTTCCTGCAGGTACGTAATCTAAAGACACAAATGTCAATACACACAGTACACGTCATATACAACATATGGGCAAATAACTCAAGTCTTCTCACGCTCATATCTGTGTCTCAATAGCCTTCATAAACATTTCTTTATTGAATGTGTTAATATATTTTATCTTCTTTCTGACGTAACCTGTTAGGTATGGCAGGATGACTAACACCTCTGCTCTCTCTCTGACTTCCAGATCATGGGCATCGTGTTCGCCTGCTTGTTGATGAGAGGCATTCGCAGCGGCTATGAAGTGATGTGATTCAGAGCCGAATCAGAAGAAGAGTTGGGTGTCAACGTTACGCTTTTTGGGAGCTTAATTTGAACATTTGTTATAAGTTCATCTTACACTTCACTTGTAATACAGAGAACAATATTTTTCCTTTAGTGATTTTGGAATAAATTCCTAGGTTACTGGTTTCTCTGCTTCAATGCTGTTATATGCGTAGCAATTTTAAAGTGGTAGGAAGAGTTCGTTTTCAGTGCAATGTTAGTGAAGGCTCTTGATCATGAAGAAATTTAACACCCCACTTTGCTTGTACCAGTTTGAGACTCCTGATCAGTGTTGGTGTTAAATTGTTGTTATGCTGGTTTCCAAGTTTCCGTTTTTAATAAAGGTTCTTTAAAACTTGAACGCATGGATTCTTTTAAGACAATCGAAGAAGAAGAAAAAAAGCACCATGAAAGATGTTTTATTTCAGACACAATTCCATAACAAAGGGTATGTTGGCACAAATGTTCAAAACTTTAATGAGTAGTTTCATACAATTTAAAAAAAAAAAAAAAGAGAGAGATTCAAAGACCAGAACTTCTGCAAATAATAGTTGAGCTGCTTCATGCCAGTCCTTACGAAAGGCACAGTCAGGAAATGACACGTCTGATTTTACGCTTCACAACACCAGTCATCTACAAAAAGGATGTCCAGTTCCGCTTTGTTCTGTGACTCAAGACACAAAAGGCGTAGATGAAATGTGCTGAAGTGTTGACTTACAAAGTAAAGTTCATGTCATTTTAAGCTTCTCATGCAAGAAAGCATCAAGTAAACAAAGTAAAGTGCCATCACAACTCTTGTCCAGCACCTTTTGATTGCAGTGCAGGATAATATTCAGTTACAATAACTTTAGTTTCTCAATACAGAAAACAAGCTTTAATATATATGTCACCAAGTTGTTTTTTTTTTTTAATGATCCTTTTAAGATGTTCCCTCTTAAATAGTGTTTTCAAGAAATCGACTGCTTCAGACGTCAGCAACTACCTTTTCTTTCCGACACGTTTTCTTTTCCACAAAACCACTTTTTTTTAACAAGGTTCCAGCAACTTTGGCATGACCAGCACTGAGCAGAGTAAAAAAAAAACTAAACTAAACGTAAAAGCAGAGCTGAAACTGAGGTAACAGCATGAGAGAGAACAGTACGTGTTGGAAGCAGACATATTCGACAGTCCCACGTAAAGGCTCCCATGTGTAATTGTATGAATGGAATGTGCCTGAACAATCCCTCAAGTAACTTATTAACACACCGCAAAGTAGTTACTGCTTGCTTACTGAGATGGAACTATTTCCGGATTTCCAGCTTCGCCTTTGTAGCTGTATAGAAGACAATGCCGTCATGCAATGTAGTTCGGTGCCTCAGTTTTAGCCCCTCGTCGGGGTTCTCATCACACACAAGGCAGCAATAATAATCTCTCTAATAAAGATACAATAAATTCATCATTTTTCCAAATGATTTTTTTTTTCCAATCTCAAAACCTCACCAAGAACAATTTTCTTTTATTACTTCCTTTGCAAACAAAAAGTGTTCAACTCTTGGGGACGTTGTGCAGTCCAGTGCATGACAGAGGCCACAGTCAGCGGAGCAGCTTACCCAGGGCCGCCTTCTTGTCAGTGACGGCTGGGACCGTGTGGGTAGTTCGCAGAGAGAAGTACAATACTGTGCAAAAGCAGCGACACCTCCGAGTCTGGAGAAAAGTGGGATGGTACACAATAAGTTGAAGGAGTGATGCAACATTTTGAATTCACCTGAAGTCTCTAGCCGGGTGTCTACATTACAAATGCATGAGGTGGTAAAGTGCCACTTGTTACAAACTATCAGTTTAAAAGTCTGTTTTTAAAACATGATTTGTAAAATGCTGCAGGACACTAGAGTTTGTGAAATAAATGTCTATAAACTTGTTTGGGGAGGCCTGTCCACCAGGAAATCTGAAAATATGTGCCGTGAATCACAAGGCTTTATTAATCTTTAGAAAAGTATCATATAAATACATCTGTGTGTGTAATAGCTGTAGGCCTTGGTGTCACAGTAACTCTTTTCTCCTCGTAAAAAGATCAAATCGCAAGCCAAACATTTATCTAATAAAGCCTGCAGAAACATATTTACAAAATGTAATTTAATTTAACAGAAGGGTCTTTTGTTCATCTAACAAAGCAGGACTCTGTAAACTGTCAGAGGAGTTGTGAACTTGACTTGAACTGTTTGACTTTAAATGACTTGGCATTTCCCCACACGCCCAACTATGTACAAACTAAAATAAATGTGTACAAATTAGATGATTCCTTTCGTTTTTTAAATTATCAGAAAAGTCATTTTGATGGAGTAAACTTATGACCTTATCGTGGATATGTTTTTTTTTAAGAGGTTGCATTCACTGTATTGAAATATTCGACACCACACTCTCACCACCAGGGGGGGTATTGTGCAATAAATAAAAAAAAAGTTGAAATGAAAAGATTTCAAGAATGCAAAGGGGCTGATAGGTTTGACCTCCTGGCCCCCCTGTAGCAGCTGAAGAGGAGGAGGTAGCTGACACTCACCGCCTCTGCTGCTCCTTCTCTTCAACTCGGCTTGTTTATTATAATGTGAGGCGTTCACGAGCATCGGGTAATTCCCAATGTTTACAGAAATAATTAAAGAGGACAAAATGAGACACTAAGAATAAATGTTCATGTCTGTGAAACTTATTTTAATCAACTTGTTTTCCTTTTATCCAACTGGCAACAGAAATAGCTTTAAAATGGGTCTAATTGTCCAAATGTTTCAGAGACTGCCGCCATGAGGAGGATTTAGTTTTCATTTCCTCAAACAAGTTGTTCTCATTGTTTACAACAACAAAGCACCTTTTCAGATTTTGTTTTGTGTTTGTATTGTAATTTAAGTAAAAAATGTCAGAGTATTTCTTGTTTACTGTACACAGGCAGCAATAACCTTTGAATGTTTACAGTAAGTATGCATGAGAAAGAAATGAAAGAATGTTATTTTTGCATTTCTACTGTTAACAGAATTGTGTTGGTATTTTTGCACCAGCCATAAACTAGCCCAAAATGTTACATTCTTCTTTATTTTAAAGAGGAGAATGGAACATGATGGTGAAATGTTTGCTTGTTTTGTGCATATAGTTAAGAGACTGAACAACAAAAATATTTGGTTTTTTGGCCTTATTTCGAACCAAAAATGTAGAAGCAGCACTACTAAGAACAAAGTTTTTATGAATAATTTGACTTGAAATTAACTCATCAGAAAGGCTTTTACCATTTACAATTTGATGTCTGAAGTTTGCAGGGTTTTTTTTAACCCTTTTTGTTGAGTTGTGTGAGAGGACTCAAATATTAGAAAGACCCCTCTGTACGGTGTAATCCAACTCAATGTCACTACGTCAGGCGTAACCTACAAATGACTTGTCAAATTTAAAGCCTGGCCTTTCTTCATGCTTTAGGCCAAAGTCGATATAGTGGATTACATTTTGAAGCACAAATGCAACTGTGCTTTCGAAGCACGAGTTAAAATAAAAATCTGTTGTTGTGGCCAATAGTCCTGTGAGCCAAAGTTGCAATGAAAAGAAAAATCTGATTAAACTGTTGTACTAACCCTTCAATGAAGAAGACACCTGAAGCCACCGAGACAACCATTCACGACACTGAGAGGCTCCAAGAGGATCCGCGTTGAGTCCTCGGACATAACAAGCCTGAAAATCAGTCAGAGATATGGATGAAGCGGTTTCCTGTGACTGCAGGGAGACGACCACGTAAAGCCATTTTCACAGAGCGACTGACGTGTTTGAGCTCGGCCTCGCTCAGCTGGTGAGGGCCCAGCCTGCCGAGGGCCCGGTCCAGCTGGAGCAGCTCCAGGGCGTGGCTGTTCAGCCGTCGGCCAATCAGGAAGCCCGGGAGGTGAGGGGTCAGGAAGAGCAGGGGGCTGATGTGCCTCTGATTAGGCCATGAGGACAGACAAGAACCAAAATATCAAGAGTGAAAGCAGCGCTTTGTTTATGGACAGAGTCTGAGAGATGTGAGCCTCCACTCACCATGTGTTCGACGCTCATCCTCTTTATACCCAGAGGAGGTCCAGAAAACAGGCTTCGGACAGCCAGGATTTCAGAGACTTGGGGGTTTGCTCCATTTTGCACCTGAAAATACACGACTTAGTTCACTTTCATGGCTTCACTGGCTCCTCTGTCTTCCTCCCACAGTCGAAAAACATACGATTCAGGCTAAAGTTGTGTCTTGATATTGTCCATGAGTGTGAATGAGTGACTCTGTGTTTGTTTTGTGATCAACGTGTTTACGGTGTAATCATCAGCTGGAAATCAGCTCTAGTTATCAAAGTTTGTTCCCCCCACCACCACCACCCAGTTATTGCAAATATAGATCACATTTATCCCATTTGTCAAATTTGGGTAAGTAATTTAAAACTCAGAAAATGGAAAGTTTCTCACATTTTAAAACTGTTAATTGCATTTGCTATTGAGCAACAGGGAAAACATTTGACGCATTTTAATATGTTGAGATTTGATTTACTATTTTTGATTTTCATGTTTACAGTTCTGTAATAAGAAAACTCCTCTCTCGATGCAGGGTTTGAATTTCAGCTTTCTGGGAAATATCTTTTGGCCTATTTTAGCACGTGTTTCAAATGGATTTACTTCTAAAAAGCATAAAGTCAAACCAGACTCTAGCAGGGCCAAGAGTGTAAACAGGAGTCTCGTTATTTTTATCAAAATTACACTTAATGTCACAGTTGATAGGAGCAACCTACGTATCAAAGTATTTCCAGTCTTCACAGAAGTATCTGTATTTCAACAAAGTAAAAACCTAAATACTTGACAAGTTTCTGCTGCTTTACTTATGTTTTGCTACTTTCGGGGTCATTTGCACGGCCAATGCTTTCTGATGGGTTCACTTACTTTGGCACACAGGTCTTTCAGGCGGCCCTGGAGCTGCCTGTCTTTGACCTGGTTGCTCGTGTGCTGGAGTCCTTGGAGCACCGGCCCGTGGTGCTGCGCCCGGAGTGAATGGTAAATTCCTCGAAACTCGAGCTGCTGCTTGGGATTCCAGAAATGAGGGATCAGGAGCTGACGGGGGAAAAAGTACCTGGCAGTGAAACGGAGGAGGCGTTAGCAGAGACAGGGCGGACATAACAAGAGATAAATCATCATTTCTATCCATCAAGTGTTTCTGTGAGATATATATATATATATATATATATATATATATATATATATATATATATATGTACAGTGCTGCCAAAGAGTATTTGCCCCATCTCAGATTCTTATGTTTTTGCATATTTACTCCACACTTTAAAGTTTAAGTTCCATAAAAAAAAAGAAAAAGAAAAACGGGAAGGGGTAGTTTTTTTTTTACATAAAGCCAGGTAGGTTTGGAGAGCTTTTTCCCCTCAAAACATTAAATCATCATTTAAAAACTGTATTTTGTGTTTACTGTGCTTATCTTTGTCCAATATTTAAATTTGCTTTGACGGTCTTCAACATTTCAGTGATGGAAATTTTCCAGAAATAAGAATTTGAGAATGGGGACAAATACTTCTTCACAGAACTGCTTAATGGTGGCCAGCTGAGACAGAAGGTGGCTGTTTTATCAAAACGAACTAATTTTATTAAAAACTAACTCACATCAAGACGAACACCAGGTAATTGGCAAAGGGAGGAATGGATATCAACACCAGCGGGATGGCCTTGATCAGGTTTCTGCGAAGCTGTGAAACACATGTCAGTTCAGTAAAGCTACTGAAAAACATCAGGTACATTAACAATCCAAACAATGGCAATATTTTATGCAACACCCTACAAATTCAGAAATATGTTATTGGTCTTTTATCGCTTATGTCTATAAAGTTGATGAATCGTCAAACAAAATGAACAAATGACAAGTAAATCCATAACAGACAGCTAAGACTAAAAGACATCAGACCTAAGAAGTCTGAATGCTTAAAGACTTCATAAAAAGAAGGGTGGCAACATGTGATTTTATCAGTTGGTGATAAGCACTCATCCGTCACAGTGAGAGGGTCCCCCGTTCGAGTCTAGGATGGGCTCAATCTATCTTGTGACAGACTGAGGACCTGTCCCGGGTGTAGCCTGCCTTCATCAGTGGTTAGCTGGGATTAGTAGCAGCACCTCGCGGCCCTGAACTGGATAAATTGTGTCGATGATGACTGGAGACGTGATTTAATGTTCGACTGCTGGTGAGTCTGAGCTCAACAAGCAAAACTTCCAAAGAGAAGATGCTTTAAAGGAAAATTCTTGTTCATGCTTTGTTACTAAACGTGATCTAACTGATCAGCATCCAGTACAGACCTCTGATTGAAACCTGAATGAAGCATATCGGAGTATTCCGATGGAGAAAATACAAATGGCTAGGTAGAAGTCAGCTGAGGACGAGCATTGAAAAGTCGACAATAACAACCTGAGTCGAACAAACCACTTTCCTGCACTACTGCCACGGACTGGATATGCCTGCAAAGAGAGCCGAAGACGTCTGAGAGGATCACCAGGAGCCCACTGTCCTCTCTGCAGAGCATACAGCACCGCAGAGTCCACAGGGGAGCTGCCTCCATCCTCAAAGACCCCACCCACCCAGCACCGACTGTTGACACTCCTGCCATCAGGCCGGAGGTACAGAAGTGTGAAATGCAGAACAGCAAGATCTATAATTCTGTGAGTAAATTCACATGTGATTCGTACATAAGGAGTCACCTGATGCACATTACCAGAGTGTGACTTGAAAAATCTCCACTCACGTCTGAAAAGTGTCTGATTAGCTGATGTCGATCCAGTCGACAGACTCACCTGTCTTAGTTTCTCCATATCTCTGTAGGGTAGGTCCTGGAACTGTATCCTGTCAGTGTACATTTGTACTTTAATCCTCTTCACTTCATTGGCATCGTTGAACAGAAGCTTGAAACCTGCAATGACACAAAAACAACACAATTTAAAAAACAATCTGAAAACCAACACAGACTGAGGGGATGAAGGAAGTCTTCTCCTGAAAGTGATTCATTAAAAGAGTCTCTGGTAGGCCACCAGCTCTTCTCCCTGGTCATAAATTCATTATCTCCAAGTAATCCAGTTTCTTCCCACAGTCCAAAAAACATGCATTACAGGATAGCTGGCGGGTCTGAGTTGTCTGTAGCTGCATGTGGTGGTCCGTCTCTGTGTGTTCGCCTTGTGATGGACTGGTGGCCTGTTCAGGTTGCTCCCTGCTCTAGTCCGTAGTCAGCTGGGTTCAGCTCCAGTGCCCCGCCACAGCGCAAGCTTAAACTGCACATAGTAGTATAAGATGAAGAACGTATGAAATGACCACTCGCATCTTGTATTTGATGCTAAATGCTCCAACTAGTGTTTCTTTTATCTTGAAACCACAACTTATTCACCAATAGTGTCTGAAAGGTTAGAGTACATAAAGCTTCAGTGGAACGTCATCGTGAAAATGTCACTGGGCCTTTTTTTCTTTCATCTCTGACCGCAGATTGTAGTTATTTGAGGTCAGGTGCTGGAGCCGACCCCAGCAGACTACGGGTGAAGGCAGAGTTCAACCCCAAATTTGTCACAAGTCCATCACAGTGTAAACAGAGAGACAGAGCGTAACATCCATACCTACGGCCAAAAACCTTTGTTTTTGGACTGTGTGAGAGGACCAGGAGAAAAACACACACACATATTACAGTATCCCTGTTCAGTTAGCATCTTTCATTCAATAATGAATATATTTGCTCCTCAGTGTGTTTCAGAGGTTTGTTCAAGACAACTTACCCTCCACAAAGGTGTGGTAAAGCTGGAAAAAGCGAGGAAACCTCCTCTGAAGGAAACTTTCATATCTGGCGTTTGCTTTCTGGAGCTTGTTGGCCACATGTCGGCCGATACCGCGTTTAACTTTGGAGGTTGAGTAGAGTCTGCAGAGGGGTAACCTGAGAGGAAGGAACAGAACAGATTTGTTTTCTTTCAAATTTGGTTTCAATCAAAAAGGAAATGAACAATGTTTATAAATATAAATGATTTGCTTGGAAAAAAAGGATTAATCACACATGTGATCACATTTTAAGTGTGATTTACAGGCCTACAGTACCAACCTAACTACGGTAATAGTATTGTGCAACTACTTTGTCATTGTGGCCCCACCAGCTTAATCATTAGCAACGACAGAGATCATTAATCTACTGTCAATGTAACTATGAATCACCCGTATAGCTTCAAATAAATAATGATAAACTTTGAACATCGTAAGGAAGAGTAGTGAAAAATCTTTGCAATAATAGATAGGCAAGTGAATTTAATAAGTATTCTGAGAAATGTAATTAAATACAACAAAAAGTGAAAGTAGTTATTTACCACTCGATGGAACCTCATCAATTATGTTTGCTTCCACTGACAACTGTCAGTAATAACATACTGAACACACACCGATGACAATGAATGAAAAGGCATAATATAACCATAAATTCAGCATTGATTAAATGTGTAATCAAACGCAAAATGATCGATTAGCTTAGCAGAGGCTTCACGGATGCGGGTGAAAACAAGAGTGTCAGACGGTGAAGGTCTGAGCTCCGACTTGATTCGCACATACCTGGCCTGACAGGACACGGAGTGGGGATACACGGTGTGTGTTACCCCGTTCGTCCTGAGACCCCACAGTCTAGTCAAAGACAGCTGGCTGCACAGCCGCGAACAGGACAGCGCCATGTTTGACAGGAGAGGAGGCGCAGTTACCGTAATGCCGCTATGAAGCTGCGCTGTGGCCCGTCCACCTGTTACCGTATTACAACTAAAAACTCTTAATTTCGTTTTGGAAACATGATTTTTTTCTTTTTTTTTTTTCTTTTCTTTTTTTTCACTTTGATTAAAATGATACGCCCTGGAAACATTAGTAGATACACCAATGGATCTCCTCCATGGATTCTGCTTCTACAACAATAATATGAATCACTTCTGATTAATATTTAACCAGTCATTCCGAAATGTTATTGTCCATAGCTGAATGTCATGGAACTAACTATAACCTGCAGTTACAAACTTAGCTTCAACCTTTATCCTGAAACTATTTCTGACAGCTTCAGCCTGCCCCAGGTCTATCTGACCTGGAGTGGGCTGAAGGTTTGGGTTACATGTTCATGGTGGATTGTATTGTTTTATGTTTAGTTGCCAGAGCTCCTAAATAAACTATAAAGAATTTGTACAGTTAATGAGAGAGAGGATAGGGATTTTTTTTCCTTTTTAAAAATTATTTTATTTACAGAAAGTGTGCACACGCTAAAGAGAAATTTTAAAAATCTACAAATAACCATCTTTTTTGTTGAAAAATAAAGAAAGAAAGAAAAATGTGTTTATGTTGCAGTCCTACAATTTAGGTCACAAAATTTCCAAAAACAATATCACCAAAATAGTGACAAATTCATCCATATATTTGTCCATTTCTAAAAATTAAAATGAAAGTTTTAGCCTGATTTCAATCAATCCGACAAAGAAACAAAAAAAAAAAAAACAACAAAAAACAAAAAAACAAAAAAACAAAAAAAAAACCATTCACATCACAAACTTTCTGACTTGTTTCTTCTGCTGAGGTATGCTGCTGTCTTTGCTTGTCTGATAATGAAGTTAAAATGAAGACATTGTGGTCTGTTTTTGTATTTCTGTTTTTACCCTATCATATATATTAATTTAGAGAAGATCCTCTCCAAAAACTGAAATATGCCATGAAACAGTTGCAAAAAAGTTTCTAGCCATGGCACCATAAAGGACCATCTACTGTAGATCTGTAAAATCAATTAAATATCAAGTCTTCATCTAGATTGGACACTCACTCTAGTGGCAATGTCCTCTAGGCTTAACTTTTTTCTTGGATTTTTTCTGCACTTGTTGTTCCTCCCTATGTTTCTCTTGTGTGCTCCAGCTCTCCCTTATTGGCATCACCAGATTTTGGTTCTCCCCCATCAGTTCCACCAGCTTCTGGTTCTACTCCCTCAGCTCCATCAGCTCCACCAGTCCAAGGTTCACCCCATTGGTTCCCTCAGTCTCAAGTTCTTTTCCATCATCCTCACCAGCATCTGGTTCTGCTTCTGGAGCAGTTGAAGGTTTCTCAGCAACATTAATAACCTCTTCCTGAAAAGCGATGATCCAGTTTTTTTTTTTAACAAATTCCAGGCCAATATTCAACCTCCCATTTATATCTAAAATCCTGGAAGAAGTTTTTGCAAGTCAGCTATGTTGCCTTCGATGCACAAATGATCTGTGTGGTGTTTTCAGTCAGGATATGGAACCCATCATCAAACAGAAACATCTACAAATGAGCTTCTTATGGCCTCAGACAGAGGATTTGTCTCATTAGATCTCTGTGCTGCATTTGATGATAACAACATCCTGCTAAAGAGACAAGAAAATATAATTGGCTTTGGAGATACAGCACTAATCTGACTTAATTCAGATTTATCAGACAGATCCCTCTTAGTTCATGTTAATGATGCCTCTTCGACTTAGACAAAACCTATAACATGGAGTGCCACAGAGTCTTGTGTTATGCTCTTAGCCCTGCGTTTGATTACATTGTTCATAGCATCCTAGCCAGTAGCCTTCACAGGTCATCAGTGAAATGTTTGGCACACATAAACTCCATACATATACTCCATGAAAACATATACAATGAGAAATTAACGCAACAGGCGAAATGAAGGCTCTGTTGTATCTCTTTGAGTATTTAATGCCCATGCTAAACTACAACAGTAGAAAACACATCTGAGCCTGGTTGTGGAAAAGTTTCACTCTATTTTCTTTATTCCTTTATTTTGAAACATGTTATTGTAAAGCTATTATGTTCCAACAAAAGTCCATTATTTTTACACTTCCCATTGCCTTTATTTCTTTTTAACTCATTGTCTCTGTGTGTTTAACTGTCACATTTAATGACGTATAGAATTACGTATTATATATATATATATCACAAAACATTAATGGTCACATTAATGACAGTTTTAACTGTTGTAATTCAAAGTGGGAGTCACGTGACTTCCTGTAGCGGACGGCTATTTAACAGGACGGAGGTGCAGCCTGGAGCCTGGTGTTCACAAGCGAGCTCACGATATCAGGAAATCTCGCCCAAGACAAGGTACCTTGCTCGGACTTTTCTCTTCTGGTTTCTCGTTAAACGTTGCTGCTTCAAAAAGCTTATCGTGTCGCTCTTTAAAGTACGTCGAGTTAATTTGGTTAACTGCCGTTTAAATCGCCGGGGCCCGACACGAGGCCATGTGCCGCCGTGTTTCGGGTCAGACATGGTGGAGTTTAACTTAGCCTTGTTTAGAAAGCATTCTTTATAAGGTCCTTGAGATATTGGACAATAAATAAGAGTCAACCCCCATTCCAAAAATATAGAAAAGCGTCAATGCATTGAAGTCATTAGTAGACTGGAGTAAATGCGTTTTGTGATTAGCTAGCATACCTGCACAGCTGAACTTGGTCCTGCAAATTGTTCTTCCTGGTAGTATCACTGGAAATTATGTGAGCTAATTTATGTATTTTTGAATTTAACATTGCTGAATAAGTTGAAATGTGTTTGCTCAGATTGCCGGCTCAACATGGAGAACTTTCGGTTTGGATTCACCGCCAGCTCAAGCAGGGCCCTGCCTCAGAGAATCCCTGAAAAAGAGAAAGAAGGTACAACTAACCATATTCACTGACTTTTTAATGTTGTGACAAAATAGTATATATTCTGATATTTATTAATGACTTGTGTGTTTTTCTTTTAAGATGAGAGGGGGAACTATGACCCAGAGCAACTTTTGCAGTGTCCCTATGATAAGAACCACCAGATCAGGGCCTGTCGCTTGCCTTATCACCTCCTCAAATGCAAGAAGGTGAGTTCAGCTCAATATGTGATCCTTGATCATTTCATAAAATCCAACCCAAAATGCCCCACAATTAAATGGATGCAACATCTAAAAGAGAATACTTGGAAAAAATTATCTGCACACTTTTGAACACACAGACGCACACCAAAATTATGCATGCCTCAGGCAAATTTTGGGCTTGGTTACTTTTATCCAACCAACAACTTTTTTTTTTTTTTTGGGGGGGGGGGGGGGGGGGGGGGGGGGGAATTACACTGGATGGTAAGATGATGTAAAAGAAGCACTATTGGGGTTTGGGGGGGGTCTCACATTAAATTTGTAGTTGGACAAAAAGTGGTATGTCCAGAATTATTCAGAAAGCCTTTTATTGACTCCTACATCCATAAAATGGGTCCCATAAGTGCCCACCAGCTTTTTGCACGTCTCCGCTGGTGTTTTTGGCTATTTACTTTCAGCAGAGTGCGCCAGCTCTTTCAGGTTGGAGGTTGTTGTGTCACTCACACCACAGATTTCAATCTGATTCCAGGTGGGACGCTGGCTGAGCTCCTGCAAAAATGCAATGTTCAAATGTACAAGTTGAGTTTTTTTGCACAGCAATGCGTTTTGTTCATATTTTGTTGGGACACACACACCAGTGTAATTTGTGGTTGAACAAAATTTGCCTGGGTTTTAAATAATTTTGTTAAGTGTGTGCGCAGATGTTAGGAGTAATTTGACTGCTGTGATGTTGGCCAGGCTATGTTGACCATACCAGCAAGTGCTCTATTATATCCTAATATTTAACATCAAGAAATGTAAAATCCATGATTTTATGTTTAGTCCATCATATTTAATTCATATGTAGTGACTTTTAATTTTTTTTTATTTATTTATTTTTTTATCTTTTATATCTGATGTGTGCTTATATGTACGAACAAAATCAACCAAGGTTTAACGATATCCGATTGTTAATTTGGTCTGTCAAAATTGACTGACTGTTTACCCGGTAAGTCATTGGGTGTGAATTCAACACTGTCATGTTTTGAGTTCTCTTACTACACAGTATAATTTTGTTGGTATTGATTACTGTGGAGCATGCAGTGTTTTAGTTGGCTCTGTAGTTGGCGAGGTGATGTGAAGAATGGCTTACTGTCAAAATACAAAGTTAATATCAGGAACTTCATCAAAGCTTGGTACCGAAAGTATGTATGTTCTTTAAATTGAATTGAAAGTCCTTTATTTAAAATGAATTGTTCTCCTTTCTTGCGGACTATAACTTTATCCTTTGTCTCACACATGATGCAGAACCACCCAGAGCTGGCCAGTAAGCTGAAGGCCTGCCCTTACAATGCTCTCCATCTGGTTCCTAAGCATGAGTTGACACGTCACACTGAGACCTGTGAGAGCCGGATCCCTGTGAACCCTGAAGAAGGCAAGAATGTCCATTTCTTCACCTGTGAATGAAAAGTAGATTGTTCACAGTAATTGAGCTTTTTTTTTTCCCCCTCTCACTCAGCTGCTGGAGAAAATGAAAGCTGTCCATGGCATGTCCCAGTTAGTACTTGGGTAAACCCAAACACTACAGAGGACTGGGAAGCAGGTATGATTGGTTCTGTTGTTGTACCACAGCATTTGAATGAGTAAATGTATCAAACTGCTTTGTAACGGAGCTCCTCAACTTGTGATTTTTAGTTGGGCAATGTGGCAATAGACATTTGGCGTACCATTATGTCTGTCCTAAAGTTAAAAAAAATATTCCCATTGGCCCCTTCATTAAATACAGTTGTATAATCTGTGATCCAGAACATTGTTTCTACCATTTTGCCTTCATAAAGCTTGTCTTTTTTTTTTTTTTTTTGTCTTGCAGAAGCAGACCATGTTGTCAAGCCCTTCAAGTGGGGTGTGGATACCCAGCAAGATTGCCAGTAAATGTGTATTTTGTGATTTTACTCTCATTGTCACTTTAACCATTTAATTGACACTTTTTTCTGTTTCTCGTAGGTTTGAGAGAGACCTAACTAACCGTTTAGGGCGTAGCTCCAGACCTCCCAACACCTTCCCTTGGCCAGATTTGAAACTTTGAAGTGTTAACAATGCATGTTGTGAGGTTGTGTGCTTTTGTTTTTAGAAATTTGTTTGCATGCTTAACACAGCAGATGGAGTTGTTTTAGTCCTTTTAAGAAACTTGTTTTTTTTTTTTTAATCCAATTGCCTCATATTTTCTTGCATGTTTAGTTTCAAGAACTGGTTCAAATAAAGTTTCTTTAGATGCTTGCAGAGTTGCATGGTGAGCTGTGGTGTTTGGAGCATGAAGTGTGATGATGGGGCATAAAACAAGCTAAACTGGCTGCTTGGAGAACACAGCTGCCTATTTCAGAAATGGAACATTATTGCAACATCTTGGTTAAGTTCTGACCTGTAGATTTCATATGGAGATAAATCACTATTTCAGCATGTTTATCAGTAATCCCTGTTTAAGCTTCAGTACATGCTAAATTAACAGAACCGTCAATTATCCAGTAAATTCCTGTTGGCCCTCTCCACATGAATGGATGACTGTAAATGTTTATTGCTGAAAGGACTTGATAAGCTTACTGGATCAAAAGCAAAATTTTTTTTTTGAAAGTTGTAGTAGAGAGCAACTTGTCTTGCATTGTTGCACAAATGCAGTTAGAAGTTGGAATTTTCACTAGAGCCAAAGTGTTCATTGCCATGTGCTCAGGAAATGTGAATATACTGAAGTTGGACCGAAGGCTGTCACTCGTGCCTTGACTTGGAGCAAGAGGCTTTCAGCCATGGTTTAAAGTCCAAAGTTGCCTCATTAGGACCAAAGGTAACCTAATATAACCTGAGGGCTACTTGCATAGCAAAGTGGTCCAGACAAGGCAGATTCTGCATCAGTTTATGGGCCTGGATCAGTCACTCAGCTGTGGCGGTTCTGTCTATGCACTTTGGTTTTTGTTGGTGGAGAAAGCAGCAGGATTTAGGAGGTCAAGGCTCAACAAAGGGATTTGCGGACACTCCAAATCTAAGCTGTTTCAAGTAGAAACTGATGTTGAGTCGGTGGTGATTTCAGAATTGGAATTTCTTTTCATGGGAAGATGGTCTACCATCCATGCTGCCACAAACTTTCAAAGGCTCAGACTTGTGCACTGAGAAAGTCATCAAATAAAACCACATCTGATGCTTCTTTTCTAAAGCAAAACAATCAGAACATAAGACAAACACCTGACAAATTAAAAAGTGACACTTTACTCATTCACACAGTTTACACATTGATTCACATGAGATGTTTTTCTGTTTGGGATTCTCATTCCAAGAAGCTGGAAGTTTGCTAGAAAGAAGAGAAATTGAGCAAGAGTAATGCAAGGGGGGAAGGAATGCAATGGAACATTCAGAATATGGGGAGTGGAAGTCATGAGGCAGAAGTTTAAGTGCTTGGAGTGAACTATTCAGAGCAGTGAACGATGAACACAGTTGAGTGGACTGGATTTAAAAAGTGGAAAAAGAGAGGAAGGCCAGTGCGTGAGGATACTGGGGATTTAGGTCAAATGAGGTGTCTGGTCCTCTGATGGGAAAGAAAATAGCTGGCACAATGTAACCCTTCTTACCTGTGTCCTCATTTGGCCACTGGATGGCGCTACTCATCTTTCTCTGTTATTCTCGGCGTGCTCATGCTTACTGTTTTCTCTCAAGATCCTTTGAAAGAGAGCATGTTTTATCTGAGCATCACTTTGTGCTTCAGGCAGGTTGAAGTCTGATCGGGTGCGTTCGGTGTGACGACCCTACAAACTCACTGCTGATGTGGTCTTTGTGTTGAGGAAACGCTCCAGGTGAGGGCTACTGTACAGACATGAGCTCAGTTTGCCTGCATGTAAACGTAGCGTGACAAGTGTCAGGATAATCCCTGTGTGAAGGCGGCCTGCCAGCCCACTCTGTCATATCTAAGTGGCATTATTGATTTCATGTGATGACTGTCTATTTTAGTTGAGGCTATTATTGGAAGTGTTCAGAGGGGCCCTTTGCTGCCTTGTCACCATCTGTAAGCATGAGTCCTGGCTCCTCAGACATGAGTACGTGCAGGAACCGTGGCCTATACAGGACACTTGCATGTTTCTGAAGGCTGCATCCTCCTCTTACATATGCGGCATATGTTACTACCTTTACAGAGTGTTTACAGACTGACACTGAGAAGACTGTGTTAATTTTGAACTTTTCAACTGGTCACCAATCAGAAAAGGATACTGCATTTTACACTTCGAAATCCAAGGCGTCCAAATCATTCCTCAGGTGCGCCCACATCTCCGTGTTAAACTGGTAGCCGCAGATCTTCCAGTAAACCGTACTTGTGATCAAATGGATCAGCCAATCTTCTGACTTCTGTACTGTAGGTGTTCATGCTGATATTTATCGATTACTTTTTCTTTAATTTGAATTTGTCTCCACATAGAAATATGATCTGATGTGTAATCTGGTGCACAAACCTGATGTTTCATTAGACATAAATCATAATTTTTGAACCTACTTTTCCGCTTAAATACATCATAGGCAGGGATTGATAGTTTTACGATGTCAATTGATGGAATATGTCCTGATATGCATTGTTAAAAAGAAAAAGGAAATTTGCTTGTGTGCCACGTAATAAGCTGCTTTTTGTGATATGGAACGACCATCGTGTCAAATCCCAGTTTTTGATTTCCATCAGACGCCACGTTATAGGCTGTAGCAACACACTGGCCACTGCAAGTATAGTTCAGTGACCTTGACCTTTGACCTACGCAAAACTGATTCGATTTTCACACTTTTGAAGCAATAACAGAATTTCCCAATGCATGTTCAGAAGTGTTGTGCAAGTTGCTGAAAATTGATACGTGATTACAGTCAGTCATTTTACGTTTTACAAAGTCTATCCCAGCTATCGGTGTGCGCTCCATTTCTGCAATAAAAACAATACCTACTGTTCAAATATTTTCTTGAAATAGTAATTAATGAGAGTGGCTCCGATTGAAATCTGAACATATCAAAGTATTCCTCTCTCTTCATGTTCCAACATTGTTCTAAACATGAATGTTTTGCAGTCTTACATCAGCACTTATTGTGAATTACAACTAAAAGATGTCCTCCTCTCCGACCTGAGACACAGTCCACCCAATCAAACAGGGTAAACTGGACGACAGAACATTTCTAGTATATAAATGGGGGCGACATCAGGGCACCTGATCCCACATCTTCCTTGGGGACATAATGACCCCGTCATTCTATTAATCCAACAACCACTGAGCATCCGGCCTCCCCTGGAGTTGGGTCAGCTGTGAGCCTCATGAAGCTTGTCACGCTCTGGACAGTCTACAAACAAGTGAGACGCACAGCTTTGAAACCGAAGCAGACCTGTTGGTCTCATTTAATGGATGTGGCATTCTCGTTTTCTCACAGATGTAACAGTCTTGTACAGTGTGTGACGGACAGTTTGAGCTCGGGGCCTGTAACTCTGTCTGAAGCTTGTGATCCACTACTCTCACTGGCATGCCCAACGAGGGACATTCCCCAGTTTCGGCTGAGGCATGATGGGTAGCTCATAATAGAGCTGTACTGTCCGCACAATGTTTATCAGTGTACCATCACCCACATAAGTGCTGTGATCAGAGTGACGCTGACTTTATCCAGTTGCTCTCGTTGCATAACTACCACATTTGTAAGATTATAAAATCTTCCAACTGTTGTGTTGCCACGGCAGAGAGCCTTTCAGAAAGTGCAACTCAATAAAAACACATGACCAGCTGGTAGCTACTTCGGATGAGTCAGTTGTAAATTACCTCCAAATTCATCACGCAAAGTCTATTCTTAGTGGTATGATATTGGATCACGACAGAATCACCCCAGGCTCGGTGCAATAAATCTGCAGGGATTCATAATGGTGAAACTGATGCGTGCAGCATATGGAACTGTTCCGCCTGTGCTGAAGCCAGTTCAGAGGCAGGAACACTCCACATAATGCATTCATATCGTTGTTGGATCCCTTCTGAGCCTCATTAGATCTCCAATAATATTATAAGGCGACCGTTTCAAATGTGGACTTTGTGTGACACTGTTGATGCCTTTTTGTCCTCCTCCATAGATCAAAATGTCCAAAGTGGTGAAAAAAATATTAGAAAAAAAAAAGAAAAATTATCTTATAAATTACCTTTATAGTGCAAAAAAATTGTTAAGTTTCTCGTGACATTGACACACCTGTGCACCAGTAAAATACTCCATTGCATTGCTTTTGAATGCATCCTGCACATGCCATCAAAGTTTGTTCAGAAATTCTTGGAATAAACCACAATTTATCACTCTAATAACGTGTTAACATCTGGTCAAGGTGCCAATTATGCCATTAGTGTAGGATTTGTTTTCTGGCCTCCTATCCCTGGCTTGCTCTTTGGTCAGCCTGTCTGGGTCATTAACGATCCCGAGTGTGCGTGTGTGTGTGTATGTGTGTGTATGTGTGTGTTCCTGCTGACTCTGCTGCGTAGCTTTACATTGTCACTCGGGGTCATCCAGTCACATGCACGATTAACAGGTGCACCAGCGTCGTCTGTAAATTACCGGCCATAAATAATCTCTGTGCTTCCACAACATTTAACTTCAAGCATTATGAGGTGTGCAGTCATGTGTTGACACGCACCCTAGCGACACACATTCGCTTGCATGTGAGAGTGTGGCACTATACAATGATGAAGTAGTCTGGGTCATATGAGACCGCACTGGAAATTCTACCAGCTTCTAAAAAGAGACAAGCACATAACTGGGAGTGAGGTGGGCAGCGGGGACATTTTTCAGAAGTTTTTTCTGGTCCGTTGCCTGAGGAACTCGACTCAGGCGTACGGACTGCTGGCACATCAGGAAACACAGCATTTGCCACACAATGGGAGATAAAATCAAGCAGACTGTCCTTTTTAATGTAATGTGAAACATGAAGGGACAGTAGTGACTGAGCCGAGGTCGGGGGAGCGGGCTCATGTGTAAAAGTTTGCTTGTTCAAATCCAGTGGACAAGTTATCCCTGAACAAGGCTCATATTTCCGAACTGCTTCTCTGCACTGCGGGAGCTCACTACTCCGAATAGGATGCAGACAAACGATTTCTCCAAGGGCATCAGTAAACTATCTTAAATGTGTGTTTATAGCATCAAATCTTATATCCATGCATATCAAAACAAGCGTGATAAATGATTCCATAATCCAATCTATTGATCCCAAAAATTTTGAAATATGACAAAATCACATTAAAAGTACAGTTATACATTTTATTTAATTTTTTTTATCTGTATAAAATATGTTTTTAGTACGTAAAAACAAACTGTAGAATACAGTTCATGTGGCGGGTTTCAAACACTCATTTACAAACACGGCCAGTGTGTAAGACTGTACTGGACAAATACACAGTATATGGACTGTTCAACATCGATTCATGATACATGAATGATACTAAGGAACTATGTTTCGGTAGGTTTAACCTACTTTATGATCACCATTACATGGCGGTGTTACTCATGACACACCCTGGGGAGCGCTTACAAACTTCAAATGTCAACGTATGAGAACTGAATAACAAAGTGGTTGCGTGAAATAATAATGTGCTCTTCTGTCCGTACAGCACCTCAAGTCAATCGAACAAAACAGTAAAATATCAAATTTCAGTACTCATGCTAAAAACATCACAATAATGCTTAATGTTTAAATCGTTCAAATAACGGCACATATATAGTTTGCATTCACTTTGTAAGAGTTTAGAAAGTGCAGTAATCTTCCCCCACTGTCGAAAATGTTTCCATCCACAGCAGCCTGTTATGTGTAAACAGCTGCGTTTTGGTCTAGTTTTGGTCTAGCCTTTCTCATTCACACTGGAGGCAGCACAACTTCCTGGAAAAACGAGGAAGCGTAATTTTGTAATGACCCCACATACATACTGCTTTTAAAACTACAGTTTTCCTGTGAGATTACACAATACCTCAGCTTTCTTCTGCCCAGTGTTTTGCAGCTTCACTTTACTGCATAGAGTCTCAGCACTCAGTCTTCGGCTCTCGAATGAACTCCCAGATTGACTTCACTGCCAATCCGTCTCCTATCTCACGCTCAAAATGGAAGCGTATCCATGAATATTTTCTCCACGATCGGCGGAGGAGGAACCAGATCTTCTAGTTTAAGGTAGAAGATGCGCTGGAGGCCCTGAGTGCACAGAGTCCGGAGCTCGGGCAGCTTCCCCAGAAGTCTGGACAGATAATTCGGCCGCAAGGAGTCGGAGCCGCAGCCGGAGACATGATCTTTGAGGCAGGTGATGAGCTGGTTCTGCAAGTCTTCCACACGTTTTGGCTCCTTAAGACCATGTCTGTCTGGAGATGAGAAAAAGAGACACCTTTTTACTGAATTGGGCCACATCACTCACACTCATAACAATACATCAACTTTAAAGAGTAAGCAGCACGTTTTTTTTTTTCCAAGTTGAGTCAGAACGCCTCAACTTCACAGTGAATGTGAAACATCTATACTTAATGAAGAACTTCCTAAGCTGCTAAAGTGAAGGTGTTGGCAGTGTTAATGCTCGCGCTCCAGAACACTTGGTTGGTGCTAAATCGAAACCTTCACTCATTGTGGTTATGTGCAAGTGTGCTGTGATGCATGACATCTCCTGTGTGCTAAGCACATGTGATCGGGTTACATTTTAACACACGGTACACCTGTCATGTCAGTCCTCTGTTGTGTAACTGTCATGTTTCTGTCCACCACAGTGAAACTTGATGTGGAGTCCTCGTGCTCGTGTTGTCATAGCAAATAAATTCACATTTTCAAGGAACCACTCTAGAAAAATCAGTTAATATCCATATTCTGTTGTACTTAGAGACTGCACTTAAGTCAGTACTATCAGAATTATCATGAACTCTTTGAAATGTTTTCAGATGATTGAAATGTTTAAAGAGTAAATACTTGACGCTTCCTACATATAGATTTCTCTTTCACTTCCTATAGACTTCATTCAGGGCTAAAACAGTCTCGTCTGAAGAAGCTCAGGTTCATGTCTTCAGACTGTGGAGACTTCATTCAAAGGACCGCACAGTGGTGCAACGGTTAGTGCCTCACAGCGAGAAGTTCTACATTCAAATACAGAGGCTGGGGCCTTCCTGTATGGACTTTGCATGTTCTGTGAATGTGTTTCCTCCCATGGTCCACAAAAACATGCATATGAGGTTAATTGGTGAAGAGGTGTGAGTGTGTGTGTGTCTATCTCTGTGTGTTGGACTTGTAACCTGTCCAGGGTGTATCCTGCCCTCATCCACGGTGAACTAGGATTGGCTACAGCACCTCCTGACCCTGTATAGGATTAAGTGATCTAGAATATGGATGGATCTCATTCAATGCACAAAGCATTCTTCTGTTTTTATTCTACATATATCGTATATCTTTGTTTGCTAATGCGGGGATGTTTGATTTGCTCTCCATGTTATTTGAGTGTTAGGCACCATTATATGTGTCATATAAGTGCTGTATGAGTTTTCTGAATTGAACCGACTTACCAGTGATTATGACAAGCGCCGTGAGACAAGAGAAGGAAGAGACGTCCAGCTTCATGCGATGGAGACTTTGGGAAAACTCCAATATGGAGTCAATCCAGTCCCCAAAACCTCTGACACACTGCATTTTATGAAGGACCACTCCACTGCAGAAGATCAGCTTGTCCACTTTAGGATTGGACCTTTAAAAGAAAAAAAAAAAAAAAAACCTGATTAAAAAAGAAATTGTTAAAAGCAAAATTGCTATACCTTTGGTGAAACTTTTACTTACCGATATGCAAGCCGCAGGATGAAGAGTTCAACAAACGCAGACTCCAACAGCAGTTCCTGATCCTCCAAGCAGAAGTCGGAGAACCCCGGGATGCTTTTTGCCCATTTCTTGATAACCTCCAAGGTGGCTGTGAGCAAGTCGTAAAACTGCTTGATGTCACTGGCGTCCACTTTCTGGCTGGAGCTGACTTCTGTCTCTGCATACTGAAATGAGGACAACACAGAGAGATTGCTTCAGTCTAGAATTACTCCCAAAGAACAAGAACTCTGGTGGGATATTATCTGATTCCCTACCTTGGAATAATCCAGATTTCCCACGCCAGGGTTTGACTCGATGTGGGCCCTTACAAGTGAAGCGATCATGCTCACTGGAGACACGGTGGTCGTCACATCCTGAACCACTTTAGGTTTTGAAGGAAGGCGACCTCTTCGGCCTTTCAGGCTGTCCGTTCGCACGACTGCAGATTTTGAGAAATACGTCCATTATTTGAAGTTTGGCATTGATTGCTTTCTATTCTGACTCATTTTGCTTTGCTCTGAACTCACCCTCTCTGACCATGCCCACAGTGAGACACTTCTGGAAACGGCAGAACTGGCATCGATTCCGCCTCCTCTTGTCCACAGGACAGTCTTTGTTGGCAAGGCAAACGTACTTGGAATTTTTTTGTACTGTACGCTGCAAAACAAAAAAGAATCAATTGAGCAAAATTCGGGAAGACATCTCCTCTTTCTGGGAAAGCAACGTGGTTGTGAATGTACCGAATGGATTGGAAGGTCAGATGATATTACCTTAAAAAACCCTTTGCATCCCTCACAGGTGCGAACTCCATAGTGCTGACAGGAGGCATTGTCCCCACACACAGCGCAGCAGCCATCATTCCCACTGGAACTTTTTAACTTTGGCGATATGCTTTCATCCAGCTGCTCAGTGCCATCAAGGCTACGTGCTTGCTCCATGGCCAAGGCAGGGAAGGTCATTGCAGACGGGTGGGGCTGGATCAAAGAGAAAGGATCCTGCTGTTCATGCATGTGCGCCTGACCCAAATGAGACAGGTCCTCTACAGACCCTGAGCCAAATGTGAAGAAAGACGGTGCATGTGCCACTGAGGTCTCCTCGGCGGCCCAGAATCCCGGACTGGGCGAGTAGGGCCCAAAGGCTGAATCCCAAGTGGACGCAGGCTGACTCTGGAACCCGGGGGTAGACGGTGACGAGGCCGGCGCCGGGCTGCCAAAATAGTCAGAGCCACTGGGGGACACATCTTCCTCTGGGTAAGTCAGCATGAACGATCCAGGGTAGCAGCCATACACTTGGAGGTCGTCCAGCTTGAAGGGGGTCTCCTGGCCTGACGGAGGAGTGACGTGGACCGGAGCGGTAGTAAACTGACAAGAATACGCGTCAAGGTCTCCCATGTGGGTGCCCACCAGGGAGCTGATGCTTGGCAGGGGTGGAGCAGAGAGGTGGTCCCGAGAGCCGTTCACATCCACAGCTAACTTGGAGATGAAATCTGTGCTCTGAAGCTCTGAGCTGCCGAGGCTGTTCTCGTAGGGCAGAGAACCATGTTGTGGGTGTATACAAGTCATGGCTGCAAGACTAACAAACAGAATGAGAGTATTAGAGATGACACATACGCTTGTTTGTGATATATTTACCTTATCAAAGAAAAAAAATAACTCTTTAACATTCTAGTTTAGTTTAGTTAAAGCTCAACTTACAAATCACAAATCAAGTTCTACAGGTATCTAGATTAAAAACTAGTTATACACAAAACATCATCGAATGCATGTGAAAGTTGGTGTGCATCACTTTCCAACCATATAATTTATCTGAACAATATATATTATCATTACACATAAACATATAAGTTTCTCTGTCTTTTCAGTTGTAGCTGTGCAGTTCAGTAATGGAGCATACAGGAGTAACAGCATCCTTGGTTGGAAAAGAAAACATGGAAAGTTGCTGCTTATTTTAGAAGCACTTTAAGTCACCTTATCCCTTATATCATATGTATATAGTATTTGTGTAGTAAGCCTGAAAGGAGGTGGGAAGGATGCGGGTATGACTTACAAGGTGGCACAATGCCAGCCTGTGCATCCCTGTCACTGTACTGACTGGAGCGCCCTGCTTAGCACATGTCAAACTTTACTACACAAGCTTGCTGCACAGCAGATGTGAATGAAAGCTACGATAAATTACACAATTTCGTGCAAACAAGTTATGTTTGGTGTAAAACATACAAATAAATGACTAATTAATTTCAGATTGAAACTTGTTTAATTATGACAGTTCAATTAAGGACTTTTTCGCATGCAGGTGTATGAATAGATATAAAAAAAAAACATTGTTTCTTACCTGTTTGGCTCCTCTGCACGTGTTTTTGAAATGTTTGTACTCCCAACAACGACCATCGGTCGTCTCCGGCGTCTCCCTGCCGAGGAGCAACAGTCCATCCGCTCTCCTCCGCCAGCTGCACTGCTTATATTCACGGCTTCACTGCTGCCATGACGCCAGAGAAAGGTTTCCATACAAGGCCGCGTGGTGGGCGGGGAGATTTCCAGGCTGCAGCCAATCAGAGCGCACGTTCGGGAGAACAGTCGCTCGATGACGCACTCCGGGATTCCGTTGACGCGCGTACAGCGAAGAACCGCAGCATTGTACTCCTGCACGCACACGCACACACGTAGACGTCTAAATTAAATCCTACAGATCTGAGAGAGACTCAGCCCTCTGCCAGGGTTTGTGTGAAAATATGCATTTTACTACAGGCGTCTTCATCACATTGTTGTACTGTGATGAAGTTCGGTGATTGACACAAGAGAGATAAAAATAGTGATTTCTTCACTCAAAAACAGGAAGTCGAAGATGTCTATTCTCACCAGAAAATAAACAGTTTCAGAGCTGCCTTATCTGACATCTCTGTACATTATGTGAAGACAGTGTGTCCTTGCGAGGTCCCTCAGAAGCAACACTTACAAGACCACTCCTACTTAATAATGAATTTAAGTGAAAGAAAAAAAAACACAAGCCTCATGCAGGTTGAGGGAAGTTCCTATAGACTCGGTTTGTACTGTAAGCTCTCAATGAGCCAAGATATCTTTAAACATCCAATGCACAGACCACAAGTCATTCTGATTTAGAGGAAGGTGCACGGGGAATCTTAAAAATTGTCAGAGAGCTGTTTCAGTTTTGTGTCTGTGCTGCATATTCCTTTAATTTGTGTGACCACTGACCACACAGTAAACTTGCTGACAAGTCACAAGGTGGATCACTGAAACAGATTTCCAGACCAAGCCCCTTGGCTCGAGGGCTCAAGTGACCAGTAAACTGGAGCCTGAGTTCTTACTACATGTTATGTACACGTGTGCCATCAGTTGGATGATATGGAAAAGAATAAATAGCAATATTCATAGGAACAAGCCAAATTCTTGTTGCTCAGACTCCAACACCATAGATTAAAGACTCAGTATCTGGAGATAAATATGACACCTGCAGAAGGATGCTGCTGATGGTGCAGGAGAGTGGACCAGGGGAAGGCTGAAGAATGGCAAGATTAAAGTTGTACAATGATATTTACAAAGCAAATACAGAGACAGATTTGATCAGAGAGAAAAAAAGACATACATAGAAGCATGACAAAAGCATTTAACCATATTCTGAATTTTGAATGTGTGTTATGGGAAACTGCAGCCTTTACTGGTCTATTGCCATTCACAGCATCATCATCTCACGGTAATTTTACATGTAAAAACTAAACAATCCCACATGAATAAATATAAATGACTGTGGAGGAGAAAGAACTTGCTACTTGCATTGAAAAAAAGAAAGCATTTGAAGAACCAGACCCCAAGCTGGTGTCTTTTCTACAGCACTGGCTTGGGTTATGAGATATTACAACGGAAGGAATACAGAGACAGACGGCAACAAATGAGTTGATGTCAGAAAGCTAAAGCATGGGTACAGGAGGAAGAGACCATGAAGTTCTCGTTCAACAGACTACTAATGAGAGACGGATAATGTTCATGATATGTGTGTTAACAGATTTATTGAGAGCTCCATGACTTGAAGAATGTCTCTGAGCAGTCGAACAGCAGAACATGCACACATAGACAAAAGGAAAATGTAATCAGAACAACAGGTTGTAACATTGACACTTTTTTAATTGGGATAATAATATCAAATTAGAATGAAATGTGTGACCGTTCCAACATACACACACACATGCACAGACACACTTGTTATGTATTATCACATGCGTTGCCAGAGCTCCACCCACCACCTGTTGCTCCTCCAGAGAGCTATTTTTATGTCGAGAAGATGTTTGACATTGTGGAGAAATCCTCAGTGTGCAAGCTCGACTAAGACCAAACACACGTGTGCTTCGACATCTGATTTCAAATTTCAAAGCCACCGAGAGAGCCGTGAAGGGAGCTCAGCATTGTGCACAGGCTGTCGTCATTTTTTTTTTTAAATCACATTGATTGAGGCTACTGTAGCTAGAAAATACAATATTGGTAAATTGGGCTTGTCGGCTAAGTGTTGAAGTCATATTCCTGCACTTACCATCATTATTGTTGTTCTTATTCACTGCAGCCAACTTTATTCACTGACTTGAAGTTAAAAAATAAGTTCAAAAATGGGTAAATGTCTCATTCAGATATAAAAACTTCCAAAGATGCTAAATATATCATGCTGAGTGTTACATATCTACAGTATATAAAATGATGCACCACAAATCAGAACAATTTCGAGTTCAGTTTATTTCAGAAGGATAATGAGGAGGGAAAGGAAAAGGACAGATTAACAATAACAAATTAGTCAATATCATACTAATTGGGACCAGAAATACCTGTAGCTTGAAAATAAGTTTATTTCAATAGATTTAAAGGGAAATGACACTGTTAAAATTGTACAAATGATAAAAACACATTCCTCAGTTAAGTCTGGTCCGACTGAATCTGCTCCCATTCTACACAGCAGCTATGACACTGATAACAGCATCTGTAAACACTCTTATTTCTTGCTCAGTGAACCAAAAAGGCACTAGTACGGAAGAAACCTCATCCTATCTTGAATATATGGAAGGAAAAATAAGCCAAACTCTGCTGTCTTCTTCTTGGCAACGGCGCCTGCTTGTTTTCCCGGTGTCCCATATCCACGGACTCTGCTTTAGGACTTACAGATAAATTTGTGTCTGACACAGCTCGTATTCTGCACTCAAAATATCTGCTTCTCCCGGTGGGTAGAACATCAGGAACACCAGTACAAGGTGATCCGGTTCAAACATGCCTTTGTGCCCATTGGCTGCTTCACACTCAGCAGTCACATTGATTCCTTTATGGGGTGCACAAGGTGTGCATTGTTTGCCCGCAACCTGATATGTTTATGTACATGTGTGAATCCGTACGTGTTTCCTTGTGTGTTGTATTTATACGAGCAGCTGATCCGATTTTAACTGTATATAGATTTGTTCTTATACCGAGAGCAAATTTAGAAACACCTGTTTGATGAGAGGCAAAGCAGCGCCGCGTTCACCCGAATGAAAGTTCACGGTTTGTTAAGAACGATTCAGGGTTTGTCTCAAATATTGAACACAGGATGCAAAGAAAGCTGGTTGCTGGAATCGAACGTTGATTTTTGATTCCTCAGAGAATTGAAACAGTTAAATCACCTTTTTATTATCCATCTCACCCAAAGGGGTTCCCCCTACAAACATGACTGTTTTTACTGCTCTCGTCCTGAATACAGGTTACATAGTTTTTTGGTTTTTTTTATTAATTCATCTTCTGTGCTTCATCCAAGTTAGAAATTCAGCGTGCTCAAACATATTTTACCTGAATGAAAGGAAGTAATACGGGACAGTTAATGATGGGTCATGTCAGAGTTCACAGAAGATTCACACAGATACAGAGCGCACACGCAAGCTCAACAGGAAAAAGACTGATCCCAGCGTCAAATCTCAATGTTTACTCATAGTGATTCCAGTGTGGGCTGCCACCCCACCGGTCGACCCCAGAGGTGCTGCAGGTGGGCTGTGAGAGGCCATTTACAGTAAACACATGACTATTTTTCAGTATTTTAGAAATGACTTTGGTATTTCTACGAAACACATACAGTGATTTATTTCTACCAAAAAATAAGACAGAGAGATGTGTGTCATTCAGATATTTTGCTCGCTTTTTTCATGACGTCTGTGGGGATTACTGTGAGATTACAGACCGAGGTGAGTGTTTTCTGATTGAGACAGGCACCGTTTGTATAAAGTTCCTTAAATAACTGCTACACAAATATGGAAGATATAATTTGGACAAACATGTCCCCCTTCTCTCATGGACTGTACAGCATGATGATTCTGATTAATTCAAACAGATTTCAATCAGGTTGGAGATTCTTGAGTTTGGTAGTTGCTGCTTTATTGATAAAAACTGGAGAACGGCAGTGTCCCAATGTGCTGCTGGCTGAGCAGATTGCCGGTTTCAGCATTAGCAGTGTTTAAAGCTGTTGTCTTGAGCAAAGACCAACTCTGTTTTTGTTTGACTCTACAGACAGTAGGAGTGACTCATTAAAGACACAGTTCAAAAAAATGTTTAATTACATCAACAGGGGAAACATACTATAAAAGATGATCAAATCCAGCTTACAATCAAGTTCAATGTGGCTCATAGATAACCTTGAAAACTGTGAAAATACAGAAGACAACATCTATTGCAATAACAAACTCTAAGTGCTAATAATGAATTCTCTGCTGGGGTTGCACTGTTTCAGCAAGAGTAGTGGAAACAATGCCACACCAAGATCTAAAACAGACCTGCAAGCGGAAACAATGCTGTCAACTGAAAGATAAAGGATGTAGCATTCAGAGGCGGTTACCTGTTCACTTGTTAAACTACCAGTCTTATTGCATGACAGCAAAAATAGAGCTGTTGGTGTTGGAAGGTTTATTTGGATGTGTCTTTACTGCCCTGGCCCCATTCAGATCCTATGGTGCTGCACATGACCCCTGTCTTGGAATGAGTTTCACACCCCTCCATTAGAGAAATGCTGCATCAGCACGAGTCTGAAAAAGAAGAGAAGAAGAAGAAGAAGAAAAAAAACCCCCACCAGCTGGGTAAACCACTGCTTTGTCCCCTGTCTCTGCCCCTTTGACGGTGATCCCGACTTTACTCCTGGCGCCGTTGGGGAGTTGGAGGTCACGCTCTTCTTCTTGCAGTATGAGTTAGAGGAGGCCTTGGACCGAGGTCAGCCGGTGGACACTACCAGGAAAATGAGATTCACCGTATTTTCCAGACCCTGGCGGAGAGCGGTTTCGGGAGTGAGCGAGTGGCTTCAGATTTCCTACCAGCGTTCAGACTCTGTGCAGTTCGACCCACCGACAGGCATCAGTGTTTCATTCATCCCACAGAAACACTTTATTATTGTCCATTTGAGTGAGAACAGATATTGTTAATCCCTCATGGGCAGCGTGTGATTAAAAACATGAGCATAAATACAGTTTTCCTTTTTTTCTTTTGCAGATCTGTGAAAAGCAGAAGTGAGTAACAATAGTTGTGTGCAACATGTCAAAAGTGCCTTTTCAATACCACAATGTGGAAAAAGTTGCAACAACCAGAATTTACACACTCATGAAACAGACATATTTGGAGAAGCTGCTGGCAGTACCCATGACGAAAATATGACAAGGGGCTGCTTTCCAACCACCCTCCCCCTTTTTTTTTTTCTTCCTTTTTTGATTTGAAAACACGTGAGACGGGTTTTTATCACCCCCACATTCCTCTGAGGGGCTTAAATCGCCACTGTCCTTATCAGGTTCCACTTTCCAGTCTCAAATGGACGGGGGATCAGACGCTGCACGTAAAAGACGCCTCGCATTTTACATATAGATTGTGTAAATTATCACCTCCTCCTCCACCAAACATCTCTGGAGCTTGTCCTTCTTGGACGTGGAGGCCACTGTGCTTTAGTTATTGTTGTGTTAGAAAAAATATATTTTTAACAGCTGTGACAGGTTATACGAGCACGCGTCCTGAGACAATTTATTATCTGGGACGTCAGTACAGGAACAAGTGACATCTTATCCGCTCATGTCTGCGGTCACTTCAGGCTTCTCAATTTTTGCTGATGTGAGCAGCAGTGGGAGGACTGGGAGGATGCTTCACACACTGTCCATGCTCCATCTGCTGGCACGCTGTGGGACAGAGCTGATGCTTCAGCAGGAATTCACGGCTCACCACAGACACTGCCTGGTACATTGGAGGGCAAATTAAAAGCCAGATTAACGTAAGTGTGCTGAGGGGATGGTCGGTTTTCATTCTGAGTGGGGAAGCAGTCACAAAATGCCCTCTTGAGCAGAGCAGTCCATCGTCGTGGGCTTAATTATGAATGCGTTTGTTTTTCCTCCTCACGCCTGGTGTGACATTCACAGATCTGCTTGCGTTCAACAGAAAATAGAGCAAAATGAATCCTCCAAAGAGCCGACATGAGCTGTGGACATGAATCCAGATCCCCAAGCAGTAAATAAAAAGTGAGAGGAAAAGAAAGTGGACTGAAATACATCTGTCAGAGCTGCGTTGGTTTGTGATTTTGGTGCTCAGTGGTTTGGACGTCAGAGTCACATTCAGTTGAAGTTTCTGCAGTGCGGCTTCATGAATGTGGAAGTTTAACTTTTGCACATCCTCATTCTTGTTCTGTGCATTGTTCTCTGCTCATTTGCAGTCAAAAATTCACCCAACACCTTTTTTGTTCTGTTGCATCATGACACTAAACACTTACATGTGCGTATACGTCGATAGGCCTTAGGATTATGATTACTGACCGCGCTGGTTTGAATGTTAAGGTTTCCACCACAACAGTTTCTGGAGTTGAAAACAAGACACAAAAAAATCCAGTGAGCAGCAGCTTTGTGGATGGAAACATTGATGAGAGAGGCGAGTGGAGGACAGCCAGGGCTGCTGGAGCTGACAGAAAAACAACACTAACCTCTTTTTACACTGCTTCTGTTTTTTTATATCCTCCAACTTGTGTGATATATATATGATGCAAAATATATCATCAGAAAGTGTCTCTAAAATTCACTGAAGGTAGAAATGGAAGGATGTCATGCAGCTGCAACAAAAAGGGGGGAATGGAAAAAAAGGAGCCAAGGAAAAGAAAAAAAAATAAATGCTGAAACACTGTGGTCTGTAAACAGTTGGAGGGACAAACTCATAGGACCTCATGCTGGTTAGCACTCACACATCACACTAGGAATATCTCCACTTTCAGAACACGCTTGGGAGTCTTTATGTGCAGTTTGGATGTCCTCCCTGAGTGTGTGAGGACTTTTCTCCAGGTATTTTTTCCTCCCATAGTTCCTAAAGCTTAAGGCTAATTGGTGCCAATAGGTGTGAATGCAAGTGTGTGTGCACTTACATTCACACCACTGGTGCAGTGTGTACTCTGCCTTCACTCCTCCTCCTGTCCTGGACTGTGGTAAGTCAGTATTGAAGATGGATGAATAGATCTAAAACAAAAAAGAAAGAAAGAAAGTAAGGAAGAAAGAAAAAGACTAAAAGGAATTGCTGCCTTTGTGATATGAAAAAAAGCTGGGAAAACAAAAAAAACAGCATCACAGTGCAAATGCAGGCTACAATGTAAAATGTTTAATTGATGAGAAAGTGCATGTGAATGCAAGAGAAAATATGAGTCATTAAAATGCATGTTAGAGATCCTAAAACATCTAAAATACATATGGGTGATTACAAATTTGGATAGCGTGTTTGAGGACAAAGCAGGACAGAGGATGGATGGAGGGATGGAGTTACAGGTTTAACCACTAGGGGGCAGCATGTTGACACGACAGCACTGAGCTGAAATGAACCTGCATGTTCAGCATTTCAGCAGCCAGCTGTTTCTACTGTTGATATTTGGACTTTATCAGCAATAAAACATTTCATTTAAGTCTGAGTATTTGATTATCTGTCACAAGTATCCAAACACAAAATAATCATTACAGCACTGTTATCCACTGCGTCTGTTTGCTCTGGCACAGCTAATTTTTGCACATAAGTCAGCTGTAAATTGGAGATAAGGCCAGGTTTTACAGTCATTCCTTTTTTTTCCAAAGAAGAAAAAACCCTCAGAATTATTAATGCAAATATGTTGCACATGCATTTATGGCCCTTTTCCTGAATCTTTCTCCTCAATCATGGCTCTTGTGAGAACTCTCCAAACACACCAGTGGAGATGACGTGAGGCCCGGCGTCACTGTCCTCGGAGACGTTTCATCACAGCACACATCTGAATAATCAGTCCTGTCTTCGCGCCTGTCTTTGTTTCTCGAAGAGGACAGAATCTTTTCTGTTGTCCGGTTTGTAGGTCACAAGAATGTCGCCCCCTCTCCCTTCCCTTTGAGCCGGCCTGCCCACTCTCACATTCCTCCCTCTTCGTTTGCCCACATAGAGCCGGCCACACACACTGGGACGGTCTCACACTGGGTGCGCTCTCAGGGACACATCTGCCAGTGTCACTGTGGGCCAAAGCCATAAAATCTATGGACATATGGACACTGCAAAGAGAAATCATTTTCTGGAATAATAGCAACGGATAGCATTGCTTTCAGGGATGGTTTTTAAAAATGCAGTTATTATAACTAAAGTAAAATCTCTGATTGCAACAATGTTTTCATGATTGACTTTTTATTTGGCTGCAGAAGTCAGCGGTTCAAAACATACAGTCAAAGTCGTTTGGAGGCTTCTTCAGTGGACAGAGGAGCAAGGACTCCTGGGAACAATACCTAGTAGATCTCACAGAGCCGTCTGTCTGGGTTTACACGAGGAGGCAGGAGAGGATGTGAACCACCCACTCAAGATCTGTGGATCTCCGTAAGATGTGTGGAACGATCTGTCGACTTACTTCAAAACAAAAACTGTAGTGATTAAAGATGTTTTGAAGCCAAATGGGGGTCAATTATTCATAAACAATCTCTCTCTGTCTCTCTTTCTCTCACACACACTGGCACACACAAACAGGATATTAATCCATCTAATCATATTGAAGTAATATGAAAAGTATTATGGTTGGATCAAAAATCTAAATAACTTCATCAAAGTGTTTAATTTAAGGCTGTTTTTCATGTTTCAAGAACCTGATTTAATGGTCTGCTTGTTTGTTTGTTCATCTACTTCTCAGAAATATCCCAATAAGTTTAGACATTTCAGTCTAAAACAGTAGACACGTGCTTTTATTACCGGAGCTGTTGTCATACTTTCCTGTAAGGCGTTACAGATACGACGTCTGAGGTGTTCTTAGAGTTCTTGCGTGATCACGCTTTCCACTACACGTCACAAAATAACTGACAAATACAATGCTGAGGTCACAGAGAGGAACAGGAAGCACCTTCTGCGTCTTGTCACACCTCGGTGTCTCGTCTCTTCTGGTCTTCAGAAGATGCAGCGTCCGTGCAGAGGCGTGCACGAGGGTGGGGAATGTTTTCACTGGCCCCGCAGGAAAACACTCAGGAAGCATTAGACGAGGCCCCGAACGCTCTGTGAGGCGCAGGAGGAGCAGGAGGCGGTGTTGAACCTCCTCAGAATCTCCTCCAGTCAGCAGCATCTCCTGCTCTGTTGGTGCTTTTGTTTTGATTCCTCTCCAGGTCTGGGACAGTGGCCATGAGTGACTCACACACATTGGCTCTTGGCTGACTTTGGCCTTTTTTCATCTTGAAACTTCTTTTTTTTTCTCTCTTCTTCAATGAATTTCCTCTTGTTTTTTTTTTTGTTTTTTTTTTTTTCCCGGATAGAGTCTCTGGATCAAATAGTGGTGGTATTGTCTCAAAGTTTCCTGGACCTGTTCAAGGTCAGGAGCCAGTCGTTTCAGGGTAAGCAGGGGGAATTTGTGAACAGTTTCACGTCGCCATGCTGATTGCACCGATACAGGTGAAATCCCGAAACAACGCAAAGCACCGAGCAGGGATTGAAGAAACGTCGAGAGGGTGGAAGTGAAACATCAGCCGCAGGAACCACAGCTGCCATTCAGATGGAAATAAATAATAGCTTTGCCCCAGTGTTGCTTGTGTTGCGTCTCTGTAGAATTCCCCACTTTCATGAGTCCACAGAGTACAGTCAGTGTGAAATTCAGGCCAACCGATCCTCGCACTACTAAACCGAAGAGAGTGATTCATCCGGCCTGAGATGAAACACAGATTTTAAGATTGATCACAGATACGATTAACTCTTACGACCTCTCAGAAGATTGGAAGCTAATGAGGCTGCCACATTGAGACCAGAGCGACACGTGGACTTCCTGCTTTAAAACGCTTTCTTAGAAAGAAAAAAGAAAAAAACAAAACTTTGATCGGTTGCGTTCTACATCAAACGATACCAAGACCTGCAGAGCTTCTTGTTTCATTGTCGTCATCCTTCTGTCACATCTGTCTGTCTCATAAAGAAAAAAAGTTTTTTTCAAGATGAAGTGTGTGGTGCGTGTGTGTACGTGTGTGTGTGTGTACGTGTGTGTGTGTCATCACTGCAGCTGAGTCATTTCCACCTGCCTGGATTGAAAGAGAATGACACTGAGGTGGAGATAGCGTGGGCAAGGAGTGAGAGTAATACCAACAATGTCAGATAAAAGCAGTCTGTGCAAAATATCCACACTTAGAGTGTTTAAATAGAAGATGCTGCGGGGCTGGGCCTCAGGTCAGGTCGCCTGGATTAGACAGTTTTAAATAGACAAGGATTTCTTTCCCTTTTTTTTAATCACTGTGAGAAATCAGTCAAAATGAGTGATTTCTTTCTCTCAGGGTCCAGTAATTCATCACTGAAGGCTAATTATGGTCACTCAGGGCCAGGATGTGAAGGTCCTTGATAAACACACGAGAGCGCATGTTTTTCTGCTACTAAACAGGACATAAAAGTTATTCATCCTTGAAAGGTTAAGATAAAATGACATGGAACGGTTGGAGGCTGTTGCCTTGTAATGCACTGGTGACCCTACATTGATTCCTTTGTAAATTTAAGAACAGAGCGGATCTGATGCCACCGAGATCACTGGAAGAAGCGGCGCCAACAGCGTCTCTTACATCTGCCAGTACAAATCTTCTTCTAAAGCCTGAAAGAAAAACATTGTAGATGCGTAAATGTGATAAACTATTGAAATGAATTAATAGTTTTTACAAATAAAAGGAGTTCAGTTGGGACAGTGTAGCTGATCCCTTATGGGCAAATTCTTTCATGTGCCAGTTTACACACTCCATCCAAACCATTTCAAAAAGCTCTTTAAATAAGGTGTTTAAATAAAGTCACATTGAGATTTATCAGAACATTTCCAAAAAATATTGTTGAAAAAAAAAACCTTGTTGAAAAAACATTTTATGAAAGAGGTCAGATCACTTTTTCATGAACAGATACATTTAAATAGTAAGATAGTTTTTTTTATTGTGTGTTCAAATTGTCTAAATAATTCAAGATGTTCACTGAGCTGTCTGTAATTTGAGTTTAAACAGTTAAAACATCTCATTTCTGCTGTGACATTTGGATGGGCTGATTGCAGATTTCCCCAAGAAGTATCAGTAAAAACATGCTTTCTTTCATAAAAAGCTTCAACTCAATAACAGAGCATCTCGCCCGTTAATACGCCCTCATGCAGTTCATTTTCTGAGATAGTATCTAACCGGTAGACAAAAGCTTCATGTCTTCTCCCTAATAACAGTACATTTCAGCTAATTGCGCTCATAATGTTTTCTGGGAACACAGTACAGTATCTCTGCGCTCCATCCTCTCCGTTTTCCGGGAGTTCATTCTTGGAATAAAAAAAAAAAAAAAAGAAGAAGAAAAAACCCCGGTGAGTCAACATCCTCTCTCCTTTCGCACAAACACCGCAGCTTCCAGCATTCCTGAATCCTGGGCTCAGACTGCTGCAGCTCTGCAGCCCGAGCGCCGAGGCCGGCCATGCTGCTTTCATTTGCTGTGGATATGAGGACAACATGTGGAGCTCTGCTCTGCTCTGCCGTCCAGGCCAGGCTGTGTTTGTCCAGCATCCCCTGGTGTAAAGAAGGTGACGTCCAGAACAGGCCGATCCCCGCCGCTTCCCGCTGCTGGAGCCAGGAAGGAGTGACTGTCGTCGTCCCAGGCCTTTTAACTAGAGTGTGAACGTCTGAATAATCGGGACTCAACAAGAATGAGAAGTCTGGAGGCTTTTCTTTGGAAACAGGGGATCACAACTAGTCCCAAAGAAACGTTTTTTTTGTCACTGCGGTTTCTGGGAAAATGTTCCAAACTGAAGCTGCAGTGTGTTTAAAGATATAACCCCATGACACTTCCTGCCATTGTGTTTGAGGACTTTCTCTGTCTTTGTGTGCACGCTCACAGCTGTCCGGGGTTTTATATAACAGAGGCTCGAGTTTTAACCCCCCCGATGCACGAAGCAGCACAGTCACCAGCTCTGTTTTCACAGTCTCATTCAGCGATTTGGGGTTAAAGGTTACTTTTTGTTTTTGTAAGTCTGAAACGATATTTTGATCCTCAATTCTCGATTCTGAGGTTTCCAATTTTAAAGTAATTAAAGAAATAATAAAGAAAAAAAATCACAAATTCATGTACTGGTGTCAGCATCCAATCACATTACTGCTCAACTTAAAAGGTAAATTTTAAATTTTTGGAAAAAGTTAATATTTTTTTCTCTTACTTCATGTAATAAAGACCCACTTTCATTACTGGAATTTGTTCTTCTCCTTATGAAGTTTATTTAGGATGTTTCTGTTATGGCAACTTAAAGCTTGGCAGGAAAAACATAACCTGTCATCATAAACGTGTAACCTCCACCTTTAACCCCAAACTATTCCTGCTGGCGTCATGAACAGTTTCCTTGACCCGGTGCGAGCTCGAGGTGGAGGCGACGTGTTCATGGGTTAAGTTGTTGTGGTTAAATGTGGAGCTGTCATAACAAAAGACGTGTAAAGCAAATACTCATAAAACCTCAGTCATGTATGATACAATATATGAAAGTATATAAATATTTATTGTGAAAGATAACAGCATAGAGATCAGGAGATTAGAGTAGTAGTGCTGCATGTGGACCAGCTGTGACTCCCACTGTGTTCAATCCGACCGCAACTCACACAAATTGTGATAAACCCATTAACTTCAGTGACGCTGCTCTTTGTACGTTTGAGTTCAACCAAAGTCTCAGTTTAAAGGTGAAGACGTCTTCTTGAAAGTGGCACATTGATGCGATGAAGAATAACAGTGGGTCAAAATTCAAATCTTATGAGAGACATGTTCTCCCTGTGCATGAAAACACTGAACCGACAGGCTCGTCTTGGCTGTTTTTATGCTGCTCTGCATGTTACTTTTAGGTGCTTCTGTTTTTCAGTTTTGGATGGTCAGTAAACACAGATTAGGATTTCCAACATAAGATCAGTAGATTAAGATTAAGTGGGTGCACGTTTGTGAAATTATTTCAAATTAACGGAATCACTTATGGAAAACAGTGTGTGTGTGCGTGTGCGTGCCTGTTATTGGCAGGTTTGTGTACTGCCAATAACAATTCCCCCCACAGAACGGTTAAGTGTGTCCTATCCTCCTGTCATAATTTAGAGGCATTAAGTCAATTACAGGACAATAAAAGCATTGTGTGTGTGTGTGTGTGTGTATGTGTGTGTGTGTGTGTGTGTGTGTGTGTGTGTGTCCTCTTATTTTGCTCCTGGAGACAGTAAAGTGTGTTGAACTGTATTTCCAGTATTACGTCACACTGATCTTGCATGTCCCTAAACTTTTAATAAAGGGTTGAAAGAAACCAATTTCTGAACCAGGCTAACTGGGTTCAAGTTGAAAAATATTTAAAGCCATTATGTCAATGAAAGGAGAGAAGAAAAGTAACAATAGAGCTGCAGAGTGCGCCTATGTGTGGGTGTGTGTGTGTGTCGGGGTGCAGGAAGTGGCAGAACAGTGACAGGTGGCGTCTTATCACTTATCTCACTTTGTGTTCTCAAGCATCATAAAAGCCGTCACGAAAAAGAGGAACCAGTTCTGAAACTCGACGTTGAACTCGAGGCCCTTCCTGCACCATCTGGCCACGCTCCTCAGTTCCACGCTTCAGTGTCGCCGCCTTAGAAACATCAAACCCAAGACAATGACACGCCAACGGTCTCACCTTTCACCTTTACTCCAGCTCTCCTGGCATACGCATTCAATCTGAGCCTCGTCAGGATGTTTCCACTCGGAACCAATGTGTAGAATATTGTTTAAAAATCATTCAGTCGCTCAAGCTAAAGCTGCATTTAGATGGACATTAACTGCGTGCAGCTGTTGCTTCTCGCGTTTGGCAGCGAGGATAAATCATCCTGACCGCCTGACACATGAGCAGCAGGGACGCAGAAACATATTCAATGACAGGCATTCACGCCTGTCAGTGCCCTAAACAGGAAGTATAAATATAAAACTATGGTGCTGCGTGTGTGTGTGTGTGTGTGTGTGTGTGTGTGTGTAGGAGTGGGAGCTGAAGTCATCTCAGGTCTCGCTTTGTTACTGGAGGATAATCACATGAAGAGATGATTAATTGAAAGTAAGGCTGAGTGCAGGGTTCATCCGCTCCACTCTGCGTTACGTGATCATCAGACACACAGTGTCGACAAACAGAGACACACCTTCCATACGCATCCTCCTACATTTACACTGCTGTGAACAGCTACAGCCGTTCGTTTATATTCTCTTCTGGCATGTTCGCATCAGTGTTGTAAGGAACCATAATGTTATAAAAACATAAAAACTGTTGTAGAGCTGCAGAGCTGCTGTCTCACCATTCGCTTTGAAATTATTTACAGTTGTTAAACTCCAGTTTTTCTGACTCGCAGCTCAGAGTCTGGCCTGAATTCGCTGCAACTGTCATTAATTTGCAGCTTTAAATAGACATCAGCTTCACTGTATAACATATGTGTCCTGCTGTCAGCGTGTTGATCGTTTATATCTGATGTTTTTATTTTTCCTTAATTAATTCATTTTTCTGCCAAGATCAGATCAGATTACAGAAATATTTTCTACCCGGTGTGCAAACCTTGTGACAGAGACGCAGCTTTGATCACTGGTTAAACTCCACAGACACTGATTCCTGCTCATGCTACAGTCCAGCGTCTTCCAGTACAATATGTGCACCAGATTTCTGGAGCCAGTTATTTTGATGAAGAAGACGCCCTGATATGTGTGTCTGTTGATAATGAAGAGGGGATCCACTCCTCTCCCTCTTCAACTGAAACAAGTTTTATGAAAATGCACCGTGTTTATTAAAAACTCCATCAGAAGTTGTGAAATCTGCTCCTCTGTGAGACCACAAAACACATCAAATTTGTCATATCAAAATATGACAGATAAGATAACCTTTATCACTGGAAAATGTTTTAAGCTGCTGTCTGTAAGAGAAACAGAAAGGTCTGAAGTTTTGGGGACCAAAAAAAAAAAAAAAAAAATCCAACTAATGGAGTCCCAAACAGAAATGTAGTGATGATATCTTAGAAACTTGTGATTTTACCATTTAAAAGTAAAGAGAATGGGTTTTTATTCATTAAATTTGACATGTTTGCCTGTTTGTGAGTAACGCTTATGGTGACTGTGTGATGCTTGTACATTATTTTCGGGCGCCTCGGTGTTGGTATTTTTTTTTTTTAGACCAGTTTCACACACAAAAAAACAAAAAAGAGAAGGACATCGATCCAGTGACCTCAGGGTTGGAAAACACACTCAGTCATTTGAGACACAGTGGCTGGTGAAATTGAGATTGTGTTACCACAAAGAGTTTGCTTGCTTTTATTTTGTAGATTTGCAAACGTGACAATTCTTTTTATTTAAGTTATTTCTTAAATTAAATTGTGTTCATTCTTCTTCATTCTGTCCGCGTGTGTGTTGGATCTCTGCGCCAACTGCTGTGGCTTGGCTGTGAGGGTGAGTCATCTCTCAAAGTTGCAAGTTCAATCCCCATATGCCCACATGTCAAAGTGTCCTTGAGCAAGACACTGAACCCCGTCTTGCTCCTAATGGATGGGCTGAGTTTCTTGCATGGTACCTGCCTCCACTGGTGTGTGAATATGACAACAAGATTAAAAATCTCTTTGAAATTCTGCGAGCCACTGTCCGCTCCATACCCAGTTCATTCTTCTCTCTGTCGCCTCGCACACGGAGGGAAACGTAGATTCACTGTCGTCCGAGTCCGCCTGCTTCCTTAATAAAGGTCCTGAGTTGCTCATGAACGACCTGTTGTGTGGAAATAAGCAGCCACAGCTCCAGGACACAAGCTGTTAAAGCCGCAAAGTGATAATATAAGGTTTAGGGTATCAGCTGAAAGCCGCGGCTCTGGAACCAGATGCTTCAGCTTTACCGGACATGCAGATTATTGGAAGCTTTGCATTTAGTCAGCTGCACATGTGGTGGTTGCTGAAAATGAAGCAGTCATCTGTTAAACTATTTGTGCATTTGTGTGTGTATTTTATCCAAAACAGGGCCGCTTCCATCTTTGATTTCTGACCCTGGAGCGGCCTTTATCTCACACCTGTCGTCTGGTGGAGCAGGTGTCCAGTCTGCGCTCGTTTTATGGCCCGTTACCTGTTAGCGCTCTCTGTTAAACACACATATACGCCCACCCAGATCCTCGCATGCGTTCTTGTGATGCAGTCCGTTTTATCTGAAACCTCGTCAGACACACGCTCATATCTTTATGGTGGTGGATTTCCGGCACGTTTGCCCCCCCCCGACATCCTGCTCTGGCGGCCCACACAGCTCCTCTCCCTGTATCGCACACAGCACCGCCACACCAGCCACCCACACTCAGTGACGCCAAAACCTTCCCTTTGTGGAGATATTTCTGCTTCGGAGAGGGCTGGGTAACATTTGTGGTTTTGTCTGGAGTCTCATCTGTGGAAATAAATACCGTTTCCGTGTCAGACCAAACTTATGTATGCTTCCTTATTTTAAAACAAGAACTAACGATCCTATTAATTTAACCAACGGCCCGTCTGACGCAGCCCAGGTTTGAGAAATCTCACCATGGTCTGACGTGTTTCACCGCAGTCTGACTGACCCTCCAGCTTCCTCTCGTCTCAACTTCTCTCTCATCAACAACAGACTTTAATGACTCTAGGTTCTCAAAAGTCGATCAGGTTGGACAGAAGAGTTCACAGATCACCGAAGGTTCACTGAAATAAATTCATACACAGGTAGAACATGCAGCCTCCACGGCACAGGCCTGGAGTTAAACCTAATAGAACCTCATCTAATTCTTTTGGCCTGTTATCTGTTCGCTTCAAGAACTTTGCCTTTGAGGTTCATCATGAAGCCATTATTATGACTGATTTCAAAGGTTTTCATATTAAAACTTGCAGTCTTCCAACATATCGGTGTCAGAGCGGGCCTGACAGATTTCCCTGTAGAGTCATTCCTATGTTATGAGATCTTCCCGGCTCTGCACGAGCTCCGCGTATCTCTGTTACAGCGCGGCAGATTAAAAAAGGAGGGTTGTCATCAAGCTCTGCAGAAGTCTGATAACGACTCCATTATTTGAATAAGGTGTGAAGGAGCAGGGAGACACACATGCAAAGCCGAGGAAGCAAACGCTCCGCAGGTCCAGGATCAGGAAGCACACTGCACAAACAAACACTCCTGAATGAGGAGGTGTGGTCACACAACCAACGTAACTTAAACTCCTTTGGTTGGTGCAATTTTTCTTCAACCAGCGTTATAGGTCAGTTGTATATGACAGAGAAAGAAAACAACTCACCAGCACAATTTTGATTCAATAAGCTTCTGTAGTCGTGTTGATTTGATGAGTTTTCTGCTTCAACCCGGCCTCTGTCTTGTAATGGCTGACGTAAACACAGGCTTGGTGCAGGGCGGAGAAGCCAAAACTCTTAACTAAACCTGCAGCAGAATCAGCAGAAGCTGAAAGCCCTTGGTTCAGTCTAAGGCCGCACAAAGACCAAAGTAAATTCAGCGTCTAGTCTTTGAATCAACAGCAGTGTTTTAGCAGGGAGGCGATGTCCAAATATTTGCCGCTGCATGGTTGTTCTCCTGCCGTGTTAATTGCAGAGCATCAGCTGTCTCCTCTGGTCTCTGCTAAATGGCCCTTTCAGACTTTGTTTTAAGCGTGCCGTTATCTCGACTAATTATCCCGTCGTTACGTGTTCAGGCCATTCGCCGTGAACCCGTATTTTAAGCGCCGGTGACCGCGCATAACAATCCTTTACATCAGTGACCCCTCAAAACCTTCCCCCCCCCCCCCCCCCTCCTTAACCCCCCACCTCCTCACTCGCCCGAAGAGAGACCGGCTCGGACACATGGCCGCATACCATCGCTCACCATCGCCGACACTCCTGCTGCATCTGTGAATGGAGCGGCCGAGGACAAAGGGGATCAGCGCCGCAGAGCCAACAGAGAGAGTGACCACCATGACCTCATGGGTCAGCTGGGAGCCAGGAATGAAAAGACTGCGAGCGACCCCCGCCCAACACACACACACACACACACACACACACACACACACACACACACTCTCACAGCGACTCAACCAAATCAGACCATGCACAACTGAAGCACGCCATGGGAATATGGGAGCGTGGAAGACGGGGAATCAAGCACCGGTCTGCAGGAGCTGAAAGAAAGCGGTTGTGTTTGGAATTTCGGGTCATGCTTTTCTCCGCACATTCCTTGCTATTCTCCCAACAATAAACTGTGTCAGAAGCGACACAACAGCCTCCTTTCTGGATACTTCACAGCATCCAAGCTGCCTCGAGCGGCCCGAAGCCACATAGGCTAACCTCCGAAGCTCTTCAGAAGGCTGTGAAGTGATAAAGGATTACTATGTTTTTACGCATCACATGTGCAAAAGACGCGTCTCCAGCAGAGGAATTAGCAGCAGGTCGTGCGTACACTCGAGGTCACAGCGCCGATTTGAGGTCGGCAGCTAGGATTCCCACAAAAAGCTGTGGTTTTGAGGAACAAAATGACTTTTGAGAGTTTTTGCACAAAATGAGCAGCGTGTAATCCGAAAACGACACATATTTTATTTTTAGGAGCCATGAACTTTGTGTGGAAAAAAAAAATATAAATCAAGGTCGGCTGTGAAGACTCAAAAGTCCGTATCAAAATGTTGTGTTGCTCATTTTACATGGGTCATTTATTCAACCGTCGAAGTTAAAGTCACGCATGCAGAGGAAAAAAGTTGAAGTCCTTCATTCTGTACATAAACAAAATAAATAAATAATTTAAACGTCAAAACAACAGTAACGTCCGGCTGTGGAACACTCCTTGCAGTCAGATGTTCGTTGGTCCGCCCGCTCAGCCACGGAGAGGTGCGATCAGGCATTGTTCTTCACTCTTTGGACAGTTAGTTTTTTTTCTTTGGCAGTTCCAGTTTGGGTCTCGGGTCTTTCTGGGCTTCAGGTCCGTCGGCCGTTCACAGTTTGCTCTCCTCCTCCTCCAGCGGCCGGTTCAGGCCCGGGATGAATTTGAGGAGGCGCCTGCGGAAGCTTTTGGGTTTCTGTTTCCTCTGCAGCGAGCCGAACCCCCCCTGCTTGTCCCCCGGGCCGGGCGGCGCCGGCGCCGACCCCCTCATGTAGCTGCGCGTGCTGGCGCTGCGGGTCAGCTGCGTCTTGGCGCTGGTGAAGAGCTCGCTGGCCGGCCGCAGGCGGTTCTGCCTCTGCTGATGCTGCTCCTTCTTCTTGTCGGCGCTGTCCGAGTCGGCGCCGCTGCCGTCCGCCTGGTACAGGCACGTCTGGTACAGGGGGTCGTCCTCGGTGGCCGTGCTGAGGAAGCTGGCGCTGCTGCTGGTGCTGCCGGTGCAGCGGAGCGCTCTCTGCGCCGCCGGGCTGGGAACGCCGAGGCTGCCGTACACGCCGGCCGACTCCAGGGACTCGTACACGGCGGCGTCGCTCAGCACGATGCCTGCGGGGGAGAAGAAGTCTATGAGAATCATGCACAGAAGATTGTTTATACATTCAACACCAAAACCGGAATAATGCGTCTTTCATTAATACAGAGCTAAACTAAACCTGAAGTTAATCAGTCGCATCAGAGGATTGAATGTGTGCAGAATTGCAGAGGCAGATCAACTGATTTGATCCACCATTATTTAGATTAAAAAGCCTTCCGTAACAGCTTTAACTAAATCTGGCATCCGCTGAGCGACGTCCGTGACCGGAGTGACCTACCGTGAACGAGCCGCTGCTCCTGCACCATCAGCGAGCGATATTCATCCCACTTCTCATGCAGAGTTTGCTACAAAAAGGAAAACAAAGACACATTTGAACCGACTGAGACTAAACCAAAACAAACAAGACTCGTGGGATTTTGAATTGTCCGCGCCAACAAAGTGCTAGTATCGATTAAATTGTATGGAGGAGAACAACTTTTTCAAAGCAGTTCTATATTTAATGGAAAAAAGCGGCGTGCTCCACATCTGAAATCCAGGGCGTTTAGCAGCAGGTTAATCTTTAAAATGCTGGATTAGTATCTCAGAAGGCAGCAGTGTTGCGGCGGATTAGAGCCGGACAGCTGCTGTGATCTTGGGGCAAAGCTCCCTCGCTCCGGCCACTTCACGGGCAGCTCGGGTGGGGAATGTCTGCGGCGAGCGGCGGGCCGGCTGCACGGCAGGTGGGGCTGCTGTCGGGACAGGTGTGGAGGGAGGGGGAGGACGAGTCTATATCCAGTGTGTGTGTGTGGGTGTGTGTGTGTTTGTGTGGTTGCTGGACACCCATTCAAGTGTTGGAAAAAAAAAAAAAAAAAAAAAAACTCCTCACCTTCAGATACTGCAGTCGGGCCTCCAGCTCAGCTTTTCGGATCGAGTCACTGTAAACCGTCTCCAGCCTTTAAATGAAAAACCAGAAGGCAGCGAGTTAATTAGCGTAACAGGAAGCACTTATAAAAACTACAAGGGCAGAAAGCAGCGAAAGGCCCTTTTGATAAGTCGCTGGTGGGAAAAAGGGTCTCGATGTCAAGTTTTACAAGCAGGATGACGATGAGAGGGGGACAAGAAACACGGAGGATTTCCATTCAAGTGCTGCGAATCATATGAAGGAACAACTTTCAGGGTTTATTTTCCACAAACGTTTTACGGGGACTCGAGTTGTAACTATAATTTCATGACGTCCGTCAATAAAAGCCGGCTCTCTGATGTGGGTCGCCTCACGTCGTTCACGGCAGCTCTCAGACTAATTACCCCTCTGAATTCTTTACAAGTACAGAAAGATATGAGGAAGAAAGTGTGGCTCATATTAAAACACCCAGAGAGAAAACTGATATCCTGACCGAGAACTGGAGCTACAGTAGACGGGATTAGTCTAACTGAAAAAACTGGGTTAAACAGGGTTGAGTTTAGCTTTCATTCCTTAAAGTCTGGACTTAAACGCTTCAACACAGCCGGTGTGAAAGAAGCTGGAGGAGCAGCAAATGTGGAACCTGATGTAAAAGCTAAAAGCTAAAAGCTAAAAGCTGACCCTCACATCATCTTAACAGTCTGCAAGAGAACAAATTCTGTTTGGCACTACGGAGGGATAATTTATGGGTTTTCTATCATTTTGGCATCAGATTCCTCTAATAGACTATCAACAGTTCTTTTCTTCTCAAACATGAACGTTTCTTTTAAAGGTTTCTTTGCACTTTTTAGTCCCAATGGTCTTTTTAACCATAAGAAATAAAAAAAAAGTCAGATTCTTTTGAATGTTGCATTAACAAAAGATAATAATGGCTGGTTGTTTATGACAATCATAAATTAAAAGTGATGAAAATTTCACAGAAAAACATTTAAAGGGAATGAAGTTATCTGGATCAGATTCTACTTTATTTTCAGTTTAAGACAAGAAACAATTGAAAGTGCTTTACAGGCACAAAGAAACTTACTGATATAATTAGAAAAGCAAAAAGCTTTGAGAAGCCAAATCAAATTAAAAAAGGTGAACGTAAGAGATAAACATTGTACTTAGAGTTATGGACAACCAAATCTTGAATCTTTTTTTTGGTTTTTCCCATTATGATTGACATTTTTATCAGTTCTGCAGGAGTTTCACTTCTTTCTCCACTCCTCATCAGATAAAAACAGTTTGAATTTTCCATCGCCAGAACAAAAAACAACATTCCTGATGGATGTAAAACCCCGAGCAGCACCTACAGAGGTGTTTCCACGAGCCACGTTGAAGCTGCTGTTGCTACTGTTGAGTGTGAGTTTACCTGAGTGTGTTGCCACAGGCCCTGATGAGCTGAACGATCTCCTTGTGTCGGAATCCCTCCACGGTGGCCTCGTTCACACTCGAGATGGTGTCCCCTGCAAACACACACACGCACACGCACGCAACATGTGTGTTAACCAGCGGCCGTGACGTCAGGATGAGCCTCAATTACAACAAGATGCAGGCTGCCGAGGTGCTTTTGATTCCCGACACACGTGCTACACAAATGTGGGCGAGCGTGTGTGCGTGTGTGCGTGTGTGTGTGTGTGTGTGTGTGTGTGTGTGTGTGTGTGTGTGCGCGCAGCCGTGTCACCAAGTTCATCAGTGGAGCTCACGTGAGAAGAAACTGCTTATATCAGTATACTTCAAAACATGTTTACTGTGCAGTGTTGACACTTTATTTTGATTGTTTGAATGTGTGAGAGTCACACGGTTCCACTTTAGGAACTTGATGCGGTGTGGACTCTCTGACGTGACAGCGGCCTTTGTGAGACGCTGGCGCAAAGCTTATTTTCCTCTTTCAAAACCCACCGTGATGAAGTCAGTGCGTCCGCAGAAAGACACACGGGACAAAAGAGCGAGCATGTGAGGAATGTAGGAAGTGAAACCGAGGTGACACACACACCGGTTCGCAAGAAACAAAGAGGATGCAGAAGCAAACGAATCACCTTCACTAACTTCACTTTTGTTATTTTTTTTTTCCTCCCCCCCTTTTTTTTTTTTTCTTTTTTGACACATTGAAGGAGGCTGGGCGCTGAGAGCGGCCGGCTTGTGACTGAACTGTCACGGGTTTGAAAACCAGAGAGGATTCAGTGAAGTGAACTGATCAACCCTTCACCACCATATGGGGCAAAGAGCTGCTTCTTCACATTCCCCTTGTTGTTTAGTGACCCTCTTTTGAAGAAAAACAGACACATATCTATATATATAGGCTGTTTGTGTTGATGTTGTGCTTTTATATTTGGGACTTGTTTTTACAATCGACCTAAATGAACCCAGACTTGTTTGTCAAATAAAAATATCCCATCTTTCTGTTTTTTTTAAACCGGCTCGCCTCGCTCTATCTGGCAGGTTGGTGAGAGGAGCTGGCGAATGCATGTTGGCCGGAGCATCCGCTCACTTAGCTGTTTGTTGACGGGAGAAATGAGCGGGCACACAGTCATATTTGTACTTCTCTAAACGGTGGGCTGAAACTCATAAGTGCTTTTGTTGACGCACGGTGCGCAAGTGTCAGCTGGCAAACACAAAAAGAGGACGAGATGAACCGCAGCCTCATGTCCCGCTCACTTCCCCTCGTGTCTATTTCAAGTGTTTTCCAGGTTATTTCAGGCTGTATCAGACATGAAAACACAAAACACAGTGGAGGGGAAAAAAAACAAAAACAAAAAAGGTTTTAACTCACCGACTTTGAGTCCGGCCTGCTGGGCCGGGCTGTCGTTGTGCACCTTGCAGACGAACGTGCACATCTCCACCGAGTTCTGGTCCTGATGGTGGAGGCCGTAAGTCTGAAAGAGGCAGAGCAATCACACTGAATATGACAAAACTCATTCCTAATATCCAGATACCAGGATGAGGTGAGCTGAATGACAGGCTGAGGGTTCTTCGGCCGACGCTATAACTGATCACGCTGAAATGTTACGTAAAAGGAAATTTCTTTACTGTTGTCTGATTAAACACGAACTGCTGGTTCACTCTGTCAACAGGAACCAAAAGCAGACAGTTTATGACCCTGCGATTCACGAGAAGTCTTGACGAAAAAAACAGCAGCTAACTTTTATAACTCATAGAAATAAGGAACTTATACGTCTCCTCTGATATATTTCATACAGAAATATTTACTCCAGCGCCGTTATTTGAAATCAATCTTTGAAAGTTTTCTTTTAGGTTAGATTCTACATCAAACAGATATATCTCCTTTGCAAGGTTCTGAAAGAAATAACACAAAACATTTTTTTATACAACAACTTTGGGTAGTGCAGATATTTGTCAAATAACCCTAACCTAACAAATAAAGGTGGCGAGGTTTGTATTGATCACTAAAATTCAATGCGCCTGATGGGGTTCATGGGATTTCGACTGATGCCTGCGGTCCTGATGGGTTGATTCTATGAACAGAGTGTGAAATTAATCAACAGTTTGCACAATTTTAGCTGGAAATGTAATTGTAACATTTCCCAACTTCTTTTAGGACGCCCTGCATTGCCTTGTGTGTCTGTTTTTATTGTATCTATGTTTAAAATACAGTTTATAAATAAGAACTTCTTAAATGATCTGTTTGTCCCGAGGCGCTAATATTTTGTTGTCCTGGAAACGGTTCGTGCCACTTCCACGTGTATTTGCATGCTGTTCCTCCTTTCATTCACCACAGCGTGTCCGTGCAGAAGGTCGGAGCGCTGCAGAACAAAGATAGACTTCCTCTTGTCACGCAACAACTGATACAACTATCAGTCAGCCAACACGCTGCCTCTGACGGAGGCTTTCCCCTCAAAATGCAGATCGAACGATTCTGAGGCCGCCACAAGACTTATCGAGCGTTTCATGTCCAAACAGAGAGTCCTCTGGAAACTTTGCCGTGACGGTCTGTGAGCGGCCCGAATGATGCAAATTCTACTGATATGGAAATATCAGCTTTACATGCCGGACGGTCAGCTCACAGAGCGCCCACAGGACTTCACACTCATCTGTCTCCTTCTCTGGCGGCCATCAAACCCGCTCCTCATGATCTCACTTCCTCCGGGCTGACAGGAAGGGCGAGACTCGCTAACAAAACTGTAAATAGAACAATATGTCCTTTCCACCCTGAAGAAACACTTGACACTCAGAAACCTCCAACTGACCCAAAGCGTTTACAATATCTGAAGCTAGACGTTCCCGCTTTAATCGCTTCAGGAAACTATTTAAAGAATGGAGTCAGAAAAACAGCCGACATTGTGCGGCGGCGCTTCGGGGCGATGTGGGAGACAGAGATCCGACAGATATCGAGGTCAAATGTTTGGACTTGTCTGCTACTGTGAGAGTGCAGCAGGTAATGCCAGCGGAGCGTGTGAGGAAACCGCACAGCTTAAAATACAGACACTGGGAGAAAATATATATAAAAAAAAAAAGCATCTCTTCTTCTCTCGAGTCATGGGATTAACGGCAATGACTTTTTGGAGGGACACGTGACCTTTTGCCCCCCACCAGGCTCAGCAAATGCTGAGATTAAGAGATGCAGGAGGAGATAGAAACGCTGTTGACAGAGATGCGGCTGATCATGGAAATCCTGTTAAAAGGCACTGGAGGGGCTCAGAAGCCATCCCCGACACCACTGGTAATCTTCTTACCTGGATCTCAAATCCAAACGTCTCATCCTCTTTTTTCTCCAGCACCACCACCTTCCTGTGAAAACATCAAAACAAAAAAAGAACATCTGTCAGTTTTCCTCAAACTTTATGTATCAATACCAGTCACCGCATAAGGATATCAGTGTGGCAATTTTTCCAAAATTAAACTCTGAGGTCCCCATTCAGGTCTGGCTTTAGAAGTTTGCATGTTCTCCTTGTGTGTGTTCATCCCCTGTTGTCGACTTGCAGAGGAAAAAGTATAATTGGTGACTCTGAAACTGCCTGTGGGTGTGAATGTAAGTGTGTGTGATTATCTTTCACTCTGTGTTTATCCTCTGATGGACAGATGATCTGAGATTTTCCTTTTTCTGTTGCAAACTGTTCTATCTAAAGTGACTGACCTGCACAAATAAAAAAGGAAATATTCATCTTCTTATGAAGAATTAGGGTAAAGTGCAGAACATCACAACAGGAGAATGCAGAACATCTGACTACTTGCCCTCTAAAACAGGCTTCTAAGCTTTTACTATGCTGCTTTTTGGTGAATTACTCACTGAATCATCATCACAAAAGCTAAAATTTGCATAAGCTGCCAGTTTGTTTCTGAGAAACCAACAAATGTTGAATGCTAATGAAGCTAATAAATATCATCTCAAAGTCTAATTCTCACTCAGAGTATCATACAAAACAGTGCTTTGTGCAAACCCCCTTTAAAAAAAAAACAAAACTGAAAAAACATGGAAATCAACAGATCAGGAAGAGTTAAAAGTCATGATGAGGCCAATGTCAGCATTCATGTGAATCCTTATCTAAATTGCATAACAAGATGTCTCTGCTGGCTGCACAGGAGTTCCTCTGTGCCCGGCAGCATGTGGACGTCACAGCCGGCCAGACGTACAGTACGACAGTATGCCGGACTGAAGGGCGTCAACATGAAGCCTCTCATTGCAGGAGACTGAACGCATAATGAAAATTCATGCTGATCAGTGAGAATATCATGCATGAGGACGACTGCAATCACAGAAGATCACTGTTAGAGTGAGTGTTTCGAATAGCGGGGCTCTGAGGAAAGGCTGCACACTCGTAATGGTGTTTGGGGGTGGGGGAGTCGCACCACTGAAGAATAAATATAGAGAGTGAAGAATAAATACCACGCGAGTGGTGAATAAGATTGTACCTTTGTGGTTCTGGTGTTTGAATGAGGGGTTTCCACTTCTGTAGGCTGGCACCCTGTGAGGAGAAAACGAAAACAAGGTATGAAGCATGCCAGAAACTTGTGTGAGTTCACGGATTACTCACAAGGGTTTCCCCCTAACTTTTTCTTTCTTTTTTTTTTTTTGACACACCTAAACATCAATACGTCGACCGGTCTGTCAAGTCTCAGAGCCGCACACGTGCACCATGTGGAGCATTTCTAACTTTAAGCCACTAGGTCATTATACCTGTGCGAAAATATTGTTGTTGGAACTGGAAAGTCATGTTCTGGCTGCTCTTTGTTTACGTTCTGCAGTCACGACATCAACAACACATCTAAAATTAGCTGCAATTTCACAGTAAATCAACCTCTGTCAGGCGCTTAAAGCTGTTGGCCCGTCTGAGAATTTCTCCAATTTGAAGCAGTTTACGCAAACCGGGGTCTATTAAAAGAAACAAATAAGACACGGCGGTGAACCGTTCTCCACAATAACTCCATTGAGAGAAACCCCAAGTCAGCAGCAGGTCAGGTTCCTGCCCTACCTGACTGTGTAAATAAGGAGGGGAAGGTATCTGTCCACTAAATCACCTAAAATCAATCCACCTCTGTTCCAACTCAATCATTTTCAAATGCTGCCCTCATGAAAGGCAGCTTTGTGCCAGAGTCCCTCCACACAGTAAAATGTTGCTTTCTTTATGTCCCAACACTTACAGAATTGTCCTGCACGCTTCTCAATGAGTGCATTTATTCCCAAATACCCACAGAGGAGCGACGGGGGTGGTGTGTATGTGTGTGTGTGTGTACAATGCAGTGTTGTAGCCCCTCACTCCAGTCACCATGCCTCCAGTTACAGTTACACATGTCGGTTTGAAACTCTCTCTAACTTTTCCAAGGAGAAAATCAAGTTAGAGAATTCAATCAGAGGAAATATTTGAGGGAAAATGTGCTGATTGACCCACCAGACCGGCAAACCCTTAACTCACATTATGCAACTCTGACTCCAGCTGCTGTCCTTCCTGGAAACTGTACCTCAAATGGGGGTTCAACTCATCCAGGCAGTGACCAGATTAGGATTACAGACACTCAAGTTTTGAAACATCTGAGTCAGGAAAGTGGGAAAGTTATTGAAAAGTGCTGTAACTCATTATCTTCTTTCAATCCCAGTGATAAATCTTGAAGTGGTGAGGTGGACTCATCATAAATCAGACTAGGAGTCTGGGTGGTCCACACTTGGCCCTGGATGGGCTTCTGTTGACCCCCAGTCCTCTGGAGAGCAATAAGCCTTTCCAGATAAACCAACAGCCACAACACAGTAAAATGGATTTAAAATGATTACATAGATAATCAAACGGTACAGATGTGATGATACAGGAAAAACACCCTCTTATAAACCTTCAAAGAAAACAACATCAAACTAACCCAATGAATGAAAAGTCACTTTAACATAAACAAACGTTTCTCTCTCGGTTTGAGGTTTCCTTTAAGTTTATGAATTAGCAGCGGGGGGAGTGAAAGACGCCCCTCACCTTCTTGAAGTTCCTGGGCAGCGTCCCTCCAGAGTAAGCCAGGGTTTTGTAGCTGTAGACCTCGGAGGAGCTGGAGGTCAGCTCCATCGTCCTGCAGCTGTCCGACTTGGACGAAGGGAAATAAATGTCGTGGTCCTGGGACGCGGGGCCGGAGTCCACCGGCCCGCTGGAGTTCACCTTCTTCAGCCTCCTGAACGTCATGGTGGTTGTTCTTGTGCGGCAGCGGAGGGAGAAAAACCCGCCCGAGGAAGATGCTGACTGAGTTTTGGGCTTCAACGTGGAGCAGTTTCCTCTGAACTGGCGGGGGGCGGGGCCTGAGCTGTGATTGACAGCGACGACAGCCAATAGCGACGCTGGTGTGCGTCCCCCCGTGGTGCTTTCGAGTGAACCTCGGAAGTTTAGTAATTCTCCCTTGATGCTGTGAAGTTTCTTGTAAATCTAAATTAAGCGTTTGCTCGTGTGTTTTTTCTTTCTCTTTTTGTATATTGCTACCTAAAAAGATACTGTGAACTACATTGTATGATGAAAACACTGCCTTTTAAACTTGGCTTCCACGGTGACAATAAAATTCTATTGTATTGTATTATATCTTGGCTTCAAAACATTATTAGTTATTCAATTAGTAGATTTTGTTATATTGATACTTTCATTCAAACAAACATTTTCAGACCAATTGAATTACGGTACAGTAAAAACAACACTCCATGTTTGATTACAATGGAAATAATTAAAAATTAAAATGTGATTCCAATTTACACAATCACTTCTTCACAAGTTTCGTTTTATTCTATTATGCAACATCCCGCATGTACGCCCAATTATTTTTAATGAGATGACATGTTTGCAGTTCAAACTGTTGAGGTTATTGTTATCAGTCAGATGGTTAACCTTTACTGAGCACATACACTGTTACATACTGTATATTCTTGGCTTTTGGATTAATGTAACAAGAAAATACAAAACAATGCAATTTATCAGTTTATATAGTTCAGTACTTGAACTGTTTTATACTGTTTTCAAAGAAAATGTGTGAGTTAAAACATGACCACCAAAGTCTGAGTTCTTACATAATATGTCAGTTAGGTCTGTTTGTGTGTAAATCTTTTTCACTTTGCTGGTAGTTTTATACATCCATGAAGTATAAATAAACGTTCCTGATTGTTAATGTAAATAACATTTGAGTGGTAAAATATAAAAAAAACAGTATTTACCAAAAACTGAACTGACAAATATTTCTGAACCAGTGTACCACAGCAAGATGAGAATCAGAAGTGAATGTCTCCCCCTTGTGGTGTAAATATGATCTACAACAACAAAAGCCAATCAATAAAGTACGAAAAGGGTGTAAATCTGGAGTCCAGATAATTTATTAAAATCTTTACACAAGAAGTTAATTCAGGCATATTACATTGACATCATCTGTATATATTGATTTGATATGACTGATAAAGTATTTAAATAACGACTAAACACATCTAAACTGGTCTGAACCAGTAGTATTTCAACCTACTCAAAAAACACATTATAAGTCAGAAGTGAACACATTTTAACTCCCTTCTTTCACACGCACGTGCACGCACACACACACACACACACACACACACACACACACACACACACACACACACACACACACACACACACACACACACACACACACACACACACACATAGCCCATTTTTGGCAAAAACTATCCTTTTACTGTTCCTCACAACACTTTCAAGTATCATTTCAAATGAATGAAAAAAGTAAAATATCTTTAATTGACAAACGCAGTCCTGCATTTCCTTCACTTTTGGTTTCAAACTAACATAAATACATGTCTGGTTTTCTGAGCATCTTTACAGCAGTAAGACAGCAGTACTACATGGTCTACGCTCAAAGCACACGCCTACACAGTGCTCTGTATATCTTCTATCTAAGCCATAGCCACAGAGGACAGGTTGGAAAGGCACATGAAGCTAAATATTATTATTTTAGCATGATATTCACTTGAGTTTGACCTTAATTTAGATTCCTAAAGAGCAGCACTTCCACTAACTGTGAAGCTTTAAGACAGCAAGACTCTTGGGTATTGATAAAAAATAAACATTTGGTCAAAATGACTTTGTCACAATGCAAACATAACTTATCATAAAGTTTAAATTCATATCATGCCATGCTTCTGTTATGTGTTACAGAGGTGCAGAAACAGTTAACCTAACTTTGACCGTTACAATGCAGTTATTCTAAAACATACGCAGTCAAACTGAGATTATAGAAAAAGTGTCAGTCTTCTATGTACATTTAACTTGTGCATTTAGTCAGTTGGTTTTATTTGTAGTTGAAAAAACCGGACGATTTGGCCTGAGGTGCCATCAACATGCAGGCTTGATTCTTGTGTGTGATGTGAATCTGAAAAGGAAATATAAAATGCAAAATGTCCAGTGAGTTACATGATGATCAAGTCAAACTGATAGATTAGATTTCAGTGATCAAAAGAGAAGTTGACTTAATAGTGAAACAGCTATTTACCGTGCAGGGAGGCTGCATCCACGGTTCTCCATCAATCTGCATCGGTAACGCTTTCTTTGTCCTGGAAGTAGAGAGAGAGTTCAACCAAATGCATCACAATCGACTTAATGCACCATTTAAATGGCAAAAGGCAGACGAAAATGCGAGTAAATGCATATGCAAACACCAGGCTGACAATTATCCTCAGCTAGAGTCGTCGTGTCTGAACATGTTTGTGAGGCTGATTCTCACCTGATGGTGATCTGCGACGTCTTAGCAAGTCGCACTGCACTCTTGAGGCCGGTATATATCTGTCCCATCTCCATGGCCCCTTCAAGGCCGACCACCTCTAGTCGACGGTCACTGAGATCTGACCACAGACATACGAAAAAGCTTTAGTTTGACATGCGTTGTAAGTATTGCCACACACATAACATGCCTACTCCAATTACAGACATCTGTGAGCCACTCACATGACTGCGGTGGCTCGCTGTGGTGCGACGGATTTGTGTTGTGTTTGAATCGTGTTCCCAGCTGCAGCCAGCAGCTGTTTTTACTAACAAACACTCTGACGGAAAGGGTGCAGCTCGCTTTGAACAGAGTGGATCGCTGCTCAGATTCAGATATTGTTTCTATCAGACAAAAACCATCCCTTTTCATCTTACTGTAGAAAAACTGGGTTTTTAAAGAGTTCTTTAGCTGTGTGCTAATAATACTTGTCAGGTTGATTAGATTGCATCAATCGGATAGATATTTACACTCCCCTTTACCAAATGTGTACTGGAGATGGATAGCTGGATGGATGGATGGATGGATGGATGGATGGATGGATGGATGGTTTGACTACTCATACTGATTTAAATAGTTGGACTTGATGCATCCATTTGTGCAAATCATCAGGTAAATCCATATTAATTGACTGGAAAGACCCTTGTTTACACAGCTAAAGGACAGGGGACACAAGTGTCGCTGCTATTAATTTGCAGGCTGGATCTAGGCCCGGTATTTACCCTCAGAGTGCTACTGTCTCACTGGGCCATGGAGAATGCAAAACAGCACAACTTAAGGCAACTTATGCAAACAAAACAAGAGCACAACAATAGCATCTTTCGTACCCTGGAAATACTCACGTGGCATTTAGAAACAAAGCTTGTACACTACACATGCATGCAACTGTTTTTAAAATGACTACAGCTGCAGCAGAGCATTGAATTAAGAGGAATTTTCTGATCACACACAGGTCTTTCAATCCAACATTTATGTAAATACTAATGAGCGCATACATCCTTTAATGGTGTTAAGGTCAATGAGAAAATACCTTGGGAGGTCACTTTCAGGACATCTGGATTGACGATCACCTCTGGCTCTTCCTGACTTGTTAATCCCTTAGTGTCGGCTTTTTTGGTCTCTCCCCACAGGTTGGAGCCACCGTGCATGCTGGGAATGTTTAAGACAGCAACTCCTTCCAGAGACAAGCCACTGAGATCCAGCGGTGTGCCGCAACACTGGGGAACATAAAGTAGGCCGCACGGCGAAGTCAAGCATTACGACACTACCTGAGGGGCACTTTCATTTTAAACTTTTACATCACAAAGTATGATTTTTCAAAGACAAAGTGCACAGTTTGCAATGCTCGCACAGCCGGTGCTGCATTCTCACCTCTATGGTTATGCTCTCGCTCAGTTTCTTGCAGGAAGCAGAGATGGTTTCTGAAGTGGCAAATTCGAAATACCACAGCTTGTTCTTCATTCTGCAGTTACAGAAAAAAAAAGTGCATCTTGCAGATTTGAGTGATGTTTCATTTTTCACATTATATTTTTTTTGCTTCTAGCAGAGACAACTCTTCGGGAAGAGGACGAGCGAAGTGCCCCCCCCCCCCCCCCCCCCCCCCCCCCCCCCCTGCTTTTGCAGACATCTGATGCAACCAGCTGCATTCATTTCAGTCTTAAAAATCAGCGATTACAAACAGGAGGAATAAAAGTAAGGCTGACGACAGATGACTGAAACACGGCCCTTCAGCTCTGTTTTTGCTCTCAGCAGAGCACTTGTTACAGGTACGATTAAACTGTACTCTATTTTGTTACCACCCGTGTGATATTCGTTGCTCTGTTTACTCTGCCTCCTGAAGAAAGACAAAAAAACAAAGAAAAAAGTCTTACAACACATACCTGCTGTTGAATTTCTGGGGATGTTTCTCCCTCATTGTGTGAAACCGGTGGGCAATGGACGCGTCCTGTGAACATCACACAACATAGCAATTATCCAAAGCTGCTAATTCAAAACAAAACACGTTCCCATGGTGTGATGTGTTTCTGAGAAACTCACAACTCCAATAGAGAAGTAGTTGTTGATGATTTCGTACGGCACCGGGTCGCCTTTCTCCTCGTTCTCGTCTGTGATAACCTGCACGCTCCAGCGGTCCATCAGCACCTGAGAGCTCCCCTCAATGTCCTTCAGAATGCGACTCAGATCCTCACCATCATAGCCTACATAACAAATAAAGAGAATGGTGTAACAAAGAACACAGAATAAAAAATTTGAGCTGTTTTGCTGAAGTATTTTTACGCCTCATAGTTGCAGAAATACATCCAGCGGTGTCGTGTAAAGAAAATCATTAAAAAGGTCACTATGACCATTTCACGCTTTTCACAAGTCATTTCTCACCTCCTCCCCACCGCAGACATCGTGCAAGGTCATTTCCTGTACCCAGGGGAAGCACGGCCACAGGTGGCCGCGCCAGCAGATTGGCCTTGTCTTATTGTAAAGAAACAGAACGAAGGAAAAAGGAAGTGTGTAACAATGGACTTCACTGTTGCCTTTCACAGAGCTTCGTCCAGCCGACCCACCTATTGCATCAAGGATCCAGCCGACTGTGCCGTCTCCGCCACACACAAGGATCCTGTAATCCTGCAGATTTCTGAAGAAGCTCAGCCTGAAAGGCAGACAAAAACAACTCCTATAACAGCAGGCCGGATGTACTGTAAGCTGAATACATTTCACTTTTCTCTGGTTTAGCAGCTTTACATTGTTAGCCACATTCACACACCAGTGTTAGAAGTTTGGGGTTTTGTGTCTTGCTCAAAGACAATTTGATATATGAGAGATTAAACCTCCAACCGTACAACTCTACCAATGGAGCCACAGCCACCCAGATCCCAGTAATGCTTCCTAATGGTGCTCTGTGTACCTGCTTTTCATTAAAAACTCTTTTTAAGTGATAAAAGCAAAATAAAATTTGTCTTAAGTTTTTGCAAAATGTCAGATTAAATAGTTAATAAAGCAGTGGCTGGAGCTTTTCACGATTACTGCATCTTTTAAGTATTCAGAACCAATAATTCTCACAAAGAGAAAGACTGATGCTCTACCTACCCTGGTCCAGGGCCGCCATTCGAAAGGTTGTATACCTGCCGCGGATTCAGTAAGTACTGAAATTTACGCAGGACTCTGAAAGATGAAATGAGTCATTTAAAGTGCCTGTATGAAAAAAACCCATATATTTATATGCAGTAAATCCCCTTTGAGCTCACCTTTCTCCCTGCTTACCACCGCTCTTCGGATTAACAAACACCAGAAGAGGATGGGTGTTTGGCACTGGGTTGATCTTTTGGTTAATAAACAAATGTTAGTTAATATATCAAGGCTGCAACACATGAATTGTTTAATTTTATCTCACTATGCAGCACTATACCTGAAGCACTTGTCCATCAGGAGTAGTATTGAGCTCGCTGTCATCTGTTGAAGCTGAGCAGCCATTCTTTACGCTATTGGGTCTCTCCTTTTGAAAGAGAAATGTAATGCCATGCTTTAGCTTTCAGACAACAGAGGGAAAAAAACACATTGTACTGCACTGAAAAGAGCTACAGAGGTGAGTGAAAAAAAAAAGATTAAATAGCATCAAGAAATGTCTCTGAGCTGATCTTGTGTTGTGTGTTGGTGTGACAGGCTCTGTTTGTACTGTACACGAGCCCCAGGATGAATTTGTACCTTTATGACGGGATAAATGGCCCACGGGGGCAGGATATGGTCTCTGAGTGGCCCACATGTGCACTGTGTCGGCTCCTGCTCCGCACATTCATCATGACGCTGTAAAACATGAAGAAAAAAAGGTGACAGATTATATAAACTCTCAGAGCAAAAGTCAATACTGGCATAATTCGTCTTTGTGTTTTTTAACATGTTTTTCCTTGAACATATAAAAAGAAGAAAGGTCGTGCACAACTGGTGCCTATAAAACATGCTTGTGGTCAAAGGCAGTTTGTAAAAACTGTGCCAGGCTTTTATCAATCTCTTACTGAAGAGACCTTGATGATGCAGAGGAAACAGTGAAGGTTTAGCCTGTGAGAGCAGGGGTGTTTCCTCACCATCGTGTGGCACCACACACAGTGTTTGCCCGTTAAGCCCTGAAAGCTCTTGATCTTCTTCTGGCATTTGTCACACTTTCTGGAGTCGCAGTTCCCACTCACCCAGTCGTGGGCTGGAACCTGAAAAGTCAGACGCATGTCTAAGTGCCTTCCGGAGAGCACTCTGCCTCGGAGCCCTGTCAAACGGAGACTGCCATCACTCAGAGGTCGTCACGGAGACGCGGACTCACCCCCGTTTCCTTCTTCGACTTCACATACGTCCTGGTGCACGGAGCCGGGTTCCTGTTGGCGCAGCGTCCGTGGACGGTGTACTTGCAGCCTGTCCAACAACAAACACGAAACGCCCGTCGTACAATCTGGAAACAGCTACAAACGTTTTTCCCCACTCACTGATGTTTCATGCAGAATTGAGCCATCATGCAGTCATTGTGCTGCAGCCCTCTTCTGGTGAGTTCAGGTACTCACAGGTGCAGCACAGTCCCTGCTTCCTCAAGCCCAGCAGCATGCTTTGGCACACGTTGCAGTAAACAGGCTTGTTGAAATGTTTCATCCTCCAAAGGTGCTGGCCGTCCTTCTGCGTCATCTGGGTGTTGAAGGAGGAGGATTTATTATTTCTTTTTTTTTTATTCAAGATGACAGCGACAGTAATGGAAGTATGAAATTATTAGAAATCTTCGTTACTGTGCAGAGCCATCTGCCTTTTCACAGCATAATATTATCTATCCATCTATCTATCTATCTGGCTAACTTCAGAGTGACTTCACATGCTGTGACATCCTCTAACAACATCATGCAAATTCAAATCAACACTAAATATAATCTTTCCAGCCGCAAGATTATGAAATTGCTCTCAATCTGTTTAGACGGCGACCAGTGCTCTTATCCAGATTACAGACAAAAATGCCCTTTTCATGACATGACGTATCGGCCTACTCCTTGCTGCACGAGGCATCGACAGCAGCCTGCAAAAAGCAGCACAGAGTAAACTGTGAGGGGGCTGGATTCATGCACCCCGGGCTTCAAATGTCCATTGGTGGCTAGAAATAGCTTGAGGGGAAGTCCCTGGAATTGTTGTGCGGGCCAAACCCAGTAACAGAGTCTAGTTCATGGTGTGAGCTCAACACAGTGAGCTGGCTGACAGGCTGCAAGTGGCTTCTTACTTTCACTGGTGACATATTAAACGACACCCATTATACAAAACCATTCTTTTGCAGGATAGCCATATTGAAACGAATCACGTCTTTTAGGCAAATACAGCACAATAGCACGGAAGATGGATATTTTATGCAAGCACTCAGATTGCGCCGACTGAATGGAAAACACTGGCGCATTCTGATGGTGCAGAGTTCGCATGAGAGGGGATAAAATTACCACGCCCTGTAGCACTGAGTCGGCAGAAAGGCCCTCAACAAACACTGAGGAGGAGCAAATGGAAAAAAAAAAAAAAAAAAAAAAAAGGAGCGGCACGGAAGGCCAGGGTTTCATGAGAGCGGCTCACACTTTCTGAGACACCTGCTGTAAAAATGAAATGTACCTGAGCTTGCCGGCTGGAGCTAACACGTAATGAAATAATATATATTCCGCTTCTGAAGCACCTTCAAACCCAGCAGGACCAGCAGGGGAACGTTGTTCATGCCTCCCTCTACCCACTCTTCCAGAGACACGGTGCCGCTGCTGTCAGCATCAATCGCTGTCATCATGTCCTTCAGTACCTGACAGAATCACATCAGCTGTTATTATCCAATCAGTGCACACATTTTGATTAGCTCAAACGGGCCACATGTTGTCTAACTCCACCTGCGTGGGAATTTGTGAATGCTTTATGCAGGGAGGCTTATCGCTCTATGAACCCTGGCAAATAAGTAACAAGTGCCCCCATATATATTGTGCTGTAAGGAGATCCAGAGCAAACAAATCAGTCTATCTGTGCTTATATTGACTGTAGCAGCGGGACTCAAAGTACAGAATGCGGAGGCTTTCATGTGTTGGTGGTGCAGTCTGGGACTTACCGGCTTGAGCTCTGACACGTCCCAGTCGAGGTATTCCGCAGCATGCATCATCTGAGCTATAATCCGATCCACTTCCTGATTAAAAAATAACAAATGACTTGTGTAATGATTGGTATCATACAATCATGGCGTCGGGATAAAAGCTTGAAACATTTTGCTGACAACTCACTGAGCTGTCAAGGACTCCGTTGCCATCTCTGTCGTAAAGCCGGAAAGCAACTGGAGAGAAAATGGAAATGAAAGTGGAAGTGTTGGACCAGGACAACGCTCGCTGTATTTTTGGGCAGACATGAAATAAAGGACTCACACTCCAGCTTGTCTCTGGGCTGGCCGTCCTCCAGCAGCGAGAAGTAACATGAAACATCCTTCAGGAAGACCTCTTCTGCAGGGGATACGGAGGAGAGACAGAGCGGGGGCTGTGAATACTCTGGTTACCATATCTGCACAAACAGGCGTGTGGCGATAAATGAATGTATGCCAAATAGGCCGTGGCGTACATTGATAAACGCCGGCTGCAAAGTAGCGCGGCGGCAGTGGGCTGTGTGAACACAGGGTGCGTTTGTGTGTGTGTGTATGTAATCTCACTGTTGCTGTCTTCCTGGGTGGGTTCAGAGTTTTGGAAGGAGCGGAAGAGTCGCTGGCAGAGATCCACAGGGAAGTCCTCCACTTCTAAATAAGTCTTCAGGAACAGACGGAAGCCTTCTTCATTGATGCACTGCCACGACATGAATGGGAAAGTCCTGTTTTGTTTACGCCGTTTCAGAGAAATGTTAAATAAACAGGCTGCAGTGTCTGTTTCTGCTGTGCGTTTGTTAACTTCTGCTTTCTTTAAACTTCAACTCTAAAATTAAGGGAAGATGATAATCGCATTACTGGTATCTTGTATTTGTCAAATGCTTTCCCAGAAAAAAAAAAAGAAAAAACAGTGTCATACAATTATACTCAGTGAGGGTTGAAAGGCCTGCTGCTCAGAGACATAATTCATATGTAAAAATATGTCTCCACAATTGGAATGATTGCAGGCTTTTCATGAAACAATGGCATAAAACAGACAGATTTCAGCCTCTCTGTCTGGCAGGGTTTCTGTGTTTCTCACATGACAATGCACTGCAGGGCTAACAAGCGGCAGTCCCTCGATAACGGTGAACCACAAACCCATTTCTTGTTGATAGAATTCCAATTCCCTGGCTGATACCCTGCAGAGCCGCCCCAGTAATAAATAATGTCACAGCAAGGCAACCAGATCAGAAAAAGAAAGGGGGAGAAAAAGAAAAGTGAGGGTGAGAGCGAGGGAGCTGTGTCACGCCATCACTGACAACAACGACAAAATGTATGTTGATCGCTGTTCACCTGCTACTTAATATCTGTGGGAGCATTTTCATCCACTGGAACAAAAAGCCTTTCAATTACCTGATTAAACTGAATTCAGCCAAAAAGTCCTACAACGTATTGTCTGCACAGATTAGTTGGCCGTGTCACCGACTGGCGCCCAGTTTTGGAAGAACCTCTTTCAATCACATTTGAGCTTACGCTGCACGAGGGCAGCCAATGTACAGTCCAGCGACGCCTTGCTGCGTGGGCAATTCTGAGGACGTAATTTACATTTGCAGTCCTGCTCAAAGATATTTCATGGACATCTCAGTCAAAACGATCAATAGGTTTGAATCCAATTATTCGGCATACGATAATTAGTAACTGCCTACTGCACAAGCATCAGAATCTCATTTCACACAGAGCGGCGACGCTGAGATCCGTGGATCTTTCCCCGTGTTATATGTTTTGCAGCAGATTTGACTCTGAGTCCGTTTTTTTTTTAGAGGAGAGGACTTGACTGTGAACAGCAGGACGCACTGTCGCCTCACCTCTCCGTGTCTGTGCCGGGCCAGCCTGCCATCTGCATCAAATTCCCTCAGCACGTCTTTCACCTTCAAGCTGCAGTCTGGAAGTAGAGGCACAAAGGTCACGCAGGGATACACGCTCATGTCCGCGTCCGTGTTTATGAAACCTACACATGCATTTGATCACGTTCATTTAGGGAGCAGTAAAATGTGTGCATGCTTAATTAAAAAAAAAGAAGACAAAAAAAAAAGAGACAATGTGGTAGTCTGCAACCTCCTCTAGATATGAGAAACTATGAGCGAGTGTAAATGAGTGTGTGTGGGTGGAAGTGGAAGTGGAGGAGGGGGGATGCGTTAAGCGCTGAGAAAGCCGCCCGCCCGCCCGCTCGTCTGTACTCACATTCAATGTACTGTTGTAGCTGGATAAAGTCGACAGGGTTCAGTTCCTTCACCTCTGGGTTTGTGGGGGTGGACATGGTGCCTGCTTCTGCACTAACTGCCTGCCTGTGTACCAGCGACACAAACAGTGAGATATAGATGGAGAGAAAAGAGAAGGTGGGTGCACAGCAGCCTGCTTCTTTGTAAAACATAAAAGCGTGGCTGCGAGCAAAAGATAGCATCTTCCATCCTGCGCTGTGAAAAATCCATGACTGCAGACAGTCAGCCTCACACTGAACTGCCAAAGTTTGTGTGAAGCACCGACACAAATGTGAAAATGTCCACTCTTTCAGATGAGAATAACAATAACAGAGAGAGCGAGCGAGAGAGAGAGAGGGAGAGGGAGAAAAATCGTGACCATCAATACATGTGAAGCTGGTCCACGTCCGCATAAACCTGCAGTCTGAAAACCATTTTCCACTGATGTCCTGCCCTGAAATGCAGTTTTACCGCCGTGCACAGAAAGTGTGTGTACTCACACCGGGCTGTTGCGTTTGTTTTTGATCCCACATCACCGTAACATGTGAGGAGCTCATGAAAACTGGGCCAAGAATGTGTGAGAAATGATGTCAGGCTGAAGATACCCATGATAGCTCGGCTCTCGGGATTCCCTACACTCAAAATCTTTTTCCATACACACTCACTGGCCCATATTGTCTCAAAACCCTACCTAATATAGTGCGTTTGAATTTGTCCTAGTGCAACGGGGACCTTGAAAAGCAGAGATAAACATTGGTAGTTTTGATGCGAGTTGAAATTTAACCAAACTGAATTGTCAAGGGGCCTCCCCTTTAAACAAGAGGAAGAGACTTAAATGTCAAACAAGCCGGCATGAAATCTAAATCTGACGCAGGAAAGCTGCTCGTAGTTGAAATAAAGATTGACTGAGCACGTTGTTCTGAAGACTGAAGCTGAACATTGGGTAGGTGTGTAATAAGCACTCTTCACTGGAGCAAACATAACGTAGGAAGATTCGGCAGTGACGGAAAGACAAGCAGACACATTTTCAGCTCATTAACTACAGAAGAAAAGAGAAGGAACCAGTTAATGGATGTGAGAAAGTTTCCCACTCTGACATGCTACTAATGCTGTGGGCTGAGATACTAAAAATATTTACATAATAGTTACAATCATTATTACAACTGTAATTATATTATCTACATATATTTTCCTACCAGGACATAATCAGCGTCTAGAAATATGACACATTCTCTTCAGGTTCACTAACAGCTTCATTTCATCTCACAAGAGTATTTATGAGCTAATATGTGTGTGAAAGCAGCATAATGTGGTAAACCGGCAGATAAAAACACATGTGGTGTTCATAAGCAATGACAGACACTTTCTGCTTGGTTTCAGCTCTTTTTTCAACTTAGAACACAACTTCACACAGTTGTGATAAAAGCAGAAAGATAAACATCTATTTTTTATGAAAGAAAATCAATAATAAAATTAAAATGTCTTCCTTGTGAATCAAAGCTGACCGCTCTGGTTCAGTTTTCTAAAACATCTGAGACAGTAAAGAACCTTATAAAATCAACATGACACGACTGTAAAAGGTTTTGAGCCGTGATGTAAAAGACAGCAGAGACTCAGCGCGTCTTATTTCTGCCCGTATTCGAGTTAAAACCCAAAATGGAGAAAAGAGCGGCGGAGCGACGTGCAGCAGATGGACAGAAGTCAAACGAGGACACGTCTGTACAAATCCTCCAGCGTATCCCACATAACGCTTTATCAAAATGTCCCTTATTTTATTTTTTTTAACTGGCTTTTACAAAAAGCTACCAGACACAAGTGTAAATATTTAGCGTGTATATCTCGTAAATTGCCTGCTCAGTCATATCAAGAAGCAACAAGGTTTGGTCTGGGTAACTTCACCATTGAGAGGAAATGTATATCACAGACGTTCAATCAATCTGCACTTCAGTTCCATTATCATAAAGCGATGATGGACATCTGAAGACAGTAAATGCAGTTTTGACGCCACTCTCTTAGAGTATGCATGTGAAGAAAGTTCAAATAGGCTGCTAATTGATTTCATTACTCGTTGGAAATGGAAACTAAAGTGCAGTGAAAGGCAGGGACGGAAAACGGCACAGATAGATCCAGAGCAATAAATTCTACAGCGCATCTTGGAAAATGGTCAGCAGCAACGCGATGAGAAACGCCATTAAGTGCAAATCTTTGGCCTGAAACCAACATCTAGAGGCAATTCTGATAATCACCCACTTACTGATGTGATTGTAAAAAGAGGAATTATGAGGGGGGGAAAAGTTCAGAACAGAAAAGGAAAATATGAAAATATGCTTAACAGTAAGAATATTGAAATATTTTCTATCACAAGTATTACGTTATCAACTGTAGGAACGCCACATGAAAGGTAGCAAAAGGCGAATTTCAGTTCGAGCGGGATGAAAAGGCCCTCGCTGGAAATGTGTTGTTCACACCGTTGTCCACAGGTGTTTTCACACATTAAAGAGCAGCCTGTGCAGGTATGGGTGGCAGCTGCCGGCGCCGAGCACAGACGACCAGAGCACTTCAAAAAGGCAAAGAAAAAGGAGAAAGGGATGAAATCATGTGAAATAACACCCACTACCTCGGAGTGATTTGGATCCATTTGCTCACTTTGGACTCCGAAAAGGTTCACACTGTCCTCACTTAATTCCCTGGAAAGGTCAGCGGCGTTGCCTAGCAGTTGTGTTTATGCAGCCGATTAGGTGGGCCAGGTCTGTATCGACAGCGGAGTGACACATGAAGGAATCATGAACAGCCATCGGCTGCTGATCAGCAGATTACGGCCTTACAACTGTTTATTCTAGAAATACAAACCGGACCCCCTCTTCAAACACTCCTCACATAAATAAACTAAAAATAGGACTTCTGCGTTCAGTCTCACATAAAACAGCAGTTATTTTCGGTAACTCCTGTCTGTTGTTTTTCCTCTTTTTTGCTCTGACACGAGCAGCACGATACTTTCTTCGTCTCCTTACCAACTGGGTGTCATCATCATTATTGTCTGGTTCAACGAGATCTTGAGCCCATCTGAGTAATCCGATTCCTCACTTCCTGATTAGATAATGATTTGCATGCATGAGGCAGAGTGGGAATCAGGACCAGTCAGAACACGACGCACAGGAAGGAGCACTCCATTTGCTCAGAGGGGAGATGAATAGTGGGAATATACACTGGGCTGGTGGACGGCGCTCACAAACACTGAATGGACCTGTGAAAAAGCGCTGGCACCGACTAAATGAGCTTACCGAAGCGAGCATAAATATTTCAGGAGGTTTCGAGAATCTGAAAAGCTTGTCAGGACGTAAAACAGACCATGTGACCGAACGCTCTCCATAAGGTCGCACTGCAAAAATGACGTTAGATTGTTCATGGCTTTATGAGGGAAGTGTTTATGTTTCCTTACAGAAACATTTATGTGCAGAAGTCTCTGCTGGAAAGACACGAGAAGGATTTAAACGTGGCCTCGCAGAAGCCTCTCAGCCGTTCTTTCAGTGTGATGCACTTTGAACTGACAGGCATAATTATGCTCTGAACAAAATATCGCTTACAGTAATTGCTGTAAAGTAAACGGTGGAACATATTCTGAGCAGACGTGCGCAAAAGCTGCAGCATCACTGGTGGGCCACAAGCTGCACTAAAAAAAGAAACATAACCGTGAAAAGTAGTTGGCAGCCGTGAGGGAACTTCTCTAAACACTTCTCTTTAGAGGCTGGCACTCTTCTGACCACTTAAGTGAGATGATAGACAAAAAAAAAAAAAAACTAAACAAAACCAGATCGATTTACTTGGCCTTTTCCTTCACAGAAGTTTAATTATAGACTCTGATTTAATGTAAGAATTGTCAACAGCCATAAAATCACTCTGCCAACTAGAATAATTTCAAGGTATACTCGGGGATGACCTTTTTCCATGCAGGCTAATGTTTGTGCAAGCTGTCATGACGCCCACGCCTTGTGTGAAGGAAATCTGCTGTTTTGCAACACTTGCAGGGTGTAAGTCACTGACTCCGTCATGCTGTGGTTGGAAAACACTGCGTAGGTTCTTTGAAGAGAATGAAATCTGCATGTATTTGTTTCCCTTCTGAAACTACAACAACTCGAAGGGCTGGAGTGTGTGCAGACTGCATGAGGGTAACGATGGGGAAGGACAGACGTGCTCGGTTGCTATGGAAAGTGTTTCCCTCCATCAGCTGCTCTCCGTCAGACCCGCTGCCATGGGTGACTAACAGGTAGGAGGGCCCTGGGGGCCGGGAGGGAGGCGGCCAGCTCCGGCGAGGGGAGCCCGGTCATTAGCTTGGAGTCTTCCCCCTTTCTGCTCGCGCCTCCTCCCACACCGCTGGCCTGGCTTTGCCCTCAGAACCGGAGGCCGCGCTATAAATTACATTCAACATGCAGAGAATACTGTGACTCACCGCATTAGCAGGGGGAATACACCCGCACTATAAATGGTCTGTTTTGTCTGAGAGGGTCACATTGCAGGTTAAGCCCCAAAGCTAAAAAACACGATCAGAAAAACTTTGAGAGAGAGAGAGAAAGAAAAACAATTCTTCACATTTTTTGTCTCATGCAGGGTACAGCTGGTATCCACTCCTCCCACTGTTAGTCTTTACATCTCCTCCTCACGTACTGCAGCGACGTACCGACGGGCCGCAATCCTCTAAGTTTTAAGTTTCCTACTCAAAATCACCAGTGGAAATAACATCAACAAGCCGGGATATGCTGGAGCTAAAACATGCGGGAAAATCACAAACTTATTCCAACGCTGTCACATTTACTGCTCAACTCATTGATAGAATTTTGTCGGCACACTGTGGTAAAAAGATACTAAATACAGAACATGCTTGATGTTATTATGGTAACAGTTATGTAAGAGTATTGAAATCATGGCACCATCACAGCTGTTGGAACAGGGCATCCTTCTTCTATGACTACATGGTGATATTTAAAGAAATGGGTGATATTCAAACTACCGACTCCGTGTCTCAGAAAAACAACACAATCGACATGGATCCTAAATACATTCAAATTAAATTTCATTAAAAATAAAAATAAAAAACCTAACCAGAAAAGGAAACAAAAGACATTCACCACAGTATGAATCACAGATTTCTTGGAAAATGTAGGCGAGGCTTCGTTTGCTCCCCAGCTTCAAAGTGAGGACAGCCTATCACTCTGAGTTCAGACTTGAATGTGACTTATATAATAGCTTTTTGTGGAGGCAGCCTTGTAGAACACCATGATGCTCTCAGGAGGAAAAAAGAAAAGAAAAAAAAAACTCCAACCTGTCCAGACTTGTGCTGGTGCACGCTATCAAACAGCAGCCACATTGATTTGATTTCATAGTGTTACGTTTGCACATACCGGGAGAGTCTTTCCAGGTTCGCCCACTGATCTATCAATGACTGCAAATGAAGATCAGTCACACAGTATTCTCAACTCATGTACAGATCTGGGCTTATTAAACATGAATAAACATAAGCAATAAGTTACTGGATGTCAATAGAATGTCAGTGACATTCAGGCTTTGGGTGACGGAATAAAGGACGCATTCTTTAAATTCTCCATAGTAAACAAACTAACTCGCGAACTATTTCACCAAACTGGCCTGAACTGATTGAAACCCTCCAGCCTCTGATGTAAACATTAACGACAGCACAATTGACTTGACCTGAGTATTGATCGCCTGTGCCTGAAAACCTTCCTGCAGCAACAAACAAATGAGGACCGGGGAGACTCCCCTGCTTTAAAACAACTAAAAACAAAACAAAACCTGCTCATGACACAACACACTGACCAGGAAGAAACAGAAAACTCGTTCCAAAATTTACCACTTGTGGGCAAAAGCCTGAAAAACACCCAAAGCTGATCAAACATGTGGACTGTTGTGTTTTTTTCCTGACAAAAATGAGGGCTCGCTTTTCTCACGGTCCACTCAGCTTTTGCAGGCAAATAACAGTGAAAGTGGAGCTTTCTGCTGTAAACAATCCCCACAGAGGAGTGGCGGCACCCACTAACACCCACTATCACCTACTTCACTGCAGAAATGCCGCCCCAGTCCTAAAAACAGGGCGTTTCAGTCGAGAATTCACTGGCACCTCTGGTATGAAGCACCTGCAAGCACATGTATTCTCAGACAGAGGTCATCCAGATAAGATCATATCAGCAAAACAATAAACGGTTTGCTCAATGTTCATGGGATTTTTCCAGCAGTGAAAGTGTAATTGGGAATCTAAATGAAACAATCAGTTGACTTCCTTCCTTCAGTTGAGTCTCCAGACGCCTCGAACAGTTTAAATAACATCTCGGTGCTCTGGGAGATGGATTGCTCTCTGTAAATAGGCTGAGACGTGTATCGTTCCCAGCAGGTAACTCAAGCAGCCGGATCAATCATGACACACAAGGCAGAGGGAAGTGAAATCATGAGGATTTCAAATGGCAGCAAGCAGGCATTTAAAAAAACAAAACAAAAACACAATGGATCTGCTCTGCTGACTGTCACTTTGCTCAGTGAATGACTCTCTCATTACAGAGCTGTCATTTTAAATCATGCATCTGGTGCCTGGCAGCTTCCACCTCCGTGCATGTCTTTTTTGGTCTTTCTTTAATTAAGTCACATTCGTGAGAAATAACGAGACGCTATGAAACGAGCCCGTCTGGTCGGTGTGCAGCTGAAGAGGCGTTCAGGGGCTGCAGTCAAACTTGAATCAATACGAGTCCGGACGCGAGTGTTTTTTCCTGTGTTTTTTTTTTTTTTTTTTTACCTTTCGGGCTCGAGCTGTCCGCGTGCTGGCGGGTCCTCACCGGGAGCGGCGGCGACGCGAGTGGAGGGGGAACCCTGCCGTCGGCCGGGAGGCAAAGTGCCCGTTAACTTTAAATGGAGGCGGCCGGTCGGTGGAGAGGGAGCCGAGAAGTAAGGAAGAGAGAGAGAGAGAGAGAGAGACAGAGAGAGAGAGAGAGAGGGAGAGAGAGAGCGGCTCCTGTCAAGCACCGCCTCGGCGGCTACTCTCTCTCTCTCTCTCTCTCTCTCTCTCTCAGCCAATAAATACACTGCGGCGCTGCGCATCCAGCTGCTGAACTCCGCCGCTGCTCTGCTGCTCTTTAATGCACGGCAGCTTGAAAAGGCGACATTATCACTGGCTGTGAGCAGAGTCTGATGGATGTAGCCTGAAGAAATAACAAGTTACTGCAAACTCTGTTGCCCATTAAAATGTGTTTATACTGCTGACATTAACGTCTTGACCTTTTACTTTATCTCTCTCTCTCTCTCTCTCTCTCTCTCTCTCTCTCTCTCTCTCTCTCTCTCCCTCTCTCCTCTATAGAAAATCAATTGTTGTAAACTACGTACAAATACCAACTAAATTTTTAATTTGAAACCTTAACCAAGCAGAAGGAATTTTTTTAAATTATTATTTAAGGATTCCAACAGACGTAAACAGTGGTATCCTGTAATGACAAGAACATTAAGACGTCCATCATGTATTAACGGGAATGAAAGAAAGTCTCCATTGCATGTAAACTGAAGAAATAAGGTTACATGAACTTGCAACTAACTCCATTGCTCATCAGTGTATTGTTAATATGGTACACAACATTGAAAACAGATGCACTGTCTGTTTTGTAAGGGTACTAAAAGCCATCATCCAGTTAACTATTGCTGAGTGGGCATGGTTTCAGATCCTAGCCACACAGGAAGAGCATCCAGTATAAAAAAAAAAAAATTCTTTGGTTCATTCAACCTGTACAAAGTACAGGAGACAGAGAACTGCTAACACAGGTTTATAGTGTGTAGGAAGGTGCTAAATGCAGATATGAGAGGGTGGCTGCTGGTCGGCCACAGTTATCTGATCTTAATAAAAAGAGGGTGAGAATGGCAGAAAGTGGGTTAACAGAAGTCACTCAGAGCAGCAGGTGTGTCAGATAGACATGAGTTAGACATAAGTGAATAAAGGTTATCTTTTACAAACCAGTCAACTGTTTTTCAAAAACACACATTTTTATTGCTGAACTGCTTCGAAGCGTGGATTAGATTTGGAAACGAGTAACAGGTACAAGCTTTGAAGACATAGTATATAAAAATCAACTATATATTTAAAATGAAAAGCGTCAATCTAAAAGTTTAGCTATATGGACCCCAACAGCTGTCCACAATCCTATTGTGTAGTGAGAAAGAAGAAGTCCTGCATTCAACTGTGAAAGACTATATTTGTCATGAGAACCGCATTAACTCATAAAACTCACAAAGGCAACAAAAAGAGCAAAGCAGTTCTGTCCAAATTGCACCCTGGATCACTTCCACATGCAGTAATGTAATGGAAACTAATGACGGGGTTATAATGGAGAACGCTTGACCTCACGACTACTTCAGTGCCCCTCTTATTTTATTCTTAGTGTTTGCTACAATCATTTCTCATTGCAAAAGATTAATGACAGAACTAACATTTTCCATTTGCTATTTCTACTATTTGACAGTAGAATACTGTTGGTACTGTCACCTGCAGTTTCAAAGGTGACAGTGTTTGTGCATTGATAACTATTTACTGAATACTGAGGCTATATGACAGCGATCATTCGCAGTCGGTTTGTTTCAACAAGAACAAGTTTGTTCAGTGGAAGAGCATAAATTAAATAAAACACAAACTTGTCTAACGGCTAAACTGGTATTGTTGTAGATTCAACCATAGAAAAAAGAAGTTTTCTAAGCATTGTGAGTAATAATCCAAATGAACAAAGAAAAATGTGATAATTTATCTAATAATACACTTATTTTTAAAATTATATTGCAAACAGCTTCACTGATAATATACCAGTTGAAATAACCACAATAAATGAAAAACTGCCACACAGAAACTAAGATGCCATCAGAATAGCAAAAACTACCCAACGAGATGAAAGTGGCTGTGTTTTCTAGAGGACCACAGGAAGACCAAAATTATCACACTGAGAGGCAAAGCTGGAGTGCAATGATTTTGAAATACCACAAAGGGATGCAGAAGTAGCTCAGAAAGACAACAAAGAGCAAAATACATTAAACTACCATGCTCCAAATAATGACAGGATGTAACTGTGTCAAAAAACAACGAAATGTGAAACTATGCACAGATGAAAACAACACAGACGTTTACAGTGACCTTTAAAAAAATGTTTGAGTGCCACAAAAAGACGAACAGCAGAAAATTAACACGGAACACTTCAAAATTCAAACTACAACTGTGACTCAAGAGTGCCACAGCATGACTCAAAGTGACCACAACAAGGCAAAGCTACAACTTCAATTCACAAGAATACATACCTGTCATTAAGACAGCTAATACAGACATGAAAGGATCACAGAGGGACATGTGTGTAACAGCAGCAGCTGGCAGCTACAGAATATTGACAGTAATTTACATTAAAATGTACATTATTGAAATATTTGGACATGTATGAATCGCGGCTGTGTTCAGCTCGCAGGACTGCTGCGCTGCAGAAAGCGGCCGAGCACATCACATAATGATGTGTGCAGACAACAGAGCCACAGTATTTGGTAAAGCACATGATTTCACATTCCACTGACCACAATGGCGAGGGATTAGGCTCCACAATGAGGACGAGGCTAGCAGAGAGGATAACAGACATGGAAAACATGTGGGTGTCTGGGCGAGACAGCGAGAGGGAGAGTGAGTCAGGTCACGGCAGTCCGAGGCTCCTGCTGAAGAAACTCCCCTCCTGCCGTATGCAGTGGAAGCTCGTCCCACCATGTTTTCCTGAGTGCTAATTTCAGACAATTAGCAGTTATTTCCTCTTGATTGAAATCTCCGCGTCCTGTACGGCTGGGATGGCCATCGACATCATTTCATCCTCACTAACAGGAGGCCGAATCCTGATCAAGCATCTCCAACGCACACACGGATATTTTTTTTAGATTTTAATCAACGTGGATACTCCACACTTTTGATTTCAAGTGATAACCGCTTCAGATGTACACACATTTTTCAAACCAATCACGTGCTGAATTTTTTTGGTAACCGATTCATGCCTCGGGCCGCAAAGTGTGAGGATGGCGGCCCCGGGTGGCCCGCACGCCTCCAGTTGCCTCCCTGAAGCAGTGTGACAGCCCACAGATCTCTGATGACATGGTGTGGCTCAAAAAGGAACTGCATCCTCTCAAAAGAAACTCAGGACTTTTGCACGAAGTTTGACATTTTATTACTGTCTGTACAGCACGGTACATAATAGACACAAAACAAATAAAAACATTATCAAGGAAAATAGTAAAGGGCACAATCCACTTGTGTGGCCTTCAATGCCTTAAAGTCTTATTCTCATGACAGCAATGAGTGACTAATGATAAAGCATTTTCCTTCTAAAAAGCCTTATAAGAGTGACTTTACAAATATTTGTACAATCTCCGAGCTGTGTATGCTTTTTTTTTTTTTTTTCTTAGCGGCATCTTGGTGAAATGACGTTTGCCTACAGTGAGACACGAGAAGATAAATGTTTACGATTGAAACTGGATCAGCGAACATATCAGGCGAACCTCAACGGCCCGCCAAATGAAGCTCGTCGTACGTAAACCCCAAAATGTTAAAAGTCAGATTTAACACTTCCAACTGGACCCAACATACAGACTATATGTACAACCGAGGCAACAAACACAAATTTTAAAAAAAAAAACTTCTCTCTTCCTGCAATGACCTTCAAATGCACCGAAAAAGGCAGATCTCCAGACGACAGACGATAACATCTTCAAGCATGTTTTGTGTGAAAGGCAACACAATAAATAAAACAATTGGCACAGGAGTTTGGGACAATCTGAACCGAGAAGCACGATGTCTTGTGAAATATTCACAGGAAACTAAGCACTAAAGCGAGCGCGCCGAGGGTCTTCAGAGCCGACGTCCCCCGCAGACAGCAACACAAGCCGACTAAACAGAACTGAGATAAATCACCATTTAATTACAGTGCTGAGTATAACATTTATAATTCAATATAGTATTTTGTATTTACAAGCATTTTTACAGCCGAGGACATCAAACGGGGCTTCAAGCTTAGAACTATATCAGGACATATAGTAGAACAATCAGATCATATAATGCACTAAATATAAACCTTGTAAACATCACATCTCACCTTTTCTCTTCGATATCAGTCAGATTAAGTTTATATTTGCCAGGTTCATAAAGTATTTGTCCTTATTTTAAGGCATAGGTATCAAGCTTAGGAGCGAGCCTAAGATTTTACTTTAAATAAGCCAGATTTAGTAAGGAACGTTTCACTCCAGAGAGAGGGGAACAAAAAAAAAAAAAAAAAACAAACCCTTGCTCTTCACCACAGCAAACCCCTCCCAAAGTAAAACGTTCCCTTGTGTTCGTGGATCGGCGTGGCTGGCTGTGTGCAGTTATAAGATCTCCTCCACTCCGTGCGCAAAGATCATAACCAGGCCGGGCTCCAGGATCATGTCCTCCCCCATGTGCTGATTCTCGCAGGCCATCACCACCACTGCCTGCTTGCCAGGGATCCGCTTGGCAACGTAGTTCTCATAGTAGCGCCTGTTCATCTGCCGCGTCTCCAGCGTGGCCAGTCCCTGCGGCCAGTTCCGCTCGTGGGCGTTCTCGATCAGGTCGTTGACGATGGTGAGGGGACAGCCGCTGTCGATGAGGGAGCGCTTGATGACGGCCTGGAGCACGGCGTCGGGCGTGGAGATCATGCCCCCCCAGCGCGTCACGCGGGCCGGCTGCATGGAGTTCACCCACCTGGAGATCAGACACAAGTGGAGACTGTGAGATTATATATTACACTAGCTCTTCAAGGCATCATATTATCCTTCGGCATGGGTGAGCATGAGTATGCAGAGAGGACCTGAAGAGGTCATGAAGGCTGTTCCGGAGCTCGTTGATCAGAGTCAGAGAAAGCGATCCTCTTAAGCGAGCCCAGGGGAACGTACGGAATGTATGGAAATCAGATCGACCTCACATTTTCTCTGCAGACAACCCTCGTCTTGTTTTTCAAGTCTGTTCTGGCATCAAATTCTCCGGGAGGAATGTTGGACCACTTTACATGATTGTTGGTGATGTGATAGACCCACAAGCTCATCACCTTCAAGCAAGATGTCCAGATAAACCCAGTGGTTCCCAAACTATCTCTCATGAAAGCCTCAGATTGCCTCTAAAGTGTGCGAGTAGCGGAGAGGGACACCCACAAACTACTACATGTAAAAGCAGGAGCTGAAACAAAAAACAGTTTCCAGATCTTGGGGTCCATCCAAAGGGCCCGGGGCCCCAGGTTGGGAACCACGACGACTGATTTCAGCAGTTTCAGTCACATGTCTTTGGATCACTCGTGAACGGGAAAGAAGACTGAGGCTGACTTACTCCAGGATCTCGTTGTACTCTATGCTCTCCTCCAGGTTTTGCAGGTTGGGGTTTGCGCTTCGAATTGCTCTCATGTAGGCTTTAAGCAGCTGAATGTCTCGTTTCTGGAGGCGGAAGGAGTCAGAAACAGACGTGTCAAAACATCCAAAAGGAAAAACGGAACAATCCATCAGTCCAAACAATCAGGTAACAGGTTCTCACTCATCAGAAATTGGTACCATATCACGATTACGTCACTTCACACACAGTTGAGTTATCATCTAGAAATGTGCTCACCTGTTCTCCCAACTGATGTTTGTGTTCCGCAACTGTTTTTTCCAGCTCTGAAATTTTAGTCTGCTGCTGTTGCACGACACTCCTCAAGTGTTTGATACAGTTGTGGTTGGGCAGCTCATCTTTGGGCATTTCCAGCCTGCAAGAACAGGACAGACAGAACAATTAAAAAAAAATTAAATTCAATATAAAAGCTGTTAATCACACCTTATTAATGCTGCACCTATTACTTATTTTGTGAGACTTGCTTCCCTGTGGACGTCACTTACCCACATCCCTCCTCGCAGTTGACGGGTCTTTTGGGGTTGTGCTCGCAGTCCTTGAGGTGCGACTGCAGCTGATCGAGCCGCAGCGTCGCTGTGCAGCCGAAGCTGGCGTTGTCACAGCTGATCTGAAGCTTGGACAGCATGTTACGCATGATGCGGGGCACCGGCCGCAGGTGAGCCAACGTCACCACCGTGCGGTCGACGGGACAGATCTGCTGCTGGGCGAACCACTGCGTTATGCAGGCGTTGCAGAAGGCATGCTCACAGTGCGGAGCCTGAAACGGAGGCCAGAGTAAGAGAGTAAGTAACACACACACAAACAAAAAAAAAAATTCAGTGAGTAAAACGGTAGCTAAATAACTGAAAGTCTCACCTGCACGGGCTCTTCCAGTACTCCACTACATATCGGACAAAGCAGGTCTTCATCCACCTCCCCTTGGAACCTCGTAACGTCGTACCCCATGGTACATTACCCGCAACCTCCTGAAAGATGGATTGGGGAAACCTGGGTTTAGTAAACATTGAAATGCAAAGAGTTTACCAAAGATGCTTCAGACACTTTAGATTATTACTTGTGAAACAATCAAGTACCATCCAGAAGTTACATAAATATAGCCACAGAACCCAGAGGAGAAAAAACAGACGTTTCAATCACAAAAATTCAAGTTATGGCGTGGTCCCAACAGAGCCTGTTCTCACCAGTATTTCTTCAAGGTATGCGGAAGAAATTAACAGCAATGCATCGACTAAACCTGAGTTTTAAAGTCCCTAAAATGAATGATTGGCCTATTGCTGATTTAATGTGGGCGGTTTCTGTTTAAACTTTCTCTTTAATCTGGAGAACAAAAGCAAACAGTCAAGCACAGGCACTTCCTTCAGAAGGAAGCTAAACAAACAGCAGAAGTATCAAACTAAATCCAGATGAGATAAACTGGTTCCTCAGAGCTACATCCACTCAGTTACATTCACAACTCTCCAGTTACTTTGCGTGTGGGACGTGAGAACACGAAGAGAGCTGACAGCTCATCATTCACAACTAAGGTGATGTTTATAGTTTAAAAAAAAAAAAAAAAAAATGCAGTTGAACAGAATCCCAGGCTCCAAATTAATTACAATATGTTAGAAAGCGAGGCGGTCGTGTTATCTCAGTAAAAATATTCATATTCAGTCAAAATGAGTAACCGTCACTGCAAAAATCAATATTTCTTTCACATTAAAGACTAAGAATCCCTTCGAAGAAACGGGTGGTTGTGAGTGATTTTGTGATCGTCTCCACTTCAATTACCTGAACTAATGTGCAGCATGTAGTGAGACACATAACAACTAACGTCCCATTTTGTGTCTCAAGATTAATAATATGATGCTGAGCCTCCTGTGTCAGAATTTTTTTGACAAGCTTGTTGTCTCAGTCACAGTGATTCAGCAACTGCACCCCCCCTCCCATCAAAGACTTCTCCTGATCCAGGCTGAGATTGGGATTTTCTTTTTTAAACAACAAACGGCTTCCTGCACAGGAGGTGCAATGAAACATTAATCAAAGTGTGTTTGTGTGTTTGCACAGTGCAAGCTCACCTGTTCACAGAAACACTATTTTTTTTGCCTTAGTTACTAGGTGCGATGCTGGCACAGAGGAGTATCAGAGGTGGAACAATTTGTTCTGCCACTGTGTCTTAGTGCAAGTGAAAAAGACAGCTCGGTGTTATAAAGGCTCAACAGTCCCAAAGCCAAAGGCTTCTGCTTCAACACTCCTAATTCATAATAAATTCTTCTTTAGCCTCTGGAGGAGTCTGATGACTATCCGTTCAAATGAGTCAGGTGGAAAAACAAGGCTTCCTTGGGAAGCACAGCTTCAAGAACTATTATACATTACAAATATTGGATGTATAATCACCAGTAATGTGGTGGTGACAATCAAAAGACACCACAGCCAGGCACGTTTAGATGAATGCATCACCTGAGTGACCTAGGAAAATATATGTAATGTTTCGGTATCTAAAATCACTAATATGATCTAAAAAAAAAAACAAAAAAAAAAAAACTATCAACATCCTGTTCAAAGCATTAAGAGTCAATATCTTTTACACAGGCGATAAGCACAAACACTACGAAGCCCACCTCACTCACAAAAGGCCTCAAATGCTCCCATCAAGCTCTGGACGCAACACTGTTGGATCACATCTGGCAGAAATAGACTGTCTGTTGAAAGAAAGAAACAAAGAAGACAGAAGATCATATTAAAACCAATTCATTTGTTTGGAAATTACATGTGGATGTTTGCTTGAATAATAGGCATAGCAATTAAGCGAATCACAGGATACAATATAAAAGGGCTTATCTGTGGGGATTTAAATACCCAGGAGTCTTATTATTATTGAGATGCGTTATTGAGATGTCCAAAAACAAAGTGAAAATTGTTAGCCAGTTAACATCTTTGGCCCCATCACTCACTCGCTGAAGGCTATAAATCCTCCAGACAGCCTCAAAGCGATGTCCTTGCTCCGGATCTGACTGATGTTTTAATGCTACCCTTGACGTGGTAATGTAACAGATTCTTGGACACTGTGCTACCCCAGCTGACTGGTGTCTGACCTCATTTCTGATGATTTCCAGCTCCTTTTCCTCTCATCGATCTCAACAGGCATTCAAACAAGCGGACTACAGCGTCCATGCTAACATTAGCCGTAAGCAGCCGGGATTTTCTGCTAACACTGCTACAAACCTCCAGGCTTTTGATGCTTCTGATGAAATGAAACAGGGTCCACGTCAATAAAGACCCTAACATTTGTAGTTGCGGTGTTCGCACAGCTATCTTCTCACGAATCGTGTGAACCGTTTAGCCACGTTAGCATCTTCGGTCCCGTTGGTTTCCTGTGTATATTAGCACCCGAGCTAACAGGAGAGATCTCCAACTGGGCAGCTTACACCGAGAAAGGGCCGTTTGCACGCAGCAACGTGAGACCGAAACATCTCACCAGACCGATTTACTTACTTGAGTGCACAAAGGAAGAGATATTTCTCAATATCTTTGTGTATTTTCGGACGTCCGACTGTTATTAGCGGCTTGCTTCCACGTCCTGCTACATCCTACATTTCCAAGACGTTGCTACGCAGGAGGCCAGTGACGTCATGACGCAGCAATGCTGAATTTAATCATTCGACGTCTATGGCTCTAGTCACAGTCAGTAACAATTTTCACGCAAACATGTAAAAATATATATATATATATATATCAAATTGGTGCAAATTCGTGCAAAAAAAAAAAAACAGCATCAGACTGAAATTTAAAGAAATGAAATTATCAGTTAACTCATATTTCACCTAATATCTGAACAGTTGCTCAAAACGAATGCCTTTAGTCCAGTGATAGTAATCAATACTGAAATAATATTCAAATATTTATGGTCAGCACACTCTTCAATCGCATTAACAAATCAAATATATAGTCGTTGTTTGTTTGTTGCTCAACACATAAAATTAATGAAAAGCAAAGAGTAAGAAAGAAAGAGTAGTAAGAAAAAGCCACTACATACTAGAGCTGGATTTATGCATAAACCAGCAAAAAGGCTTTGTCAAATCTGGATTTCAACGGATTTCATTCAATGTATGGATTTATTTATTTATTTATTATTATTATTATTATTTTTTGTCTTTTCCAGTACTTCTTAGTCAACAGGGTTTTGTTACTGTGTTCCTCAGCTTTGAAACAACTTTAACTGAGGACTGCTTACAGAAACACACACACACACACACACACACACACACACACACACACACACACACACACACACACACACACACACACACACACACACACACACTTCTTTCAAATCAGACCTTAAAACATGATTGCTTTCTCAGGTTTTACCATTAAAAATAAACCATTAAAAATAATTCTAGTTATTTTATTATATACTATATATTCTCCTTTTTATGTTTTTCCCAATCACATTGTTGTAATGTTTCCATAATCTTTATCACTTCATATTAAGATTCTTAACTTCTTTATTTTAAAGTATTTCCTTTATTTTCCTGTCAAACACTGTGAATTGCCTAGTGTCTAGCGATGTGAAAAAATTTCTTTGCTTGGCCTTGCCTGTGTAAAAGTTTTATTTCCTGATTAACTTACAATTAACAGGCAAAATGAAGTGCTATTCTAGGCCATACGCTGCTGATGCTCAGTTTGTGACAGAAGGTAAACAGGAAGAACGTGAACAGCAGCCAACATGCAGACAAAAAAAAAAGTGTGAGGACACACATGAACAGAAGGAGGGACACATTGAAGACATGAGTCAGATTTCAGTGCTGGTTCGACTGCATGCTCCAACACTGACAAAAGGCAGGCATCACAGCTTGTTAATTACATGTTTATACTGCGCGTTATCGTGCAAAACTGAGGGGTTAAAACGATGGCCTCAGAAATATCCTTTACACCGGCAGATAGAACGATCAAACCCAAACTCGACGCCCTGGTCAAGGAACCAACGGAAGCCATCGCTGCTGTTGGTAGACAGGAAACTCCTCACAAAGCTGTGTGTGAGATGGAAGGAGAAAGGCTCATTTTGACATGGAAGCAGAATGAGGAAACACCCTCGAGTGTAGAATGACTCATCACACAAAAGACGCAGTTTCAAAGGAAGAGAAAAAGAGGATGTCGAAAACACTGTAATTATATTTTTTAAGAATTGCTTTCAAAAGAACAAGAAATATCAGAAAAGCTATCCCATAGACACAACATAGGAAGTGTTTAAATTCATTTTCCCCTCACAGGCTCTGAAAGAATGTCAATTTTCAGGACGTAATTAAGCTAAATGTTCATTTAACACAAATGGTCCATCACATAATGGAACATCTCTGAACCTCTTACGTGGTGCTCATGGCCTGAAATGGTCAGTATCCAAGGAAAAGAAAACAGTCAGTAGCTTAATGCAACAAAGATGTGAATTTTCTTTTACTATACAGGCATTTAAAATCGATCGATGTCCATCCCTGTCACAGCTCAGAACACTCCAGAAGAGGCTGCAGTGCAGCTGTTGCTGTGACGGAACGCCGTGATAAAAAGAGAAGGACAGAAATTCAACATTTCTGGTGACCGGTCGAGGTCGCATCCTGCCTCTGCCCATTGTTTACTGGGATCAGATCCTGCGTCACACCAGTCTGAACTGGATAAAGCTACATTGGAGATAGATGGACGCTGGATGAGTCATCAGATACAATCCAACAGTTAGCGCATAATTCAGAGGACAATACGACAGGGACACTTCACAGCTGTGTCGCTCCACCTCACAGCTGTTTCAAAATGTTGACAATCACACCAATAACAGGATATTCTTTCCTGTCAGTGTAACTCTAATGACACTGGGGTTTTTCTCTGGTTGGACATGATAAAAAAAAAAAAGTACAAATCAATGAACATGATACAAAAGAGCAGAAATACAATAGAGGAGAAATATTTAGAAAATCCATTTTGATGTTCATTAACAATCACTTTGTGGTGGAAAATGAAGGAAGGAATAAATTGTTTTTATTGCTACCAACCAGTAAATAGTGCAAGCTGTTATATAAGAGCATGAAATGACCTTTGGCATTTGGCCTCCTGCCTGAGTGACTGAATTCAGAACAACAGCTCCAGCTCAGGATTTTATTGCTTGGCAGCTTTACAAAGCAGAGAAATAAAGGACTATATCACGCACGTATTTCCAATATATTTAAGTAAATGAACAACAAAAACCCCTTGGCTGTCAGAGAAGTCAGTGAGAAATCATCAAGAGGAGGTAGTTCAGGCGTATATCTGCCCAGATTCACTGTGGTGTTAAGTGACATATTCAGGAATTGACTCCTGTGATCGATGCAAACCTGAAAGTCATACAAAATATATAGTTTTGACTTAAAGTGGTGTTCAAAGCCGATATTTCCACCTTCCCTTTGAAGCTTATCTTCCAGTGGCATTGCTTCCTTGATGTTGCATGAAGATTAAAAACATGACTACACACACAGGAAGTATTTAGCAATAGCACTTTATTGAACACAAACAACCCTAAGCCACAATACTGAATGACAAGACCAATTGGCTGCAGCAAACATTTTATAAAATAGATTCAGGTTTAATGTCACTAAACTGTTTTTTTTTTTCTTTTAACGTCAGAAAGACAGATGCAGGTTTTTCCAAAACAGTGAATGATCTTTTACATATTTAACATTTCTGTAACAAATCATCATTCACATGTTCACACAAAGGAATAACAAGGCAAAGTGCTTTCAGGATTGCATTGTCGAAAAAAAAAAAAAAAAAAAAAAAAACCCAACAGAAAAATGAATGGCTTGAGGTTTAGGTGTGGTGGCGGGTGGCGGGGAGTCGGGGGCGGGGCTGGTCCTGTCTTGGGAGTAGGCATGGGTGTTGAGGGGTGGGGGGGTTATTGGGTGGGGTGGGGTGGGGGGCTGGTCAGAAAACCTCAAACCTTTCACCTTGTCCTGCACCCCTTGTAATCAAACTGAATGTACAACGTCGGGGCAGTGCGGAGACAGACGCCTGTGTAGCAGAATTTGGTTCAGAGTGGACAGATGGATTCAAAGGCATACGGCTCGAGGGGCTCGGACTCCCACTCGTACAGAGTTACAAAATCCACATCGCCATCTTCCTCGTGACAAACCTGTAATATCATGAGAACTGCAGGGCAATTGACGGCTGACCCAGAATGAAGCTGTAAACGTTGATATATTGTACACTATAGGGCTAGACGGGGAAGTATATGCATAAGAGGAACAAAAACCAACAGATGGAGTTTGAAATTAAAAAAAAGCCAATGCGTGGTTATTCGTTTTCTAAAAGATGATTCCTCTGACCATTGCCACTGAATGTTAAAGGGGATAGACTATCATCATAATCTGCATCATAACATTGTCTGGCTTCACATTCCAGTGGTATTTTTGTCATATAAATGCTTCTCATAAATATTTTTTTTTCCCAACGTCAAAGAGACATATAGACACACAGCACAACCAAGCACACTTCATGTATAACTACCATTGCTTATGATAAATCTGTATTCCCATACTGTGAATAGACTTGCTTTTTTTTTTTGTTTGTTTGTTAGAAGTCAGAACGGGTGGCAAGACAAACAATACTCAAGGCTGCAAAACAAGGAGGTAGGAGAAATGCTACTGAAAAAACAGCAAGTGATGCTAACGTGATCGTTCACTGAAATAATGGCGAGGACGCCGGGCTTCTTGAGCCGCGCCGGTGCCGCCAGCTGCCGCGCCGGTCAGTGCCCGAGGGGCAGGTAGAACATCAAGGGTGAGATTTTTCACTCTGCATCTGGAAAGTTAAGCTGGAGTATTGACATGTTGATGCTGTCTGCAGCTCCCTGATGCGGACCGGTGGAGCAGCTGAGGTGATCTACTAACTGAAGAAGTCCTAAAAAGAGGCCTACCCAGCCTTAGAAAAAAAAAACAACAACAATTTGAATCGTGTCTTTACCCTATATTCCCAGACTGGTTTGTGTCCTAAAGTTGGCTAATTTCAACAGAGTTAACTTCATTGGTCCTGTTTGTCATCACAGGTCTGGAGACCGCGCTGCTGGTGATGGCATTGACTCCTTTACACACAGTAGAGTAGTATATTTGCAGATTTGTAAATGAGGTAATCAGCGTTAGGCTAAATAGGGGGAACCCTGTCATTGACACACATGCCCACTTCATTCACCAGCAAAAAGCAAATTAAAATTAAAAAAAAAAAGAAAGAAAGAAAGAAAAAGAAATCCTCTATCAGAGGGACAGGACTGTGAAAAATTAAATCAACTTTGGAATGTCGGTGGACGAGCCAACTTTTTTTTTTTCCTTTTTCTTTTTTCATGAAGGTGCGCTGTGAAAACTATTTGATTGTAACTCATCACATGCCCTGATTCAGAGTCCTTCCACTCCTGATAAGGGCTCTTTTGTATTTCTCCAAAGATAAGCCACTCATAATAAAACCAGGCAACCCATTATCTAACACCTTTTTTTTTTTTCTTTTCTAAGTTTAAATTTGCGATGACTTAAGGCTGCCTCAGCAGCAGATCGACGCCTGCTTTAAGTCCAGTTGTGAGAGGATTGTTAATAGCTTGTGAGTTGCAATGAGGTGGCAACATCTACAGTGAAGCGGACTAAACTTTAAAAAAAAAAATAATAAAACACAACAAAACATGTAAAGGAGCTACGACTACTAAAAAAACTGTCACAGAACATGCAGTATACATCCTTTCCTACAGTAGGCTATACCTAATAGCACATTCAAGGGGGTCTTCTAATGGGCAAAATTCTCTGATATGGCTCTGCTTTAGAGTAATCAAGCTGGGTGAGAGACTACTTCCACTGTGGGCTCACAGGAGGAGCGTGTCCATAAGGTGCTCCGTCAGGAGATTTGCTGCCTTACGTCACCTGCACGAATACTATTGTCATTCTGTTCGACGGTAAACGCCGGGAAAGTGTTCCGAACATTTGTTTTCCTCCGTGTAAATACATTTCCCCCCCCCCACCCAAAAGACACATCTTCTGCTGGTGAAAACAAACGGCACTTTCAAAGGGGAATGTTTCTCTAAAACCACAATCACAAGACCTCCGAGTAACAAATTCTGAAAACACATAGGCTATACAGTAGATATAAATCTCATGAGTTTCATAACTGTACAAGCTTTAGGCTACACGCTGAAGAGGGAGGGACACGAAAGAACCCTTAATGCTTAACATTGAAAACAAATATAAGGCATTTTCATATTTCCTTTTATCCGCATACATCACTGACAGCAGGTCTAAATATTTTTGAGAAAACATTTCATTCAAGGAGGAAGAGAGGATGCATATACACATCTACACATGCAAATGAACATGTCTACCGGCTAGAAACCAGAAGTCCAAACTACTATACCATCGAAGTCCATTCATAAAGAGGAAGGAAGGAAAAAAAAAACACTTCCGCCTACTCAAATCTATCAGTCAACTTGTGCACGGTCCATTGTCTGAGCAGGCAGCTTTAAAGTTGGATTTTGATCACAGTTTTTTTGTTTTTTTTTAAGAAAGGAATATCTCACACACTCCACGATCAAACGCCACCTCTCTGAACACAAACAGGAGGACCCCTTGAAATCCTTCATTTGCTACAGATGAGTGACTTTTGGTGTTAACAAAAAAGGGCATATTAAATTATATTTCTTTCCAACTGAGGAAGCAATGATAAACAAAAGGTTATTGCACTTTTTTTATCTTTTGTCTATTTCAAACGAGGTCAGCTTTAGAGAGAGAGAGAGAAAGAGAGAGAGAGAGAAGATGATTCATGCCTTAATGTCATAGTAAGACAACAAATGTTACGTCACTTCTATAATATGATCACACGGTTATTAACACTGCACACAGCTACTACTGCAACCCTACTTGTAGTCAGCCTAACCCTAAATAACACAAAACAATCTCCACAATCAATTTGCAACACAGTCACAACAAACAGCTCATCTAAGTTTGATGTTGAACGCGAGGTACCGCAACTTGGTTCTGCACTGCGAAGTCACGAATCACCCATGAATAAATAACCGGGAGTCGAGAGGAACGATCAGAAGCGGCTCTGAAACTCCAGACAATGCTCGTTCTACAGTTCATGTGTTTACTGACAATCAAGCCTCGTGTTTTCTGCACTCAGGATGCTTTTTTTTTTCTCACCCCCCCCCCCCCCCCCCCCCCCCCCCCCCCCCCCCCCCCCCCCCGCTCACGTCGTTGCCTAATTTTGGTCTGTAGGCTCCTTTGCTTCGTGCTGTTGGGAGAGCCAACCGAGCCCCGAGGTGCCTTCTTTGGATTTGTGCTTTCGTAATATTGATCCCTCCCCCCCCCATCCTCATCCACTCAATCTTTAATGCGCCCCGAATCGCATCGCGGATGTGCAATTTACTCTGCCACCCAGAAGGAGCACTCTGGAGATACATAGCGAAATCCAGACTGATGCAGAAGGAGATATTTAGGCTTTTTTTTTTTTTTTTTAATTCTTCTCTATTTCAACTCAAATCACACAGGATTGGGGAAAGAAAAAAAAATAAAAAATTAAAAACAAAAACCGCCCACACAGAATATGAGCCCATCTACTGTAGCCATGTATGTTCAGTGTAATTTCTTTTTCCCATTATAAGGCTTCTGGGAAATACAAATGGAAGACCGTACCTTTCGGTAGTAACAAATAAAAGGCACCATGCCACCACTGTGCTTGATATTACACAGGTCCTATTGGTGGGGGGAAAATTAATAACCAAGCGCTCAGGCAGGGAAGGTGGTCAAACTAGCGTTAGTCGTACAGAAAAAAAAAAGTATTGTTTTCACTTAACAGAGGTAAAGTTTTCGAGCTACCTTCATTTCCCACCTTGACCCAGACTGTACCCTTCACAATACATGACTCGCACTAGATAACAGACTCGTCTGCTGATTGTGAGGATGAGAAAATCATCGAAACAGGGCAACTTTGCTTATTCTGTCCAAAAGAATTAAAAAAAAAAAGAAAAAAAAAAAAAAGAAAAAAGGAAGGGGTGGGGAGGCTTGTGCACGTTAAGAGTGGGCATGCGATTGCTGAGAAGGTATACACACACAATTAAGGGAAATGTACACAACTGGCATCAGGGAAAAGGAGATGAGATCAGAGGATCGATCACACAAAAGATCAGCGATGAGGTAAAACTGCAGGTCCAATAAAAAGTACAAGGTGCATTTCTGCCCCTTCGTCAGGTAGGAAACACGAGACGTCTGCCGACACGGATCACACACTTCCTGCGTAGATACATCTGATTTAGGCTGGTTTAAGCAGAATTACACTACCCACGACAAGATCTCAACTCTTTGTTAGCATAGCTGTACATGCAACGGCTTTCAGTTTGAACTCTTATTTTTTTTTTTTTAAATCTTCTTCTTGAGGTACACTGCTTTTGTCCCAAGTGTCATTTGGCTCTGGATAACAGAGAAGCCTAAGCTGATTGTTACGAGTGAATTCTGAATTCATTCATTCACAGTGGAAAATATGGCGATATCCCAACCTCTCAGAACAATCTCTGCACCGTGGCAACCTCCAGCTATGTGCTACCTCGATTTATTTGTGTGCTTCTGGACACCTCGAAGATGTCTGTAAGACTAAAAAAAACCCCAAAATAAATAAAAATTAAAAATTGCCAATTTTAATAAGCGATCCAACCCAGTAGCATAACTCTACAGGTGATGCAACTTAACAGGTACTGCCAGGTGTCGTTTTCTTTTTCAGCTTTTTAAGGCAAAAGGCTCAACAGTGGATCAGAGAGTTGAATTGAAATTTGCCATTTACTACTTCAAGTAAGAACCGAGACATCCGTTGAGGCAAATCAATTCCATACCGTATACACCATGCTTTGTTTTGGACATCAAAATCTTTTTTTTTTTTTTGTTTGTTTGTTTTCTCTTGTAACACGCGCACGCACACACACATTATAAACCGTCTTATTAAACACACAAACCTCGGGATTGCTTTGCCAATACCAAAGGGACTAACTATATGCTTCAAAAATGTCCAATTATAAAATAGACTTCTACTAACACCAATTTTTTTTCCTCTCTTTTAAACAGAATACTTGGATTTAAGTAATAGTATCCCATGCAAATATTTAGTATATACTTTTCCTTTGACAAGTATAACTGGTGAAAAGACATGCAGCTCCAAACACAAAAACTGTAATAATCCTGCCTAAGACTGAGTATGTTACTGACCATGGAAATATGATTTATGTCTAAAGGCAAATCAAGGTTTCTATGGCACTAAATGGGTGTAGCTTAGGTGCATTTTTGTCAAATATAGGCTATTTGCGAGAATGCGTGATCGTATCTACTGTAGACCTTTTTTGTCCCTCTTGTTTTACTGTACTGTAAGGCAATCTCAATGGAATGGATGAACATGAGTGTTAATTTCATCTGAACTCCTGTCCTCGGTTTACCTTGTAGGCTACACTCCACACGCCTGTATATATACACACACACTCATGTATACACACATACGCAGAGAGAAAGAAAAAGTGATATTTCACGACAGCAGGCCTAAACGCCCCCCAAAGAATTTAAACATATCCAGACCTTCGATGCAGGAAGACTACTACACATACTGTATAATATGCAGAGAATTATTTTAACTACATGCTACCTGTATAATCGTATCTATATGCAAGACAAATGAAGAGCAACAGCTTAAAGTCAGGAGAAAAAGGAAATTGCCCCGCTCTAAACTGACCCGACATTCATTTCAGTCAGAGAAAATTCATGGCTCAGATTTGATGGTCAGACTGTAAACTGCGTTAACATATGCATAAATCCATTGCTGCTTTACTATGAGGGGGGGGTTCCTCTACCCCTCCAAACCCACCCCCCCTTGTCTCTCTCAACACGTTTTGGCAAACAGGCCTTATTTGTGACCAAAGATTATGACATCTAACCCGCATTTAAATCTTCCATTGGCATTTATGCTATGATTTACTGAATTGGCCTAAATGGATGGCAGTGCAATATTTGTGCTGCACACATTTACACACGCGCTATTGCTACAATTGGACCTTTCATTGCTTTCCATTTCTGACTCCAGATATATTATATATGCGCCATTTCTTTTTTTTTTATTATTATTATTTAATTTTTGCTATATCAAAATTGTAATCTAGCTCCATGCACAATCACTCAGTTATCACTGGTACACACACACACACACACACACGCACGCACGCACGCAAAAAAAAAAAAAAGCATGTATAAGAATACTGTGATACAACAAAAGGATTCAGTTGCAACTAGTGTAGTTGCTGCAAAGGGGCAATGGCTCCGTTTACTGGTCAGATAAAGACATCACAAGAGCAAAAAAGATTCCCTGCCTGAACAGGCTGGCCTGACAGCACCTACAGATGGCAGAGAGAGAGAGTGAGTGTGTGTGTGTGTGTGTGTGTAGAGGATGTTGAAGAGCCTGCCTGAGGTGTCTGTTGAATCACTGGGCTGACTACAAGTGACGGAGGCCGGAGTCTGTCTTGTTAACAGTAGGCTGGGTAAAGTAACCTTGTCACTTTGCCGGGCTGCCCGCCCAGAAACACACAACGCCAACGACTCGGCGGGCAGTGCGCACCGCCCCCAAGTTCTCAGAGACACTTTGAAAAAGAAATAATGCATCGTTAGAGTACAATTTTGTTGCAGCCGTTTTGCTCGTCTTTTCGCGACCCTTCCTTCCCGTCATTCAGCAGCAACACACATGCATGTAAACATAAGTACATACATTACATCTGCTCTATTTTGCACACTTTGAACCTGAATGTACTAAAGTGCGTGCTTGACTATCTAATTAAGTGCTGTGGGATCAGGGTTAAAAAGTAAATAAATTATGGAACATCCCATCAAAAAAGAAAAAAAGAAATGAAAAAAAAAAAAAAAAAAAAAACCCACACCTGGACATAAAGTCATCCTGCCAAGTTTTGATCGAATTAACAAATTCTGTCTGCTGCTTCAGCACATATCCTGAGATTACAAAAACGTATGTACCTAACCCCAGCATCAATATCATGTTGGTTCTCTTGAAAATTATGGGTTGATCAGGAGAACACAAGCAGGGGGAAAAAAACCAATTTGCTCCACTTCTGTTGATCAGTCATGGAGACCCGATGAAATGCGGCTACAAATCTACACCAACTCATAGAAATCAGTCAATTTTTTAAAATTCGAGTTGAATATGTAAAAAAAAAAAAAATTTTGAAGGGGTACTTAATGACACAGCCTAGTCTAGGTCCTCATCTCTCGTCCAGTCTACTAACGTGTGCAATTGTGCCACTTCATTACCAGTGGATATGAAGTTTATCACGCCAATGAAAACAATCTGACTCAGTGTAATTCAACCACCAGCGGATGGTGTCAAAAAAATCAACAACAAAATAGCATAGATATAACATCTAAAAGTGACAAACAGCTCTAGTGGTCCGATACAATCATCTTTAGTATGCTTAGTACCAGAAAATGGGATGAGGAGGAAAAAAAAAAAAAAAAAAAAAAAAAAAAAAAACCCACCAAAAAGCACATATTTGGATTTCTGCTATTCCTGAAATCTAAACGACAGGTATTGGCCTAAGCAAAGATCCCTCCACTTTTCCTCTTAGCCCTATTTGATTCTATCAGGGACATCGAGTCCCTGTCCGTTAGTGACGCCGGGGCATGAAGATACGCCGGGCAGTTCTTCTTAACCCCCCCCCCTTTCCCTCCCCCCTCCCCACTAGATACTGTGGTTCAACGCTGTTGCTCTCGAATGAGTGGAAACGTTAATCAGTCTCAGGGCTCGTCGCACTCTGCCATCAAGCAATCCAACTGAAATGATGTGTTACGGAAGGCATGGGTCAAAAGGCATTTCATGAGATGCCATAAAGGCAATCCAGTGCATTTGAGTTGACACTGACAGTAAAATGCCCGGCACACACAGAGCCATTCGTTTAGTCTTTAGGTAATTTTGTCATGAAATCATAGAAAAAGAAAACGAAAATGAAATTAAAACACATTCTAGGGAAACAAAAGCCCTTGTGACAGTGATTGTCTATTCAATAACGCTAAAGAAAAAAAAAAAAAAAAAAAAAAAGGCCAAAAGAAAATATTGCTTGAAAACTGCCCAATAAAAATAGCAGACAATACTCTTCATCTGTTCGAATGGATCCGAGCTCTAAGCTATCGAGACGCTTAAGACTAGTTCACCGGCTCCAGGAAACGCTCCTGTAGTGAGAGAGCTTTTTTAAAAAAACCACGATGCCGACGGCCGGTTCGACTTCAACAGAACACAAAATAACAAAAACAGACCCCAGGAAAAAAAAAAAAAAAAGTTCTTAGTGCCTAAAAACCAGAACTGATTGCTCTCTTTCAATAGTCAGGCCATTCGAATTCAGTTATATATTTTTTTTTCCTCCAAAAAACACTGTTAAAGAGATGGGAAATAAATTGAAATGGCTTGTTCATTTATGTGCTCAGATATATGATGCTTCGATGAGGTGTTGTTGGCAGATATTACTAGTAAAGCCTTCATCTAGAAATAAACAAGGCCTCAGTCAGTCACTATCCTACAGTAGTTCTCTAGTCCTACAAAAAGAGAACATTAGGCCTACGGACCCTGGGTGAAGATGAAGCAGCTGCTAAACGAGTTGACGAGGTATATCAAGATCTATTGTCTTTCTCTATACAGTACAGTTCATCTCAAATAAATAATTTATAGCCATAGTAGTGTTGATCAACTTTGGTCATAACTTATATGCTTAGAAACATTCTAGCTTAACAAACACTTATTTAGCATCTTTAAAAAAATGAAGTCGGCGTTAGGAAACAAGTCGATGTTACAACGCAGACCCGAACATGGCTCTCCTTTGGAAGGAGACATGCTAATGTATTCAGCAGCATTACCAAATTATCTCAGAATGCCAAACAATTCTAGGCCGTACATTTTAAGTACACTATGGAATTAACATCTTTGTGACCCTTTTCCAAATTTCAGATTGTACTGTAGTACACAAGCATTGCACTCTTTCGCAAAGAAATTCAGATTATTATTTTTTTTTTTCCCTTGTGTGGTTCCTTCATAAAAATCTAGGCTAAACGGACGATTAAAAACAGAAAAAAAAAAAGAAAAGAAAAAAAAAATTATAATAATCATCAAAAAAACAAGCAAAGAAAAACTCTTTGATCATTCTTTTGGGAAGGCAGTATGTTCCTCTACAAGGTCACCACAACTAATTCGACGTGATATGACTTTTATACTGAATGATATGGAGAGAAAAGACAGCTGAGGTTACAGACGCTTCCATGCTCTTAGATGTTGGTTATATAATAACGTGGACATGGTTTTAAAGGGTTAAATGGTTTAGAGATGGCCAGATTGCTAAGTGGTTGTTTTTGAATGCCACACTTCATCTGAGTGACCTTGTAGAGCAGTCTGCCTCTACGTATTAAGCACTACCAGGAGATGGAGGAATGGGATCTAATTGCATATTAGGTTTGACTGCACCTCAAGAGAAGACCAAACACTCACACACACACACGCACACACGCACACACACAGAGACACACACACACGCACGCACAAACACATACATACACAGAAAACAGACATGTGGGGTGGGTGCTCTCCTGGTCCTCTGGGCCATGTTAAAGGGAGTCGCCCCCTGGTGGTGATGATGGTGATAGCAGCTGACTGAGGTGGGGGGGTTTTGGTGGTCGCCAGACCTCACTCAGACAGACACCCGTCCAGGCCGACCGGTGCGCCGTGACGGTCTTTGACGTAGCCGTTGTGGAGGCCGTTGCTGGGCAGGGGGGCGCAGGCGGCCGTGATGCCGCAGTGCTTCAGCAAGTTGAGACCCGGAGAGGAGGAGACGGCGGGAGAGGAGCAGGAGCAGGAGGAAGGGTCCCGCTGGGGGAAAGGCTTCATGGTGGAGAGGATCAGAGCCAGGCAGTCAGCCACGTCCTTGTTGGGAGCACAGGCCAGAGCTGGGGTGTGTCCTGCAGCACATCAACACAGCCACGTTAGGGTTTTTTCTTTTTCTTTTTTTGAATTACTGTCTTTTATTCTGGTAACATGATGTTCATCACTCCGGATGCTGGGATGTAAATTTACCAAGCCTTACGGCTGACTTTTCATTGCGAGTCATTATGATGTTTTTTATTCCAGAGGTCTGACTTGTGACCAAATGATGGATTAATCCATAAAAATCTGAATAAAATGTTGCCATCGATACTATAAATGCTGAGAATTTATTAAAATCTATTAACCTCAAAAACAGCTCAAATCCGTTTTCAAAATTCTCATTGCTGCTATTTTCAGAATAAAATCACTCTTGATGCTCAGCAAATGGCACAAAAACAAAGTTACTGAATGACTGATGACCAGATGGAATCACAGAGCTTCGACTGTGAGAAACTTCCTAATTAACACAAACGTTGCTCTGTCTGATTTAGGTAACCATCTATTAAACAGAAAATATCATACAACTCACAATTATAATTTGCTATCTGGGTCAAAAATGAATTTGTATAAAGATATAATCCTCATTTTCAGATAAACTTAATAACATAATGTGCTTCTGTATTAATAAGATCACATGCTGAAAGATTGAATAACGCGAGTAAACAGACATGAGGACAGTCTGACCTTCCTCGTCCACAGCCAGCACTGTGGCTCCTCTACTCAGCAGTGCCTGCACCACCGTAGCCAGACCGTTACGTGCTGCGAGATGGAGGGGCCTGGAGGAGAGGGGGAGAGAGAGGGAGGGAGGGAGAGAGGGAGGGAGGGAGAGTGTAAGAGAGAACTCCAGAACAAGAAAAACAGAAAGAATAAAACAGGTTTGGACAGCAGACCGCAGTGTTACTGTCTTCTTACATTTGCAGAGCACTGTTGGTGGCGTTTATGAGAGTGGGGCTGTGGATTTCACCCAGAATCAGCAGGGCACACATCTCATGGGCCTGAGGTGAAAATCAAACGAGTAGAATCAGTGAGCGTGGAGAGATGCAGGTAAAGCAGTCCAGCTTATCATGCACGGAAACATCCTCGTGTTCTGGCGCTCGGTGGAGCTCTGACTGTAGGATGGAGTCAATCAGCGGTGTGTACCTTGCTGCAGGCCAAGTGTAGGGCAGTGTTCCTGTTCTCATCCAGCAGTGTCAGGTCAGCCTTGGCCCGGTGAAGGAGGATGGCTGCACCACAACAACAGAACGCAAAGACCGTTACTCGACATGAAGACAAACCTGACCATCAAAGTCAGAGGAAGTGTAGATGTGGAGTCAGGAAGCCTCCGCTTGGCTTTTATGTATCTGCTAATTTAAAACTCTAAATGTTTTTTTGATGAAAGCCGTTGGTCCCGGAGATGTGGAAGACTCACCCACAGTGCCACTGTGTCCCTTGTCGGCAGCCACCATCAGGGCAGAGCGTCCACTTTTGTCCACTGCGTTGATGTCTGCCCCGTGGCGAAGCACCAGCTGAAGTCCTGCGACATCTTCATCGAACGCAGCAGCATGCAGTGGGGTCCTGCGGACACAGGGGGGAGTGTTTCACCTGCTTCAGCTGCACGTTGGCGTCGCCCGTTAATTAGTGGCACTGTCCATGTGCATAACTCAACAACTCAACCCAACATAATTCACTGGAAGAGGTGAAACATCAGCAGCATTCACTGCTGCGTCAATGAATAACATGCCAAAAAACAATGAGGATTTAAATGACCAACAGTTTTACTTCTCTATAAAATGCTCTTTTGGATTAATAAAATTTCTGACTTTCTGCCAAATAAATCTGCACAAAGCTCCTTGAGCTGAATTCTGTTAGCACGCTCGCCTGTGCCAACTTCCTTTAACGACAACATTCACTAATAAGTTCTGATGTTCCATGTCAGATATTTTACTTTGCTTCTTTTGTGTAACAATCCATCTTTTATCCACAGATGCTGAAAACAATGCTGGCGTCTGGAAGATTGTTGTCGATTTTTGGGTATTTCTTATGAAAATTCTTCCTTATTGTCTTTTCAGTACAGTTTAACTGGTGTCTTTAGATTGGCTATAAGGCAGCAGATGAATAAGGTTTAAATATATGCGTCACAAAATATGCAAATTCTGAAAATGTTGATAAAACTGTGGAAAAACTCATTCCCCCGACTCACAGTAGGTGCTTTAATACTGCTTTCTAAATGCATCTGTTAATGTCAAAATTTTATTGTTTTGGGAGTTTCAGTTAATTAGGACCATTATCATGTTGAGAATACAACTCATTAAAACATACCGAGTTTTAAGCTTTTTAACAACACAGGTGAGCCTTGTTGAAAACCGTCCTTTAAAAAAAAAAAAACCCACTGAGCGCACATACTGAGCGGTGACTGCTGCTTTGACAATAAACAGCAACACATGGTGGAAAAACAATGAGGTCGAGCTGCGATCGTGAATTAAATCGCTTCTGAGATGCTTTCAGGCAAACTGTCCCAGAGTAACATGCATCATTACGACAATATCAACTAGAATGCCATACAAATTCTTCTTTATTGACAAGTTTATTCTCCTCGTGGTTTCAGGCCGAAACATGAATGGCGTGTTTTGTTTTGGCCTCACCTTCCTTTGGCATCTCTGGTGTTAATCATGTGGACCCCAGCAGATTCCAGCAGTCTCTCTGCAGCACCGCTGTGGCCATTCATCCTGCGAGCAAGAACAGCAAGTCAGTGAAATAATGACCGCCGCTAAACCTGCACAGTGGAGTTCATCGGTACCGGGGTTTAGTTTTTGACACTCGGATGCGTCAGACAGGAGCAGATGCGGAGTTAATACTCACAGAGCACAGTGCAGGGGGGTGAAAGGGTTTCCCTCTTCATGGATAAATGTTTTAAATTCAAGTAAAACCTCCAAACAGTCTTCATGCCCTGAGAACAAACACACACGGCGTTACAAACGAATGACGCTGCTGAGATTAATTTGCCACATTTGGCTTTTGGGGATTAGTCGTTTCCAGTCGATCGAACAGAACGAACCTTTGTAAGCAGCCCAGTGTAATGGGGTGTATTGTTTGTTGTCCAGCAATTTATCTTGTGGGTCTGCAGCCATGGCGGCCTGCACCAGACTGGCCAGGATCTCCGTGTGGCCTCTGGATGCGGCGTAGTGCAGCGGTGTCCTACCCTGGGTGTCCCGACATAAAGCAGACGCTTTGTGCTCCAGCAGGGCCGTCACACAGTCGTCATGGCCCAACACCGCCTGCGAGCAGAGCAGCGGGGACGAATGACAAAAGAAAACATATTGAGACAAAGCACAGTAGTTGAAAACACGGTTTTATGTTTTAGTACCGGATGCCATTGCATAGTGAGTTCTGAAGTTTAATGTTTAGTCCAATTCGGGTGTAGAATGTAGAGAGATCAGATACCCGAGACGACACCAGCGCTGTTATACTGGGCAATAATAAACTACAACACCACTTCAGTGTTTTTCGACCTACCCCTCTGTGCAAAGCTGTGCTGCCCCTCTTGTCCTTGGCATCTGGCAAGGCACCCTTCTCCAGCAGGTAGTGCACACAGTCTGTGTGACCTCCGAGAACAGCCAACATTAGAGGGGTCCTGGAGAAGAGACGGTGAACTTAATCCACATGTTCAGTGGTTAAATTGGCTTTAAACGCAACGATTTTTATTAAAAACTGAATTAGCAAACTAGCCAACAACTCACTGTCCAAATTTGTCAGCCACGTTGGGGAGATCCCCCTCCTCCCCGTAATCGATCATCATGGGCAGACAGTCCGAGTGGCCGTTGGCAGCTGCGGCGAAACCATCAATGAAATAAGAACATGCACGCTCTTTGACCTTGAACTGACCCTGAAGCTCTCCGACTTTAAGAGCGGCGTACCTGCAACATGAATGGGCGTCCACATGAGATGGTTGTCGTTGAGCAGACAGGAGGCCCCCTGAGCCAGAAGCACCTCCACGCAGCGGGCGTAGCCTTTCTGGGCGGCCAGGTAGAGCACGGAGCGGCCCGCTGCATCCTGCATGTCCACGTAGGCCGCGGTCTCCGTCAGCACGCGCAGTGCCTGCCAGTGACCCTTATCGGCCTGGGGAAGCAAAGAGGGGGGCGGTGAAAACTCTGCACGTGGTCGAGACTGGGGATTTACGGCGAGGGGCGGCAGATCACTCACAGCAAGATGGAGTGGACTGACTGGAATGCTGCTCTCTATGTCTCCTAGTGCATTAAATGACATCTCCAGGAGCTAAATGGACGATGACAGGGAGAAGAGGAAGAACTGAATTGAATATTTACACATTATTTCGAGTTCTAATCATTCTTCACTTTTTTTCTAAACTCAGCCACATGAAAACAAGAATTAAAAGCTGAAAACACTTGCTGATCGGCTTCGTCTCTGGCTGCTAATTTGGGTTTTCGGGAAACATTGTGACTGGAACTTGCCAAGTTGTCACGTTAAATCCAATTAAACAGAAAACTCACCAGCTCCAGGTTCTGCTTGTTGCCATGGTAAGCTGCATAATGAACGGCGCTGTAACCCTTTGAGTTGACCATCGATGGATCAGCACCATTGTCCAAAAGATGCTCCAAGCAGCTATTAAAGAAAGATGTGACAATTATGCCCAGTTATCGTTGTTTACTTGGAAATTTTTACTGATTTGGAGAAAATTGATTGTGGTTGGATAGAAATAAGAGAAAAACTCACAAGTATGACTCCTTCGCTTCATCCTCGTCATTCTGATGGTTCCCAGAAAAATGACGATCAACTCTGAAAAGAAGGTGAAATCCTCTTTCATTCAATGTTCATCATGTTCACGCTCCAAACATAAATCGCGTCTCCACCAACAGAAGAAAAAAAAAGGGCGACGGCCCTGAATGAGTAATGATTTGTACTCCAAGTCCTTCAGCCCTTCTGCACTGAAAAGATGTCTTTGATCACTTTATATATCATTATATAGTAATCCATGCTCCCAATTTGAATTTGACATTTTAACTACACAGAATTTTGATAAGCTAACTGTGCTTCAGCTGAACGAAACGGTGCGATGAGAGTGAATATGTGAAAACATGGCAGGCATGATTCTCACAACAAGGCTTAAGGTTGGTATAAGCTTTTCCTGGCTTTATGTTTTGAACTGAGAAAGAAAAGGTCTTTCGAGTTGTGGGTATTTATAGAACGTTATGTCACGATGTTACTGGTCCGGACCAATTAAGATCAAATTAGGCTGCAAGAAGACCCTGAACTAAATGAGTCTGACAACGGCTCTGCTGCTGGATGGATAGTCAGAGAAAATCCTAAAAACTGGACCCAGTTTTTTTCTTCTTCATCAGTGTTTATTGCCACAGACAGAGAGGGGAACACGATTCCTACCTGCTGAAGGCTTGGGAGGCAGCAGAGTAGTGCAGGGGAGTACAGCCTGTCTGGTCAGGCTCGTTGACCTCAGCGCCAGCGCTCACCAGGGTCACAGTGCACTGGTACCTCCCATTAGCAGCCGCATAGTGCAACGGTGTCCTTGAGGAAGCATCGCAAAGAGAAAGCATTCTTATTATTTATGCAAAAAAATAACTAAACAAAGAAACTGACAGATTCTGTGGAGATGAGCTCACCTTCCCATTATGTCCCTCTTATTCAAGTCAGTACCGCTACTTAAAAGCAAGTTCAGACATTCAACATTTCTGTGGAGACAAATAACGACCGTAAGATGAAATACCAGCAGCAACTCGTTTTAAGATGCAAGCGCCGGAGCAGACTGAGTGTCTCACCCTCCAGAGGCAGCAGCGTGTAGACAGGTCCTCCCAAAGTTGTCAGGGGTGTTTATGTCAAACCCAGCTGATAGTACATGCTCTTTACTCATAGATGAAACTATACTATACAGCTGACCTGCAGGGCGGGGGGAGAGCAGTCACAAGTCAGACTTTCTTCAAGTGCATATGGACACCGACACAGAAGACTCAAGTGATACGGACCTGAGGAGAGTAACTTGCGACAACAGTCTGAAAACCCGTACAGCACCGCTAAGTGCAAGGGGAACATTCCATGAATCCCACGTCTGAAAAGTGAAGACATGATCAAAGCCGTCAGAGATGCGGTTCCGTCTGTAAAGGCTAACTGAGGACGCATGATGTAAGGGAGAATCTGCTGCTGGGAATGGAGCGGACAGAAGGCGGGTGGGGTGAACTCTTCATCTGCCCGTGCTTGGCTTATACCGACAATACTCAGTGTGGTGTGTCGTCTTTCTTCACAGGCTCCAACTGGTTTGAGGTGCAGATGCATGTTATTTGTTGAGATAGGATGCAGATTAACTCAATTTGTGTTTGGATGTTTTTTGTTTTTTTTGTGTCTCTTTAAAAGCTTCAAACATGCCTGATGCATTTTCAACTCTTCTGTTTATGAGAAAACAATCATTCCTGTTATTGTTGCGTGATTAAAACACGTTTGTAAGTCCATCATGGCTGATAGGACCGCGTTTGTGACGCTCATAGCGAAGTGGAGAATACAACTCCTCCTCTATTTCTCTGCCTGGTAAAAACAGATGAGGCCGTTTTTACACTTCCAAAAAAAGAAGGTTCACACTTGGAGGATCCAATAGTCGCTATTCCAAAAGGTGGCAACGTTTCGTTGCACATTTTTAGAGTCGGTTCACTGTCGACTTGGGAGGATTTAAGTGTGCAATTTATTCATGACAACAGTAAAACTGAATGTTTTTATTTTAATTTCAATGTTTGTTTCCCTGTTCATTTTATGAAGAATCCATGTGTAGCTCTTCTTTTGTAAGTTTCTTTTGATTGCTCTGCAATCGTCAACATTTACAAATTCAAATTCACTTGAAAAAGTGTCTCACATCATCAGGGCTGCTGCATTAAAGCGTCTTTTTAATGCAGGGCTGCACTTTTTACAGCCTCTTGGAACACTTTAATATGACTAATGCCGCTTAAAGCTTCGGGTACCTGGCCGTGTCTGCTCCGTTGGTCATCAGAGTGCTGATCAGCAGTTCATGGCCGTACTTAGCAGCAACGTGGAGAGGAGTATTGCCATACTTATCCACACAATCAATTTCCCCACCTGATGGAGAGGCAGGAGCAGGAGTGAATCAAAGAGCCATTAGGGAGGAGGGGAAGAAACAAACATATTTTCCCAGCTCGGCGGGACGGCCCGGTCATCATTACCGTTTTGGATGAGGATCTGAGAGCGTGTGAAACGTCCGTGAATGGCTGCCATGTGCAGGGGGCTCTTCCCTTCTTTGCTCTGCAGAGGGTAGAAACACAGAACACCATGGCACCACTGCTTTCTTTTCCAGACTCAAATGAAGGTAAAGCAGCTATCGACAGCATACGTTTACTGTTACTGTAACAAATGGTTTATTCAGTACCTGCTGGTTGACATCTGCCCCATTGTTGACCAGCAACTCCAGACAGAGGGCACCGTTGGTGGAGACGGCAGCCAGGTGCAGAGGGGTGTAGCCACACTTGTTGGGCTGGTTAACGTTGGCTCCGTGGTTCACCAGCTCCGTAGCGACAGCCTCCTGCCCCATGTAGCAAGCCACATGAAGCGCAGTGTTTCCAAAGCCGTTGGGCTCGTCAATCTGCCGGGAAAAACGCAAAAATAACTCAAATCAGACTGCATCTTGGGCCTGGAATCTAAATCCAGAAGATTAGCTGCCGGTTTGATTTTAGATGCTCGAGAAGAACGACTTCTGCCTGGCACCATTAGCCAAACGCATAACAGAAAAGAGTAGTCCGGCTTGACTTTCGCTCACCTCTGCCCCCATCCTCAGTAGGTACTTTACAATTTCGATGTGACCACTCGCAGCAGCAGCATGGAGAGGCGTGTAGCCCTGCTTATCCTTGCAGCTCTTATCAGCACTGCGGGACACCAGCAACTTCACAACATCCACATGTCCTACAGGAGCCACAAAAAAAGAGACATTTTAATATGAAAAACAATCAACTATTCAAAGAATTGACAAACAGGGATTTGAGCCAGGGAGAGACAAAAATCGGTTCAGTCAGGGACTGTAGTGTCTTCTACCCCGACGAGTGACTGAATGTTACTGCTCCTTGTCTGACTCAACCACGAACAACAGGAGCTTTTACTGCGACGTGACAATGATGGCTTGTGGCGCACAGAATTGGCAAAAGAGTGACATTCGCTCACCCAAGTAAGCAGCACAATGGATAGGCTGTCTCTCCTTCTTATCGATGGCACTCAGGTTGGCCCCTTTGTTCAGCAGCAGCTTCACCATCTGCGAGACAAATTGACGATGTGAAGCAAAAGTTGAACATGTGATCTGAAATTTCAGCGTCTCTGTGAACGATCCTTCCAGCCTCACCTCCTGGAACCCACTCTGAGCTGCATGGTGCAGGGCAGTTCTGCCGGTGCGATCTGCCATGTTCAGGTTGCTCAGCTGGGTTAGCAGGGCCTCTGCGCAGCGCGTGGCTCGGTTGGCAGCAGCCACGTGCAGCGGCGTCTGCCAGAACTTGTCTCTTGCGTTCGCCTCGGCTCCGCGCCTCAGCAGCAGACCCACTGCCCTCTGAGGACAGGAAGCAAATCACCGGGGCTTTAAGCACAGAACTGCAGCTTGCTGCATTTCCACCTCTATTAAAGCAGCGTTTTGGGAAGTCAAACAGGTCCCATAATGCGTAACACATTTATGTTGTATTCCAGTTACCTTGGAGCTCTGTCTCCCTGATTTACACTGACATTATTTCTAGGCAAAACTAAGTTGCAGGACTTATAATAAAGAATTGCAAGCTGAAAACAGTATGTGCATGTCTAGCAAAGCTATTGTTTCAATACCTCGTTCTAAAATTACATACAAAAAATATTATGCCACATTTCAGTCACAAAATCACTGTATTTTTTTATAAAGGTGAACCCTGTAGCAGAGCTGTGAGCACCAGTCACTGTAATAGTTGAAAACTGCTAGACACCACGTGAATGTGGAGAAAACTGAACAGTAGATCAGTCTGGCCACGCAGGACTTTTAACTGTGCTCTGAAACGATATGTAACCCCAAGGTGCAAAGCAGCACTCGAACATGAAACCATCCAAATTAGAAAATACTTATTGCTTACTTCATTCCTGGAAGCAGCCGCTCTGTGCAACGGGGTCAACCATATATGGTCTTTAGCATTTACACTGGCACCTGGAAAAAAGGAAAGCCAAACATCAAAGAGGCATACATGTTGTGTGTTCCATGTTTCATTATTTTGAAGCCACGACCATAATGTCCCACTCATGCTGTGCTCATTACTCCCTGCATGCAAACGTCAATGCAGTGGGCTTCATAGTGTGCGCTAAATGATGAAAAACACTCTGTGGAAGACTCTTCCCCCCATTTAAGTGCAGCTACACCATTACTGTCATCTCATCTTTCATTTTTCATTCAGTAAAATGCAAGATGGTACCAGTTGGACACCACTTTTATTGATGCAATGAGGGATACTCTGAGTGCCACATATAGGGTATATAACTATGTAACGAGGGACACTCTATATAGGGACCTATGTTAAAAAAAAAAAATAATTAAATAATAAAAACTCTGGCACAGAAGTATGCGGTCAGCTGTCAGGAATGGCTGCAGCTCACTCACCTGATTCAATGAGGAGGTCCATTATATGGACGTCCCCCACACAGGCAGCAGCATGAAGTGGCGTACGGCGCTCTTGGTCCTGTGTGAGAAAATAACGTTTAACTGTATTTAAGGCTATTTTCTTTGTGATCAGGGCACATTTCACATCAAAGCAGAGCAATCACCACACACAAACATTTTTTGATTTTTTTTCTCTCCAATAATGTGTCCAGAATTTAAGGACTTTGTTTATTGTTGAATGCTATGATTTTGAGAGTTGTGACAGACTGGGGACCAGTCCAGGGTTAATCCCGACTTTCACTGCACTCTGTTGGCTCCAGCCAGTCTGGACAAAACTGGCACAGGAGGCAAGTGGATGAATTACGGTAATTATTTTATACAAATAGAGATCAAATGTGTACAGTTTTTTTGAACATACATTCTGATTTACATTTATGGTTGCCATTTTAAAGGCTGTCCAGGGCACAGCAGGTCTGACACTAGTGCTGATTCTGGCTCATTTACGATGCAACTAATCACTGCATAGCGCGCACACGCACACGCACACGCACACACACACACACACACACACACACACACACACACACATATACACGACCGTGTCTGAAACGTACCAGTGCATTGACATCCTCCTTTTTGTGCAATAATACTTGAACTTCTTCAGCATTACGATTGAAGATGGCCTGGACCAGAGGAGGCTGCAGGACAGAAATACCAGTCAGGCTACTGCTATGTAATGTTAAACCGGATCGACGGCTTGGATATGAACGCTTCCAGGGCTATTGTAATCGAGTGAAAATAGCAGTAATGCCATTAACTGTGCAGGAATGCGAGCAAAGACCCGATGCAAGCGCGAAATGTTCAGTTTTAATGCGCTTAGTGTCTGGGGCAGGACGTAACCAGGTGATACACCGAGCCCGGCTGAGGCCTACAGGCCGCTACGTCAGCTAAGCGATCGGCTAACAGAGCTGGCTCTGACCCAGGGCAGGGCCTCCGCCGGGGCTCCCACTTGACATGCACAAGCCGTGCATCGCTACAAACGGCTGGTATTACCATTACGATGCAGAAATACCCGTTAGTAAACATGCACCGGTTATTAGCAGAGGACGAAAACAAGCCCTCCATTGTAGAAGACGTATTAAGCTGCGCAGCACGGCGGCGCCGTCCCAGATATTAGACTGCGCCACTGCGCGAACACGGAGCGCTTTCTTTCAGCAGTACCTGGTCTGCAATGTTGAGTACTCCCATCTCCCAAACTCAGCCCGGACGGAGCTCCTTCATGAGGATAAAACTTCGAGGTATACTGCGGTGCGCTACTGTGTCTCAGACTACACCCATAGCTGATTGCGAGCAGAAATGCGGTCCGGTTCAGTAACTGTTGTTGTCTGTATCCAGTGTCTGGTCTGACGATACTGGCTACGACCGCTGTTGGTCCGCCTACAGGCGTGGCGGTGTGTTGGCGCCTCCTCGGGGGAAACGGCGACATCGCGTGGCAGAACTGTGTAACTGCAAACGAGTAAACAAGGATCAAATTACTTGCACAAGTACAGTTACGAAAAGTCGTCTGGAATCCCATCCAGGGATATTTAAAGACTTAAAAAAGCATTTAATACTATTAATAATAACATATTAATCAATAAATTAGAAAGGTTTGGATAAAGGAGACGGAGCTGAAATGTCTGAAAAGGTACATTGGGAACAGACAGCAGTTTATGCAGATAAATGATCACAAATCAACTCTGTTGAACGCTACCTGTGGGGTCCCGCAGGGGTCAGTGTTAGGGCCAAAATTATGCATTATATACATTAATGACTTATTTAGGGTGTCAGAGACAGTAAAGTTTATTTGCAGATGATACTAATATCTTTCGATATAGGGAAAATCTGCAGCAGCTTTTGGAGATGATCACGACAGAACAAAAAAATAAAAAATTGTGGTTTGACAGAAACAAACTGTCATGGTAAATGGAAGTTTGACGTGACACGTACAAAGTAACTTACAACCATTATTCATATTAGAAAAAAGAGAAATCAGGATTGTATATAATGTGGGATACAGAGTTATAAATAGATATATACACTTCTATCAACTACTGTACAGCTTTACATATTATGTGGCCAAGCATAATTATAGACTGAGTATATAGAGGCACACATACCGTAAATATGCAGCTATAGCCTATTACACAGATATACAATATAGAATCGATGTGAACTGACTGAATAACTGTGCAGGAGAGGAAATAAGTTCAAGGGGCTTAAATGAAATCCTCCCCATCAATGAACATCATTGTAAATAAGGCAAAAACAAAAAAGGTCAAGCAACAACAAGCAGAGAAAACTAATTAAAGGTGCTGTAGGCAGGATTTTGCTAGTCAATGCTAATATTTCTGTGTTTTCTTTGGATTAAATGTTAGAGTATCCATTGATAATCCTTTAGGAGTGTAGCATAATTGCACTACCGCGAGGGTGCAGCGTTTTCATCTGTCTCTATTCTGAGCTGAAAAGGAATCTCGACAGCTCCAGGTATCTTTGACCAATCTGAAGAGCCCCTGAGGCTCTAACCGTGATTGGTCGAGGGGTGTTCGTCGCACGTTCTTGTGGGAGGGGCTTAACTTGCATAAGGGCGTGATCTCAGAGAAAACAGGACAGGATTGGCTGTGCTGGGTTTCAAATCGCCATCTTAGATGGGTCAAATCGCCATCTTGCTTAGGTAAACCTAAGCAAGATTAAACAGTTGTTTTATGGAAATGGTCATTTGTTTTGATTTTAATCTGCTCAATTTATCTTCCTGAATGTTCTTAATTATTCAGAAACAAATAAAATGCAATCAGGTTTAGTGTTTTCACACAACTACAATCAACAAATTCTATTTTATGTAATGTTCAAAATCCACAACCATCCTCTTGCTTGCATAATAATATAAATTTCTTCTTTCCTGGTGAAAAAAAACAACAACAAACAAATCAAAACCAAAGTAACTTTCTGACTCTGAACGACGGCTCCTTTTAAAGTCATCAATGATTTATCGGGGAACATTTCACTGCTTTAAAATGTCATCAAAAACAGTTTAAATCTTCAGTAATTTTAAATATAACATGATTAAAAAAATGTGTTGTGTTCCCCAAGGTGCCTTTTAGCACCCTCCCCTCCAGCATCCCTATATTACAGGGGAGGAATTTCCATCCAGTCAGACTCAAACGCAGTAGAAAGGAAGACAGAGTAGGAGGGAGAAAAACAAAGCAGGAACTGCAAATGATGGATTCTCCTTCTCGACCAAAACTCTTTGACTTCCATGGAGTGTCAATGACCAGTAGTTTTACAGACAACTGGGAGACCGTTCAAAACTTTCAAGCCAGACCAGACGACGTCGTTATTGCAACATATCCCAAATCAGGTCAGTTTGTAAATTTGTACAAATTATCTCTGCACCTCTAAATTGCTAATTCATCTGTGTCATTGTTGTCTTCAGTTTTTAATTTGGTTGCATGGCTACCTGTGGAATATCTCAGTCTGCCAGTCAGTGAATATTGTAATATTCATTTGGAAAGTGTGTTTCATGTGATAAAATGCAGCTCAAAGTGCCACTCAGAAGATGTGGAGCTCATTCCACTCACTCCACCATTTCATGTTGTTGGATAAAGTACATCTTTGCCAAAGCCGATCTCTCTGCTCTCTTTAGGAACAACATGGGTCTCCTATATTCTGGATTTATTGTACTTTGGTCAGATGTCTCCGGAGCGTCAGAACACCATACCCATCTATGAGAGGGTACCTTTCCTGGAGATCACCGAATCAGGTCCAAATATTCATTCACTCATTTTCCTAATGTCAGTTCCAAATATTTACCAGATTTTCTACAAACACTGAGATTTATTAATCCACAAATAAGCTCTTGCCTGATCACACTTTTTTTTAAAATCATTTTCTGATAGGATTCAAAGGAACAGACCATGCAGACCAGCTCCCCACCACCCCCCGTCTCATCAAAACTCATCTGCCAGTCCAGTTTGTTCCAAAGTCCTTTTGGGGGCAAAACTGCAGGGTATGGTAACCTGTGTGGTGTCTGCATCATCTCATATTGGATCAATAGTGGTTGAAAAAGCAGATGATTGAAAAACCAACAAAACCCAAGGGTGATTGAGCTGAATAAAAATAAAACATTTCCTTGACTCACCCAACATTCCTAACTGGTGTGTGTTCTTAGCCTCACTGAAAATTCAGATAATGGATCTGAGCAAATGTAATGAAAAATGCCAAAACTGGCTTTCAACTTACTCAACTGACAGGCACCAGTGACACTGATGAGCTCAGATTTTTTGAGCAAATGTGTCACCAAAAAAGAAAACTATAGTACTCTGACTTCTTTCAGTTATTTCCAGTGTTAAAGGTCTAAGCTGGGCTCCTATCCTGTATCATCCAGGTAATGATTCAAGTGTTTGTACTGAATCAAGCACCATGAGTCCCAGGTTTTCATTAACTCTGGTCTTCTGAATCCTCTGAGTGTCTCAAGCAACCTGAGTTTATAAAATTAACGAAGCATACAATCACGAGCACGTCATGGTTGCTAAGCTCTGTGGTGTTGGAAATGGACCATGAAGTGACTCACACTTTGTTTCAAAGATCAAAGATGTTATTGTTGAGATCGTCTACGCAGACTCCCTTCCTGAAAATCTTAGACTTTGTATTTGTACCAGTTTTTACCTGATATCAGGCTGGAACTTAATGGCTCTCTTTGTGGTATTGCACATCATTAACTCCTTCCGCAGTTTTTCTCAGGTCATCAGTCAACCTGATCGTACCAACTGCTTTTCTGTTATGCCATCAACAGAAGACAATACAGCAACAAATAGTTTCACTTTTGGCAGATTTACAAGTCACAGTTTCATCAAAACTGGTTTGTACCTGTGTTGAATGGCCTCATCTGTCTGACCCATGTTGGCTTTGGAGATAGATTTGGTAAATGGATTAGAATGCACAGGACTTACTGCAGAAGTCTTAACCATTAATGTGGTCTTGAAACCCTGTAATATTTGTAGAAACTGCCCACAAGGAAGCCCTTTATCCCCATTATGGTTTATTATTGCAAAATAACCACTTGCTACTGCAATTAGGACACAAACAGATATTTATGGGATTTTGGTGGGTCAGATGGAATAGGTTCGTAACCTGTAAACAGTAGAACTAATAAACACTATTGAAAAGTCTGTGTAATAATCTGGACAGCTAGTTGGAATCAACTGCAAATCAACATTGAGTTAACACCCAAAGATGCTATAGAAAATAAACAGAAAACTGTTGGAGTTATTTCACAGCAGACTGTGTATTGAATTGTTAACTTCTATTTTCAGCAATGATCTTTCTGAACTATATTCAGTTATTGAGAAATTTTAATGAAACCTTTGAATGTATTTGAATTAATTTCCCTCATTTTGACTCTGTGCTCCTGCTTGACTGTCAACTATTCTTTTTTATCTTTTTTTCTTTTAATCTGCAGATGGTCTATGTTGCACGAAATGCAAAGGACAACATGGTGTCTTCTTTTCACTTTGCACGCATGAATTCTTACATCCCAGAGCCTGGAGATTGGAACAGTCACTTTCAGAAGTTTCTGGCAGGAAAAAGTATATATATATTAAAGGTGACATCATGTCAGTCATACAAAAAGAGATGATATTTAACCCATAAAACTACGTCCAAATGGCGTCCTGTGTCTTCAGTGTTGTTTGGATCATGGTACGACCACGTGAATTGCTGGTGGAAGAAGAAACAAACCTATTCAAATCTCCACTACATGTTCTACGAAGACCTTGTTGAGGTAATGTGAGAGTTCTGTCCAAAGCACCTTTCTGAAGCTTCCAGAAGTGGCAATGATGATTTATGATTGTTTCTTTTAGGATACTGGACGGGAAATAGACAAACTCTGCTCCTTTCTCAGCTTATCTCCTTCAGCTGAGGAGAAAACCAGAGTTATGAGTGAAGTGAAGTTTGACAACATGAAAAACAATGCGATGACCAATTACTCTGCAAAGCCTGGAATGAATTTCGAAATCTCTCCATTCCTGAGAAAAGGTACGGTGAATGATTTTATTCCGGCAAAAGTTGAATGGGCCATTTTCACAGCTCCACCACTTCCTGAAAATAGCTGTGCACATTCATTTCCTGTCTTGCATTATTGGCCAAAATGATTAATCCAGGTGTGTCTTGTTGCAGCAATCTAAACAAGACACACCTGGATTAATCAGTTTGGCCAATAATGCAAGACAGGAAATGAATGTGCACAGCTATTTTCAGGAAGTAGTGAAGCTGTGAAAATACCCCATTGGACTGAAATCAGACCTGACTGAGTCTTTGTGGTTCTGCAGGAATTGTTGGTGACTGGAAGAATCACTTCACTGTGGCTCAGAATGAAGAGTTTAATGAAGACTACAAGAAAAAGATGAAGGATCCCACTCTTCAGTTCCGCACTGAAATATGAATGAACCACATGTAGTGTGTGCAAAGATCAGAATGCTTTTCAATCAACTGGATAAGGCATTTTAGAAAATGGAGAAGACTGTATCATCAAATGTTAGAAGACTTGTGTAGTGCATTTTAACTTTTATTACAATCTAAGCTCTCAAACTGATTTACCATAAACATATACTCTAGAATAGAAATTATTAAATAGAAGAGTTTAAAAAAATAAAGTTCAAAACTGCATTGTTCTTGTCTTGTCACCATTTTTTTTCAGACATGGTTTAAGTGTTGATTTCCAAATGCTCTGGTGTTTGGCCAAATCTTCTGTCCACAATCCTGGAATGAACCAGTTCAAAAAAAGTTTGACAGAAACAAATGATTCAAAAATCAAAATAAAACAAAAAAATGTGCATTTTGGAGAATGCAAAGAATATAATGATGTTCAGGTACAAGTAGAGGGGGTCTGTCTGGGTCATCTCTTCCCTATCTTCTGTAAACTTTCATTTAGTGCTCCTGCTGTCCTCCATGAAAGAATAGGTGCAGTCCTTTGGGGCAACGAGAGCCTATTTCTTAAGGCCTGAAATCCTGTCCTGTTATATCCACCTGGAGAATCTCCCCTTAAACATGCTTTTTGTCCAGGTGTCTCCCTTTGAGTGAAACATTGTCCCTCATCCAAAAGGGGCCGAGACAAAATCTTCAGTGCTTCAATTCCCGAGATGTCTAATCAGTCCCTGGAACAAATTTCGACAATAGTGTTTTAGAGCATCTTGAGGTTTAAGGGTGACTAAAGGCCTTTTCATACCTGGCATTAACTTGAGTCTCTGATCAAGTATCGAGTACTGAATACAAGTGTGAGCAAGCACCAATACGTTTTCTTGCGTCTTCATTCAGACCACTTCTCGAGGTGGTCTGGCACACAACTGCTGGCATATGTTTTGTGGTGCAAACTATACACATGTTGAATGGTTCCTGGACAGTGGCGCAGTTGAGCTGGTGTTCATTTTGTTCGGTGGGACACTTAATCATTCCTCAATTTCAGCCAATATTCTCAGTCTTTACTTTCAGTGTGTTTATAAACCAGACAGCGATGGACGGTACAAACTTCTCCTCTCATTGCCCATTTCCAGTCAGGTCGAAGAATACAAGAGTGCTAAAACAAGACTGGAGATAACACTGACAGAATCCCAGGACCCTGTGGTAAAGGGCATTTGCACCAACCCACAGCAAGAAAATGGACTCCAGCTGCTGCAGTGTCTGATGCAAAATCAGCCCTTCGGCACCGAGACACTATGTGTTTACATGGGACTTTTAATTCCTCTATAAGTCCAAATAAAGCCTAATTCCGCTCTAAAATGACCATGTACATACCTGAAAACTTTATTCAAAATTAAGTTTAAATCTGAATAGACCGGCGGGTTTATTCTCCTTTGAGCGCAGAATTATATGCTATTTTGGCGCAACTTCATTCTGGTCATTCTGTGCATGGTCCATCGAGATGATGCAATTTTCCAACATAGCGGCCCGCAGTCTGCATTTCAACTCTTACAGAGATGGTTTATTTAACGGCAGTTTTTAAATGAACTGGATATAATGAAACTAGCGGAGCGACGGGCGCTTAACAACGTGAGCATTTTTAAAGCTGTAGGGTCAAAATCAATAGAGAAAGAAAGACGAGAAAAACACTGTTTACTTCCTGGAGACGTCAGTACTTCACGGCCGCCCGATGTCCAGATCACATGAAAGCCTGAACTTCACCTTTCAAATTGCAGACAAAAATGCACCCCCAAACTCCCCCAAGACAACTCATGTGCTTCTTGGAAATGGCAAAGAAAATGAAGATGTTTCGGTATAAGTAGAGGGGCTGAACATGGAAATGGTATATGACAGTAAAAGTCTTTGGGTAACAGAAATTGCTAAAAACCACATACACACAAACACACACTATCTAACTATCTATCCATCCATCTATGTATCTATCAGGATTGTAGCAGGACTGCGGTATTAACATTTGCACTCTCCTGTTGAGTCACTAGAAAAAAGAAAAAAGGCATTTTGTTTCAGTGGTGACCATTCATCATCGTTACACTGCCTCCTGTTGACGAAATCCAAACAAACATCAAAGATGGAATTTTAAAGATGAGTACCTGGTTGAAAATTACACATTAACAACAGGGTTGCCTTGATAATCGAATCAAACACAATTACCACCTTTTTGTACATACTATGACATTTATTAAACCTTGAATATATTTGAACACTTTTAATACTTTTTTGATTAACACATTTTAATTTAATGTGCTGTTTTTTTTCTCATTGTCCTACTGGATCCCCAGGAACCATCTGGGCAGACGAGCTTCCCTCCGCCCCCCATCTCATCAAAACTCATCTGCCAGTCCAGTTTATTCTAAAGTCCTTTGGGGAGCAAAACTGCAGGCTACGTGTGGTGTCTGCATCATCTAATATTGGCTCAATAGAGGCTGACAAAGCAGATGATTGAAATGTAGCACAATGTAGGGATTAATTCAACTGAAGGTTAAATGAAAAGAACAAACAGGAACATTCATTGAAAGTTTCAAATTCTGTTGATTTTTTTGTCACTGCTTGCCGTTAATTTCCCTTTGTTCAAGCTCTCAGTTGCCTTTCATTTTGTCTGAAACACCTGCCTCCCTTGTTCTCAGCTCTATTTCTCTTCTTTTCATAGAGCTCCTAAGTTTCCGTCACCCTCATCATCTGTTTTTTCTGCCTGAAATGTCTACCAGAGACATTTGAATGTATAGAAATGTGCAGATACTTCCAAATGTGTCTATTTTAGGATCATTTCTTTTTTTGTAATTCAAGTTTTTATTTCTTTTTCACAGCTTAGAACAAGACAAACAAAAACAGACAGCAGTGAACAATACAAAATGTGGCCAAACTAACATACAAAATGAGTACTTCACCGTATCTAAAATGGTTAAGATGTTTCAAAAATCTGAGCCCAGGATTCAACAAAGTTATCCATGTCATTATTCACTCTAGCCAATAATTTTTCATATGTTACAATTTTCTGCATATTTTCTTTCCACCTACTAAACTCTGGAGCAGAAGGATTCTTCCACACACTCAAGATTACCCGAGCTGCTGTAATTATCCCCACTTTTACAACCACATATTTACATTTAGATATACCTGGAATTACTGATTTATCCCCCAACAGACATAATTTTGGTGACCTTGGCACCGTCATCCCAAGCCACGCCCCTATCTGAAGTAAAACTTTTTCCCAAAAAGGATAAACCTTGTTGCATTCCCAAATAGCATGCATAAAAGTTCCAGTAGCGGAATGACATTTCCAGCAGTTATCATTTTGCATAATTCCCATTCTTTGGAGTTTGGAGGGTGTTAGATACCATCTATGTATTAGTTTATACTGAATGAATTTCCCTTTAGCCTCTTTGACAAATTTACAAGAATGCAACAATATTTTATCCCATTCTTCCTTATTTATAGTACATCCTAAATCCCTTTGAGATACCGTTCTCAGGTTTTCACATATACCTTTTTTTAGATTATTAAACAATTTATATACAACAGCTGCCCTATGCGCTTTACATGGCAATTCACAGAATTCTACAATCAAATTTGTTTCCCTCTTAAAATTTCCTTTTATGATGCAGTCCCTTAATTGTAAATATCTCCAAAAGTTACCCCTTCTTTCTACTCCATATGTTTGAATAATTTCCTCAAATGACATAAACACCCCATCTTTATAAAGATCACTTATTATATGAATTCCTTTATCAATCCACTCTTTCCAAAAAATAGCTCTTTTGCCAATCCGTACTGCTGAGTTATACCATAACGTGGCATAAGATTGTCTCAAATGTGACGCTCCACACAATTTATGCAGCTCTCTCCAAACATACTTTGAGTAATTGAGAACAGGGTTGCTCTGAAGATCTGGTTTGTTTATATTTGTCTCCTGGGATAAGAAGTCCATAGGTGTGAATGGGTCCACCCATTCCTTTTCAATTTTTATCCAATTAGAGTCAGATTCAGTTTTTGTCCAATGCTTTACAATTCTTGACATTTCAAAAGCGAGGTTGTACAATTTCACATTTGGAAGAGCCATTCCTCCAATGTCTCTCGGAGCCCACATTTTCTTTAAATTGACCCTAGGTCTCTTCATATCCCACAAAAATTGTTTCACCATCGTTTCAAATTGTATTAGTATTTCTGTGGGTATCTTCACCGGTAACATCATGGATACATAATTGAACTGTGGGGTAACCACCATTTTAATTACATTAATTTTGCCCCAAAGTGATAATTTCAATTTTCCTCATTTTTCCAAGTTCGTTTTTATTTTCCGAAGGAGAGGGTTCATATTAGTTGCCATCATTTCTTCTAAATTTGGATTCAAGAGTATTCCAAGATACTTCATGCCTGATGACAACCATTTAAAATTGAAGGCAGTAACATGTCGAGAATAACATGCTGGTGATAAAGGCATGCTTTCAGATTTGCTCCAGTTAATCTTATACCCCAAAATTCTTGAAAATGATTCTACACATGTGAGTAAAGCAGGTAAAGAGTGCTCTGGGTCGGATAGCACTGCTAATATGTCATCAGCATATAGAAATAATTTATGTTCACTTCCTCCCAATTCCACACCCTTGATGTTTTTATCAGCTCGAATTTTTAAGGCAAGTGGCTCTAAGAATACTGTGAAAAGCAATGGAGACAGGCTACATCCTTGTCTCATGCCCCGGGAGAGATCAAAAAGGTTGGACAATAATCCATTCGTCAAAACTCTTGCCCTTGGGTTGGAATATATGGTCGCCACCCAGTGACAGAATACAGGCCCAAAACCAAACCGCATGAGGACCTTCATAAGGAAGCCCCATTCCACCCGGTCAAAGGCCTTCTCCGCATCAAGGGAGAAGGCCGCGATCGGATCCAGGCTCGTTCTACTTTTATGCATAATATGGATGAGTCTCCTCATATTATCCCCTGAGAACCTGTTCTTCATGAACCCAACCTGATCGCCATTAATAATAGTAGGTAGTATGTTTTCTAGGCGTAGAGCAAATATCTTTGTTAAAATTTTGCAGTCTACTCCTAAGAGGCTTACAGGTCGGTAATTTGCAGGGTCTGAAACATCTCGCTCTTTTTTAGGAATTAAAGATATCAGTGCCTCATTAAATGAACTTGGCAATGAGCCCAGATTAGGATCATTTCTTGTAATTAGGTTTAAGTCCTGCAATTGTAATTTCAACTATCGTTATCAATTCAGAGGCTGAGGTGCTTCTTGATTAAGAAAAAATGTATTTAATTGTTTTCTTTTTCTGGAGTTCAAATCAAATCGAACTTTATTTCCAGAGCACTTTTCAGAGTAATAGAAACAACACAAAGTGCTCTACAGCATTTAAAACATGAAACAGCATGAAAAAGGAAGCCCATCCCTCCGACCACCAATAAATAATACAATTCAATGTGTAATACAGTAAAACACACACCTTCACCACAATCACACATACACACCAGCACACATACACATATGTACACACATGCGCAAACATACACACTCTCATTCAGTCTGTGAAACTGCAGTACGGTTGAATGTGTTTGAGTTAATTACCCTCATTTGGAGTCCCAGCTCCTTCCTGAGAAAAATCTTTTTTTTTTCAAACAATCTGCAGATGGTCTATGTTGCACGCAATGCAAAAGACAACCTGGTGTGTTATTTTCACTTTGAGCGGATGACATTTTGCTCAACCAAAGACTGGAGATGGGAACAGCTACTGTCAGTGCTTCTTGGAAGGAAAAAGTATGTAAAGTTGATGTTATCATGTCAGTGTTACAAAAAGAGATGATATTTACCCCATATAACTACCTCCACATGATGTCCTGTATCTTCAGTGGTGTTTGGATCCTGGTTCGACCACGTGAATGGCTGGTGGAAGAAGAAACAGACTTATTCAAATCTCCACTACATGTTCTATGAAGACCTTGCTGAGGTAATGCTTTGAGGGTGTCCTCAAGTTCAGAGCACCTTTCTGAAGCCCTCAACTAACCCCTGAAGTGGCAACGATGATTTCTGATTGTTTCTTTCAGGATACTGGATGGGAAATAGACACACTCTGCTCCTTTCTCACCTTATCTCCTTCAGCCAAGGAGAAAACCAGAGTTATGAGTGAGGTGGAGTTTGACAACATGAAAAACAATGCGATGACCAATTACTTTAAAAGTCCTGATCGGGAATTCAAAGTCTCGTCATTCATGAGAAAAGGTACACTGAATGATTGTTTTACAGCAAAATTTAAATGGAACTGAAATCAGACCTGACTGAGACTCTGTGGTTCAACAGGAACTTTAGTCAGTGGAAACGAATGACAAACCGACTCCCATACGGTGCTGCACCACCAAAGAGGTGCTGTGGAAATGAGGCTTTAGGGTCAAAAATTTAACAAGCATGACACACACACACACATATTTCTTTCGTATCTTCTCCTTCTTTTTCTGTGTGTCTTGGTTGCTCTGTGTGTTTGATGTTTTCTTCCTCCTTCATGACAGTTATCTGTATGAACTGCAGCAGTTTTTCAGCTTTGGAACAAGGCTCACTGAGTTGGAGACCCAGATCTGCACCCTGCCTCGTCTTGGCTAGTGGCTGGTGCTAATGTATTCTGTGTCTTTTTGTAACTTTTTCAATGGCAAAATTCTAATTATTAGATATAGCATTGGAGACATGTTTTCCAAAGTTGTCAGACACCGATCAACTTATTATATAGTCACCCAGCTTCCATCCCATAGAGCTCTCTGAGTTACCCTCAATTGTGGCAAAAAGTCACAACACAACAAAAACCTACAATCGAAGTGGAAAAAGGCTTTGCTCATGTTAGGTGTATATTTTTCCTGTCTTACCAACCATGTTAGTTTAACTTTGTTATACTGTAAGGCAGGGGTCGGCAACTTGGGTTGGCGATGGGCCAATTTTTGTTTGGGCAATCGCACAAATCTAAGATATTTTTTTTCCAATCTAAACAACTATCCACTCTTGAACATTAAAATAATGATGTCAGAAATTTCGTGGTTTAAAAAAGTACCTTGTATTTGTTACAGGTGGCTGTTTCACTCAGTAAAGTAAAAAAAAAAAACAAAAAAAACAAAAACAAAAACAAAACAATAGGCTGAATTATGAAACACCTGAATTATGAAACAACAGCAGCCTGGAGTTACTGTAGCTGCTGTCTTCAGTCACAAAGTTATTAAATAAATGGTCTTTTAAGAGAAGAATGTGTGTGAAATGTGGAAAGTACATTATAAATAATGATAATTCTGTACTGCCAACAATTTAGAACCATTTCAATGTTGTGAATGATCGCTTTTCCTGAGAAACGAACATATAGAAGCGCCGACTGTGAGTATTTACAAGTTTTTGATAAGACCTCTGATCTGAAAAGAGCCGGATTGTGACTTTGGAACCTGAACGCCTCACAGCTTCAGCTTCACTCCTGAGGGCAACACGATGATAACTGACACTGGCTGAACATCAAAATGATGAGAAAACAACACACAGAACAGTAAACAGCCACGCTAAACCCAGAAATTAAACCTACCAGAACAATGTTTCCCTCATTCTCTTTAAGCCGCCGCGACGCCGCTCAGATTCTTCCTCTCAGTACTGAACTGTCTGTCAATAACAACTTTTCCTGTTCTATCCGAGACGCTCAGCGTTTAATCTTCTTTCCACTGTCTCAGAAGTTGAGCTCGCGTCCCGTCGACTGATGTTGGAGCTTGAAGGAATCGTTCAAATCCAGCTAGTTAGTCGGTGGCTAACAGCTAAGCTAACAGCTGACTGAGACACCTGGCAGCAAGATGCTTTTACGAAGTGTCCCTGAACGCAGCACGGTGGTGCACGGAGCTGCGCGGCTTTCATGGTGTTTCCCAGCGTTCACGCAGAGGGTTTCAAGGTGTTTCACAGGTAATGAATGCGGTTTAGGAGGAGATGGGTACTGACAGGCTAATGGACGGTGTAACTGCCTCCGTGAAGCAACTGCCTCAGATTCTTAAAATCATCTGGTGGGCCAGACATTATCGTTAGCGGGCCGCCAGTTGCCGACCACTGCTGTAAGGAGAGGAAAAATAGCTTCTGAGAATTTCTTTATAGGAAATCAACTATTTTTCTCTTAAAATCCAATTAAATTTACTTACGAATGATTAAATTCTGCTAATAGTCTTGTCGGAAGAACAGGCTTTGGTTCCGGTCCAGGGGACAATATTTACTGACGGAACTACACAATAGGCAGCAGAGCACATAACTAATGTTTTGACGACTTCAGACCGATGAACAATATTACTGATTTTTGAAAGCATATTAATCACAGTCATCAAGCAGTCATGTTTTCTTTATATTACGTTTCTTCCTCAATCAAAATAGTCCATAGTCCGTCAGAAAATATTGTCCCCCGGAACACCTGTTCTCCTTTCCTTTGTGGCTTGTGGTTTTGTTGTTGTGTTGTGACTTTATGGTGTTGCGGTGTGGCGTGTGCAGTTTTGTTGTGGCATTTGCAGGAGTGTGTTGTCCCACATTGAACAGCCAGCAGGAAAATTTTCTTTCACTTGTAATATCTCTAAAATCAGAAACATGTTGACAGAATGATGCTGAGAAACTAATCCATATATTTATTACTCCGAGACTGGCTATTGCAATTATCTTTTATCGGGGTGCCAAAATCACACCAACATTAGCTTCTTATTAGTTCAGATACCTGGGTTGGATTTGGCTTGAGATATATACTGTTGGAGCTATTTACTAGTTTTTGAGTATTTTCGGAATATTTTCTTATTTATTTTTATTTGTGTTATTTCATATAGTGTTTATTTTGTTTAGATTTATTATTTGTTTATTTTGCATGTTTGGTTTGGGTAATTGGCACATTATTTTCTGTTAGGCTTGCTTTTGTAGAGTTAATTGGTACCACCTGCACTTGGAGGTTATTTAGGGAGGTTGCAGGTAGAGGATCAGCGTGCACATGGGTGGGGCTATGGTTTTTTTTTTTTACCAGAGCAAGAGAAGCAGCAGGAAGTGATCAATCCAATTGTTTGCTTGCCATGGAGAATAAACCATGATAAGCCTCACTGGAATTTGTTGGACTATTATCTCTTTTGCCTGCGTAAACCACAACCCGGTGCATCAGTGGCAATTTGAGGTTTAAGTTTTGATTTTTGATTTTTGTTGTACTCAGGACAAATAGCCACTACATATAGAAAATTTTAAATTAAATAAATGGCAAACAGACAACGAGCATGACAAGACCACTACTTCCACTTTTATTTTTATTTTTTTAATTCTTCCATTGAAGAATTTTCATTCAAGGACATGTGTGTAAATTGATATGTAGACTTTACTTTTTATTCCATTATATAATGTTCAGATTCTGATCAAACTTGTGTAAATCACTTTATAGTTCGATAAGACAATTCTCTTGAAAAAAAAAAGTCTCATCCAGCTGATCTCAAAGCATTTTGATGTCTGTACACACTTCCTATGGTTCTTCTCAAATTTCAGTGCGGAACTGAAGAGTTTGATCCTTCATCTTTGACTTGTAGTCTTCATCAAACTCTTCATTCTGAGCCACAGTGAAGTGATTCTTCCAGTCGCCGACTTTTCCTGCAAGACCAAAGAGACTCAGTCAGGTTTGATTACAGTTCAATTGATTTTGTGCTTTAAAACAATCAATATCCGTACCTTTTCTCATGAATGAAGAGATTTTGAAATCCATACTGGGATCAGTAGAGTAATTGGTCATCGCATTGTTTTTCATGTTGTCAAACGTCACACCACTCATGACTCTGGTTTTCTCCTCGGCTGAAGGAGATAAGCCGAGAAAGGAGCAGAGTTTGTCTATTTCCCGTCCAGTATCCTGAAAGAAACCATTATTTCCTCTTCAGGAGTTAGTTGAGGGCCTTGGAAAGGTGCTCTGAACTGGAGGAGACCAACAAAACTATAACATTACCTCAGCAAGGTCTTCATAGAACATGTAGTGGAGTTTTGAATAAGTCTGTTTCTTCTTCCACCAGCCATTCACGTGGTCGTACCAGGATCCAAACACCACTGAAGATACAGGGCACCACGCGAAGGTTGTTATATATACGGCAGTATCTTCTTCTTTTGTAACACTGACATGATGACATCAACCTTAATAAGTACATACTTTTTCCTTCCAAGAACCTCTGAAGGTAGCTGTTCCAATCTCCAGGCTCTGGTTGAGCGACAGTCATGCGGTCAAAGTGAAAAAAAGACACCAGGTTGTCTTTTGCATTGCGTCCAACATAGATCATCTGCAGATTAAGAAGAAAAAAAAAATCAAGGAAATCAAAATAAGAGAAACTGACGAAAATACATCTAGTGAGTCTACACCTTCACAGACTGGTTTGTAGGTTTGAATAAAATGTTTTCGCATTCAACAAAATGAAAAAGAGTAGATGCAAGTGGGCGGAATGGTCAAAAATTGAACCAAATCAACCCTTATTTATTTATAAAGCCCTTTTCATATAAAAAAAAATACGAAGTGCAGTTCTAAAAATAAAAATCAGTTTATAATAATGAAAAAAAACATAGCCACGCCTTCACCATAATCGCGCGCACACACACACACACACACAAATGTACACACACCTACATACAAACACACACACTCTCACTTTTGTCGCTTATATTTGGGAGACATGACATGGCACTGAGGACCATGGGAAACACCGTCCAAAACCGGGGGAAGTCATTAGTCTGAACTGGCGGGGCAGCAGCATTTTGGTACATTTTTTGCAGAGCAGACATGAAAACGAAAAAGCAATCTCGACTTTGTGTTTTCTCTTTAGTTGTGATTCGAAATGTGCAACATAGAGATGAAAATTAAAATCCAGTTTGGATGATTGATCATTAATTTAATTATGAATCACATAATGCAGCCATACCCTTAAAATTAAAAAGCATTTTGACTAATGCATTTTTATTTGATTTTTGGTCATTTCAATAGATTATATCAAGAATAACATAATTGATCTTTGAAACAATAACACAAGATGTTTCGGACTCCTGTCAGTTCACCTTCTATCTCCATAAACTCTGTGTGTCTTTTTGACAGCTTCTTGGTACATCTCCATCATTATAGGACGAGTGACTATGACATGCTCGTGGCTGTATGCTGTTAATTTTATAAACTCAGAGTGTCTGAGGCAGTCAGAGGATTCAGGGTTAATGAAAACATGGATTGAAGATGCTTGATTCTGTATAAAGAGTTGAATCATTGCCTGGATGATACGGGACACAAGCCATGTTCAGTCCTTTAACAAGGGAGAAAGAACTGAAAGATCCAAACTGTTTTCTTCTTGGTAACACATTTGAACAAAGACACTGAGATAATTGGATCCACTAGGTTGATTCAAGTGAGTGAGTTGAAGGCCAGTACTGACACTTTTCATCACATTATCTGAATCTCGGCTTGAGTTAAAAATGCAAACGGATGAGGAATGTCACTATAATTAAAAAAGCACCCTGGAATTTGACTTTGGAATCAAATGGTGAATGAGGTTATAAAAAGGTGGTGAGGTTATTATTTGAAAGCAACCAATTTTTGCTCACAAATTTCCAACAGTGTGAGAGACAGAAGGTTGTTTTCAGGTCAGCAGGTAACTTCAGTCATGTTAACTTTGAGCTTTGACTTATTTTTTTTTTTTTAGTAATTATCAAAATACCTTTTGCCTGATGATGCATTCTAATAGGGGTGGGACGAGACACAAATTTCACGGGACGAGATGTCTCGCGAGATTGAGTCCACGAGATCGAGACGACACGAGACCGGGGGGGGGGGGGGGGGGGGGGGGATGGGCAGCGCGGTACTCACATGCAGCGTCGGAGCACGGAGTTTTGGGTCGGAGTGCCCCTTGTACGGCCACGTTGCCCTCCGCTCTACACTGCGCCCGAGGCGGCCGCCTAGTTCCCCTATTCCCATTCAAACCGCGGCGCACAGACGACGCCATGACTGCATTTGCACTTCATGCCACTAGGTGCGCTGTTTGCATGTTCAACCTTATTTTACACAGACACCACAGAGGAAGAAGGGCGCTGCAGCCGCTGCAGGCTCTCTCTGCATGCTGTTAGAAAAAGAGTGTGAGCCGGGAAGACGTGGTGAAATGTGCATTGATGCGATGCACCGTTTTTTCAATAAAAGAGAAGAACTGAACGATCGTTTCCGCACATTTTCTTTACGTCGTATCAATTAAACTGTATCACAAGTAGTTTGTGGACTCAAAAGACCAAGATTCCTTGCGGATAGAACATGCGCAGAACAGTATTTCATGTCCTTATCGACCGGATTTTTAAATATGAATATGAGCATATTCAGGGGTTTGCACGTGTTTATATGGCTGTGCGCCTTGTAATGTATCATTCCGTCAATATTCCAGTTAATAAAGAGTTTTTGCCTTGATATAAACGTACTTAATCTCGCGGCATTCGATCTCGCGAGATCTCGCGGCATTGCAATCTCGCGAGATCTCGTCCCATCCCTACATTCTAACATTCTCTAATAAATTGTTAACATCTCTCTCGCTTTCTGTTTGATAAAATAACTTACCATTGAGACTGGTTCAGGCCACTCTGGACCATTTTCTAGCTCCTTTGAAATCACAGTGTTTAGCATGTCTCTCTCTGCTCTATTTAGCACAAAATACATACAATTCAAAATGAAATGAAATAGAGCAAAATGAGAGGCAATTGAGAGTTTGGACGAATGGAAGCAAAGGACGAGCAGTGACAAAAAACAAAGATTTATGTTAATAATAATAATGTTAATAATTAATAATTATAAATGTTCCTATTTTTCCCCATGATACAGAAGTAACACAGTTTACTGTACCCTGCAGTTTTGCTCCCAAAAGGACTTTGGCACAAACTGGACTGGGTAATGAGTTTTGATGAGACGGGGGGTGGTGGGGAGCTGGTCTGCCAGGTCTGTTCCTGTGGGGAAAGTAAAAACTCAGACTGTTAGGTTGTATTGGATAACGATGATAAAAGTCAAACTGAAATATTTTATTGGGCAAGAATTTCAACTTATTCATGGATATAATAAATTCAAATGTTCATGGGAAATAGGGTGATTGCATGTGATTGTCAACCTGAATCCATATTTGGGAACGTAAGCTCCAAAAAAGGTACTCTCTCATAGATGGGCATGGTGGTCTGACGCTCTGGAGACGTCTGACCAAAGTACAGTAACTCCAGAATGTAGGAGACCCATGTCGTTCCTGAAGAAAGGAAGAGAGATAGGCTTCAGCAAAAATATAATTTTTCAAACATCATGGAAGCATTCAGTGAGAAAGATTTCCTGTTATTCTGCAGATATGAACGTGAGCAGGATAGAGTTTGTCTGCATTATGATGGGAGGGGCAATGTTTTTCACAAATAGAGCACATCTTGGCTGCATTTTATTTTATGATTATTGTTTTACAAATAAAGATTAAGTTGCTCATTGATTGAGTGAGACATTTCACAGGCAGGCATGCAGCTAAAGTAAAACGTGAAGATAACAGGCCTGGGCGAGTAAAGAGTAAGAAGTGATCTGGTATTACAAAGATCTCCTCTGCACACACAGCCTGTCAGCCTCAGCAATCATTTGCCAAACTCACAAACTCACCTGCTTTGGGATATGTTGCAATAAGGATATCGTCTGGTCTGGCTTGAAAGTTTTGAATGGCCTCCCAGTTGTCTGTGAAATAAGTGATCATTGACACTCCATGGAAATCGAAGAGTTTTGGTCGAGGCAAATCCATCATGTACACGGTTCCTGCGGTTCCTGCTTTGTTTTTCTTTCGGTGGCTATGTCTTCCTTTCTGCTGCGTCTCTTACTGAATGGAAAGTCCTCCCCTCTGAGCAGGGGGAGGGAGGCTCCAGGGGAGGGAGCTTCCTCTCCCAGTAACAGCTCAGTTGTTCTACTCAGTTGACTGTGTAGTTACTTATTTCATTATCATTTGTTTCTCTGAGATATTATTATCTTGTGTTTGTCATGTTTTGTGGTATTTTGCGATTTGAAAACTCAAGCACAGGTTTTGATGATGCTTGATTAGTTAACCACCTACCCCAAAGCTAACTGAAGTTCCATATAACTAGGGATCTCAGTGATTAGGTAGTGACATGGGGGCACGTCGTTTTTCATATTTATAGTATAACTCATGCTGAAAATGTATGGATTTTGCAAGCTTAACTTGGGAAGTAACAAAGGCTTCAGTGTACTATAAATTGATCAGATGGAATATGTATCCTGAACATAATTACTGGTGAATAAAATAGACATTATGAAATAATAACAGTCAAATAGAAAATTTAATCAAATATACTTATGGCATTGTGATTGTAAAATCAGGTCAAGTTTATGTGATGATCATAGCACCGGCCAGTAATAGTTCAAGAACACAAAAGATGCTTTGATACTTCACTGTAAATGTTCTGTTCTCATTTATATCTTCTGTCGGGTACATGATCCAGTCACAGTGTAGTCAAGCATGAGGCGCATTATCTGTTGCATTGCTGTGTGTGCAAAGGTCATGAGATCAAAGGTTTTACTGCAGCTCGGCCTGTGACTGAGGTGAATTCAGTCTAGAATTGATCATTTGGTAGCTGTGCCAGTTGGTAGAGTGGTCGTCTCACAATCGGGAGGTTGTTGGTTTGATTCTCCATCTCCCATGTCCATATCCCAAAGTGTCCTTGAGCAAAATACTGAACCCCTAACTGCTCCCAGTGGATGGACTGAGTGCTGGTGCGTGAATTTGAATAACAATGTAATGCACTTTGGACTCTGCTCTAGCGGTGTCAAAAGCAACATTTACCATTTGAAACTCATCTCTCCTGAGTACTTCACTGCAATCTACCAGAAGATGTTTTGGAACACACACACACATACATATGTGGATCAGGCAACTCGTTGAATCCCCCGTACCTGCCAATTTAAAGGGACTTAAGGCAAGATTTGTGAAAAACTACACATGCATTTCCACTTTATTCAATGCTAATGGGTCGTGAAGCATTAAAAACCTAAAATAACAGGCCAATCCACGTATCTGTTGCCTTATACAGGCTGTGTGCCAAATAATTTGTTGCTGTTCGGGGTCCGAATTTCCCGCGCAATCATGGGGATGTGACGTAAATTGACGCTGTATGCGCGTTGCCGAACAGGAAGAACATGGCTGCCGTGGACACGGACTCAAACACTGCTGAGATCAGGGGCTGGCAGTGTTGCCAACTTGGTGACTTTCTTGCTAAATCTGGCGACTTTCTAAAGCCTCTTTTCGAATTTTTTTTTGTCAAAAGTAACTAGCACAAATTTAGCGGCTTTTTCTGCTGCTCTGGAGACGTGACAGGACGTCTCCGCTGTTATCAGCAAGCAGCGGGTGCTGCGTGAGCCCCTCTCCCGTCCCAAAGCACTCACAGGCGGCCAGTGTCATGCAGCGCTCCCTGCTGCAGTCAGAGCAAAGAGGAGACCCACACCACTCCTCCACACGTCACTTTGAGTCAGCCTCGACTGTCACGGCGCCTGGATGCCTGACTTCCAGGGGCCGAGTTGGGGCCGATTGGGTAAACGGCCCGGAGCTGCTCCACTGCGGCGACGGGAAAGCTCCAGCAGCCGCGGCCTGCTTCACGTGCCTCCGTGGTTATGCGGCAGGTCCCCGCGCGCTACGCGGCCGGCACAGAGTGCGTCTCCGCCCGGGAGCAGAGATCCGGAGCTGCCGCGCCGCGGCTTGCTCAACGGAGGCGCGTGAAGCAGGCCGCGGCTTCCACGGGCCGAGTGGAGCTGCCCCACGGAGGCTGACGGGAGAGCTCCGGATCTCTGCTACCGGGCGGAGACGCGCTCCGTGCCGGCCGCGGAGCGCGCAGGGACCCGCCGCATAAACACGGAGGCGGAGAGGAGCTCCGCGACGGATTTAAAAATGAATCGTTAGATTAATCAATGCATCGAAGAACTATTTCCTAGATTAATCATTACAAAAATAATCGTTTAACTGAGCCCTATTATCAGCGTTATCTCGTGAGTCAAAAAAAAACAATATGACCGAAGCCGGGCAGGCACCCGAATAAATGCTGGATATGCGTTTGATTCATGGAGGGAACTTCAGCTGCATTTGGGAGTGAAAATGGATGCTTACAAAAATCACATAATATGCACTGTGGTCTTGCAGTAATCCGCGACTAAACAGCAGGAGCATCCCTGGTGCAGCGCTGTGAAGCCGGACATTCTGTAAAATGTTTGTGCGCACTCCCGTGCCGCCTTGGCTGGTGGCTGCAGTTACCCGCAGCGCCTATCGCGGCAGCACTGAGGTAAATTTTGTAAAGTTGCCTTAAGTCCCTTTAATAATTATTCCTTAAAGCTAGGGTTGGCGATTTGAATTAGATACATTTTTTTAAATACTGGTTAAAATGATCTTTTAACCGATGGGAAGTAATTCATAGCGTGTGTTTAAAGTAGTTTGGAAAATATCCGCTATCTACAGCAGGAGTAAAACGGGAAAAACAGCCACCAATCGTCTTGACGGGACACCTTTTTTTAAACCAATCAAATCCCTTCGCCGTTCGACCTGCCCCCTGCGCGTACATGTCAATGGCGTGCACTGACCCTGGTTCAATGCGCGCGTAGAAGGACGGAGCGTCGTTGTAGAATGGCGGAGACGAATGTTTGGGGCTTTACTTACCGGTGAGTGCGCCATAACTTGGCAAAGTGCAAATAAAGAAAAACGAAGAAACGAAGCGCTGAGGACAGGTTACGCCAGGAATGCACTGGTACACGGAAGCGCCGCTCCCAACGGAGCTCCTCCAATGGGGTGGGAGCTAGGCGGAGCTTTGGGAGATGCTACATTCGTGCTACATGCTAGTTTTCCAAGATCGCCAACCCTAGCTTTAAAAATAAATGTAAATAAAAATGCTTTACATTTGCCAGAGACACCTTTCTTTTCTGCCTTTA